>NC_073247.2:70492500-71117500 GCF_029281585.2 Gorilla gorilla gorilla
TCAGAAACCACTTTGTGTAGTGTGCGTTCCAATCACAGAGTTCAATCTTTCCTTTCACACGGCAGTTTGGAAACACTCTGTTTGTGAAGACTGCAAGTGGATATTTGGACCTCTTTGAGGATTTCGTTGGATACGGGATTTCTTCATCTAATGCTAGAAGGAAGAATTCCCAGAAATTCCTTTGATTTGTGTGTGTTCAGCTAACAGAGCTGAACCATCCTTTAGACAGAGCAGATTGGAAACCCTCTTTTTGAGGAATTTGCTTGTGGAGATTACAAGCATTTTGGGGCCAACGGTAGAAAAGGAAATATCCTCGTATAAAAACTAGAGAGAATCATTCTCAGAAACCACTTTGTGATGTGTGCGTTCCACTCACAGAGTTTAACCTTTCTTTTCATAGAACAGTTTGGAAACACTCTGTTTGTAAAGTCTGCAAGTGGATACTTGGACCTCTTTGAGGATTTCGTTGGAAGCGGGATTTCTTCATCTAATGCTACACAGAAGATTTCTCAGTAACTTCGTTGATTTGTGTGTGTTCAACTAACAGAGTCCAACCTTCCCTTAGACATAGCAGATTGGAAACCCTCTTTTTGTGGAATTTGCAAGTGGAGATTTCAAGCGTTTTGGGGCCAACGGTAGAAAAGGAATTATCCTCGTATATAAACTAGAGAGAATCATTCTCAGAAACCACTTTGGGAAGTGTGCGTTCCCCTCACAGATTTTAACCTTTCTTTTCATAGAGCAGTTTGGACACACTCTGTTTGTGAAGTCTGCAATTGGATATTTGGCCCTCTTTGAGGATTTCATAGGAAGCGGGATTTCTTCATCTAATGCTACACAGAAGATTTCTCAGTAACTTCGTTGATTTCTGTGTGTTCAACTAACAGAGCTGAACCATCCTTTAGACAGAGCAGATTGGAAACCCTCTTTTTGAGAAATTTGCTTTTGGGGATTTCAAGCGTTTTGGGGCCAACGGTAGAAAAGGAAATATCCTCGTATAAAAAATAGAGAGAATCATTCTCAGAAACCACTTTGTGATGCGTGCGTTCCCCTCAAGGAGTTTAACCTTTCTTTTCATAGAGCAGTTTGGACACACTATGTTTGTGAAGTCTGCAAGTGGATATTTGGACCTCTTTGAGGATTTCTTTGGAAGCGGGATTTCATCATCTAATGCTACACAGAAGATTTCTCAGTAACTTCGTTGATTTCTCTGTGTTCAACTAACAGAGTTCAACCTTCCCTTAGACATAGCAGATTGGAAACCCTCTTTTTGTGGAATTTGCAAGTGGAGATTTAAAGCGCTTTGGGGCCAATGGTAGAAAAGGAAATATCCTCGTATAAAAACTAGAGAGAATCATTCTCAGAAAACACTTTGTGTAGTGTGCGTTCCACTCACAGAGTTCAATCTTTGCTTTCATACGGCAGTTTGGAAACACTCTGTTTGTGAAGACTGCAAGTGGATATTTGGACCTCTTTGAGGATTTCGTTGGAAACGGGATTTCTTCATCTAATGCTAGAAGGAAGAATTCCCAGAAATTTCTTTGATTTGTGTGTGTTCAGCTAACAGAGCTGAACCATCCTTTAGACAGAGCAGATTGGAAACCCTCTTTTTGAGGAATTTGCTTGTGGAGATTTCAAGCGTTTTGGGGCCAACTGTAGAAAAGAAATATCCTGGTATAAAAACTAGAGAGAATCATTCTCAGAAACCACTTTGGATGTGTGCGTTCCACTCACAGAGTTTAACCTTTCTTTTCATAGAACAGTTTGGAAACACTCTGTTTGTAAAGTCTGCAAGTGGATATTTGGACCTCTTTGAGGATTTCGTTGGAAACGGGATTTCTTCATCTAATGCTACTCAGAAGATTTCTCAGTAACTTCGTTGATTTGTGTGTGTTCAACTAACAGAGTTCAACCTTCCCTTAGACATAGCAGATTGGAAACCCTCTTTTTGTGGAACTTGCAAGTGGAGATTTCAATCGTTTTTGGGGCCAACGGTAGAAAAGGAATTATCCTCGTATAAAAAATAGAGAGAATCATTCTCAGAAACCGCTTTGTGATGTGTGCGTTCCCCTCAAGGAGTTTAACCTTTCTTTTCATAGAGCAGTTTGGACACACTATGTTTGTGAAGTCTGCAAGTGGATATTTGGACCTCTTTGAGGATTTCTTTGGAAGCGGGATTTCATCATCTAATGCTACACAGAAGATTTCTCAGTAACTTCGTTGATTTCTGTGTGTTCAACTAACAGAGCTGAACCATCCTTTAGACAGAGCAGATTGGAAACCCTCTTTTTGAGAAATTTGCTTTTGGGGATTTCAAGCGTTTTGGGGCCAACGGTAGAAAAGGAAATATCCTCGTATAAAAACTAGAGAGAATCATTCTCAGAAACCGCTTTGTGATGTGTGCGTTCCCCTCATGGAGTTTAACCTTTCTTTTCATAGAGCAGTTTGGATACACTCTGTTTGTGAAGTCTGCAAGTGGATATTTGGACCTCTTTGAGGATTTCGTTGGAAGCGGGATTTCTTCATCTAATGCTACACAGAAGATTTCTCAGTAACTTCGTTGATTTCTCTGTGTTCAACTAACAGAGTTCAACCTTCCCTTAGACATAGCAGATTGGAAACCCTCTTTTTGTGGAATTTGCAAGTGGAGATTTCAAGCGCTTTGGGGCCAACGGTAGAAAAGGAAATATCCTCGTATAAAAACTGGAGAGAATCATTCTCAGAAAACACTTTGTGATGTGTGCGTTCCACTCACAGAGTTTAACCTTTCCTTTCATAGAGCAGTTTGGAAACACTCTGTTTGTGAAGACTGCAAGTGGATATTTGGACCTCTTTGAGGGTTTCGTTGGAAACGGGATTTCTTCATCTAATGCTAGAAGGAAGAATTCTCAGAAACTTCTTTGATTTGTGTGTGTTCAACTAACGGAGCTGAACCATCCTTTAGACAGAGCAGATTGGAAACCCTCTTTTTGAGGAATTTGCTTGTGGAGATTACAAGCGTTTTGGGGCCAACGGTAGAAAAGGAAATATCCTCGTATAAAAACTAGAGAGAATCATTCTCAGAAACCACTTTGTGATGTGTGCGTTCCACTCACAGAGTTTAACCTTTCTTTTCATAGAACAGTTTGGAAACACTCTGTTTGTAAAGTCTGCAAGTGGATATTTGGACCTCTTTGAGGATTTCGTTGGAATCGGGATTTCTTCATCTAATGCTAGAAGGAAGAATTCTCAGAAATTTCTTTGATATGTGTGTGTTCAACTAACAGAGCTGAACCATCCTTTAGACAGAGCAGAATGGAAACCCTCTTTTTGAGGAATTTGCTTGTGGAGATTTCAAGCCTTTTGGGGCCAACGGTAGAAAAGGAAATATCCTCGTATAAAAACTAGAGAGAATCATTCTCAGAAAACACTTTGTGATGTGTGCGTTCCACTCACAGAGTTTAACCTTTCCTTTCATAGAGCAGTTTGGAAACACTCTGTTTGTGAAGACTGCAAGTGGATATTTGGACCTCTTTGAGGGTTTCGTTGGAAACGGGATTTCTTCATCTAATGCTAGAAGGAAGAATTCTCAGAAACTTCTTTGATTTGTGTGTGTTCAACTAACAGAGCTGAACCATCCTTTAGACAGAGCAGATTGGAAACCCTCTTTTTGAGGAATTTGCTTGTGGAGATTACAAGCGTTTTGGGGCCAACGGTAGAAAAGGAAATATCCTCGTATAAAAACTAGAGAGAATCATTCACAGAAACCACTTTGTGATGTGTGCGTTCCACTCACAGAGTTTAACCTTTCTTTTCATAGAACAGTTTGGAAACACTCTGTTTGTGAAGTCTGCAATTGGATATTTGGACCTCTTTGAGGATTTCGTTGGAAGCGGGATTTCTTCATCTAATGCTACACAGAAGATTTCTCAGCAACTTCGTTGATTTCTGTGTGTTCAACTAACAGAGTTCAACCTTCCCTTAGACATAGCAGTTTGGAAACCCTCTTTTTGTGGAATTTGCAAGTGGAGATTTCAAGCACTCTGGGGTCAACTGTAGAAAAGGAAATATCCTCGTATAAAAACTAGAGAGAATCATTCTCAGAAACCACTTTGTGTAGTGTGCGTTCCAATCACAGAGTTCAATCTTTCCTTTCACACGGCAGTTTGGAAACACTCTGTTTGTGAAGACTGCAAGTGGATATTTGGACCTCTTTGAGGATTTCGTTGGATACGGGATTTCTTCATCTAATGCTAGAAGGAAGAATTCCCAGAAATTCCTTTGATTTGTGTGTGTTCAGCTAACAGAGCTGAACCATCCTTTAGACAGAGCAGATTGGAAACCCTCTTTTTGAGGAATTTGCTTGTGGAGATTACAAGCATTTTGGGGCCAACGGTAGAAAAGGAAATATCCTCGTATAAAAACTAGAGAGAATCATTCTCAGAAACCACTTTGTGATGTGTGCGTTCCACTCACAGAGTTTAACCTTTCTTTTCATAGAACAGTTTGGAAACACTCTGTTTGTAAAGTCTGCAAGTGGATACTTGGACCTCTTTGAGGATTTCGTTGGAAGCGGGATTTCTTCATCTAATGCTACACAGAAGATTTCTCAGTAACTTCGTTGATTTGTGTGTGTTCAACTAACAGAGTCCAACCTAACCTTAGACATAGCAGATTGGAAACCCTCTTTTTGTGGAATTTGCAAGTGGAGATTTCAAGCGTTTTGGGGCCAACGGTAGAAAAGGAATTATCCTCGTATATAAACTAGAGAGAATCATTCTCAGAAACCACTTTGGGAAGTGTGCGTTCCCCTCACAGATTTTAACCTTTCTTTTCATAGAGCAGTTTGGACACACTCTGTTTGTGAAGTCTGCAATTGGATATTTGGCCCTCTTTGAGGATTTCATAGGAAGCGGGATTTCTTCATCTAATGCTACACAGAAGATTTCTCAGTAACTTCGTTGATTTCTGTGTGTTCAACTAACAGAGCTGAACCATCCTTTAGACAGAGCAGATTGGAAACCCTCTTTTTGAGAAATTTGCTTTTGGGGATTTCAAGCGTTTTGGGGCCAACGGTAGAAAAGGAAATATCCTCGTATAAAAAATAGAGAGAATCATTCTCAGAAACCACTTTGTGATGCGTGCGTTCCCCTCAAGGAGTTTAACCTTTCTTTTCATAGAGCAGTTTGGACACACTATGTTTGTGAAGTCTGCAAGTGGATATTTGGACCTCTTTGAGGATTTCTTTGGAAGCGGGATTTCATCATCTAATGCTACACAGAAGATTTCTCAGTAACTTCGTTGATTTCTCTGTGTTCAACTAACAGAGTTCAACCTTCCCTTAGACATAGCAGATTGGAAACCCTCTTTTTGTGGAATTTGCAAGTGGAGATTTAAAGCGCTTTGGGGCCAATGGTAGAAAAGGAAATATCCTCGTATAAAAACTAGAGAGAATCATTCTCAGAAAACACTTTGTGTAGTGTGCGTTCCACTCACAGAGTTCAATCTTTGCTTTCATACGGCAGTTTGGAAACACTCTGTTTGTGAAGACTGCAAGTGGATATTTGGACCTCTTTGAGGATTTCGTTGGAAACGGGATTTCTTCATCTAATGCTAGAAGGAAGAATTCCCAGAAATTTCTTTGATTTGTGTGTGTTCAGCTAACAGAGCTGAACCATCCTTTAGACAGAGCAGATTGGAAACCCTCTTTTTGAGGAATTTGCTTGTGGAGATTTCAAGCGTTTTGGGGCCAACTGTAGAAAAGAAATATCCTGGTATAAAAACTAGAGAGAATCATTCTCAGAAACCACTTTGGATGTGTGCGTTCCACTCACAGAGTTTAACCTTTCTTTTCATAGAACAGTTTGGAAACACTCTGTTTGTAAAGTCTGCAAGTGGATATTTGGACCTCTTTGAGGATTTCGTTGGAAACGGGATTTCTTCATCTAATGCTACTCAGAAGATTTCTCAGTAACTTCGTTGATTTGTGTGTGTTCAACTAACAGAGTTCAACCTTCCCTTAGACATAGCAGATTGGAAACCCTCTTTTTGTGGAACTTGCAAGTGGAGATTTCAAGCGTTTTTGGGGCCAACGGTAGAAAAGGAAATATCCTCGTATAAAAAATAGAGAGAATCATTCTCAGAAACCGCTTTGTGATGTGTGCGTTCCCCTCAAGGAGTTTAACCTTTCTTTTCATAGAGCAGTTTGGACACACTATGTTTGTGAAGTCTGCAAGTGGATATTTGGACCTCTTTGAGGATTTCTTTGGAAGCGGGATTTCATCATCTAATGCTACACAGAAGATTTCTCAGTAACTTCGATGATTTCTGTGTGTTCAACTAACAGAGCTGAACCATACTTTAGACAGAGCAGATTGGAAACCCTCTTTTTGAGAAATTTGCTTTTGGGGATTTCAAGCGTTTTGGGGCTAACGGTAGAAAAGGAAATATCCTCGTATAAAAACTAGAGAGAATCATTCTCAGAAACCGCTTTGTGATGTGTGCATTCCCCTCAAGGAGTTTAACCTTTCTTTTCATAGAGCAGTTTGGACACACTCTGTTTGTGAAGTCTGCAAGTGGATATTTGGACCTCTTTGAGGATTTCGTTGGAAGCGGGATTTCTTCATCTAATGCTACACAGAAGATTTCTCAGTAACTTCGTTGATTTCTCTGTGTTCAACTAACAGAGTTCAACCTTCCCTTAGACATAGCAGATTGGAAACCCTCTTTTTGTGGAATTTGCAAGTGGAGATTTCAAGCGCTTTGGGGCCAACGGTAGAAAAGGAAATATCCTCGTATAAAAACTGGAGAGAATCATTCTCAGAAAACACTTTGGATGTGTGCGTTCCACTCACAGAGTTTAACCTTTCTTTTCATAGAACAGTTTGGAAACACTCTGTTTGTAAAGTCTGCAAGTGGATATTTGGACCTCTTTGAGGATTTCGTTGGAAGCGGGATTTCTTCATCTAATGCTACACAGAAGATTTCTCAGTAACTTCGTTGATTTTTGTGTGTTCAACTAACAGAGTTCAACCTTCCCTTAGACATAGCAGATTGGAAACCCTCTTTTTGTGGAACTTGCAAGTGGAGATTTCAAGCGTTTTTGGGGCCAACGGTAGAAAAGGAAATATCCTCGTATAAAAAATAGAGAGAATCATTCTCAGAAACCGCTTTGGGATGTGTGCGTTCCCCTCAAGGAGTTTAACCTTTCTTTTCATAGAGCAGTTTGGACACACTATGTTTGTGAAGTCTGCAAGTGGATATTTGGACCTCTTTGAGGATTTCTTTGGAAGCGGGATTTCATCATCTAATGCTACACAGAAGATTTCTCAGTAACTTCGTTGATTTCTGTGTGTTCAACTAACAGAGCTGAACCATCCTTTAGACAGAGCAGATTGGAAACCCTCTTTTTGAGAAATTTGCTTTTGGGGATTTCAAGCGTTTTGGGGCCAACGGTAGAAAAGGAAATATCCTCCTATAAAAACTAGAGAGAATCATTCTCAGAAACCGCTTTGTGATGTGTGCGTTCCCCTCACGGAGTTTAACCTTTCTTTTCATAGAGCAGTTTGGACACACTCTGTTTGTAAAGTCTGCAAGTGGATATTTGGACCTCTTTGAGGATTTCGTTGGAAGCGGGATTTCTTCATCTAATGCTACACAGAAGATTTCTCAGTAACTTCGTTGATTTCTGTGTGTTCAACTAACAGAGTTCAACCTTCCCTTAGACATAGCAGATTGGAAACCCTCTTTTTGTGGAATTTGCAAGTGGAGATTTCAAGCGCTTTGGGGTCATCTGTAGAAAAGGAAATATCCTCTTATAACAACTAGAGAGAATCATTCTCAGAAACCACTTTGTGTAGTGTGCGTTCCACTCACAGAGTTCAATCTTTGCTTTCATACGGCAGTTTGGAAACACTCTGTTTGTGAAGACTGCAAGTGGATATTTGGACCTCTTTGAGGATTTCGTTGGAAACGGGATTTCTTCATCTAATGCTAGAAGGAAGAATTCCCAGAAATTTCTTTGATTTGTCTGTGTTCAGCTAACAGAGCTGAACCATCCTTTAGACAGAGCAGATTGGAAACCCTCTTTTTGAGGAATTTGCTTGTGGAGATTTCAAGCGTTTTGGGGCCAACTGTAGAAAAGAAATATCCTGGTATAAAAACTAGAGAGAATAATTCTCAGAAACCACTTTGGATGTGTGCGTTCCACTCACAGAGTTTAACCTTTCTTTTCATAGAACAGTTTGGAAACACTCTGTTTGTAAAGTCTGCAAGTGGATATTTGGACCTCTTTGAGGATTTCGTTGGAAACGGGATTTCTTCATCTAATGCTACACAGAAGATTTCTCAGTAACTTCGTTGATTTGTGTGTGTTCAACTAACAGAGTTCAACCTTCCCTTAGACATAGCAGATTGGAAACCCTCTTTTTGTGGAACTTGCAAGTGGAGATTTCAAGCGTTTTTGGGGCCAACGGTAGAAAAGGAAATATCCTCGTATAAAAAATAGAGAGAATCATTCTCAGAAACCGCTTTGTGATGTGTGCGTTCCCCTCAAGGAGTTTAACTTTTCTTTTCATAGAGCAGTTTGGACACACTATGTTTGTGAAGTCTGCAAGTGGATATTTGGACCTCTTTGAGGATTTCGTTGGAAGCGGGATTTCTTCATCTAATGCTACACAGAAGATTTCTCAGTAACTTCGTTGATTTCTCTGTGTTCAACTAACAGAGTTCAACCTTCCCTTAGAGATAGCAGATTGGAAACCCACTTTTTGCGGAATTTGCAAGTGGAGATTTCAAGCGCTTTGGGGCCAACGGTAGAAAAGGAAATATCCTCGTATAAAAAGTGGAGAGAATCATTCTCAGAAACCACTTTGTGATGTGTCCGTTCCACTCACAGAGTTTAACCTTTCCTTTCATAGAACAGTTTGGAAACACTCTGTTTGTGAAGACTGCAAGTGGATATTTGGCCCTCTTTGAGGATTTCTTTGGAAATGGGATTTCTTCATCTAATGCTAGAAGGAAGAATTCTCGGAAACTTCTTTGATTTGTGTGTGTTCAACTAACAGAGCTGAACCATCCTTTAGACAGAGCAGATTGGAAACCATCTTTTTGAGGAATTTGCTTGTGGAGATTTCAAGCGTTTTGGGGCCAACGGTAGAAAAGGAAATATCCTCGTATAAAAACTAGAGTGAATCATTTTCAGAAACCACTTTGTGTTGTGCGCGTTCCACTCACAGAGTTTAACCTTTCTTTTCATTGAGCAGTTTGGAAACACTCTGTTTGTAAAGTCTGCAAGTGGATATTTGGACCTCTTTGAGGATTTCGTTGGAAGCGGGATTTCTTCATCTAATGCTACACAGAAGATTTCTCAGTAACTTCGTTGATTTGTGTGTGTTCAACTAACAGAGTTCAACCTTCCCTTAGAGACAGCAGCTTGGAAACCCTCTTTTTGTGGAATTTGCAAGTGGAGATTTCAAGCGCTTTGGGGCCAACGGTAGAAAAGGAAATATCTTCGTATAAAAACTAGAGAGAACCATTCTCAGAAACCACTTTGTGTTGTGCGCATTCCACTCACAGAGTTTAACCTTTCTTTTCATAGAGCAGTTTGGAAACACTCTGTTTGTGAAGTCTGCAAGTGGATATTTGGACATCTTTGAGGATTTCGTTGGAATCGGGATTTCTTCATCTAATGCTAGAAGGAAGAATTCTCAGAAACTTCTTTGATATGTGTGTGTTCAACTAACAGAGCTGAACCATCCTTTAGACAGAGCAGAATGGAAACCCTCTTTTTGAGGAATTTGCTTGTGGAGATTTCAAGCCTTTTGGGGCCAACGGTAGAAAAGGAAATATCCTCGTATAAAAACTAGAGAGAATCATTCTCAGAAACCACTTTGTGATGTGTGCGTTCCACTCACAGAGTTTAATCTTTCTTTTCATAGAACAGTTTGGAAACACTCTGTTTGTAAAGTCTGCAAGTGGATATTTGGACCTCTTTGAGGATTTCGTTGGAAGCGGGATTTCTTCATCTAATGCTACACAGAAGATTTCTCAGTAACTTCGTGATTTCTGTGTTTTCAACTAACAGAGTTCAACCTTCCCTTAGACATAGCAGTTTTGAAACCCTCTTTTTGTGGAATTTGCAAGTGGAGATTTCAAGCGCTTTGGGGCCAACGGTAGAAAAGGAAATATCCTCGTATAAAAACTAGAGAGAATCATTCTCAGAAACCACTTTGTGTAGTGTGCGTTCCACTCACAGAGTTCAATCTTTCCTTTCATAGAGCAGTTTGGAAACACTCTGTTTGTGAAGACTGCAAGTGGATATTTGAACCTCTTTGAGGATTTCGTTGGATACGGGATTTCTTCATCTAATGCTAGAAGGAAGAATTCCCAGAAATTCCTTTGATTTGTGTGTGTTCAGCTAACAGAGCTGAACCATCCTTTAGACAGAGCAGATTGGAAACCCTCTTTTTGAGGAATTTGCTTGTGGAGATTACAAGCGTTTTGGGGCCAACGGTAGAAAAGGAAATATCCTCGTATAAAAACTAGAGAGAATCATTCTGAGAAAACACTTTGTGATGTGTGCGTTCCACTCACAGAGTTTAACCTTTCTTTTCATAGAACAGTTTGGAAACACTCTGTTTGTAAAGTCTGCAAGTGGATATTTGGACCTCTTTGAGGATTTCGTTTTAAGCGGGATTTCTTCATCTAATGCTACACAGAAGATTTCTCAGTAACTTCGTTGATTTGTGTGTGTTCAAATAACAGAGTTCAACCTTCCCTTAGAGATATCAGCTTGGAAACCCTCTTTTTGTGGAATTTGCAAGTGGAGATTTCAAGCGCTTTGGGGCCAACGGTAGAAAAGGAAATATCTTCGTATAAAAACTACAGAGAACCATTCTCAGAAACCACTTTGTGTTGTGCGCGTTCCACTCACAGAGTTTAACCTTTCTTTTCATAGAGCAGTTTGGAAACACTCTGTTTGTGAAGTCTGCAAGTGGATATTTGGACCTCTTTGAGGATTTCGTTGGAATCGGGATTTCTTCATCTAATGCTAGAAGGAAGAATTCTCAGAAACTTCTTTGATATGTGTGTGTTCAACTAACAGAGCTGAACCATCCTTTAGACAGAGCAGAATGGAAACCCTCTTTTTGAGGAATTTGCTTGTGGAGATTTCAAGCCTTTTGGGGCCAACGGTAGAAAAGGAAATATCCTCGTATAAAAACTAGAGAGAATCATTCTCAGAAACCACTTTGTGATGTGTGCGTTCCACTCACAGAGTTTAATCTTTCTTTTCATAGAACAGTTTGGAAACACTCTGTTTGTAAAGTCTGCAAGTGGATATTTGGACCTCTTTGAGGATTTCGTTGGAAGCGGGATTTCTTCATCTAATGCTACACAGAAGATTTCTCAGTAACTTCGTTGATTTCTGTGTGTTCAACTAACAGAGTTCAACCTTCCCTTAGACATAGCAGATTGGAAACCCTCTTTTTGTGGAATTTGCAAATGGAGATTTCAAGCGCTTTGGGGTCAACTGTAGAAAAGGAAATATCCTCTTATAAAAACTAGAGAGAATCATTCTCAGAAACCACTTTGTGTAGTGTGCGTTCCACTCACAGAGTTCAATCTTTGCTTTCATACGGCAGTTTGGAAACACTCTGTTTGTGAAGACTGCAAGTGGATATTTGGACCTCTTTGAGGATTTCGTTGGAAACGGGATTTCTTCATCTAATGCTAGAAGGAAGAATTCCCAGAAATTTCTTTGATTTGTGTGTGTTCAGCTAACAGAGCTGAACCATCCTTTAGACAGAGCAGATAGGAAACCCTCTTTTTGAGGAATTTGCTTGTGGAGATTTCAAGCGTTTTGGGGCCAACTGTAGAAAAGAAATATCCTGGTATAAAAACTAGAGAGAATCATTCTCAGAAACCACTTTGGATGTGTGCGTTCCACTCACAGAGTTTAACCTTTCTTTTCATAGAACAGTTTGGAAACACTCTGTTTGTAAAGTCTGCAAGTGGATATTTGGACCTCTTTGAGGATTTCGTTGGAAACGGGATTTCTTCATCTAATGCTACACAGAAGATTTCTCAGTAACTTCGTTGATTTGTGTGTGTTCAACTAACAGAGTTCAACCTTCCCTTAGACATAGCAGATTGGAAACCCTCTTTTTGTGGAACTTGCAAGTGGAGATTTCAAGCGTTTTTGGGGCCAACGGTAGAAAAGGAAATATCCTCGTATAAAAAATAGAGAGAATCATTCTCAGAAACCGCTTTGTGATGTGTGCGTTCCACTCACAGAGTTTAACCTTTCCTTTCATAGAGCAGTTTGGACACACTATGTTTGTGAAGTCTGCAAGTGGATATTTGGACCTCTTTGAGGATTTCTTTGGAAGCGGGATTTCATCATCTAATGCTACACAGAAGATTTCTCAGTAACTTCGTTGATTTCTGTGTGTTCAACTAACAGAGCTGAACCATTCTTTAGACAGAGCAGATTGGAAACCCTCTTTTTGAGAAATTTGCTTTTGGGGATTTCAAGCGTTTTGGGGCCAACGGTAGAAAAGGAAATATCCTCGTATAAAAACTAGAGAGAATCATTCTCAGAAACCGCTTTGTGATGTGTGCGTTCCCCTCACGGAGTTTAACCTTTCTTTTCATAGAGCAGTTTGGACACACTCTGTTTGTGAAGTCTGCAAGTGGATATTTGGACCTCTTTGAGGATTTCGTTGGAAGCGGGATTTCTTCATCTAATGCTAGAAGGAAGAATTCTCAGAAACTTCTTTGATTTGTGTGTGTTCAACTAACAGAGCTGAACCATCCTTTAGACAGAGCAGATTGGAAACCCTCTTTTTGAGGAATTTGCTTGTGGAGATTTCAAGCGTTTTGGGGCCAACGGTAGAAAAGGAAATATCCTCGTATAAAAACTAGAGAGAATCATTCTCAGAAACCACTTTGTGATGTGTGCGTTCCACTCACAGAGTTTAACCTTTCTTTTCATAGAACAGTTTGGAAACACTCTGTTTGTAAAGTCTGCAAGTGGATATTTGGACCTCCTTGAGGATTTCGTTGGAAGAGGGATTTCTTCATCTAATGCTACACAGAAGATTTCTCAGTAACTTCGTTGATTTCTGTGTGTTCAACTAACAGAGTTCAACCTTCCCTTAGACATAGCAGATTGGAAACCCTGTTTTTGTGGAATTTGCTAGTGGAGATTTCAAGCGTTTTGGGGCCAACGGTAGAAAAGGAATTATCCTCGTATAAAAACTAGAGAGAATCATTCTCAGAAACCACTTTGTGATGTGTGCGTTCCCCTCACAGATTTTAACCTTTCTTTTCATAGAGCAGTTTGGACACACTCTGTTTGTGAAGTCTGCAATTGGATATTTGGCCCTCTTGGAGGATTTCATAGGAAGCGGGATTTCTTCATCTAATGCTACACAGAAGATTTCTCAGTAACTTCGTTGATTTCTCTGTGTTCAACTAACAGAGTTCAACCTTCCCTTAGAGATAGCAGATTGGAAACCCACTTTTTGCGGAATTTGCAAGTGGAGATTTCAAGCGCTTTGGGGCCAACGGTAGAAAAGGAAATATCCTCGTATAAAAAGTGGAGAGAATCATTCTCAGAAACCACTTTCTGATGTGTGCGTTCCACTCACAGAGTTTAACCTTTCCTTTCATAGAGCAGTTTGGAAACACTCTGTTTGTGAAGACTGCAAGTGGATATTTGGACCTCTTTGAGGATTTCTTTGGAAATGGGATTTCTTCATCTAATGCTATAAGGAAGAATTCTCAGAAACTTTTTTGATTTGTGTGTGTTCAACTTACAGAGCTGAACCATCCTTTAGACAGAGCAGAATGGAAACCCTCTTTTTGAGGAATTTGCTTGTGGAGATTTCAAGCCTTTTGGGGCCAACGGTAGAAAAGGAAATATCCTCGTATAAAAACTAGAGAGAATCATTCTCAGAAACCACTTTGTGTTGTGTGCGTTCCACTCACAGAGTTTAATCTTTCTTTTCATAGAACAGTTTGGAAACACTCTGTTTGTAAAGTCTGCAAGTGGATATTTGGACCTCTTTGAGGATTTCGTTGGAAGCGGGATTTCTTCATCTAATGCTACACAGAAGATTTCTCAGTAACTTCGTTGATTTCTGTGTGTTCAACTAACAGAGTTCAACCTTCCCTTAGACATAGCAGATTGGAAACCCTCTTTTTGTGGAATTTGCAAATGGAGATTTCAAGCGCTTTGGGGTCAACTGTAGAAAAGGAAATATCCTCTTATAAAAACTAGAGAGAATCATTCTCAGAAACCACTTTGTGTAGTGTGCGTTCCACTCACAGAGTTCAATCTTTGCTTTCATACGGCAGTTTGGAAACACTATGTTTGTGAAGACTGCAAGTGGATATTTGGACCTCTTTGAGGATTTCGTTGGAAACGGGATTTCTTCATCTAATGCTAGAAGGAAGAATTCCCAGAAATTTCTTTGATTTGTGTGTGTTCAGCTAACAGAGCTGAACCATCCTTTAGACAGAGCAGATTGGAAACCCTCTTTTTGAGGAATTTGCTTGTGGAGATTTCAAGCGTTTTGGGGCCAACTGTAGAAAAGAAATATCCTGGTATAAAAACTAGAGAGAATCATTCTCAGAAACCACTTTGGATGTGTGCGTTCCACTCACAGAGTTTAACCTTTCTTTTCATAGAACAGTTTGGAAACACTCTGTTTGTAAAGTCTGCAAGTGGATATTTGGACCTCTTTGAGGATTTCGTTGGAAACGGGATTTCTTCATCTAATGCTACACAGAAGATTTCTCAGTAACTTCGTTGATTTGTGTGTGTTCAAGTAACAGAGTTCAACCTTCCCTTAGACATAGCAGATTGGAAACCCTCTTTTTGTGGAACTTGCAAGTGGAGATTTCAAGCGTTTTTGGGGCCAACGGTAGAAAAGGAAATATCCTCGTATAAAAAATAGAGAGAATCATTCTCAGAAACCGCTTTGTGATGTGTGCGTTCCACTCACAGAGTTTAACCTTTCCTTTCATAGAGCAGTTTGGACACACTATGTTTGTGAAGTCTGCAAGTGGATATTTGGACCTCTTTGAGGATTTCTTTGGAAGCGGGATTTCATCATCTAATGCTACACAGAAGATTTCTCAGTAACTTCGTTGATTTCTGTGTGTTCAACTAACAGAGCTGAACCATCCTTTAGACAGAGCAGATTGGAAACCCTCTTTTTGAGAAATTTGCTTTTGGGGATTTCAAGCGTTTTGGGGCCAACGGTAGAAAAGGAAATATCCTCGTATAAAAACTAGAGAGAATCATTCTCAGAAACCGCTTTGTGATGTGTGCGTTCCCCTCACGGAGTTTAACCTTTCTTTTCATAGAGCAGTTTGGACACACTCTGTTTGTAAAGTCTGCAAGTGGATATTTGGACCTCTTTGAGGATTTCGTTGGAATCGGGATTTCTTCATCTAATGCTAGAAGGAAGAATTCTCAGAAACTTCTTTGATATGTGTGTGTTCAACTAACAGAGCTGAACCATCCTTTAGACAGAGCAGAATGGAAACCCTCTTTTTGAGGAATTTGCTTGTGGAGATTTCAAGCCTTTTGGGGCCAACGGTAGAAAAGGAAATATCCTCGTATAAAAACTAGAGAGAATCATTCTCAGAAACCACTTTGTGATGTGTGCGTTCCACTCACAGAGTTTAATCTTTCTTTTCATAGAACAGTTTGGAAACACTCTGTTTGTAAAGTCTGCAAGTGGATATTTGGACCTCTTTGAGGATTTCGTTGGAAGCGGGATTTCTTCATCTAATGCTACACAGAAGATTTCTCAGTAACTTCGTTGATTTCTGTGTGTTCAACTAACAGAGTTCAACCTTCCCTTAGACATAGCAGATTGGAAACCCTCTTTTTGTGGAATTTGCAAATGGAGATTTCAAGCGCTTTGGGGTCAACTGTAGAAAAGGAAATATCCTCTTATAAAAACTAGAGAGAATCATTCTCAGAAACCACTTTGTGTAGTGTGCGTTCCACTCACAGAGTTCAATCTTTGCTTTCATACGGCAGTTTGGAAACACTCTGTTTGTGAAGACTGCAAGTGGATATTTGGACCTCTTTGAGGATTTCGTTGGAAACGGGATTTCTTCATCTAATGCTAGAAGGAAGAATTCCCAGAAATTTCTTTGATTTGTGTGTGTTCAGCTAACAGAGCTGAACCATCCTTTAGACAGAGCAGATAGGAAACCCTCTTTTTGAGGAATTTGCTTGTGGAGATTTCAAGCGTTTTGGGGCCAACTGTAGAAAAGAAATATCCTGGTATAAAAACTAGAGAGAATCATTCTCAGAAACCACTTTGGATGTGTGCGTTCCACTCACAGAGTTTCACCTTTCTTTTCATAGAACAGTTTGGAAACACTCTGTTTGTAAAGTCTGCAAGTGGATATTTGGACCTCTTTGAGGATTTCGTTGGAAACGGGATTTCTTCATCTAATGCTACACAGAAGATTTCTCAGTAACTTCGTTGATTTGTGTGTGTTCAACTAACAGAGTTCAACCTTCCGTTAGACATAGCAGATTGGAAACCCTCTTTTTGTGGAACTTGCAAGTGGAGATTTCAAGCGTTTTTGGGGCCAACGGTAGAAAAGGAAATATCCTCGTATAAAAAATAGAGAGAATCATTCTCAGAAACCGCTTTGTGATGTGTGCGTTCCACTCACAGAGTTTAACCTTTCCTTTCATAGAGCAGTTTGGACACACTATGTTTGTGAAGTCTGCAAGTGGATATTTGGACCTCTTTGAGGATTTCTTTGGAAGCGGGATTTCATCATCTAATGCTACACAGAAGATTTCTCAGTAACTTCGTTGATTTCTGTGTGTTCAACTAACAGAGCTGAACCATCCTTTAGACAGAGCAGATTGGAAACCCTCTTTTTGAGAAATTTGCTTTTGGGGATTTCAAGCGTTTTGGGGCCAACGGTAGAAAAGGAAATATCCTCGTATAAAAACTAGAGAGAATCATTCTCAGAAACCGCTTTGTGATGTGTGCGTTCCCCTCACGGAGTTTAACCTTTCTTTTCATAGAGCAGTTTGGACACACTCTGTTTGTGAAGTCTGCAAGTGGATATTTGGACCTCTTTGAGGATTTCGTTGGAAGCGGGATTTCTTCATCTAATGCTAGAAGGAAGAATTCTCAGAAACTTCTTTGATTTGTGTGTGTTCAACTAACAGAGCTGAACCATCCTTTAGACAGAGCAGATTGGAAACCCTCTTTTTGAGGAATTTGCTTGTGGAGATTTCAAGCGTTTTGGGGCCAACGGTAGAAAAGGAAATATCCTCGTATAAAAACTAGAGAGAATCATTCTCAGAAACCACTTTGTGATGTGTGCGTTCCACTCACAGAGTTTAACCTTTCTTTTCATAGAACAGTTTGGAAACACTCTGTTTGTAAAGTCTGCAAGTGGATATTTGGACCTCCTTGAGGATTTCGTTGGAAGAGGGATTTCTTCATCTAATGGTACACAGAAGATTTCTCAGTAACTTCGTTGATTTCTGTGTGTTCAACTAACAGAGTTCAACCTTCCCTTAGACATAGCAGATTGGAAACCCTGTTTTTGTGGAATTTGCTAGTGGAGATTTCAAGCGTTTTGGGGCCAACGGTAGAAAAGGAATTATCCTCGTATAAAAACTAGAGAGAATCATTCTCAGAAACCACTTTGTGATGTGTGCGTTCCCCTCACAGATTTTAACCTTTCTTTTCATAGAGCAGTTTGGACACACTCTGTTTGTGAAGTCTGCAATTGGATATTTGGCCCTCTTGGAGGATTTCATAGGAAGCGGGATTTCTTCATCTAATGCTACACAGAAGATTTCTCAGTAACTTCGTTGATTTCTCTGTGTTCAACTAACAGAGTTCAACCTTCCCTTAGAGATAGCAGATTGGAAACCCACTTTTTGCGGAATTTGCAAGTGGAGATTTCAAGCGCTTTGGGGCCAACGGTAGAAAAGGAAATATCCTCGTATAAAAAGTGGAGAGAATCATTCTCAGAAACCACTTTGTGATGTGTGCGTTCCACTCACAGAGTTTAACCTTTCCTTTCATAGAGCAGTTTGGAAACACTCTGTTTGTGAAGACTGCAAGTGGATATTTGGACCTCTTTGAGGATTTCTTTGGAAATGGGATTTCTTCATCTAATGCTATAAGGAAGAATTCTCAGAAACTTCTTTGATTTGTGTGTGTTCAACTTACAGAGCTGAACCATCCTTTAGACAGAGCAGAATGGAAACCCTCTTTTTGAGGAATTTGCTTGTGGAGATTTCAAGCCTTTTGGGGCCAACGGTAGAAAAGGAAATATCCTCGTATAAAAACTAGAGAGAATCATTCTCAGAAACCACTTTGTGTTGTGTGCGTTCCACTCACAGAGTTTAATCTTTCTTTTCATAGAACAGTTTGGAAACACTCTGTTTGTAAAGTCTGCAAGTGGATATTTGGACCTCTTTGAGGATTTCGTTGGAAGCGGGATTTCTTCATCTAATGCTACACAGAAGATTTCTCAGTAACTTCGTTGATTTCTGTGTGTTCAACTAAAAGAGTTCAACCTTCCCTTAGACATAGCAGATTGGAAACCCTCTTTTTGTGGAATTTGCAAATGGAGATTTCAAGCGCTTTGGGGTCAACTGTAGAAAAGGAAATATCCTCTTATAAAAACTACAGAGAATCATTCTCAGAAACCACTTTGTGTAGTGTGCGTTCCACTCACAGAGTTCAATCTTTGCTTTCATACGGCAGTTTGGAAACACTATGTTTGTGAAGACTGCAAGTGGATATTTGGACCTCTTTGAGGATTTCGTTGGAAACGGGATTTCTTCATCTAATGCTAGAAGGAAGAATTCCCAGAAATTTCTTTGATTTGTGTGTGTTCAGCTAACAGAGCTGAACCATCCTTTAGACAGAGCAGATTGGAAACCCTCTTTTTGAGGAATTTGCTTGTGGAGATTTCAAGCGTTTTGGGGCCAACTGTAGAAAAGAAATATCCTGGTATAAAAACTAGAGAGAATCATTCTCAGAAACCACTTTGGATGTGTGCGTTCCACTCACAGAGTTTAACCTTTCTTTTCATAGAACAGTTTGGAAACACTCTGTTTGTAAAGTCTGCAAGTGGATATTTGGACCTCTTTGAGGATTTCGTTGGAAACGGGATTTCTTCATCTAATGCTACACAGAAGATTTCTCAGTAACTTCGTTGATTTGTGTGTGTTCAAGTAACAGAGTTCAACCTTCCCTTAGACATAGCAGATTGGAAACCCTCTTTTTGTGGAACTTGCAAGTGGAGATTTCAAGCGTTTTTGGGGCCAACGGTAGAAAAGGAAATATCCTCGTATAAAAAATAGAGAGAATCATTCTCAGAAACCGCTTTGTGATGTGTGCGTTCCACTCACAGAGTTTAACCTTTCCTTTCATAGAGCAGTTTGGACACACTATGTTTGTGAAGTCTGCAAGTGGATATTTGGACCTCTTTGAGGATTTCTTTGGAAGCGGGATTTCATCATCTAATGCTACACAGAAGATTTCTCAGTAACTTCGTTGATTTCTGTGTGTTCAACTAACAGAGCTGAACCATCCTTTAGACAGAGCAGATTGGAAACCCTCTTTTTGAGAAATTTGCTTTTGGGGATTTCAAGCGTTTTGGGGCCAACGGTAGAAAAGGAAATATCCTCGTATAAAAACTAGAGAGAATCATTCTCAGAAACCGCTTTGTGATGTGTGCGTTCCCCTCACGGAGTTTAACCTTTCTTTTCATAGAGCAGTTTGGACACACTCTGTTTGTAAAGTCTGCAAGTGGATATTTGGACCTCTTTGAGGATTTCGTTGGAAGCGGGATTTCTTCATCTAATGCTACACAGAAGATTTCTCAGTAACTTCGTTGATTTCTGTGTGTTCAACTAACAGAGTTCAACCTTCCCTTAGACATAGCAGATTGGAAACCCTGTTTTTGTGGAATTTGCTAGTGGAGATTTCAAGCGTTTTGGGGCCAACGGTAGAAAAGGAATTATCCTCGTATAAAAACTAGAGAGAATCATTCTCAGAAATAACTTTGTGATGTGTGCGTTCCCCTCACAGATTTTAACCTTTCTTTTCATAGAGCAGTTTGGACACACTCTGTTTGTGAAGTCTGCAATTGGATATTTGGCCCTCTTGGAGGATTTCATAGGAAGCGGGATTTCTTCATCTAATGCTACACAGAAGATTTCTCAGTAACTTCGTTGATTTCTCTTTGTTCAACTAACAGAGTTCAACCTTCCCTTAGAGATAGCAGATTGGAAACCCACTTTTTGCGGAATTTGCAAGTGGAGATTTCAAGCGCTTTGGGGCCAACGGTAGAAAAGGAAATATCCTCGTATAAAAAGTGGAGAGAATCATTCTCAGAAACCACTTTGTGATGTGTGCGTTCCACTCACAGAGTTTAACCTTTCCTTTCATAGAGCAGTTTGGAAACACTCTGTTTGTGAAGACTGCAAGTGGATATTTGGACCTCTTTGAGGGTTTTGTTGGAAACGGGATTTCTTCATCTAATGCTAGAAGGAAGAATTCTCAGAAACTTCTTTGATTTGTGTGTGTTCAACTAACAGAGCTGAACCATCCTTTAGACAGAGCAGATTGGAAACCCTCTTTTTGAGGAATTTGCTTGTGGAGATTACAAGCGTTTTGGGGCCAACGGTGGAAAAGAAAATATCCTCGTATAAAAACTAGAGAAAATCATTCTCAGAAACCACTTTGTGATGTGTGCGTTCCACTCACAGAGTTTAATCTTTCTTTTCATAGAACAGTTTGGAAACACTCTGTTTGTAAAGTCTGCAAGTGGATATTTGGACCTCTTTGAGGATTTCGTTGGAAGCGGGATTTCTTCATCTAATGCTACACAGAAGATTTCTCAGTAACTTCGTTGATTTCTGTGTGTTCAACTAACAGAGTTCAACCTTCCCTTAGACATAGCAGATTGGAAACCCTCTTTTTGTGGAATTTGCAAATGGAGATTTCAAGCGCTTTGGGGTCAACTGTAGAAAAGGAAATATCCTCTTATAAAAACTAGAGAGAATCATTCTCAGAAACCACTTTGTGTAGTGTGCGTTCCACTCACAGAGTTCAATCTTTGCTTTCATACGGCAGTTTGGAAACACTCTGTTTGTGAAGACTGCAAGTGGATATTTGGACCTCTTTGAGGATTTCGTTTAAACGGGATTTCTTCATCTAATGCTAGAAGGAAGAATTCCCAGAAATTTCTTTGATTTGTGTGTGTTCAGCTAACAGAGCTGAACCATCCTTTAGACAGAGCAGATTGGAAACCCTCTTTTTGAGGAATTTGCTTGTGGAGATTTCAAGCGTTTTGGGGCCAACTGTAGAAAAGAAATATCCTGGTATAAAAAGTAGAGAGAATCATTCTCAGAAACCACTTTGGATGTGTGCGTTCCACTCACAGAGTTTAACCTTTCTTTTCATAGAACAGTTTGGAAACACTCTGTTTGTAAAGTCTGCAAGTGGATATTTGGACCTCTTTGAGGATTTCGTTGGAAACGGGATTTCTTCATCTAATGCTACACAGAAGATTTCTCAGTAACTTCGTTGATTTGTGTGTGTTCAACTAACAGAGTTCAACCTTCCCTTAGACATAGCAGATTGGAAACCCTCTTTTTGTGGAACTTGCAAGTGGAGATTTCAAGCGTTTTTGGGGCCAACGGTAGAAAAGGAAATATCCTCGTATAAAAAATAGAGAGAATCATTCTCAGAAACCGCTTTGTGATGTGTGCGTTCCACTCACAGAGTTTAAACTTTCCTTTCATAGAGCAGTTTGGACACACTATGTTTGTGAAGTCTGCAAGTGGATATTTGGACCTCTTTGAGGATTTCTTTGGAAGCGGGATTTCATCATCTAATGCTACACAGAAGATTTCTCAGTAACTTCGTTGATTTCTGTGTGTTCAACTAACAGAGCTGAACCATCCTTTAGACAGAGCAGATTGGAAACCCTCTTTTTGAGAAATTTGCTTTTGGGGATTTCAAGCGTTTTGGGGCCAACGGTAGAAAAGGAAATATCCTCGTATAAAAACTAGAGAGAATCATTCTCAGAAACCGCTTTGTGATGTGTGCGTTCCCCTCACGGAGTTTAACCTTTCTTTTCATAGAGCAGTTTGGACACACTCTGTTTGTGAAGTCTGCAAGTGGATATTTGGACCTCTTTGAGGATTTCGTTGGAAGCGGGATTTCTTCATCTAATGCTACACAGAAGATTTCTCAGTAACTTCGTTGATTTCTCTGTGTTCAACTAACAGAGTTCAACCTTCCCTTAGACATAGCAGATTGGAAACCCTCTTTTTGTGGAATTTGCAAGTGGAGATTTCAAGCGCTTTTGGGCCAACGGTAGAAAAGGAAATATCCTCGTATAAAAACTTGAGAGAATCATTCTCAGAAAACACTTTGTGATGTGTGCGTTCCACTCACAGAGTTTAACCTTTCCTTTCATAGAGCAGTTTGGAAACACTCTGTTTGTGAAGACTGCAAGTGGATATTTGGACCTCTTTGAGGGTTTCGTTGGAAACGGGATTTCTTCATCTAATGCTAGAAGGAAGAATTCTCAGAAACTTCTTTAATTTGTGTGTGTTCAACTAACAGAGCTGAACCATCCTTTAGACAGAGCAGATTGGAAACCCTCTTTTTGAGGAATTTGCTTGTGGAGATTACAAGCGTTTTGGGGCCAACGGTAGAAAAGAAATATCCTGGTATAAAAAGTAGAGAGAATCATTCTCAGAAACCACTTTGGATGTGTGCGTTCCACTCACAGAGTTTAACCTTTCTTTTCATAGAACAGTTTGGAAACACTCTGTTTGTAAAGTCTGCAAGTGGATATTTGGACCTCTTTGAGGATTTCGTTGGAAACGGGATTTCTTCATCTAATGCTACACAGAAGATTTCTCAGTAACTTCGTTGATTTGTGTGTGTTTAACTACCAGAGTTCAACCTTCCCTTAGACATAGCAGATTGGAAACCCTCTTTTTGTGGAACTTGCAAGTGGAGATTTCAAGCGTTTTTGGGGCCAACGGTAGAAAAGGAAATATCCTCGTATAAAAAATAGAGAGAATCATTCTCAGAAACCGCTTTGTGATGTGTGCGTTCCACTCACAGAGTTTAACCTTTCCTTTCATAGAGCAGTTTGGACACACTATGTTTGTGAAGTCTGCAAGTGGATATTTGGACCTCTTTGAGGATTTCTTTGGAAGCGGGATTTCATCATCTAATGCTACACAGAAGATTTCTCAGTAACTTCGTTGATTTCTGTGTGTTCAACTAACAGAGCTGAACCATCCTTTAGACAGAGCAGATTGGAAACCCTCTTTTTGAGAAATTTGCTTTTGGGGATTTCAAGCGTTTTGGGGCCAACGGTAGAAAAGGAAATATCCTCGTATAAAAACTAGAGAGAATCATTCTCAGAAACCGCTTTGTGATGTGTGCGTTCCCCTCACGGAGTTTAACCTTTCTTTTCATAGAGCAGTTTGGACACACTCTGTTTGTGAAGTCTGCAAGTGGATATTTGGACCTCTTTGAGGATTTCGTTGGAAGCGGGATTTCTTCATCTAATGCTACACAGAAGATTTCTCAGTAACTTCGTTGATTTCTCTGTGTTCAACTAACAGAGTTCAACCTTCCCTTAGACATAGCAGATTGGAAACCCTCTTTTTGTGGAATTTGCAAGTGGAGATTTCAAGCGCTTTGGGGCCAACGGTAGAAAAGGAAATATCCTCGTATAAAAACTGGAGAGAATCATTCTCAGAAAACACTTTGTGATGTGTGCGTTCCACTCACAGAGTTTAACCTTTCCTTTCATAGAGCAGTTTGGAAACACTCTGTTTGTGAAGACTGCAAGTGGATATTTGGACCTCTTTGAGGGTTTCGTTGGAAACGGGATTTCTTCATCTAATGCTAGAAGGAAGAATTCTCAGAAACTTCTTTGATTTGTGTGTGTTCAACTAACGGAGCTGAACCATCCTTTAGACAGAGCAGATTGGAAACCCTCTTTTTGAGGAATTTGCTTGTGGAGATTACAAGCGTTTTGGGGCCAACGGTAGAAAAGGAAATATCCTCGTATAAAAACTAGAGAGAATCATTCTAAGAAACCACTTTGTGATGTGTGCGTTCCACTCACAGAGTTTAACCTTTCTTTTCATAGAACAGTTTGGAAACACTCTGTTTGTAAAGTCTGCAAGTGGATATTTGGACCTCTTTGAGGATTTCGTTGGAAGCGGGATTTCTTCATCTAATGCTACACAGAAGATTTCTCAGTAACTTCGTTGATTTCTGTGTGTTCAACTAACAGAGTTCAACCTTCCCTTAGACATAGCAGTTTGGAAACCCTCTTTTTGTGGAATTTGCAAGTGGAGATTTCAAGCGCTTTGGGGCCAACGGTAGAAAAGGAAATATCCTCGTATAAAAACTAGAGAGAATCATTCTCAGAAACCACTTTGTGTAGTGTGCGTTCCACTCACAGAGTTCAATCTTTCCTTTCATAGAGCAGTTTGGAAACACTCTGTTTGTGAAGACTGCAAGTGGATATTTGGACCTCTTTGAGGATTTCGTTGTATACGGGATTTCTTCATCTAATGCTAGAAGGAAGAATTCCCAGAAATTCCTTTGATTTGTGTGTGTTCAGCTAACAGAGCTGAACCATCCTTTAGACAGAGCAGATTGGAAACCCTCTTTTTGAGGAATTTGCTTGTGGAGATTACAAGCGTTTTGGGGCCAACGGTAGAAAAGGAAATATCCTCGTATAAAAACTAGAGAGAATCATTCTCAGAAACCACTTTGTGATGTGTGCGTTCCACTCACAGAGTTTAACCTTTCTTTTCATAGAACAGTTTGGAAACACTCTGTTTGTAAAGTCTGCAAGTGGATATTTGGACCTCTTTGAGGATTTCGTTGGAAGCGGGATTTCTTCATCTAATGCTACACAGAAGATTTCTCAGTAACTTCGTTGATTTGTGTGTGTTCAAATAACAGAGTTCAACCTTCCCTTTGAGATAGCAGCTTGGAAACCCTCTTTTTGTGGAATTTGCAAGTGGAGATTTCAAGCGCTTTGGGGCCAACGGTAGAAAAGGAAATATCTTCGTACAAAAACTACAGAGAACCATTCTCAGAAACCACTTTGTGTTGTGCGCGTTCCACTCACAGAGTTTAACCTTTCTTTTCATAGAGCAGTTTGGAAACACTCTGTTTGTGAAGTCTGCAAGTGGATATTTGGACCTCTTTGAGGATTTCGTTGGAAACGGGATTTCTTCATCTAATGCTAGAAGGAAGAATTCTCAGAAATTTCTTTGATATGTGTGTGTTCAACTAACAGAGCTGAACCATCATTTAGACAGAGCAGAATGGAAACCCTCTTTTTGAGGAATTTGCTTGTGGAGATTTCAAGCCTTTTGGGGCCAACGGTAGAAAAGGAAATATCCTCGTATAAAAACTAGAGAGAATCATTCTCAGAAACCACTTTGTGATGTGTGCGTTCCACTCACAGAGTTTAATCTTTCTTTTCATAGAACAGTTTGGAAACACTCTGTTTGTAAAGTCTGCAAGTGGATATTTGGACCTCTTTGAGGATTTCGTTGGAAGCGGGATTTCTTCATCTAATGCTACACAGAAGATTTCTCAGTAACTTCGTTGATTTCTGTGTTTTCAACTAACAGAGTTCAACCTTCCCTTAGACATAGCAGATTGGAAAACCTCTTTTTGTGGAATTTGCAAATGGAGATTTCAAGCGCTTTGGGGTCAACTGTAGAAAAGGAAATATCCTCGTATAAAAACTAGAGAGAATCATTCTCAGAAACCACTTTGTGTAGTGTGTGTTCCACTCACACAGTTCAATCTTTGCTTTCATACGGCAGTTTGGAAACACTCTGTTTGTGAAGACTGCAAGTGGATATTTGGACCTCTTTGAGGATTTCGTTGGAAACGGGATTTCTTCATCTAATGCTAGAAGGAAGAATTCCCAGAAATTTCTTTGATTTGTCTGTGTTCAGCTAACAGAGCTGAACCATCCTTTAGACAGAGCAGATTGGAAACCCTCTTTTTGAGGAATTTGCTTGTGGAGATTTCAAGCGTTTTGGGGCCAACTGTAGAAAAGAAATATCCTGGTATAAAAACTAGAGAGAATCATTCTCAGAAACCACTTTGGATGTGTGCGTTCCACTCACAGAGTTTAACCTTTCTTTTCATAAAACAGTTTGGAAACACTCTGTTTGTAAAGTCTGCAAGTGGATATTTGGACCTCTTTGAGGATTTCGTTGGAAGCGGGATTTCTTCATCTAATGCTACACAGAAGATTTCTCAGTAACTTCGTTGATTTGTGTGTGTTCAACTAACAGAGTTCAACCTTCCCTTAGACATAGCAGATTGGAAACCCTCTTTTTGTGGAACTTGCAAGTGGAGATTTCAAGCGTTTTTGGGGCCAACGGTAGAAAAGGAAATATCCTCGTATAAAAAATAGAGAGAATCATTCTCAGAAACCGCTTTGTGATGTGTGCGTTCCACTCACAGAGTTTAACCTTTCCTTTCATAGAGCAGTTTGGACACACTATGTTTGTGAAGTCTGCAAGTGGATATTTGGACCTCTTTGAGGATTTCTTTGGAAGCGGGATTTCATCATCTAATGCTACACAGAAGATTTCTCAGTAACTTCGTTGATTTCTGTGTGTTCAACTAACAGAGCTGAACCATCCTTTAGACAGAGCAGATTGGAAACCCTCTTTTTGAGAAATTTGCTTTTGGGGATTTCAAGCGTATTGGGGCCAACGGTAGAAAAGGAACTATCCTCGTATAAAAACTAGAGAGAATCATTCTCAGAAACCGCTTTGTGATGTGTGCGTTCCCCTCACGGAGTTTAACCTTTCTTTTCATAGAGCAGTTTGGACACACTCTGTTTGTGAAGTCTGCAAGTGGATATTTGGACCTCTTTGAGGATTTCGTTGGATACGGGATTTCTTCATCTAATGCTAGAAGGAAGAATTCCCAGAAATTCCTTTGATTTGTGTGTGTTCAGCTAACAGAGCTGAACCATCCTTTAGACAGAGCAGATTGGAAACCCTCTTTTTGAGGAATTTGCTTGTGGAGATTACAAGCGTTTTGGGGCCAACGGTAGAAAAGGAAATATCCTCGTATAAAAACTAGAGAGAATCATTCTCAGAAACCACTTTGTGATGTGTGCGTTCCACTCACAGAGTTTAACCTTTCTTTTCATAGAACAGATTGGAAACACTCTGTTTGTAAAGTCTGCAAGTGGATATTTGGACCTCTTTGAGGATTTCGTTGGAAGCGGGATTTCTTCATCTAATGCTACACAGAAGATTTCTCAGTAACTTCGTTGATTTCTGTGTGTTCAACAAACAGAGTTCAACCTTCCCTTAGACATAGCAGTTTGGTAACCCTCTTTTTGTGGAATTTGCAAGTGGAGATTTCAAGCGCTTGGGGGCCAACGGTAGAAAAGGAAATATCCTCGTATAAAAACTAGAGAGAATCATTCTCAGAAACCACTTTGTGTAGTGTGCGTTCCACTCACAGAGTTCAATCTTTGCTTTCATACGGCAGTTTGGAAACACTCTGTTTGTGAAGACTGCAAGTGGATATTTGGACCTCTTTGAGGATTTCGTTGGAAACGGGATTTCTTCATCTAATGCTAGAAGGAAGAATTCCCAGAAATTTCTTTGATTTGTGTGTGTTCAGCTAACAGAGCTGAACCATCCTTTAGACAGAGCAGATTGGAAACCCTCTTTTTGAGGAATTTGCTTGTGGAGATTTCAAGCGTTTTGGGGCCAACTGTAGAAAAGAAATATCCTGGTATAAAAACAATAGAGAATCATTCTCAGAAACCACTTTGGATATGTGCGTTCCACTCACAGAGTTTAACCTTTCTTTTAATAGAACAGTTTGTAAACACTCTGTTTGTAAAGTCTGCAAGTGGATATTTGGACCTCTTTGAGGATTTCGTTGGAAACGGGATTTCTTCATCTAATGCTACACAGAAGATTTCTCAGTAACTTCGTTGATTTGTGTGTGTTCAACTACCAGAGTTCAACCTTCCCTTAGACATAGCAGATTGGAAACCCTCTTTTTGTGGAACTTGCAAGTGGAGATTTCAAGCGTTTTTGGGGCCAACGGTAGAAAAGGAAATATCCTCGTATAAAAAATAGAGAGAATCATTCTCAGAAACCGCTTTGTGATGTGTGCGTTCCACTCACAGAGTTTAACCTTTCCTTTCATAGAGCAGTTTGGACACACTATGTTTGTGAAGTCTGCAAGTGGATATTTGGACCTCTTTGAGGATTTCTTTGGAAGCGGGATTTCATCATCTAATGCTACACAGAAGATTTCTCAGTAACTTCGTTGATTTCTGTGTGTTCAACTAACAGAGCTGAACCATCCTTTAGACAGAGCAGATTGGAAACCCTCTTTTTGAGAAATTTGCTTTTGGGGATTTCAAGCGTATTGGGGCCAACGGTAGAAAAGGAACTATCCTCGTATAAAAACTAGAGAGAATCATTCTCAGAAACCGCTTTGTGATGTGTGCGTTCCCCTCACGGAGTTTAACCTTTCTTTTCATAGAGCAGTTTGGACACACTCTGTTTGTGAAGTCTGCAAGTGGATATTTGGACCTCTTTGAGGATTTCGTTGGAAGCGGGATTTCTTCATCTAATGCTACACAGAAGATTTCTCAGTAACTTCGTTGATTTCTCTGTGTTCAACTAACAGAGTTCAACCTTCCCTTAGACATAGCAGATTGGAAACCCTCTTTTTGTGGAATTTGCAAGTGGAGATTTCAAGCGCTTTGGGGCCAACGGTAGAAAAGGAAATATCCTCGTATAAAAACTGGAGAGAATCATTCTCAGAAAACACTTTGTGATGTGTGCGTTCCACTCACAGAGTTTAACCTTTCCTTTCATAGAGCAGTTTGGAAACACTCTGTTTGTGAAGACTGCAAGTGGATATTTGGACCTCTTTGAGGGTTTCGTTGGAAACGGGATTTCTTCATCTAATGCTAGAAGGAAGAATTCTCAGAAACTTCTTTGATTTGTGTGTGTTCAACTAACGGAGCTGAACCATCCTTTAGACAGAGCAGATTGGAAACCCTCTTTTTGAGGAATTTGCTTGTGGAGATTACAAGCGTTTTGGGGCCAACGGTAGAAAAGGAAATATCCTCGTATAAAAACTAGAGAGAATCATTCTCAGAAACCACTTTGTGATGTGTGCGTTCCACTCACAGAGTTTAACCTTTCTTTTCATAGAACAGTTTGGAAACACTCTGTTTGTAAAGTCTGCAAGTGGATATTTGGACCTCTTTGAGGATTTCGTTGGAAGCGGGATTTCTTCATCTAATGCTACACAGAAGATTTCTCAGTAACTTCGTTGATTTGTGTGTGTTCAACTAACAGAGTTCAACCTTCCCTTAGACATAGCAGATTGGAAACCCTCTTTTTGTGGAATTTGCAAGTGGAGATTTCAAGCGTTTTGGGGCCAACGGTAGAAAAGGAATCATCCTCGTATAAAAACTAGAGAGAATCATTCTCAGAAACCACTTTGTGATGTGTGCGTTCCCCTCACAGATTTTAACCTTTCTTTTCATAGAGCAGTTTGGACACACTCTGTTTGTGAAGTCTGCAATTGGATATTTGGCCCTCTTTGAGGATTTCATAGGAAGCGGGATTTCTTCATCTAATGCTACACAGAAGATTTCTCAGTAACTTCGTTGATTTCTGTGTGTTCAACTAACAGAGTTCAACCTTCCCTTAGAGATAGCAGATTGGAAACCCACTTTTTGTGGAATTTGCAAGTGGAGATTTCAAGCGCTTTGGGGCCAACGGTAGAAAAGGAAATATCCTCGTATAGAAAGTGGAGAGAATCATTCTCAGAAACCACTTTGTAATGTGTGCGTTCCACTCACAGAGTTTAATCTTTCTTTTCATAGAACAGTTTGGAAACACTCTGTTTGTAAAGTCTGCAAGTGGATATTTGGACCTCTTTGAGGATTTCGTTGGAAGCGGGATTTCTTCATCTAATGCTACACAGAAGATTTCTCAGTAACCTCGTGATTTCTGTGTGTTCAACTAACAGAGTTCAACCTTCCCTTAGACATAGCAGTTTTGAAACCCTCTTTTTGTGGAATTTGCAAGTGGAGATTTCAAGCGCTTTGGGGCCAACGGTAGAAAAGGAAATATCTTCGTATAAAAACTACAGAGAACCATTCTCAGAAACCACTTTGTGTTGTGCGCGTTCCACTCACAGAGTTTAACCTTTCCTTTCATAGAGCAGTTTGGAAACACTCTGTTTGTGAAGTCTGCAAGTGGATATTTGGACCTCTTTGAGGATTTCGTTGGAATCGGGATTTCTTCATCTAATGCTAGAAGGAAGAATTCTCAGAAACTTCTTTGATATGTGTGTGTTCAACTAACAGAGCTGAACCATCCTTTAGACAGAGCAGAATGGAAACCCTCTTTTTGAGGAATTTGCTTGTGGAGATTTCAAGCCTTTTGGGGCCAACGGTAGAAAAGGAAATATCCTCGTATAAAAACTAGAGAGAATCATTCTCAGAAACCACTTTGTGATGTGTGCGTTCCACTCACAGAGTTTAATCTTTCTTTTCATAGAACAGTTTGGAAACACTCTGTTTGTAAAGTCTGCAAGTGGATATTTGGACCTCTTTGAGGATTTCGTTGGAAGCGGGATTTCTTCATCTAATGCTACACAGAAGATTTCTCAGTAACTTCGTTGATTTCTGTGTGTTCAACTAACAGAGTTCAACCTTCCCTTAGACATAGCAGATTGGAAACCCTCTTTTTGTGGAATTTGCAAATGGAGATTTCAAGCGCTTTGGGGTCAACTGTAGAAAAGTAAATATCCTCTTATAAAAACTAGAGAGAATCATTCTCAGAAACCACTTTGTGTAGTGTGCGTTCCACTCACAGAGTTCAATCTTTGCTTTCATACGGCAGTTTGGAAACACTCTGTTTGTGAAGACTGCAAGTGGATATTTGGACCTCTTTGAGGATTTCGTTGGAAACGGGATTTCTTCATCTAATGATAGAAGGAAGAATTCCCAGAAATTTCTTTGATTTGTGTGTGTTCAGCTAACAGAGCTGAACCATCCTTTAGACAGAGCAGATTGGAAACCCTCTTTTTGAGGAATTTGCTTGTGGAGATTTCAAGCGTTTTGGGGCCAACTGTAGAAAAGAAATATCCTGGTATAAAAACTAGAGAGAATCATTCTCAGAAACCACTTTGGATGTGTGCGTTCCACTCACAGAGTTTAACCTTTCTTTTCATAGAACAGTTTGGAAACACTCTGTTTGTAAAGTCTGCAAGTGGATATTTGGACCTCTTTGAGGATTTCGTTGGAAACGGGATTTCTTCATCTAATGCTACACAGAAGATTTCTCAGTAACTTCGTTGATTTGTGTGTGTTCAACTAACAGAGTTCAACCTTCCGTTAGACATAGCAGATTGGAAACCCTCTTTTTGTGGAACTTGCAAGTGGAGATTTCAAGCGTTTTTGGGGCCAACGGTAGAAAAGGAAATATCCTCGTATAAAAAATAGAGAGAATCATTCTCAGAAACCGCTTTGTGATGTGTGCGTTCCACTCACAGAGTTTAACCTTTCCTTTCATAGAGCAGTTTGGACACACTATGTTTGTGAAGTCTGCAAGTGGATATTTGGACCTCTTTGAGGATTTCTTTGGAAGCGGGATTTCATCATCTAATGCTACACAGAAGATTTCTCAGTAACTTCGTTGATTTCTGTGTGTTCAACTAACAGAGCTGAACCATCCTTTAGACAGAGCAGATTGGAAACCCACTTTTTGAGAAATTTGCTTTTGGGGATTTCAAGCGTTTTGGGGCCAACGGTAGAAAAGGAAATATCCTCGTATAAAAACTAGAGAGAATCATTCTCAGAAACCGCTTTGTGATGTGTGCGTTCCCCTCACGGAGTTTAACCTTTCTTTTCGTAGAGCAGTTTGGACACACTCTGTTTGTGAAGTCTGCAAGTGGATATTTGGACCTCTTTGAGGATTTCGTTGGAAGCGGGATTTCTTCATCTAATGCTACACAGAAGATTTCTCAGTAACTTCGTTGATTTCTCTGTGTTCAACTAACAGAGTTCAACCTTCCCTTAGACATAGCAGATTGGAAACCCTCTTTTTGTGGAATTTGCAAGTGGAGATTTCAAGCGCTTTTGGGCCAACGGTAGAAAAGGAAATATCCTCGTATAAAAACTGGAGAGAATCATTCTCAGAAAACACTTTGTGATGTGTGCGTTCCACTCACAGTGTTTAACCTTTCTTTTCATAGAACAGTTTGGAAACACTCTGTTTGTAAAGTCTGCAAGTGGATATTTGGACCTCTTTGAGGATTTCGTTGGAAGCGGGATTTCTTCATGTAATGCTACACAGAAGATTTCTCAGTAACTTAGTTGATTTGTGTGTGTTCAACTAACAGAGTTCAACCTTCCCTTAGACATAGCAGCTTGGAAACCCTCTTTTTGTTTAATTTGCAAGTGGAGATTTCAAGCGTTTTGGGGCCAACGGTAGAAAAGGAATTATCCTCGTATAAAAACTAGAGAGAATCATTCTCAGAAACCACTTTGTGATGTGTGCGTTCCCCTCACAGATTTTAACCTTTCTTTTCATAGAGCAGTTTGGACACACTCTGTTTGTGAAGTCTGCAATTGGATATTTGGCCCTCTTGGAGGATTTCATAGGAAGCGGGATTTCTTCATCTAATGCTACACAGAAGATTTCTCAGTAACTTCGTTGATTTCTCTGTGTTCAACTAACAGAGTTCAACCTTCCCTTAGAGATAGCAGATTGGAAACCCACTTTTTGCGGAATTTGCAAGTGGAGATTTCAAGCGCTTTGGGGCCAACGGTAGAAAAGGAAATATCCTCGTATAAAAAGTGGAGAGAATCATTCTCAGAAACCACTTTGTGATGTGTGCGTTCCACTCACAGAGTTTAACCTTTCCTTTCATAGAGCAGTTTGGAAACACTCTGTTTGTGAAGACTGCAAGTGGATATTTGGACCTCTTTGAGGATTTCTTTGGAAATGGGATTTCTTCATCTAATGCTAGAAGGAAGAATTCTCAGAAACTTCTTTGATTTGTGCGTGTTCAACTAACAGAGCTGAACCATCCTTTAGACAGAGCAGATTGGAAACCATCTTTTTGAGGAATTTGCTTATGGAGATTTCAAGCGTTTTGGGGCCAACGGTAGAAAAGGAAATATCCTCGTATAAAAACTAGAGTGAATCATTTTCAGAAACCACTTTGTGTTGTGCGCGTTCCACTCACAGAGTTTAACCTTTCTTTTCATTGAGCAGTTTGGAAACACTCTGTTTGTAAAGTCTGCAAGTGGATATTTGGACCTCTTTGAGGATTTCGTTGGAAGCGGGATTTCTTCATCTAATGCTACACAGAAGATTTCTCAGTAACTTCGTTGATTTGTGTGTGTTCAACTAACAGAGTTCAACCTTCCCTTAGAGATAGCAGCTTGGAAACCCTCTTTTTGTGGAATTTGCAAGTGGAGATTTCAAGCGCTTTGGGGCCAACGGTAGAAAAGGAAATATCTTCGTATAAAAACTTGAGAGAACCATTCTCAGAAACCACTTTGTGTTGTGCGCATTCCACTCACAGAGTTTAACCTTTCTTTTCATAGAGCAGTTTGGAAACACTCTGTTTGTGAAGTCTGCAAGTGGATATTTGGACCTCTTTGAGGATTTCGTTGGAATCGGGATTTCTTCATCTAATGCTAGAAGGAAGAATTCTCAGAAACTTCTTTGATATGTGTGTGTTCAACTAACAGAGCTGAACCATCCTTTAGACAGAGCAGAATGGAAACCCTCTTTTTGAGGAATTTGCTTGTGGAGATTTCAAGCCTTTTGGGGCCAACGGTAGAAAAGGAAATATCCTCGTATAAAAACTAGAGAGAATCATTCTCAGAAACCACTTTGTGATGTGTGCGTTCCACTCACAGAGTTTAATCTTTCTTTTCATAGAACAGTTTGGAAACACTCTGTTTGTAAAGTCTGCAAGTGGATATTTGGACCTCTTTGAGGATTTCGTTGGAAGCGGGATTTCTTCATCTAATGCTACACAGAAGATTTCTCAGTAACTTCGTTGATTTCTGTGTGTTCAACTAACAGAGTTCAACCTTCCCTTAGACATAGCAGTTTGGAAACCCTCTTTTTGTGGAATTTGCAAGTGGAGATTTCAAGCGCTTTGGGGCCAACGGTAGAAAAGGAAATATCCTCGTATAAAAACTAGAGAGAATCATTCTCAGAAACCACTTTGTGTAGTGTGCGTTCCACTCACAGAGTTCAATCTTTCCTTTCATAGAGCAGTTTGGAAACACTCTGTTTGTGAAGACTGCAAGTGGATATTTGGACCTCTTTGAGGATTTCGTTGGATACGGGATTTCTTCATCTAATGCTAGAAGGAAGAATTCCCAGAAATTCCTTTGATTTGTGTGTGTTCAGCTAACAGAGCTGAACCATCCTTTAGACAGAGCAGATTGGAAACCCTCTTTTTGAGGAATTTGCTTGTGGAGATTACAAGCGTTTTGGGGCCAACGGTAGAAAAGGAAATATCCTCGTATAAAAACTAGAGAGAATCATTCTCAGAAACCACTTTGTGATGTGTGCGTTCCACTCACAGAGTTTAACCTTTCTTTTCATAGAACAGTTTGGAAACACTCTGTTTGTAAAGTCTGCAAGTGGATATTTGGACCTCTTTGAGGATTTCGTTGGAAGCGGGATTTCTTCATCTAATGCTACACAGAAGATTTCTCAGTAACTTCGTTGATTTGTGTGTGTTCAAATAACAGAGTTCAACCTTCCCTTAGAGATAGCAGCTTGGAAACCCTCTTTTTGTGGAATTTGCAAGTGGAGATTTCAAGCGCTTTGGGGCCAACGGTAGAAAAGGAAATATCTTCGTATAAAAACTACAGAGAACCATTCTCAGAAACCACTTTGTGTTGTGCGCGTTCCACTCACAGAGTTTAACCTTTCTTTTCATAGAGCAGTTTGGAAACACTCTGTTTGTGAAGTCTGCAAGTGGATATTTGGACCTCTTTGAGGATTTCGTTGGAATCGGGATTTCTTCATCTAATGCTAGAAGGAAGAATTCTCAGAAATTTCTTTGATATGTGTGTGTTCAACTAACAGAGCTGAACCATCCTTTAGACAGAGCAGAATGGAAACCCTCTTTTTGAGGAATTTGCTTGTGGAGATTTCAAGCCTTTTGGGGCCAACGGTAGAAAAGGAAATATCCTCGTATAAAAAATAGAGAGAATCATTCTCAGAAACCGCTTTGGGATGTGTGCGTTCCACTCACAGAGTTTAACCTTTCCTTTCATAGAGCAGTTTAGACACACTATGTTTGTGAAGTCTGCAAGTGGATATTTGGACCTCTTTGAGGATTTCTTTGGAAGCGGGATTTCATCATCTAATGCTACACAGAAGATTTCTCAGTAACTTCGTTGATTTCTGTGTGTTCAACTAACAGAGCTGAACCATCCTTTAGACAGAGCAGATTGGAAACCCTCTTTTTGAGAAATTTGCTTTTGGGGATTTCAAGCGTTTTGGGGCCAACGGTAGAAAAGGAAATATCCTCGTATAAAAACTAGAGAGAATCATTCTCAGAAACCGCTTTGTGATGTGTGCGTTCCCCTCACGGAGTTTAACCTTTCTTTTCATAGAGCAGTTTGGACACACTCTGTTTGTGAAGTCTGCAAGTGGATATTTGGACCTCTTTGAGGATTTCGTTGGAAGCGGGATTTCTTCATCTAATGCTACACAGAAGATTTCTCAGTAACTTCGTTGATTTCTCTGTGTTCAACTAACAGAGTTCAACCTTCCCTTAGACATAGCAGATTGGAAACCCTCTTTTTGTGGAATTTGCAAGTGGAGATTTCAAGCGCTTTGGGGCCAACGGTAGAAAAGGAAATATCCTCGTATAAAAACTGGAGAGAATCATTCTCAGAAAACACTTTGTGATGTGTGCGTTCCACTCACAGAGTTTAACCTTTCCTTTCATAGAGCAGTTTGGAAACACTCTGTTTGTGAAGACTGCAAGTGGATATTTGGACCTCTTTGAGGGTTTCGTTGGAAACGGGATTTCTTCATCTAATGCTAGAAGGAAGAATTCTCAGAAACTTCTTTGATTTGTGTGTGTTCAACTAACAGAGCTGAACCATCCTTTAGACAGAGCAGATTGGAAACCCTCTTTTTGAGGAATTTGCTTGTGGAGATTACAAGCGTTTTGGGGCCAACGGTAGAAAAGGAAATATCCTCGTATAAAAACTAGAGAGAATCATTCTCAGAAACCAGTTTGTGATGTGTGCGTTCCACTCACAGAGTTTAACCTTTCTTTTCATAGAACAGTTTGGAAACACTCTGTTTGTAAAGTCTGCAAGTGGATATTTGGACCTCTTTGAGGATTTCGTTGGAAGCGGGATTTCTTCATCTAATGCTACACAGAAGATTTCTCAGTAACTTCGTTGATTTCTGTGTGTTCAACTAACAGAGTTCAACCTTCCCTTAGACATAGCAGTTTGGAAACCCTCTTTTTGTGGAATTTGCAAGTGGAGATTTCAAGCGCTTTGGGGCCAACGGTAGAAAAGGAAATATCCTCGTATAAAAACAAGAGAGAATCATTCTCAGAAACCACTTTGTGTAGTGTGCGTTCCACTCACAGAGTTCAATCTTTCCTTTCATAGAGCAGTTTGGAAACACTCTGTTTGTGAAGACTGCAAGTGGATATTTGGACCTCTTTGAGGATTTCGTTGGATACGGGATTTCTTCATCTAATGCTAGAAGGAAGAATTCCCAGAAATTCCTTTGATTTGTGTGTGTTCAGCTAACAGAGCTGAACCATCCTTTAGACAGAGCAGATTGGAAACCATCTTTTTGCGGAATTTGCTTGTGGAGATTACAAGCGTTTTGGGGCCAACGGTAGAAAAGGAAATATCCTCGTATAAAAACTAGAGAGAATCATTCTCAGAAACCACTTTGTGATGTGTGCGTTCCACTCACAGAGTTTAACCTTTCTTTTCATAGAACAGTTTGGAAACACTCTGTTTGTAAAGTCTGCAAGTGGATATTTGGACCTCTTTGAGGATTTCGTTGGAAGCGGGATTTCTTCATCTAATGCTACACAGAAGATTTCTCAGTAACTTCGTTGATTTGTGTGTGTTCAAATAACAGAGTTCAACCTTCCCTTTGAGATAGCAGCTTGGAAACCCTCTTTTTGTGGAATTTGCAAGTGGAGATTTCAAGCGCTTTGGGGCCAACGGTAGAAAAGGAAATATCTTCGTACAAAAACTACAGAGAACCATTCTCAGAAACCACTTTGTGTTGTGCGCGTTCCACTCACAGAGTTTAACCTTTCTTTTCATAGAGCAGTTTGGAAACACTCTGTTTGTGAAGTCTGCAAGTGGATATTTGGACCTCTTTGAGGATTTCGTTGGAAACGGGATTTCTTCATCTAATGCTAGAAGGAAGAATTCTCAGAAATTTCTTTGATATGTGTGTGTTCAACTAACAGAGCTGAACCATCCTTTAGACAGAGCAGAATGGAAACCCTCTTTTTGAGGAATTTGCTTGTGGAGATTTCAAGCCTTTTGGGGCCAACGGTAGAAAAGGAAATATCCTCGTATAAAAACTAGAGAGAATCATTCTCAGAAACCACTTTGTGATGTGTGCGTTCCACTCACAGAGTTTAATCTTTCTTTTCATAGAACAGTTTGGAAACACTCTGTTTGTAAAGTCTGCAAGTGGATATTTGGACCTCTTTGAGGATTTCGTTGGAAGCGGGATTTCTTCATCTAATGCTACACAGAAGATTTCTCAGTAACTTCGTTGATTTCTGTGTGTTCAACTAACAGAGTTCAACCTTCCCTTAGACATAGCAGATTGGAAAACCTCTTTTTGTGGAATTTGCAAATGGAGATTTCAAGCGCATTGGGGTCAACTGTAGAAAAGGAAATATCCTCGTATAAAAACTAGAGAGAATCATTCTCAGAAACCACTTTGTGTAGTGTGTGTTCCACTCACAGAGTTCAATCTTTGCTTTCATACGGCAGTTTGGTAACACTCTGTTTGTGAAGACTGCAAGTGGATATTTGGACCTCTTTGAGGATTTCGTTGGAAACGGGATTTCTTCATCTAATGCTAGAAGGAAGAATTCCCAGAAATTTCTTTGATTTGTGTGTGTTCAGCTAACAGAGCTGAACCATCCTTTAGACAGAGCAGATTGGAAACCCTCTTTTTGAGGAATTTGCTTGTGGAGATTTCAAGCGTTTTGGGGCCAACTGTAGAAAAGAAATATCCTGGTATAAAAACTAGAGAGAATCATTCTCAGAAACCACTTTGGATGTGTGCGTTCCACTCACAGAGTTTAACCTTTCTTTTCATAAAACAGTTTGGAAACACTCTGTTTGTATAGTCTGCAAGTGGATATTTGGACCTCTTTGAGGATTTCGTTGGAAACGGGATTTCTTCATCTAATGCTACACAGAAGATTTCTCAGTAACTTCGTTGATTTGTGTGTGTTCAACTAACAGAGTTCAACCTTCCCTTAGACATAGCAGATTGGAAACCCTCTTTTTGTGGAACTTGCAAGTGGAGATTTCAAGCGTTTTTGGGGCCAACGGTAGAAAAGGAAATATCCTCGTATAAAAAATAGAGAGAATCATTCTCAGAAACCGCTTTGTGATGTGTGCGTTCCACTCACAGAGTTTAACCTTTCCTTTCATAGAGCAGTTTGGACACACTATGTTTGTGAAGTCTGCAAGTGGATATTTGGACCTCTTTGAGGATTTCGTTGGAAGCGGGATTTCTTCATCTAATGCTAGAAGGAAGAATTCTCAGAAACTTCTTTGATTTGTGTGTGTTCAACTAACAGAGCTGAACCATCCTTTAGACAGAGCAGATTGGAAACCCTCTTTTTGAGGAATTTGCTTGTGGAGATTACAAGCGTTTTGGGGCCAACGGTAGAAAAGGAAATATCCTCGTATAAAAACTAGAGAGAATCATTCTCAGAAACCACTTTGTGATGTGTGCGTTCCACTCACAGAGTTTAACCTTTCTTTTCATAGAACAGTTTGGAAACACTCTGTTTGTGAAGTCTGCAAGTGGATATTTGGACCTCCTTGAGGATTTCGTTGGAAGAGGGATTTCTTCATCTAATGCTACACAGAAGATTTCTCAGTAACTTCGTTGATTTCTGTGTGTTCAACTAACAGAGTTCAACCTTCCCTTAGACATAGCAGATTGGAAACCCTGTTTTTGTGGAATTTGCTAGTGGAGATTTCAAGCGTTTTGGGGCCAACGGTAGAAAAGGAATTATCCTCGTATAAAAACTAGAGAGAATCATTCTCAGAAACCACTTTGTGATGTGTGCGTTCCCCTCACAGATTTTAACCTTTCTTTTCATAGAGCAGTTTGGACACACTCTGTTTGTGAAGTCTGCAATTGGATATTTGGCCCTCTTTGAGGATTTCATAGGAAGCGGGATTTCTTCATCTAATGCTACACAGAAGATTTCTCAGTAACTTCGTTGATTTCTCTGTGTTCAACTAACAGAGTTCAACCTTCCCTTAGAGGTAGCAGATTGGAAACCCACTTTTTGCGGAATTTGCAAGTGGAGATTTCAAGCGCTTTGGGGCCAACGGTAGAAAAGGAAATATCCTCGTATAAAAACTGGAGAGAATCATTCTCAGAAAACACTTTGTGATGTGTGCGTTCCACTCACAGAGTTTAACCTTTCCTTTCATAGAGCAGTTTGGAAACACTCTGTTTGTGAAGACTGCAAGTGGATATTTGGACCTCTTTGAGGATTTCTTTGGAAATGGGATTTCTTCATCTAATGCTATAAGGAAGAATTCTCAGAAACTTCTTTGATTTGTGTGTGTTCAACTTACAGAGCTGAACCATCCTTTAGACAGAGCAGAATGGAAACCCTCTTTTTGAGGAATTTGCTTGTGGAGATTTCAAGCCTTTTGGGGCCAATGGTAGAAAAGGAAATATCCTCGTATAAAAACTAGAGAGAATCATTCTCAGAAACCACTTTGTAATGTGTGCGTTCCACTCACAGAGTTTAATCTTTCTTTTCATAGAACAGTTTGGAAACACTCTGTTTGTAAAGTCTGCAAGTGGATATTTGGACCTCTTTGAGGATTTCGTTGGAAGCGGGATTTCTTCATCTAATGCTACACAGAAGATTTCTCAGTAACTTCGTTGATTTCTGTGTGTTCAACTAACAGAGTTCAACCTTCCCTTAGACATAGCAGATTGGAAACCCTCTTTTTGTGGAATTTGCAAATGGAGATTTCAAGCGCTTTGGGGTCAACTGTAGAAAAGGAAATATCCTCTTATAAAAACTAGAGAGAATCATTCTCAGAAACCACTTTGTGTAGTGTGCGTTCCACTCACAGAGTTCAATCTTTGCTTTCATACGGCAGTTTCGAAACACTCTGTTTGTGAAGACTGCAAGTGGATATTTGGACCTCTTTGAGGATTTCGTTGGAAACGGGATTTCTTCATCTAATGCTAGAAGGAAGAATTCCCAGAAATTTCTTTGATTTGTGTGTGTTCAGCTAACAGAGCTGAACCATCCTTTAGACAGAGCAGATTGGAAACCCTCTTTTTGAGGAATTTGCTTGTGGAGATTTCAAGCGTTTTGGGGCCAACTGTAGAAAAGAAATATCCTGGTATAAAAACTAGAGAGAATCATTCTCAGAAACCACTTTGGATGTGTGCGTTCCACTCACAGAGTTTAACCTTTCTTTTCATAGAACAGTTTGGAAACACTCTGTTTGTAAAGTCTGCAAGTGGATATTTGGACCTCTTTGAGGATTTCGTTGGAAACGGGATTTCTTCATCTAATGCTACACAGAAGATTTCTCAGTAACTTCGTTGATTTGTGTGTGTTCAACTAACAGAGTTCAACCTTCCCTTAGACATAGCAGATTGGAAACCCTCTTTTTGTGGAACTTGCAAGTGGAGATTTCAAGCGTTTTTGGGGCCAACGGTAGAAAAGGAAATATCCTCGTATAAAAAATAGAGAGAATCATTCTCAGAAACCGCTTTGTGATGTGTGCGTTCCACTCACAGAGTTTAACCTTTCCTTTCATAGAGCAGTTTGGACACACTATGTTTGTGAAGTCTGCAAGTGGATATTTGGACCTCTTTGAGGATTTCTTTGGAAGCGGGATTTCATCATCTAATGCTACACAGAAGATTTCTCAGTAACTTCGTTGATTTCTGTGTGTTCAACTAACAGAGCTGAACCATCCTTTAGACAGAGCAGATTGGAAACCCTCTTTTTGAGAAATTTGCTTTTGGGGATTTCAAGCGTTTTGGGGCCAACGGTAGAAAAGGAAATATCCTCGTATAAAAACTAGAGAGAATCATTCTCAGAAACCGCTTTGTGATGTGTGCGTTCCCCTCACGGAGTTTAACCTTTCTTTTCATAGAGCAGTTTGGACACACTCTGTTTGTAAAGTCTGCAAGTGGATATTTGGACCTCTTTGAGGATTTCGTTGGAAGCGGGATTTCTTCATCTAATGCTACACAGAAGATTTCTCAGTAACTTCGTTGATTTCTGTGTGTTCAACTAACAGAGTTCAACCTCCCCTTAGACATAGCAGATTGGAAACCCTGTTTTTGTGGAATTTGCTAGTGGAGATTTCAAGCGTTTTGGGGCCAACGGTAGAAAAGGAATTATCCTCGTATAAAAACTAGAGAGAATCATTCTCAGAAACCACTTTGTGATGTGTGCGTTCCCCTCACAGATTTTAACCTTTCTTTTCATAGAGCAGTTTGGACACACTCTGTTTGTGAAGTCTGCAATTGGATATTTGGCCCTCTTGGAGGATTTCATAGGAAGCGGGATTTCTTCATCTAATGCTACACAGAAGATTTCTCAGTAACTTCGTTGATTTCCTTTTGTTCAACTAACAGAGTTCAACCTTCCCTTAGAGATAGCAGATTGGAAACCCACTTTTTGCGGAATTTGCAAGTGGAGATTTCAAGCGCTTTGGGGCCAACGGTAGAAAAGGAAATATCCTCGTATAAAAAGTGGAGAGAATCATTCTCAGAAACCACTTTGTGATGTGTGCGTTCCACTCACAGAGTTTAACCTTTCCTTTCATAGAGCAGTTTGGAAACACTCTGTTTGTGAAGACTGCAAGTGGATATTTGGACCTCTTTGAGGATTTCTTTGGAAATGGGATTTCTTCATCTAATGCTAGAAGGAAGAATTCTCAGAAACTTCTTTGATTTGTGCGTGTTCAACTAACAGAGCTGAACCATCCTTTAGACAGAGCAGATTGGAAACCACCTTTTTGAGGAATTTGCTTGTGGAGATTTCAAGCGTTTTGGGGCCAACGGTAGAAAAGGAAATATCCTCGTATAAAAACTAGAGTGAATCATTTTCAGAAACCACTTTGTGATGTGTGCGTTCCACTCACAGAGTTTAACCTTTCTTTTCATTGAGCAGTTTGGAAACACTCTGTTTGTAAAGTCTGCAAGTGGATATTTGGACCTCTTTGAGGATTTCGTTGGAAGCGGGATTTCTTCATCTAATGCTACACAGAAGATTTCTCAGTAACTTCGTTGATTTGTGTGTGTTCAACTAACAGAGTTCAACCTTCCCTTAGAGATAGCATCTTGGAAACCCTCTTTTTGTGGAATTTGCAAGTGGAGATTTCAAGCGCTTTGGGGCCAACGGTAGAAAAGGAAATATCTTCGTATAAAAACTAGAGAGAACCATTCTCAGAAACCACTTTGTGTTGTGCGCATTCCACTCACAGAGTTTAACCTTTCTTTTCATAGAGCAGTTTGGACACACTCTGTTTGTGAAGTCTGCAAGTGGATATTTGGACCTCTTTGAGGATTTCGTTGGAATTGGGATTTCTTCATCTAATGCTAGAAGGAAGAATTCTAAGAAACTTCTTTGATATATGTGTGTTCAACTAACAGAGCTGAACCATCCTTTAGACAGAGCAGAATGGAAACCCTCTTTTTGAGGAATTTGCTTGTGGAGATTTCAAGCCTTTTGGGGCCAACGGTAGAAAAGGAAATATCCTCGTATAAAAACTAGAGAGAATCATTCTCAGAAACCACTTTGTGATGTGTGCGTTCCACTCACAGAGTTTAATCTTTCTTTTCATAGAACAGTTTGGAAACACTCTGTTTGTAAAGTCTGCAAGTGGATATTTGGACCTCTTTGAGGATTTCGTTGGAAGCGGGATTTCTTCATCTAATGCTACACAGAAGATCTCTCAGTAACTTCGTTGATTTCTGTGTGTTCAACTAACAGAGTTCAACCTTCCCTTAGACATAGCAGTTTGGAAACCCTCTTTTTGTGGAATTTGCAAGTGGAGATTTCAAGCGCTTTGGGGCCAACGGTAGAAAAGGAAATATCCTCGTATAAAAACTAGAGAGAATCATTCTCAGAAACCACTTTGTGTAGTGTGCGTTCCACTCACAGAGTTCAATCTTTCCTTTCATAGAGCAGTTTGGAAACACTCTGTTTGTGAAGACTGCAAGTGGATATTTGGACCTCTTTGAGGATTTCGTTGGATACGGGATTTCTTCATCTAATGCTAGAAGGAAGAATTCCCAGAAATTCCTTTGATTTGTGTGTGTTCAGCTAACAGAGCTGAACCATCCTTTAGACAGAGCAGATTGGAAACCCTCTTTTTGAGGAATTTGCTTGTGGAGATTACAAGCGTTTTGGGGCCAACGGTAGAAAAGGAAATATCCTCGTATAAAAACTAGAGAGAATCATTCTCAGAAACCACTTTGTGATGTGTGCGTTCCACTCACAGAGTTTAACCTTTCTTTTCATAGAACAGTTTGGAAACACTCTGTTTGTAAAGTCTGCAAGTGGATATTTGGACCTCTTTGAGGATTTCGTTGGAAGCGGGATTTCTTCATCTAATGCTACACAGAAGATTTCTCAGTAACTTCGTTGATTTGTGTGTGTTCAAATAACAGAGTTCAACCTTCCCTTAGAGATAGCAGCTTGGAAACCCTCTTTTTGTGGAATTTGCAAGTGGAGATTTCAAGAGCTTTGGGGCCAACGGTAGAAAAGGAAATATCTTCGTATAAAAACTACAGAGAACCATTCTCAGAAACCACTTTGTGTCGTGCGCGTTCCACTCACAGAGTTTAACCTTTCCTTTCATAGAGCAGTTTGGAAACACTCTGTTTGTGAAGTCTGCAAGTGGATATTTGGACCTCTTTGAGGATTTCTTTGGAATCGGGATTTCTTCATCTAATGCTAGAAGGAAGAATTCTCAGAAATTTCTTTGATATGTGTGTGTTCAACTAACAGAGCTGAACCATCCTTTAGACAGAGCAGAATGGAAATCCTCTTTTTGAGGAATTTGCTTGTGGAGATTTCAAGCCTTTTGGGGCCAACGGTAGAAAAGGAAATATCCTCGTATAAAAACTAGAGAGAATCATTCTCAGAAACCACTTTGTGATGTGTGCGTTCCACTCACAGAGTTTAATCTTTCTTTTCATAGAACAGTTTGGAAACACTCTGTTTGTAAAGTCTGCAAGTGGACATTTGGACCTCTTTGAGGATTTCGTTGGAAGCGGGATTTCTTCATCTAATGCTACACAGAAGATTTCTCAGTAACTTCGTTGATTTCTGTGTGTTCAACTAACAGAGTTCAACCTTCCCTTAGACATAGCAGATTGGAAACCCTCTTTTTGTGGAATTTGCAAATGGAGATTTCAAGCGCTTTGGGGTCAACTGTAGAAAAGGAAATATCCTCTTATAAAAACTAGAGAGAATCATTCTCAGAAACCACTTTGTGTAGTGTGCGTTCCACTCACAGAGTTCAATCTTTGCTTTCATACGGCAGTTTGGAAACACTCTGTTTGTGAAGACTGCAAGTGGATATTTGGACCTCTTTGAGGATTTCGTTGGAAACGGGATTTCTTCATCTAATGCTAGAAGGAAGAATTCCCAGAAATTTCTTTGATTTGTGTGTGTTCAGCTAACAGAGCTGAACCATCCTTTAGACAGAGCAGATTGGAAACCCTCTTTTTGAGGAATTTGCTTGTGGAGATTTCAAGCGTTTTGGGGCCAACTGTAGAAAAGAAATATCCTGGTATAAAAACTAGAGAGAATCATTCTCAGAAACCACTTTGGATGTGTGCGTTCCACTCACAGAGTTTAACCTTTCTTTTCATAGAACAGTTTGGAAACACTCTGTTTGTGAAGTCTGCAAGTGGATATTTGGACCTCTTTGAGGATTTCTTTGGAAGCGGGATTTCATCATCTAATGCTACACAGAAGATTTCTCAGTAACTTCGTTGATTTCTGTGTGTTCAACTAACAGAGCTGAACCATCCTTTAGACAGAGCAGATTGGAAACCCTCTTTTTGAGAAATTTGCTTTTGGGGATTTCAAGCGTTTTGGGGCCAACGGTAGAAAAGGAAATATCCTCGTATAAAAACTAGAGAGAATCATTCTCAGAAACCGCTTTGTGATGTGTGCGTTCCCCTCACGGAGTTTAACCTTTCTTTTCATAGAGCAGTTTGGACACACTCTGTTTGTGAAGTCTGCAAGTGGATATTTGGACCTCCTTGAGGATTTCGTTGGAAGCGGGATTTCTTCATCTAATGCTACACAGAAGATTTCTCAGTAACTTCGTTGATTTCTCTGTGTTCAACTAACAGAGTTCAACCTTCCCTTAGACATAGCAGATTGGAAACCCTCTTTTTGTGGAATTTGCAAGTGGAGATTTCAAGCGCTTTGGGGCCAACGGTAGAAAAGGAAATATCCTCGTATAAAAACTGGAGAGAATCATTCTCAGAAAACACTTTGTGATGTGTGCGTTCCACTCACAGAGTTTAACCTTTCCTTTCATAGAGCAGTTTGGAAACACTCTGTTTGTGAAGACTGCAAGTGGATATTTGGACCTCTTTGAGGGTTTCGTTGGAAACGGGATTTCTTCATCTAATGCTAGAAGGAAGAATTCTCAGAAACTTCTTTGATTTGTGTGTGTTCAACTAACAGAGCTGAACCATCCTTTAGACAGAGCAGATTGGAAACCCTCTTTTTGAGGAATTTGCTTGTGGAGATTACAAGCGTTTTGGGGCCAACGGTGGAAAAGAAAATATCCTCGTATAAAAACTAGAGAGAATCATTCTCAGAAACCACTTTGTGATGTGTGCGTTCCACTCACAGAGTTTAGTCTTTCTTTTCATAGAACAGTTTGGAAACACTCTGTTTGTAAAGTCTGCAAGTGGATATTTGGACCTCTTTGAGGATTTCGTTGGAAGCGGGATTTCTTCATCTAATGCTACACAGAAGATTTCTCAGTAACTTCGTTGATTTCTGTGTGTTCAACTAACAGAGTTCAACCTTCCCTTAGACATAGCAGATTGGAAACCCTCTTTTTGTGGAATTTGCAAATGGAGATTTCAAGCGCTTTGGGGTCAACTGTAGAAAAGGAAATATCCTCTTATAAAAACTAGAGAGAATCATTCTCAGAAACCACTTTGTGTAGTGTGCGTTTCACTCACAGAGTTCAATCTTTGCTTTCATACGGCAGTTTGGAAACACTCTGTTTGTGAAGACTGCAAGTGGATATTTGGACCTCTTTGAGGATTTCGTTTAAACGGGATTTCTTCATCTAATGCTAGAAGGAAGAATTCCCAGAAATTTCTTTGATTTGTGTGTGTTCAGCTAACAGAGCTGAACCATCCTTTAGACAGAGCAGATTGGAAACCCTCTTTTTGAGGAATTTGCTTGTGGAGATTTCAAGCGTTTTGGGGCCAACTGTAGAAAAGAAATATCCTGGTATAAAAAGTAGAGAGAATCATTCTCAGAAACCACTTTGGATGTGTGCGTTCCACTCACAGAGTTTAACCTTTCTTTTCATAGAACAGTTTGGAAACACTCTGTTTGTAAAGTCTGCAAGTGGATATTTGGACCTCTTTGAGGATTTCGTTGGAAACGGGATTTCTTCATCTAATGCTACACAGAAGATTTCTCAGTAACTTCGTTGATTTGTGTGTGTTCAACTAACAGAGTTCAACCTTCCCTTAGACATAGCAGATTGGAAACCCTCTTTTTGTGGAACTTGCAAGTGGAGATTTCAAGCGTTTTTGGGGCCAACGGTAGAAAAGGAAATATCCTCGTATAAAAAATAGAGAGAATCATTCTCAGAAACCGCTTTGTGATGTGTGCGTTCCACTCACAGAGTTTAACCTTTCCTTTCATAGAGCAGTTTGGACACACTATGTTTGTGAAGTCTGCAAGTGGATATTTGGACCTCTTTGAGGATTTCTTTGGAAGCTGGATTTCATCATCTAATGCTACACAGAAGATTTCTCAGTAACTTCGTTGATTTCTGTGTGTTCAACTAACAGAGCTGAACCATCCTTTAGACAGAGCAGATTGGAAACCCTCTTTTTGAGAAATTTGCTTTTGGGGATTTCAAGCGTTTTGGGGCCAACGGTAGAAAAGGATATATCCTCGTATAAAAACTAGAGAGAATCATTCTCAGAAACCGCTTTGTGATGTGTGCGTTCCCCTCACGGAGTTTAACCTTTCTTTTCATAGAGCAGTTTGGACACACTCTGTTTGTGAAGTCTGCAAGTGGATATTTGGACCTCTTTGAGGATTTCGTTGGAAGCGGGATTTCTTCATCTAATGCTACACAGAAGATTTCTCAGTAACTTCGTTGATTTCTCTGTGTTCAACTAACAGAGTTCAACCTTCCCTTAGACATAGCAGATTGGAAACCCTCTTTTTGTGGAATTTGCAAGTGGAGATTTCAAGCGCTTTTGGGCCAACGGTAGAAAAGGAAATATCCTCGTATAAAAACTGGAGAGAATCATTCTCAGAAAACACTTTGTGATGTGTGCGTTCCACTCACAGAGTTTAACCTTTCCTTTCATAGAGCAGTTTGGAAACACTCTGTTTGTGAAGACTGCAAGTGGATATTTGGACCTCTTTGAGGGTTTCGTTGGAAACGGGATTTCTTCATCTAATGCTAGAAGGAAGAATTCTCAGAAACTTCTTTGATTTGTGTGTGTTCAACTAACAGAGCTGAACCATCCTTTAGACAGAGCAGATTGGAAACCCTCTTTTTGAGGAATTTGCTTGTGGAGATTACAAGCGTTTTGGGGCCAACGGTAGAAAAGAAAATATCCTCGTATAAAAACTAGAGAGAATCATTCTCAGAAACCACTTTGTGATGTGTGCGTTCCACTCACAGAGTTTAACCTTTCTTTTCGTAGAACAGTTTGGAAACACTCTGTTTGTAAAGTCTGCAAGTGGATATTTGGACCTCTTTGAGGATTTCGTTGGAAGCGGGATTTCTTCATGTAATGCTACACAGAAGATTTCTCAGTAACTTAGTTGATTTGTGTGTGTTCAACTAACAGAGTTCAACCTTCCCTTAGACATAGCAGCTTGGAAACCCTCTTTTTGTGGAATTTGCAAGTGGAGATTTCAAGCGTTTTGGGGCCAACGGTAGAAAAGGAATTATCCTCGTATAAAAACTAGAGAGAATCATTCTCAGAAACCACTTTGTGATGTGTGCGTTCCCCTCACAGATTTTAACCTTTCTTTTCATAGAGCAGTTTGGACACACTCTGTTTGTGAAGTCTGCAATTGGATATTTGGCCCTCTTGGAGGATTTCATAGGAAGCGGGATTTCTTCATCTAATGCTACACAGAAGATTTCTCAGTAACTTCGTTGATTTCTCTGTGTTCAACTAACAGAGTTCAACCTTCCCTTAGAGATAGCAGATTGGAAACCCACTTTTTGCGGAATTTGCAAGTGGAGATTTCAAGCGCTTTGGGGCCAACGGTAGAAAAGGAAATATCCTCGTATAAAAAGTGGAGAGAATCATTCTCAGAAACCACTTTGTGATGTGTGCGTTCCACTCACAGAGTTTAACCTTTCCTTTCATAGAGCAGTTTGGAAACACTCTGTTTGTGAAGACTGCAAGTGGATATTTGGACCTCTTTGAGGATTTCTTTGGAAATGGGATTTCTTCATCTAATGCTAGAAGGAAGAATTCTCAGAAACTTCTTTGATTTGTGCGTGTTCAACTAACAGAGCTGAACCATCCTTTAGACAGAGCAGATTGGAAACCATCTTTTTGAGGAATTTGCTTGTGGAGATTTCAAGCGTTTTGGGGCCAACGGTAGAAAAGGAAATATCCTCGTATAAAAACTAGAGTGAATCATTTTCAGAAACCACTTTGTGTTGTGCGCGTTCCACTCACAGAGTTTAACCTTTCTTTTCATTGAGCAGTTTGGAAACACTCTGTTTGTAAAGTCTGCAAGTGGATATTTGGACCTCTTTGAGGATTTCGTTGGAAGCGGGATTTCTTCATCTAATGCTACACAGAAGATTTCTCAGTAACTTCGTTGATTTGTGTGTGTTCAACTAACAGAGTTCAACCTTCCCTTAGAGATAGCAGCTTGGAAACCCTCTTTTTGTGGAATTTGCAAGTGGAGATTTCAAGCGCTTTGGGGCCAACGGTAGAAAAGGAAATATCTTCGTATAAAAACTTGAGAGAACCATTCTCAGAAACCACTTTGTGTTGTGCGCATTCCACTCACAGAGTTTAACCTTTCTTTTCATAGAGCAGTTTGGAAACACTCTGTTTGTGAAGTCTACAAGTGGATATTTGGACCTCTTTGAGGAATTCGTTGGAATCGGGATTTCTTCATCTAATGCTGGAAGGAAGAATTCTCAGAAACTTCTTTGATATGTGTGTGTTCAACTAACAGAGCTGAACCATCCTTTAGACAGAGCAGAATGGAAACCCTCTTTTTGAGGAATTTGCTTGTGGAGATTTCAAGCCTTTTGGGGCCAACGGTAGAAAAGGAAATATCCTCGTATAAAAACTAGAGAGAATCATTCTCAGAAACCACTTTGTGATGTGTGCGTTCCACTCACAGAGTTTAATCTTTCTTTTCATAGAACAGTTTGGAAACACTCTGTTTGTAAAGTCTGCAAGTGGATATTTGGACCTCTTTGAGGATTTCGTTGGAAGCGGGATTTCTTCATCTAATGCTACACAGAAGATTTCTCAGTAACTTCGTTGATTTCTGTGTGTTCAACTAACAGAGTTCAACCTTCCCTTAGACATAGCAGTTTGGAAACCCTCTTTTTGTGGAATTTGCAAGTGGAGATTTCAAGCGCTTTGGGGCCAACGGTAGAAAAGGAAATATCCTCGTATAAAAACTAGAGAGAATCATTCTCAGAAACCACTTTGTGTAGTGTGCGTTCCACTCACAGAGTTCAATCTTTCCTTTCATAGAGCAGTTTGGAAACACTCTGTTTGTGAAGACTGCAAGTGGATATTTGGACCTCTTTGAGGATTTCGTTGGATACGGGATTTCTTCATCTAATGCTAGAAGGAAGAATTCCCAGAAATTCCTTTGATTTGTGTGTGTTCAGCTAACAGAGCTGAACCATCCTTTAGACAGAGCAGATTGGAAACCCTCTTTTTGAGGAATTTGCTTGTGGAGATTACAAGCGTTTTGGGGCCAACGGTAGAAAAGGAAATATCCTCGTATAAAAACTAGAGAGAATCATTCTCAGAAACCACTTTGTGATGTGTGCGTTCCACTCACAGAGTTTAACCTTTCTTTTCATAGAACAGTTTGGAAACACTCTGTTTGTAAAGTCTGCAAGTGGATATTTGGACCTCTTTGAGGATTTCGTTGGAAGCGGGATTTCTTCATCTAATGCTACACAGAAGATTTCTCAGTAACTTCGTTGATTTGTGTGTGTTCAAATAACAGAGTTCAACCTTCCCTTAGAGATAGCAGCTTGGAAACCCTCTTTTTGTGGAATTTGCAAGTGGAGATTTCAAGCGCTTTGGGGCCAACGGTAGAAAAGGAAATATCTTCGTATAAAAACTACAGAGAACCATTCTCAGAAACCACTTTGTGTTGTGCGCGTTCCACTCACAGAGTTTAACCTTTCTTTTCATAGAGCAGTTTGGAAACACTCTGTTTGTGAAGTCTGCAAGTGGATATTTGGACCTCTTTGAGGATTTCGTTGGAATCGGGATTTCTTCATCTAATGCTAGAAGGAAGAATTCTCAGAAATTTCTTTGATATGTGTGTGTTCAACTAACAGAGCTGAACCATCCTTTAGACAGAGCAGAATGGAAACCCTCTTTTTGAGGAATTTGCTTGTGGAGATTTCAAGCCTTTTGGGGCCAACGGTAGAAAAGGAAATATCCTCGTATAAAAAATAGAGAGAATCATTCTCAGAAACCGCTTTGGGATGTGTGCGTTCCACTCACAGAGTTTAACCTTTCCTTTCATAGAGCAGTTTGGACACACTATGTTTGTGAAGTCTGCAAGTGGATATTTGGACCTCTTTGAGGATTTCTTTGGAAGCGGGATTTCATCATCTAATGCTACACAGAAGATTTCTCAGTAACTTCGTTGATTTCTGTGTGTTCAACTAACAGAGCTGAACCATCCTTTAGACAGAGCAGATTGGAAACCCTCTTTTTGAGAAATTTGCTTTTGGGGATTTCAAGCGTTTTGGGGCCAACGGTAGAAAAGGAAATATCCTCGTATAAAAACTAGAGAGAATCATTCTCAGAAACCGCTTTGTGATGTGTGCGTTCCCCTCACGGAGTTTAACCTTTCTTTTCATAGAGCAGTTTGGACACACTCTGTTTGTGAAGTCTGCAAGTGGATATTTTGACCTCTTTGAGGATTTCGTTGGAAGCGGGATTTCTTCATCTAATGCTACACAGAAGATTTCTCAGTAACTTCGTTGATTTCTCTGTGTTCAACTAACAGAGTTCAACCTTCCCTTAGACATAGCAGATTGGAAACCCTCTTTTTGTGGAATTTGCAAGTGGAGATTTCAAGCGCTTTGGGGCCAACGGTAGAAAAGGAAATATCCTCGTATAAAAACTGGAGAGAATCATTCTCAGAAAACACTTTGTGATGTGTGCGTTCCACTCACAGAGTTTAACCTTTCCTTTCATAGAGCAGTTTGGAAACACTCTGTTTGTGAAGACTGCAAGTGGATATTTGGACCTCTTTGAGGGTTTCGTTGGAAACGGGATTTCTTCATCTAATGCTAGAAGGAAGAATTCTCAGAAACTTCTTTGATTTGTGTGTGTTCAACTAACGGAGCTGAACCATCCTTTAGACAGAGCAGATTGGAAACCCTCTTTTTGAGGAATTTGCTTGTGGAGATTACAAGCGTTTTGGGGCCAACGGTAGAAAAGGAAATATCCTCGTATAAAAACTAGAGAGAATCATTCTCAGAAACCACTTTGTGATGTGTGCGTTCCACTCACAGAGTTTAACCTTTCTTTTCATAGAACAGTTTGGAAACACTCTGTTTGTAAAGTCTGCAAGTGGATATTTGGACCTCTTTGAGGATTTCGTTGGAAGCGGGATTTCTTCATCTAATGCTACACAGAAGATTTCTCAGTAACTTCGTTGATTTGTGTGTGTTCAAATAACAGAGTTCAACCTTCCCTTTGAGATAGCAGCTTGGAAACCCTCTTTTTGTGGAATTTGCAAGTGGAGATTTCAAGCGCTTTGGGGCCAACGGTAGAAAAGGAAATATCTTCGTACAAAAACTACAGAGAACCATTCTCAGAAACCACTTTGTGTTGTGCGCGTTCCACTCACAGAGTTTAACCTTTCTTTTCATAGAGCAGTTTGGAAACACTCTGTTTGTGAAGTCTGCAAGTGGATATTTGGACCTCTTTGAGGATTTCGTTGGAAACGGGATTTCTTCATCTAATGCTAGAAGGAAGAATTCTCAGAAATTTCTTTGATATGTGTGTGTTCAACTAACAGAGCTGAACCATCCTATAGACAGAGCAGAATGGAAACCCTCTTTTTGAGGAATTTGCTTGTGGAGATTTCAAGCGTTTTGGGGCCAACGGTAGAAAAGGAAATATCCTCGTATAAAAACTAGAGAGAATCATTCTCAGAAACCACTTTGTGATGTGTGCGTTCCACTCACAGAGTTTAATCTTTCTTTTCATAGAACAGTTTGGAAACACTCTGTTTGTAAAGTCTGCAAGTGGATATTTGGACCTCTTTGAGGATTTCGTTGGAAGCGGGATTTCTTCATCTAATGCTACACAGAAGATTTCTCAGTAACTTCGTTGATTTCTGTGTGTTCAACTAACAGAGTTCAACCTTCCCTTAGACATAGCAGATTGGAAAACCTCTTTTTGTGGAATTTGCAAATGGAGATTTCAAGCGCTTTGGGGTCAACTGTAGAAAAGGAAATATCCTCGTATAAAAACTAGAGAGAATCATTCTCAGAAACCACTTTGTGTAGTGTGTGTTCCACTCACAGAGTTCAATCTTTGCTTTCATACGGCAGTTTGGAAACACTCTGTTTGTGAAGACTGCAAGTGGATATTTGGACCTCTTTGAGGATTTCGTTGGAAACGGGATTTCTTCATCTAATGCTAGAAGGAAGAATTCCCAGAAATTTCTTTGATTTGTGTGTGTTCAGCTAACAGAGCTGAACCATCCTTTAGACAGAGCAGATTGGAAACCCTCTTTTTGAGGAATTTGCTTGTGGAGATTTCAAGCGTTTTGGGGCCAACTGTAGAAAAGAAATATCCTGGTATAAAAACTAGAGAGAATCATTCTCAGAAACCACTTTGGATGTGTGCGTTCCACTCACAGAGTTTAACCTTTCTTTTAATAGAACAGTTTGTAAACACTCTGTTTGTAAAGTCTGCAAGTGGATATTTGGACCTCTTTGAGGATTTCGTTGGAAACGGGATTTCTTCATCTAATGCTACACAGAAGATTTCTCAGTAACTTCGTTGATTTGTGTGTGTTCAACTATCAGAGTTCAACCTTCCCTTAGACATAGCAGATTGGAAACCCTCTTTTTGTGGAACTTGCAAGTGGAGATTTCAAGCGTTTTTGGGGCCAACGGTAGAAAAGGAAATATCCTCGTATAAAAAATAGAGAGAATCATTCTCAGAAACCGCTTTGTGATGTGTGCGTTCCCCTCAAGGAGTTTAACCTTTCTTTTCATAGAGCAGGTTGGACACACTATGTTTGTGAAGTCTGCAAGTGGATATTTGGACCTCTTTGAGGATTTCTTTGGAAGCGGGATTTCATCATCTAATGCTACACAGAAGATTTCTCAGTAACTTCGTTGATTTCTGTGTGTTCAACTAACAGAGCTGAACCATCCTTTAGACAGAGCAGATTGGAAACCCTCTTTTTGAGAAATTTGCTTTTGGGGATTTCAAGCGTTTTGGGGCCAACGGTAGAAAAGGAAATATCCTCGTATAAAAACTAGAGAGAATCATTCTCAGAAACCGCTTTGTGATGTGTGCGTTCCCCTCACGGAGTTTAACCTTTCTTTTCATAGAGCAGTTTGGACACACTCTGTTTGTGAAGTCTGCAAGTGGATATTTGGACCTCTTTGAGGATTTCGTTGGAAGCGGGATTTCTTCATCTAATGCTACACAGAAGATTTCTCAGTAACTTCGTTGATTTCTGTGTGTTCAACTAACAGAGTTCAACCTTCCCTTAGACATAGCAGATTGGAAACCCTCTTTTTGTGGAATTTGCAAGTGGAGATTTCAAGCGCTTTGGGGCCAACGGTAGAAAAGGAATCATCCTCGTATAAAAACTAGAGAGAATCATTCTCAGAAACCACTTTGTGATGTGTGCGTTCCCCTCACAGATTTTAACCTTTCTTTTCATAGAGCAGTTTGGACACACTCTGTTTGTGAAGTCTGCAATTGGATATTTGGCCCTCTTTGAGGATTTCATAGGAAGCGGGATTTCTTCATCTAATGCTACACAGAAGATTTCTCAGTAACTTCGTTGATTTCTGTGTGTTCAACTAACAGAGTTCAACCTTCCCTTAGAGATAGCAGATTGGAAACCCACTTTTTGTGGAATTTGCAAGTGGAGATTTCAAGCGCTTTGGGGCCAACGGTAGAAAAGGAAATATCCTCGTATAGAAAGTGGAGAGAATCATTCTCAGAAACCACTTTGTAATGTGTGCGTTCCACTCACAGAGTTTAACCTTTCCTTTCATAGAGCAGTTTGGAAACACTCTGTTTGTGAAAACTGCAAGTGGATATTTGGACCTCTTTGAGGATTTCTTTGGAAACGGGATTTCTTCATCTAATGCTAGAAGGAAGAATTCTCAGAAACTTCTTTGATTTGTGTGTGTTCAACTAACGGAGCTGAACCATCCTTTAGACAGAGCAGATTGGAAACCATCTTTTTGAGGAATTTGCTTGTGGAGATTACAAGCGTTTTGGGGCCAACGGTAGAAAAGGAAATATCCTCGTATAAAAACTAGAGAGAATCATTCTCAGAAACCACTTTGTGATGTGTGCGTTCCACTCACAGAGTTTAACCTTTCTTTTCATAGAACAGTTTGGAAACACTCTGTTTGTAAAGTCTGCAAGTGGATATTTGGACCTCTTTGAGGATTTCGTTGGAAGCGGGATTTCTTCATCTAATGCTACACAGAAGATTTCTCAGTAACTTCGTTGTTTTCTGTGTGTTCAACTAACAGAGTTCAACCTTCCCTTAGACATAGCAGTTTGGAAACCCTCTTTTTGTGGAATTTGCAAGTGGAGATTTCAAGCGCTTTGGGGCCAACGGTAGAAAAGGAAATATCCTCGTATAAAAACTAGAGAGAATCATTCTCAGAAACCACTTTGTGTAGTGTGCGTTCCGCTCACAGAGTTCAATCTTTGCTTTCATACGGCAGTTTGGAAACACTCTGTTTGTGAAGACTGCAAGTGGATATTTGGACCTCTTTGAGGGTTTCGTTGGAAACGGGATTTCTTCATCTAATGCTAGAAGGAAGAATTCTCAGAAACTTCTTTGATTTGTGTGTGTTCAACTAACGGAGCTGAACCATCCTTTAGACAGAGCAGATTGGAAACCCTCTTTTTGAGGAATTTGCTTGTGGAGATTACAAGCGTTTTGGGGCCAACGGTAGAAAAGGAAATATCCTCGTATAAAAACTAGAGAGAATCATTCTCAGAAACCACTTTGTGATGTGTGCGTTCCACTCACAGAGTTTAACCTTTCTTTTCATAGAACAGTTTGGAAACACTCTGTTTGTAAAGTCTGCAAGTGGATATTTGGACCTCTTTGAGGATTTCGTTGGAAGCGGGATTTCTTCATCTAATGCTACACAGAAGATTTCTCAGTAACTTCGTTGATTTGTGTGTGTTCAACTAACAGAGTTCAACCTTCCCTTAGACATAGCAGATTGGAAACCCTCTTTTTGTGGAATTTGCAAGTGGAGATTTCAAGCGTTTTGGGGCCAACGGTAGAAAAGGAATCATCCTCGTATAAAAACTAGAGAGAATCATTCTCAGAAACCACTTTGTGATGTGTGCGTTCCCCTCACAGATTTTAACCTTTCTTTTCATAGAGCTGTTTGGACACACTCTGTTTGTGAAGTCTGCAATTGGATATTTGGCCCTCTTTGAGGATTTCATAGGAAGCGGGATTTCTTCATCTAATGCTACACAGAAGATTTCTCAGTAACTTCGTTGATTTGTGTGTGTTCAACTAACAGAGTTCAACCTTCCCTTAGAGATATCAGCTTCGAAACCCTCTTTTTGTGGAATTTGCAAGTGGAGATTTCAAGCGCTTTGGGGCCAACGGTAGAAAAGGAAATATCTTCGTATAAAAACTAGAGAGAACCATTCTCAGAAACCACTTTGTGTTGTGCGCGTTCCACTCACAGAGTTTAACCTTTCTTTTCATAGAGCAGTTTGGAAACACTCTGTTTGTGAAGTCTGCAAGTGGATATTTGGACCTCTTTGAGGATTTCGTTGGAATCGGGATTTCTTCATCTAATGCTAGAAGGAAGAATTCTCAGAAACTTCTTTGATATGTGTGTGTTCAACTGACAGAGCTGAACCATCCTTTAGACAGAGCAGAATGGAAACCCTCTTTTTGAGGAATTTGCTTGTGGAGATTTCAAGCCTTTTGGGGCCAACGGTAGAAAAGGAAATATCCTCGTATAAAAACTAGAGAGAATCATTCTCAGAAACCACTTTGTGATGTGTGCGTTCCACTCACAGAGTTTAATCTTTCTTTTCATAGAACAGTTTGGAAACACTCTGTTTGTAAAGTCTGCAAGTGGATATTTGGACCTCTTTGAGGATTTCGTTGGAAGCGGGATTTCTTCATCTAATGCTACACAGAAGATTTCTCAGTAACTTCGTTGATTTCTGTGTGTTCAACTAACAGAGTTCAACCTTCCCTTAGACATAGCAGATTGGAAACCCTCTTTTTGTGGAATTTGCAAGTGGAGATTTCAAGCGCTTTGGGGTCAACTGTAGAAAAGGAAATATCCTCATATAAAAACTAGAGAGAATCATTCTCAGAAACCACTTTGTGTAGTGTGCGTTCCACTCACAGAGTTCAATCTTTCCTTTCATACGGCAGTTTGGAAACACTCTGTTTGTGAAGACTGCAAGTGGATATTTGGACTTCTTTGAGGATTTCGTTGGAAACGGGATTTCTTCATCTAATGCTAGAAGGAAGAATTCCCAGAAATTTCTTTGATTTGTGTGTGTTCAGCTAACAGAGCTGAACCATCCTTTAGACAGAGCAGATTGGAAACCCTCTTTTTGAGGAATTTGCTTGTGGAGATTTCAAGCGTTTTGGGGCCAACTGTAGAAAAGAAATATCCTGGTATAAAAACTAGAGAGAATCATTCTCAGAAACCACTTTGGATGTGTGCGTTCCACTCACAGAGTTTAACCTTTCTTTTCATAGAACAGTTTGGAAACACTCTGTTTGTAAAGTCTGCAAGTGGATATTTGGACCTCTTTGAGGATTTCGTTGGAAGCGGGATTTCTTCATCTAATGCTACACAGAAGATTTCTCAGTAACTTCGTTGATTTGTGTGTGTTCAACTAACAGAGTTCAACCTTCCCTTAGACATAGCAGATTGGAAACCCTCTTTTTGTGGAACTTGCAAGTGGAGATTTCAAGCGTTTTTGGGGCCAACGGTAGAAAAGGAAATATCCTCGTATAAAAAATAGAGAGAATCATTCTCAGAAACCGCTTTGGGATGTGTGCGTTCCCCTCAAGGAGTTTAACCTTTCTTTTCATAGAGCAGTTTGGACACACTATGTTTGTGAAGTCTGCAAGTGGATATTTGGACCTCTTTGAGGATTTCTTTGGAAGCGGGATTTCATCATCTAATGCTACACAGAAGATTTCTCAGTAACTTCGTTGATTTCTGTGTGTTCAACTAACAGAGCTGAACCATCCTTTAGACAGAGCAGATTGGAAACCCTCTTTTTGAGAAATTTGCTTTTGGGGATTTCAAGCGTTTTGGGGCCAACGGTAGAAAAGGAAATATCCTCGTATAAAAACTAGAGAGAATCATTCTCAGAAACCGCTTTGTGATGTGTGCGTTCCCCTCACGGAGTTTAACCTTTCTTTTCATAGAGCAGTTTGGACACACTCTGTTTGTGAAGTCTGCAAGTGGATATTTGGACCTCTTTGAGGATTTCGTTGGAAGCGGGATTTCTTCATCTAATGCTACACAGAAGATTTCTCAGTAACTTCGTTGATTTCTCTGTGTTCAACTAACAGAGTTCAACCTTCCCTTAGACATAGCAGATTGGAAACCCTCTTTTTGTGGAATTTGCAAGTGGAGATTTCAAGCGCTTTGGGGCCAACGGTAGAAAAGGAAATATCCTCGTATAAAAACTGGAGAGAATCATTCTCAGAAAACACTTTGTGATGTGTGCGTTCCACTCACAGAGTTTAACCTTTCCTTTCATAGAGCAGTTTGGAAACACTCTGTTTGTGAAGACTGCAAGTGGATATTTGGACCTCTTTGAGGGTTTCGTTGGAAACGGGATTTCTTCATCTAATGCTAGAAGGAAGAATTCTCAGAAACTTCTTTGATTTGTGTGTGTTCAACTAACAGAGCTGAACCATCCTTTAGACAGAGCAGATTGGAAACCCTCTTTTTGAGGAATTTGCTTGTGGAGATTACAAGCGTTTTGGGGCCAACGGTGGAAAAGAAAATATCCTCGTATAAAAACTAGAGAGAATCATTCTCAGAAACCACTTTGTGATGTGTGCCTTCCACTCACAGAGTTTAATCTTTCTTTTCACAGAACAGTTTGGAAACACTCTGTTTGTAAAGTCTGCAAGTGGATATTTGGACCTCTTTGAGGATTTCGTTGGAAGCGGGATTTCTTCATCTAATGCTACACAGAAGATTTCTCAGTAACTTCGTTGATTTCTGTGTGTTCAACTAACAGAGTTCAACCTTCCCTTAGACATAGCAGATTGGAAACCCTCTTTTTGTGGAATTTGCAAATGGAGATTTCAAGCGCTTTGGGGTCAACTGTAGAAAAGGAAATATCCTCTTATAAAAACTAGAGAGAATCATTCTCAGAAACCACTTTGTGTAGTGTGCGTTCCACTCACAGAGTTCAATCTTTGCTTTCATACGGCAGTTTGGAAACACTCTGTTTGTGAAGACTGCAAGTGGATATTTGGACCTCTTTGAGGATTTCGTTTAAACGGGATTTCTTCATCTAATGCTAGAAGGAAGAATTCCCAGAAATTTCTTTGATTTGTGTGTGTTCAGCTAACAGAGCTGAACCATCCTTTAGACAGAGCAGATTGGAAACCCTCTTTTTGAGGAATTTGCTTGTGGAGATTTCAAGCGTTTTGGGGCCAACTGTAGAAAAGAAATATCCTGGTATAAAAACTAGAGAGAATCATTCTCAGAAACCACTTTGGATGTGTGCGTTCCACTCACAGAGTTTAACCTTTCTTTTCATAGAACAGTTTGGAAACACTCTGTTTGTAAAGTCTGCAAGTGGATATTTGGACCTCTTTGAGGATTTCGTTGGAAACGGGATTTCTTCATCTAATGCTACACAGAAGATTTCTCAGTAACTTCGTTGATTTGTGTGTGTTCAACTAACAGAGTTCAACCTTCCCTTAGACATAGCAGATTGGAAACCCTCTTTTTGTGGAACTTGCAAGTGGAGATTTCAAGCGTTTTTGGGGCCAACGGTAGAAAAGGAAATATCCTCGTATAAAAAATAGAGAGAATCATTCTCAGAAACCGCTTTGTGATGTGTGCGTTCCACTCACAGAGTTTAACCTTTCCTTTCATAGAGCAGTTTGGACACACTATGTTTGTGAAGTCTGCAAGTGGATATTTGGACCTCTTTGAGGATTTCTTTGGAAGCGGGATTTCATCATCTAATGCTACACAGAAGATTTCTCAGTAACTTCGTTGATTTCTGTGTGTTCAACTAACAGAGCTGAACCATCCTTTAGACAGAGCAGATTGGAAACCCTCTTTTTGAGAAATTTGCTTTTGGGGATTTCAAGCGTTTTGGGGCCAACGGTAGAAAAGGAAATATCCTCGTATGAAAACTAGAGAGAATCATTCTCAGAAACCGCTTTGTGATGTGTGCGTTCCCCTCACAGAGTTTAACCTTTCTTTTCATAGAGCAGTTTGGACACACTCTGTTTGTAAAGTCTGCAAGTGGATATTTGGACCTCTTTGAGGATTTCGTTGGAAGCGGGATTTCTTCATCTAATGCTACACAGAAGATTTCTCAGTAACTTCGTTGATTTGTGTGTGTTCAACTAACAGAGTTCAACCTTCCCTTAGACATAGCAGATTGGAAACCCTCTTTTTGTGGAATTTGCAAGTGGAGATTTCAAGCGTTTTGGGGCCAACGGTAGAAAAGGAATTATCCTCGTATAAAAACTAGAGAGAATCATTCTCAGAAACCACTTTGTGATGTGTGCGTTCCCCTCACAGATTTTAACCTTTCTTTTCATAGAGCAGTTTGGACACACTCTGTTTGTGAAGTCTGCAATTGGATATTTGGCCCTCTTGGAGGATTTCATAGGAAGCGGGATTTCTTCATCTAATGCTCACAGAAGATTTCTCAGTAACTTCGTTGATTTCTCTGTGTTCAACTAACAGAGTTCAACCTTCCCTTAGAGATAGCAGATTGGAAACCCACTTTTTGCGGAATTTGCAAGTGGAGATTTCAAGCGCTTTGGGGCCAACGGTAGAAAAGGAAATATCCTCGTATAAAAAGTGGAGAGAATCATTCTCAGAAACCACTTTCTGATGTGTGCGTTCCACTCACAGAGTTTAACCTTTCCTTTCATAGAGCAGTTTGGAAACACTCTGTTTGTGAAGACTGCAAGTGGATATTTGGACCTCTTTGAGGATTTCTTTGGAAATGGGATTTCTTCATCTAATGCTAGAAGGAAGAATTCTCAGAAACTTCTTTGATTTGTGCGTGTTCAACTAACAGAGCTGAACCATCCCTTAGACAGAGCAGATTGGAAACCATCTTTTTGAGGGATTTGCTTGTGGAGATTTCAAGCGTTTTGGGGCCAACGGTAGAAAAGGAAATATCCTCGTATAAAAACTAGAGTGAATCATTTTCAGAAACCACTTTGTGTTGTGCGCGTTCCACTCACAGAGTTTAACCTTTCTTTTCATTGAGCAGTTTGGAAACACTCTGTTTGTAAAGTCTGCAAGTGGATATTTGGACCTCTTTGAGGATTTCGTTGGAAGCGGGATTTCTTCATCTAATGCTACACAGAAGATTTCTCAGTAACTTCGTTGATTTGTGTGTGTTCAACTAACAGAGTTCAACCTTCCCTTAGAGATAGCAGCTTGGAAACCCTCTTTTTGTGGAATTTGCAAGTGGAGATTTCAAGCGCTTTGGGGCCAACGGTAGAAAAGGAAATATCTTCGTATAAAAACTTGAGAGAACCATTCTCAGAAACCACTTTGTGTTGTGCGCATTCCACTCACAGAGTTTAACCTTTCTTTTCATAGAGCAGTTTGGAAACACTCTGTTCGTGAAGTCTGCAAGTGGATATTTGGACCTCTTTGAGGATTTCGTTGGAATCGGGATTTCTTCATCTAATGCTAGAAGGAAGAATTCTCAGAAACATCTTTGATATGTGTGTGTTCAACTAACAGAGCTGAACCATCCTTTAGACAGAGCAGAATGGAAACCCTCTTTTTGAGGAATTTGCTTGTGGAGATTTCAAGCCTTTTGGGGCCAACGGTAGAAAAGGAAATATCCTCGTATAAAAACTAGAGAGAATCATTCTCAGAAACCACTTTGTGATGTGTGCGTTCCACTCACAGAGTTTAATCTTTCTTTTCATAGAACAGTTTGGAAACACTCTGTTTGTAAAGTCTGCAAGTGGATATTTGGACCTCTTTGAGGATTTCGTTGGAAGCGGGATTTCTTCATCTAATGCTACACAGAAGATTTCTCAGTAACTTCGTTGATTTCTGTGTGTTCAACTAACAGAGTTCAACCTTCCCTTAGACATAGCAGTTTGGAAACCCTCTTTTTGTGGAATTTGCAAGTGGAGATTTCAAGCGCTTTGGGGCCAACGGTAGAAAAGGAAATATCCTCGTATAAAAACTAGAGAGAATCATTCTCAGAAACCACTTTGTGTAGTGTGCGTTCCACTCACAGAGTTCAATCTTTCCTTTCATAGAGCAGTTTGGAAACACTCTGTTTGTGAAGACTGCAAGTGGATATTTGGACCTCTTTGAGGATTTCGTTGGATACGGGATTTCTTCATCTAATGCTAGAAGGAAGAATTCCCAGAAATTCCTTTGATTTGTGTGTGTTCAGCTAACAGAGCTGAACCATCCTTTAGACAGAGCAGATTGGAAACCCTCTTTTTGAGGAATTTGCTTGTGGAGATTACAAGCGTTTTGGGGCCAACGGTAGAAAAGGAAATATCCTCGTATAAAAACTAGAGAGAATCATTCTCAGAAACCACTTTGTGATGTGTGCGTTCCACTCACAGAGTTTAACCTTTCTTTTCATAGAACAGTTTGGAAACACTCTGTTTGTAAAGTCTGCAAGTGGATATTTGGACCTCTTTGAGGATTTCGTTGGAAGCGGGATTTCTTCATCTAATGCTACACAGAAGATTTCTCAGTAACTTCGTTGATTTGTGTGTGTTCAAATAACAGAGTTCAACCTTCCCTTAGAGATAGCAGCTTGGAAACCCTCTTTTTGTGGAATTTGCAAGTGGAGATTTCAAGCGCTTTGGGGCCAACGGTAGAAAAGGAAATATCTTCGTATAAAAACTACAGAGAACCATTCTCAGAAACCACTTTGTGTTGTGCGCGTTCCACTCACAGAGTTTAACTTTTCTTTTCATAGAGCAGTTTGGAAACACTCTGTTTGTGAAGTCTGCAAGTGGATATTTGGACCTCTTTGAGGATTTCGTTGGAATCGGGATTTCTTCATCTAATGCTAGAAGGAAGAATTCTCAGAAACTTCTTTGATATGTGTGTGTTCAACTAACAGAGCTGAACCATCCTTTAGACAGAGCAGAATGGAAACCCTCTTTTTGAGGAATTTGCTTGTGGAGATTTCAAGCCTTTTGGGGCCAACGGTAGAAAAGGAAATATCCTCGTAGAAAAACTAGAGAGAATCATTCTCAGAAACCGCTTTGGGATGTGTGCGTTCCACTCACAGAGTTTAACCTTTCCTTTCATAGAGCAGTTTGGACACACTATGTTTGTGAAGTCTGCAAGTGGATATTTGGACCTCTTTGAGGATTTCTTTGGAAGCGGGATTTCATCATCTAATGCTACACAGAAGATTTCTCAGTAACTTCGTTGATTTCTGTGTGTTCAACTAACAGAGCTGAACCATCCTTTAGACAGAGCAGATTGGAAACCCTCTTTTTGAGAAATTTGCTTTTGGGGATTTCAAGCGTTTTGGGGCCAACGGTAGAAAAGGAAATATCCTCGTATAAAAACTAGAGAGAATCATTCTCAGAAACCGCTTTGTGATGTGTGCGTTCCCCTCACGGAGTTTAACCTTTCTTTTCATAGAGCAGTTTGGACACACTCTGTTTGTGAAGTCTGCAAGTGGATATTTGGACCTCTTTGAGGATTTCGTTGGAAGCGGGATTTCTTCATCTAATGCTACACAGAAGATTTCTCAGTAACTTCGTTGATTTCTCTGTGTTCAACTAACAGAGTTCAACCTTCCCTTAGACATAGCAGATTGGAAACGCTCTTTTTGTGGAATTTGCAAGTGGAGATTTCAAGCGCTTTGGGGCCAACGGTAGAAAAGGAAATATCCTCGTATAAAAACTGGAGAGAATCATTCTCAGAAAACACTTTGTGATGTGGGCGTTCCACTCACAGAGTTTAACCTTTCCTTTCATAGAGCAGTTTGGAAACACTCTGTTTGTGAAGACTGCAAGTGGATATTTGGACCTCTTTGAGGGTTTCGTTGGAAACGGGATTTCTTCATCTAATGCTAGAAGGAAGAATTCTCAGAAACTTCTTTGATTTGTGTGTGTTCAACTAACGGAGCTGAACCATCCTTTAGACAGAGCAGATTGGAAACCCTCTTTTTGAGGAATTTGCTTGTGGAGATTACAAGCGTTTTGGGGCCAACGGTAGAAAAGGAAATATCCTCGTATAAAAACCAGAGAGAATCATTCTCAGAAACCACTTTGTGATGTGTGCGTTCCACTCACAGAGTTTAACCTTTCTTTTCATAGAACAGTTTGGAAACACTCTGTTTGTAAAGTCTGCAAGTGGATATTTGGACCTCTTTGAGGATTTCGTTGGAAGCGGGATTTCTTCATCTAATGCTACACAGAAGATTTCTCAGTAACTTCGTTGATTTGTGTGTGTTCAACTAACAGAGTTCAACCTTCCCTTAGACATAGCAGTTTGGAAACCCTCTTTTTGTGGAATTTGCAAGTGGAGATTTCAAGCGCTTTGGGGCCAACGGTAGAAAAGGAAATATCCTCGTATAAAAACTAGAGAGAATCATTCTCAGAAACCACTTTGTGTAGTGTGCGTTCCACTCACAGAGTTCAATCCTTCCTTTCCTAGAGCAGTTTGGAAACACTGTTTGTGAAGACTGCAAGTGGATATTTGGACCTCTTTGAGGATTTCGTTGGATACGGGATTTCTTCATCTAATGCTAGAAGGAAGAATTCCCAGAAATTCCTTTGATTTGTGTGTGTTCAGCTAACAGAGCTGAACCATCCTTTAGACAGAGCAGATTGGAAACCCTCTTTTTGAGGAATTTGCTTGTGGAGATTACAAGCGTTTTGGGGCCAACGGTAGAAAAGGAAATATCCTCGTATAAAAACTAGAGAGAATCATTCTCAGAAACCACTTTGTGATGTGTGCGTTCCACTCACAGAGTTTAACCTTTCTTTTCATAGAACAGTTTGGAAACACTCTGTTTGTAAAGTCTGCAAGTGGATATTTGGACCTCTTTGAGGATTTCGTTGGAAGCGGGATTTCTTCATCTAATGCTACACAGAAGATTTCTCAGTAACTTCGTTGATTTGTGTGTGTTCAAATAACAGAGTTCAACCTTCCCTTTGAGATAGCAGCTTGGAAACCCTCTTTTTGTGGAATTTGCAAGTGGAGATTTCAAGCGCTTTGGGGCCAACGGTAGAAAAGGAAATATCTTCGTATAAAAACTACAGAGAACCATTCTCAGAAACCACTTTGTGTTGTGCGCGTTCCACTCACAGAGTTTAACCTTTCTTTTCATAGAGCAGTTTGGAAACACTCTGTTTGTGAAGTCTGCAAGTGGATATTTGGACCTCTTTGAGGATTTCGTTGGAAACGGCATTTCTTCATCTAATGCTAGAAGGAAGAATTCTCAGAAATTTCTTTGATATGTGTGTGTTCAACTAACAGAGCTGAACCATCCTTTAGACAGAGCAGAATGGAAACCCTCTTTTTGAGGAATTTGCTTGTGGAGATTTCAAGCCTTTTGGGGCCAACGGTAGAAAAGGAAATATCCTCGTATAAAAACTAGAGAGAATCATTCTCAGAAACCACTTTGTGATGTGTGCGTTCCACTCACAGAGTTTAATCTTTCTTTTCATAGAACAGTTTGGAAACACTCTGTTTGTAAAGTCTGCAAGTGGATATTTGGACCTCTTTGAGGATTTCGTTGGAAGCGGGATTTCTTCATCTAATGCTACACAGAAGATTTCTCAGTAACTTCGTTGATTTCTGTGTGTTCAACTAACAGAGTTCAACCTTCCCTTAGACATAGCAGATTGGAAAACCTCTTTTTGTGGAATTTGCAAATGGAGATTTCAAGCGCTTTGGGGTCAACTGTAGAAAAGGAAATATCCTCGTATAAAAACTAGAGAGAATCATTCTCAGAAACCACTTTGTGTAGTGTGTGTTCCACTCACAGAGTTCAATCTTTGCTTTCATACGGCAGTTTGGAAACACTCTGTTTGTGAAGACTGCAAGTGGATATTTGGACCTCTTTGAGGATTTCGTTGGAAACGGGGTTTCTTCATCTAATGCTAGAAGGAAGAATTCCCAGAAATTTCTTTGACTTGTCTGTGTTCAGCTAACAGAGCTGAACCATCCTTTAGACAGAGCAGATTGGAAACCCTCTTTTTGAGACATTTGCTTGTGGAGATTTCAAGCGTTTTGGGGCCAACTGTAGAAAAGAAATATCCTGGTATAAAAACTAGAGAGAATCATTCTCAGAAACCACTTTGGATGTGTGCGTTCCACTCACAGAGTTTAACCTTTCTTTTCATAAAACAGTTTGGAAACACTCTGTTTGTAAAGTCTGCAAGTGGATATTTGGACCTCTTTGAGGATTTCATTGGAAACGGGATTTCTTCATCTAATGCTACACAGAAGATTTCTCAGTAACTTCGTTGATTTGTGTGTGTTCAACTAACAGAGTTCAACCTTCCCTTAGACATAGCAGATTGGAAACCCTCTTTTTGTGGAACTTGCAAGTGGAGATTTCAAGCGTTTTTGGGGCCAACGGTAGAAAAGGAAATATCCTCGTATAAAAAATAGAGAGAATCATTCTCAGAAACCGCTTTGTGATGTGTGCGTTCCACTCACAGAGTTTAACCTTTCCTTTCATAGAGCAGTTTGGACACACTATGTTTGTGAAGTCTGCAAGTGGATATTTGGACCTCTTTGAGGATTTCTTTGGAAGCGGGATTTCATCATCTAATGCTACACAGAAGATTTCTCAGTAACTTCGTTGATTTCTGTGTGTTCAACTAACAGAGCTGAACCATCCTTTAGACAGAGCAGATTGGAAACCCTCTTTTTGAGAAATTTGCTTTTGGGGATTTCAAGCGTTTTGGGGCCAACGGTAGAAAAGGAAATATCCTCGTATAAAAACTAGAGAGAATCATTCTCAGAAACCGCTTTGTGATGTGTGCGTTCCCCTCACGGAGTTTAACCTTTCTTTTCATAGAGCAGTTTGGACACACTCTGTTTGTAAAGTCTGCAAGTGGATATTTGGACCTCTTTGAGGATTTCGTTGGAAGCGGGATTTCTTCATCTAATGCTACACAGAAGATTTCTCAGTAACTTCGTTGATTTTTGTGTGTTCAACTAACAGAGTTCAACCTTCCCTTAGACATAGCAGATTGGAAACCCTCTTTTTGTGGAATTTGCAAGTGGAGATTTCAAGCGTTTTGGGGCCAATGGTAGAAAAGGAATTATCCTCGTATAAAAACTAGAGAGAATCATTCTCAGAAACCACTTTGTGATGTGTGCGTTCCCCTCACAGAGTTTAACCTTTCTTTTCATAGAGCAGTTTGGACACACTCTGTTTGTGAAGTCTGCAATTGGATATTTGGCCCTCTTGGAGGATTTCATAGGAAGCGGGATTTCTTCATCTAATGCTACACAGAAGATTTCTCAGTAACTTCGTTGATTTCTCTGTGTTCAACTAACAGAGTTCAACTTTCCCTTAGAGATAGCAGATTGGAAACCCACTTTTTGCGGAATTTGCAAGTGGAGATTTCAAGCGCTTTGGGGCCAACGGTAGAAAAGGAAATATCCTCGTATAAAAAGTGGAGAGAATCATTCTCAGAAACCACTTTCTGATGTGTGCGTTCCACTCACAGAGTTTAACCTTTCCTTTCATAGAGCAGTTTGGAAACACTCTGTTTGTGAAGACTGCAAGTGGATATTTGGACCTCTTTGAGGATTTCTTTGGAAATGGGATTTCTTCATCTAATGCTAGAAGGAAGAATTCTCAGAAACTTCTTTGATTTGTGCGTGTTCAACTAACAGAGCTGAACCATCCTTTAGACAGAGCAGATTGGAAACCATCTTTTTGAGGAATTTGCTTGTGGAGATTTCAAGCGTTTTGGGGCCAACGGTAGAAAAGGAAATATCCTCGTATAAAAACTAGAGTGAATCATTTTCAGAAACCACTTTGTGTTGTGCGCGTTCCACTCACAGAGTTTAACCTTTCTTTTCATTGAGCAGTTTGGAAACACTCTGTTTGTAAAGTCTGCAAGTGGATATTTGGACCTCTTTGAGGATTTCGTTGGAAGCGGGATTTCTTCATCTAATGCTACACAGAAGATTTCTCAGTAACTTCGTTGATTTGTGTGTGTTCAACTAACAGAGTTCAACCTTCCCTTAGAGATAGCAGCTTGGAAACCCTCTTTTTGTGGAATTTGCAAGTGGAGATTTCAAGCGCTTTGGGGCCAACGGTAGAAAAGGAAATATCTTCGTATAAAAACTACAGAGAACCATTCTCAGAAACCACTTTGTGTTGTGCGCATTCCACTCACAGAGTTTAACCTTTCTTTTCATAGAGCAGTTTGGAAACCCTCTGTTTGTGAAGTCTGCAAGTGGATATTTGGACCTCTTTGAGGATTTCGTTGGAATCGGGATTTCTTCATCTAATGCTAGAAGGAAGAATTCTCAGAAACTTCTTTGATATGTGTGTGTTCAACTAACAGAGCTGAACCATCCTTTAGACAGAGCAGAATGGAAACCCTCTTTTTGAGGAATTTGCTTGTGGAGATTTCAAGCCTTTTGGGGCCAACGGTAGAAAAGGAAATATCCTCGTATAAAAACTAGAGAGAATCATTCTCAGAAACCGCTTTGGGAGGTGTGCGTTCCACTCACAGAGTTTAACCTTTCCTTTCATAGAGCAGTTTGGACACACTATGTTTGTGAAGTCTGCAAGTGGATATTTGGACCTCTTTGAGGATTTCTTTGGAAGCGGGATTTCATCATCTAATGCTACACAGAAGATTTCTCAGTAACTTCGTTGATTTCTGTGTGTTCAACTAACAGAGCTGAACCATCCTTTAGACAGAGCAGATTGGAAACCCTCTTTTTGAGAAATTTGCTTTTGGGGATTTCAAGCGTATTGGGGCCAACGGTAGAAAAGGAACTATCCTCGTATAAAAACTAGAGAGAATCATTCTCAGAAACCGCTTTGTGATGTGTGCGTTCCCCTCACGGAGTTTAACCTTTCTTTTCATAGAGCAGTTTGGACACACTCTGTTTGTGAAGTCTGCAAGTGGATATTTGGACCTCTTTGAGGATTTCGTTGGAAGCGGGATTTCTTCATCTAATGCTACACAGAAGATTTCTCAGTAACTTCGTTGATTTCTGTGTGCTCAACTAACAGAGTTCAACCTTCCCTTAGACATAGCAGTTTGGAAACCCTCTTTTTGTGGAATTTGCAAGTGGAGATTTCAAGCGCTTTGGGGCCAACGGTAGAAAAGGAAATATCCTCGTATAAAAACTAGAGAGAATCATTCTCAGAAACCACTTTGTGTAGTGTGCGTTCCACTCACAGAGTTCAATCTTTGCTTTCATACGGCAGTTTGGAAACACTCTGTTTGTGAAGACTGCAAGTGGATATTTGGACCTCTTTGAGGATTTCGTTTAAACGGGATTTCTTCATCTAATGCTAGAAGGAAGAATTCCCAGAAATTTCTTTGATTTGTGTGTGTTCAGCTAACAGAGCTGAACCATCCTTTAGACAGAGCAGATTGGAAACCCTCTTTTTGAGGAATTTGCTTGTGGAGATTTCAAGCGTTTTGGGGCCAACTGTAGAAAAGAAATATCCTGGTATAAAAACTAGAGAGAATCATTCTCAGAAACCACTTTGGATGTGTGCGTTCCACTCACAGAGTTTAACCTTTCTTTTTATAGAACAGTTTGGAAACACTCTGTTTGTAAAGTCTGCAAGTGGATATTTGGACCTCTTTGAGGATTTCGTTGGAAACGGGATTTCTTCATCTAATGCTACACAGAAGATTTCTCAGTAACTTCGTTGATTTGTGTGTGTTCAACTAACAGAGTTCAACCTTCCCTTAGACATAGCAGATTGGAAACCCTCTTTTTGTGGAACTTGCAAGTGGAGATTTCAAGCGTTTTTGGGGCCAACGGTAGAAAAGGAAATATCCTCGTATAAAAAATAGAGAGAATCATTCTCAGAAACCGCTTTGTGATGTGTGCGTTCCACTCACAGAGTTTAACCTTTCCTTTCATAGAGCAGTTTGGACACACTATGTTTGTGAAGTCTGCAAGTGGATATTTGGACCTCTTTGAGGATTTCTTTGGAAGCGGGATTTCATCATCTAATGCTACACAGAAGATTTCTCAGTAACTTCGTTGATTTCTGTGTGTTCAACTAACAGAGCTGAACCATCCTTTAGACAGAGCAGATTGGAAACCCTCTTTTTGAGAAATTTGCTTTTGGGGATTTCAAGCGTTTTGGGGCCAACGGTAGAAAAGGAAATATCCTCGTATAAAAACTAGAGAGAATCATTCTCAGAAACTGCTTTGTGATGTGTGCGTTCCCCTCACGGAGTTTAACCTTTCTTTTCATAGAGCAGTTTGGACACACTCTGTTTGTAAAGTCTGCAAGTGGATATTTGGACCTCTTTGAGGATTTCGTTGGAAGCGGGATTTCTTCATGTAATACTACACAGAAGATTTCTCAGTAACTTCGTTGATTTGTGTGTGTTCAACTAACAGAGTTCAACCTTCCCTTAGACATAGCAGATTGGAAACCCTCTTTTTGTGGAATTTGCAAGTGGAGATTTCAAGCGTTTTGGGGCCAACGGTAGAAAAGGAATTATCCTCGTATAAAAACTAGAGAGAATCATTCTCAGAAACCACTTTGTGATGTGTGCGTTCCCCTCACAGATTTTAACCTTTCTTTTCATAGAGCAGTTTGGACACACTCTGTTTGTGAAGTCTGCAATTGGATATTTGGCCCTCTTGGAGGATTTCATAGGAAGCGGGATTTCTTCATCTAATGCTACACAGAAGATTTCTCAGTAACTTCGTTGATTTCTCTGTGTTCAACTAACAGAGTTCAACCTTCCCTTAGAGATAGCAGATTGGAAACCCACTTTTTGCGGAATTTGCAAGTGGAGATTTCAAGCGCTTTGGGGCCAACGGTAGAAAAGGAAATATCCTCGTATAAAAAGTGGAGAGAATCATTCTCAGAAACCACTTTCTGATGTGTGCGTTCCACTCACAGAGTTTAACCTTTCCTTTCATAGAGCAGTTTGGAAACACTCTGTTTGTGAAGACTGCAAGTGGATATTTGGACCTCTTTGAGGATTTCTTTGGAAATGGGATTTCTTCATCTAATGCTAGAAGGAAGAATTCTCAGAAACTTCTTTGATTTGTGCGTGTTCAACTAACAGAGCTGAACCATCCTTTAGACAGAGCAGATTGGAAACCATCTTTTTGAGGAATTTGCTTGTGGAGATTTCAAGCGTTTTGGGGCCAACGGTAGAAAAGGAAATATCCTCGTATAAAAACTAGAGTGAATCATTTTCAGAAACCACTTTGTGTTGTGCGCGTTCCACTCACAGAGTTTAACCTTTCTTTTCATTGAGCAGTTTGGAAACACTCTGTTTGTAAAGTCTGCAAGTGGATATTTGGACCTCTTTGAGGATTTCGTTGGAAGCGGGATTTCTTCATCTAATGCTACACAGAAGATTTCTCAGTAACTTCGTTGATTTGTGTGTGTTCAACTAACAGAGTTCAACCTTCCCTTAGAGATAGCAGCTTGGAAACCCTCTTTTTGTGGAATTTGCAAGTGGAGATTTCAAGCGCTTTGGGGCCAACGGTAGAAAAGGAAATATCTTCGTATAAAAACTTGAGAGAACCATTCTCAGAAACCACTTTGTGTTGTGCGCATTCCACTCACAGAGTTTAACCTTTCTTTTCATAGAGCAGTTTGGAAACACTCTGTTTGTGAAGTCTGCAAGTGGATATTTGGACCTCTTTGAGGATTTCGTTGGAATCGGGATTTCTTCATCTAATGCTAGAAGGAAGAATTCTCAGAAACTTCTTTGATATGTGTGTGTTCAACTAACAGAGCTGAACCATCCTTTAGACAGAGCAGAATGGAAACCCTCTTTTTGAGGAATTTGCTTGTGGAGATTTCAAGCCTTTTGGGGCCAACGGTAGAAAAGGAAATATCCTCGTATAAAAACTAGAGAGAATCATTCTCAGAAACCACTTTGTGATGTGTGCGTTCCACTCACAGAGTTTAATCTTTCTTTTCATAGAACAGTTTGGAAACACTCTGTTTGTAAAGTCTGCAAGTGGATATTTGGACCTCTTTGAGGATTTCGTTGGAAGCGGGATTTCTTCATCTAATGCTTCACAGAAGATTTCTCAGTAACTTCGTTGATTTCTCTGTGTTCAACTAACAGAGTTCAACCTTCCCTTAGACATAGCAGTTTGGAAACCCTCTTTTTGTGGAATTTGCAAGTGGAGATTTCAAGCGCTTTGGGGCCAACGGTAGAAAAGGAAATATCCTCGTATAAAAACTGGAGAGAATCATTCTCAGAAAACACTTTGTGATGTGTGCGTTCCACTCACAGAGTTTAACCTTTCCTTTCATAGAGCAGTTTGGAAACACTCTGTTTGTGAAGACTGCAAGTGGATATTTGGACCTCTTTGAGGGTTTCGTTGGAAACGGGATTTCTTCATCTAATGCTAGAAGGAAGAATTCTCAGAAACTTCTTTGATTTGTGTGTGTTCAACTAACGGAGCTGAACCATCCTTTAGACAGAGCAGATTGGAAACCCTCTTTTTGAGGAATTTGCTTGTGGAGATTACAAGCGTTTTGGGGCCAACGGTAGAAAAGGAAATATCCTCGTATAAAAACTAGAGAGAATCATTCTCAGAAACCGCTTTGTGATGTGTGCGTTCCCCTCACGGAGTTTAACCTTTCTTTTCATAGAACAGTTTGGAAACACTCTGTTTGTGAAGTCTGCAAGTGGATATTTGGACCTCTTTGAGGATTTCGTTGGAAGCGGGATTTCTTCATCTAATGCTACACAGAAGATTTCTCAGTAACTTCGTTGATTTCTGTGTGTTCAACTAACAGAGTTCAACCTTCCCTTAGACATAGCAGTTTGGAAACCCTCTTTTTGTGGAATTTGCAAGTGGAGATTTCAAGCGCTTTGGGGCCAACGGTAGAAAAGGAAATATCCTCGTATAAAAACTAGAGAGAATCATTCTCAGAAACCACTTTGTGTAGTGTGCGTTCCACTCACAGAGTTCAATCTTTCCTTTCATAGAGCAGTTTGGAAACACTCTGTTTGGGAAGACTGCAAGTGGATATTTGGATCTCTTTGAGGATTTCGTTGGATACGGGATTTCTTCATCTAATGCTAGAAGGAAGAATTCCCAGAAATTCCTTTGATTTGTGTGTGTTCAGCTAACAGAGCTGAACCATCCTTTAGACAGAGCAGATTGGAAACCCTCTTTTTGAGGAATTTGCTTGTGGAGATTACAAGCGTTTTGGGGCCAACGGTAGAAAAGGAAATATCCTCGTATAAAAACTAGAGAGAATCATTCTCAGAAACCACTTTGTGTAGTGTGCGTTCCACTCACAGAGTTCAATCTTTCCTTTCATACGACAGTTTGGAAACACTCTGTTTGTGAAGACTGCAAGTGGATATTTGGACCTCTTTGAGGATTTCGTTGGATACGGGATTTCTTCATCTAATGCTAGAAGGAAGAATTCCCAGAAATTTCTTTGATTTGTGTGTGTTCAGCTAACAGAGCTGAACCATCCTTTAGACAGAGCAGATTGGAAACCCTCTTTTTGAGGAATTTGCTTGTGGAGATTTCAAGCGTTTTGGGGCCAACTGTAGAAAAGAAATATCCTGTTATAAAAACTAGAGAGAATCATTCTCAGAAACCACTTTGGATGTGTGCGTTCCACTCACAGAGTTTAACCTTTCTTTTCATAGAACAGTTTGGAAACACTCTGTTTGTAAAGTCTGCAAGTGGATATTTGGACCTCTTTGAGGATTTCGTTGGAAGCGGGATTTCTTCATCTAATGCTACACAGAAGATTTCTCAGTAACTTCGTTGATTTGTGTGTGTTCAACTAACAGAGTTCAACCTTCCCTTAGACATAGCAGATTGGAAACCCTCTTTTTGTGGAACTTGCAAGTGGAGATTTCAAGCGTTTTTGGGGCCAACGGTAGAAAAGGAAATATCCTCGTATAAAAAATAGAGAGAATCATTCTCAGAAACCGCTTTGGGATGTGTGCGTTCCCCTCAAGGAGTTTAACCTTTCTTTTCATAGAGCAGTTTGGACACACTATGTTTGTGAAGTCTGCAAGTGGATATTTGGACCTCTTTGAGGATTTCTTTGGAAGCGGGATTTCATCATCTAATGCTACACAGAAGATTTCTCAGTAACTTCGTTGATTTCTGTGTGTTCAACTAACAGAGCTGAACCATCCTTTAGACAGAGCAGATTGGAAACCCTCTTTTTGAGAAATTTGCTTTTGGGGATTTCAAGCGTTTTGGGGCCAACGGTAGAAAAGGAAATATCCTCGTATAAAAACTAGAGAGAATCATTCTCAGAAACCGCTTTGTGATGTGTGCGTTCCCCTCACGGAGTTTAACCTTTCTTTTCATAGAGCAGTTTGGACACACTCTGTTTGTGAAGTCTGCAAGTGGATATTTGGACCTCTTTGAGGATTTCGTTGGAAGCGGGATTTCTTCATCTAATGCTACACAGAAGATTTCTCAGTAACTTCGTTGATTTCTCTGTGTTCAACTAACAGAGTTCAACCTTCCCTTAGACATAACAGATTGGAAACCCTCTTTTTGTGGAATTTGCAAGTGGAGATTTCAAGCGCTTTGGGGCCAACGGTGGAAAAGGAAATATCCTCGTATAAAAACTGGAGAGAATCATTCTCAGAAAACACTTTGTGATGTGTGCGTTCCACTCACAGAGTTTAACCTTTCCTTTCATAGAGCAGTTTGGAAACACTCTGTTTGTGAAAACTGCAAGTGGATATTTGGACCTCTTTGAGGGTTTCGTTGGAAACGGGATTTCTTCATCTAATGCTAGAAGGAAGAATTCTCAGAAACTTCTTTGATTTGTGTGTGTTCAACTAACAGAGCTGAACCATCCTTTAGACAGAGCAGATTGGAAACCCTCTTTTTGAGGAATTTGCTTGTGGAGATTACAAGCGTTTTGGGGCCAACGGTGGAAAAGAAAATATCCTCGTATAAAAACTAGAGAGAATCATTCTCAGAAACCACTTTGTGATGTGTGCGTTCCACTCACAGAGTTTAATCTTTCTTTTCATAGAACAGTTTGGAAACACTCTGTTTGTAAAGTCTGCAAGTGGATATTTGGACCTCTTTGAGGATTTCGTTGGAAGCGGGATTTCTTCATCTAATGCTACACAGAAGATTTCTCAGTAACTTCGTTGATTTCTGTGTGTTCAACTAACAGAGTTCAACCTTCCCTTAGACATAGCAGATTGGAAACCCTCTTTTTGTGGAATTTGCAAATGGAGATTTCAAGCGCTTTGGGGTCAACTGTAGAAAAGGAAATATCCTCTTATAAAAACTAGAGAGAATCATTCTCAGAAACCACTTTGTGTAGTGTGCGTTCCACTCACAGAGTTCAATCTTTGCTTTCAGACGGCAGTTTGGAAACACTCTGTTTGTGAAGACTGCAAGTGGATATTTGGACCTCTTTGAGGATTTCGTTTAAACGGGATTTCTTCATCTAATGCTAGAAGGAAGAATTCCAGAAATTTCTTTGATTTGTGTGTGTTCAGCTAACAGAGCTGAACCATCCTTTAGACAGAGCAGATTGGAAACCCTCTTTTTGAGGAATTTGCTTGTGGAGATTTCAAGCGTTTTGGGGCCAACTGTAGAAAAGAAATATCCTGGTATAAAAACTAGAGAGAATCATTCTCAGAAACCACTTTGGATGTGTGCGTTCCACTCACAGAGTTTAACCTTTCTTTTAATAGAACAGTTTGTAAACACTCTGTTTGTAAAGTCTGCAAGTGGATATTTGGACCTCTTTGAGGATTTCTTTGGAAACGGGATTTCTTCATCTAATGCTACACAGAAGATTTCTCAGTAACTTCGTTGATTTGTGTGTGTTCAACTAACAGAGTTCAACCTTCCCTTAGACATAGCAGATTGGAAACCCTCTTTTTGTGGAACTTGCAAGTGGAGATTTCAAGCGTTTTTGGGGCCAACGGTAGAAAAGGAAATATCCTCGTATAAAAAATAGAGAGAATCATTCTCAGAAACCGCTTTGTGATGTGTGCGTTCCACTCACAGAGTTTAACCTTTCCTTTCATAGAGCAGTTTGGACACACTATGTTTGTGAAGTCTGCAAGTGGATATTTGGACCTCTTTGAGGATTTCTTTGGAAGCGGGATTTCATCATCTAATGCTACACAGAAGATTTCTCAGTAACTTCGTTGATTTCTGTGTGTTCAACTAACAGAGCTGAACCATCCTTTAGACAGAGCAGATTGGAAACCCTCTTTTTGAGAAATTTGCTTTTGGGGATTTCAAGCGTTTTGGGGCCAACGGTAGAAAAGGAAATATCCTCGTATAAAAACTAGAGAGAATCATTCTCAGAAACCGCTTTGTGATGTGTGCGTTCCCCTCACGGAGTTTAACCTTTCTTTTCATAGAGCAGTTTGGACACACTCTGTTTGTGAAGTCTGCAAGTGGATATTTGGACCTCTTTGAGGATTTCGTTGGAAGCGGGATTTCTTCATCTAATGCTACACAGAAGATTTCTCAGTAACTTCGTTGATTTCTCTGTGTTCAACTAACAGAGTTCAACCTTCCCTTAGACATAGCAGATTGGAAACCCTCTTTTTGTGGAATTTGCAAGTGGAGATTTCAAGCGCTTTTGGGCCAACGGTAGAAAAGGAAATATCCTCGTATAAAAACTGGAGAGAATCATTCTCAGAAAACACTTTGTGATGTGTGCGTTCCACTAACAGAGTTTAACCTTTCCTTTCATAGAGCAGTTTGGAAACACTCTGTTTGTGAAGACTGCAAGTGGATATTTGGACCTCTTTGAGGGTTTCGTTGGAAACGGGATTTCTTCATCTAATGCTAGAAGGAAGAATTCTCAGAAACTTCTTTGATTTGTGTGTGTTCAACTAACAGAGCTGAACCATCCTTTAGACAGAGCAGATTGGAAACCCTCTTTTTGAGGAATTTGCTTGTGGAGATTACAAGCGTTTTGGGGCCAACGGTAGAAAAGAAAATATCCTCGTATAAAAACTAGAGAGAATCATTCTCAGAAACCACTTTGTGATGTGTGCGTTCCACTCACAGAGTTTAACCTTTCTTTTCATAGAACAGTTTGGAAACACTCTGTTTGTAAAGTCTGCAAGTGGATATTTGGACCTCTTTGAGGATTTCGTTGGAAGCGGGATTTCTTCATGTAATGCTACACAGAAGATTTCTCAGTAACTTCGTTGATTTGTGTGTGTTCAACTAACAGAGTTCAACCTTCCCTTAGACATAGCAGATTGGAAACCCTCTTTTTGTGGAATTTGCAAGTGGAGATTTCAAGCGTTTTGGGGCCAACGGTAGAAAAGGAATTATCCTCGTATAAAAACTAGAGAGAATCATTCTCAGAAACCACTTTGTGATGTGTGCGTTCCCCTCACAGATTTTAACCTTTCTTTTCATAGAGCAGTTTGGACACACTCTGTTTGTGAAGTCTGCAATTGGATATTTGGCCCTCTTGGAGGATTTCATAGGAAGCGGGATTTCTTCATCTAATGCTACACAGAAGATTTCTCAGTAACTTCGTTGATTTCTCTGTGTTCAACTAACAGAGTTCAACCTTCCCTTAGAGATAGCAGATTGGAAACCCACTTTTTGCGGAATTTGCAAGTGGAGATTTCAAGCGCTTTGGGGCCAACGGTAGAAAAGGAAATATCCTCGTATAAAAAGTGGAGAGAATCATTCTCAGAAACCACTTTCTGATGTGTGCGTTCCACTCACAGAGTTTAACCTTTCCTTTCATAGAGCAGTTTGGAAACACTCTGTTTGTGAAGACTGCAAGTGGATATTTGGACCTCTTTGAGGATTTCTTTGGAAATGGGATTTCTTCATCTAATGCTAGAAGGAAGAATTCTCAGAAACTTCTTTGATTTGTGCGTGTTCAACTAACAGAGCTGAACCATCCTTTAGACAGAGCAGATTGGAAACCATCTTTTTGAGGAATTTGCTTGTGGAGATTTCAAGCGTTTTGGGGCCAACGGTAGAAAAGGAAATATCCTCGTATAAAAACTAGAGTGAATCATTTTCAGAAACCACTTTGTGTTGTGCGCGTTCCACTCACAGAGTTTAACCTTTCTTTTCATTGAGCAGTTTGGAAACACTCTGTTTGTAAAGTCTGCAAGTGGATATTTGGACCTCTTTGAGGATTTCGTTGGAAGCGGGATTTCTTCATCTAATGCTACACAGAAGATTTCTCAGTAACTTCGTTGATTTCTGTGTGTTCAACTAACAGAGTTCAACCTTCCCTTAGACATAGCAGTTTGGAAACCCTCTTTTTGTGGAATTTGCAAGTGGAGATTTCAAGCGCTTTGGGGCCAACGGTAGAAAAGGAAATATCCTCGTATAAAAACTAGAGAGAATCATTCTCAGAAACCACTTTGTGTAGTGTGCGTTCCACTCACAGAGTTCAATCTTTCCTTTCATAGAGCAGTTTGGAAACACTCTGTTTGTGAAGACTGCAAGTGGATATTTGGATCTCTTTGAGGATTTCGTTGGATACGGGATTTCTTCATCTAATGCTAGAAGGAAGAATTCCCAGAAATTCCTTTGATTTGTGTGTGTTCAGCTAACAGAGCTGAACCATCCTTTAGACAGAGCAGATTGGAAACCCTCTTTTTGAGGAATTTGCTTGTGGAGATTACAAGCGTTTTGGGGCCAACGGTAGAAAAGGAAATATCCTCGTATAAAAACTAGAGAGAATCATTCTCAGAAACCACTTTGTGTAGTGTGCGTTCCACTCACAGAGTTCAATCTTTCCTTTCATACGACAGTTTGGAAACACTCTGTTTGTGAAGACTGCAAGTGGATATTTGGACCTCTTTGAGGATTTCGTTGGATACGGGATTTCTTCATCTAATGCTAGAAGGAAGAATTCCCAGAAATTTCTTTGATTTGTGTGTGTTCAGCTAACAGAGCTGAACCATCCTTTAGACAGAGCAGATTGGAAACCCTCTTTTTGAGGAATTTGCTTGTGGAGATTTCAAGCGTTTTGGGGCCAACTGTAGAAAAGAAATATCCTGTTATAAAAACTAGAGAGAATCATTCTCAGAAACCACTTTGGATGTGTGCGTTCCACTCACAGAGTTTAACCTTTCTTTTCATAGAACAGTTTGGAAACACTCTGTTTGTAAAGTCTGCAAGTGGATATTTGGACCTCTTTGAGGATTTCGTTGGAAGCGGGATTTCTTCATCTAATGCTACACAGAAGATTTCTCAGTAACTTCGTTGATTTCTCTGTGTTCAACTAACAGAGTTCAACCTTCCCTTAGACATAACAGATTGGAAACCCTCTTTTTGTGGAATTTGCAAGTGGAGATTTCAAGCGCTTTGGGGCCAACGGTAGAAAAGGAAATATCCTCGTATAAAAACTGGAGAGAATCATTCTCAGAAAACACTTTGTGATGTGTGCGTTCCACTCACAGAGTTTAACCTTTCCTTTCATAGAGCAGTTTGGAAACACTCTGTTTGTGAAGACTGCAAGTGGATATTTGGACCTCTTTGAGGGTTTCGTTGGAAACGGGATTTCTTCATCTAATGCTAGAAGGAAGAATTCTCAGAAACTTCTTTGATTTGTGTGTGTTCAACTAACAGAGCTGAACCATCCTTTAGACAGAGCAGATTGGAAACCCTCTTTATGAGGAATTTGCTTTTGGAGATTACAAGCGTTTTGGGGCCAACGGTGGAAAAGAAAATATCCTCGTATAAAAACTAGAGAGAATCATTCTCAGAAACCACTTTGTGATGTGTGCGTTCCACTCACAGAGTTTAATCTTTCTTTTCATAGAACAGTTTGGAAACACTCTGTTTGTAAAGTCTGCAAGTGGATATTTGGACCTCTTTGAGGATTTCGTTGGAAGCGGGATTTCTTCATCTAATGCTACACAGAAGATTTCTCAGTAACTTCGTTGATTTCTGTGTGTTCAACTAACAGAGTTCAACCTTCCCTTAGACATAGCAGATTGGAAACCCTCTTTTTGTGGAATTTGCAAATGGAGATTTCAAGCGCTTTGGGGTCAACTGTAGAAAAGGAAATATCCTCTTATAAAAACTAGAGAGAATCATTCTCAGAAACCACTTTGTGTAGTGTGCGTTCCACTCACAGAGTTCAATCTTTGCTTTCAGACGGCAGTTTGGAAACACTCTGTTTGTGAAGACTGCAAGTGGATATTTGGACCTCTTTGAGGATTTCGTTTAAACGGGATTTCTTCATCTAATGCTAGAAGGAAGAATTCCAGAAATTTCTTTGATTTGTGTGTGTTCAGCTAACAGAGCTGAACCATCCTTTAGACAGAGCAGATTGGAAACCCTCTTTTTGAGGAATTTGCTTGTGGAGATTTCAAGCGTTTTGGGGCCAACTGTAGAAAAGAAATATCCTGGTATAAAAACTAGAGAGAATCATTCTCAGAAACCACTTTGGATGTGTGCGTTCCACTCACAGAGTTTAACCTTTCTTTTAATAGAACAGTTTGTAAACACTCTGTTTGTAAAGTCTGCAAGTGGATATTTGGACCTCTTTGAGGATTTCGTTGGAAACGGGATTTCTTCATCTAATGCTACACAGAAGATTTCTCAGTAACTTCGTTGATTTGTGTGTGTTCAACTAACAGAGTTCAACCTTCCCTTAGACATAGCAGATTGGAAACCCTCTTTTTGTGGAACTTGCAAGTGGAGATTTCAAGCGTTTTTGGGGCCAACGGTAGAAAAGGAAATATCCTCGTATAAAAAATAGAGAGAATCATTCTCAGAAACCGCTTTGTGATGTGTGCGTTCCACTCACAGAGTTTAACCTTTCCTTTCATAGAGCAGTTTGGACACACTATGTTTGTGAAGTCTGCAAGTGGATATTTGGACCTCTTTGAGGATTTCTTTGGAAGCGGGATTTCATCATCTAATGCTACACAGAAGATTTCTCAGTAACTTCGTTGATTTCTGTGTGTTCAACTAACAGAGCTGAACCATCCTTTAGACAGAGCAGATTGGAAACCCTCTTTTTGAGAAATTTGCTTTTGGGGATTTCAAGCGTTTTGGGGCCAACGGTAGAAAAGGAAATATCCTCGTATAAAAACTAGAGAGAATCATTCTCAGAAACCGCTTTGTGATGTGTGCGTTCCCCTCACGGAGTTTAACCTTTCTTTTCATAGAGCAGTTTGGACACACTCTGTTTGTGAAGTCTGCAAGTGGATATTTGGACCTCTTTGAGGATTTCGTTGGAAGCGGGATTTCTTCATCTAATGCTACACAGAAGATTTCTCAGTAACTTCGTTGATTTCTCTGTGTTCAACTAACAGAGTTCAACCTTCCCTTAGACATAGCAGATTGGAAACCCTCTTTTTGTGGAATTTGCAAGTGGAGATTTCAAGCGCTTTTGGGCCAACGGTAGAAAAGGAAATATCCTCGTATAAAAACTGGAGAGAATCATTCTCAGAAAACACTTTGTGATGTGTGCGTTCCACTAACAGAGTTTAACCTTTCCTTTCATAGAGCAGTTTGGAAACACTCTGTTTGTGAAGACTGCAAGTGGATATTTGGACCTCTTTGAGGGTTTCGTTGGAAACGGGATTTCTTCATCTAATGCTAGAAGGAAGAATTCTCAGAAACTTCTTTGATTTGTGTGTGTTCAACTAACAGAGCTGAACCATCCTTTAGACAGAGCAGATTGGAAACCCTCTTTTTGAGGAATTTGCTTGTGGAGATTACAAGCGTTTTGGGGCCAACGGTAGAAAAGAAAATATCCTCGTATAAAAACTAGAGAGAATCATTCTCAGAAACCACTTTGTGATGTGTGCGTTCCACTCACAGAGTTTAACCTTTCTTTTCATAGAACAGTTTGGAAACACTCTGTTTGTAAAGTCTGCAAGTGGATATTTGGACCTCTTTGAGGATTTCGTTGGAAGCGGGATTTCTTCATGTAATGCTACACAGAAGATTTCTCAGTAACTTCGTTGATTTGTGTGTGTTCAACTAACAGAGTTCAACCTTCCCTTAGACATAGCAGATTGGAAACCCTCTTTTTGTGGAATTTGCAAGTGGAGATTTCAAGTGTTTTGGGGCCAACGGTAGAAAAGGAATTATCCTCGTATAAAAACTAGAGAGAATCATTCTCAGAAACCACTTTGTGATGTGTGCGTTCCCCTCACAGATTTTAACCTTTCTTTTCATAGAGCAGTTTGGACACACTCTGTTTGTGAAGTCTGCAATTGGATATTTGGCCCTCTTGGAGGATTTCGTTGGAAGCGGGATTTCTTCATCTAATGCTACACAGAAGATTTCTCAGTAACTTCGTTGATTTCTCTGTGTTCAACTAACAGAGTTCAACCTTCCCTTAGAGATAGCAGCTTGGAAACCCTCTGTTTGTGGAATTTGCAAGTGGAGATTTCAAGCGCTTTGGGGCCAACGGTAGAAAAGGAAATATCTTCGTATAAAAACTTGAGAGAACCATTCTCAGAAACCACTTTGTGTTGTGCGCATTCCACTCACAGAGTTTAACCTTTCTTTTCATAGAGCAGTTTGGAAACACTCTGTTTGTGAAGTCTGCAAGTGGATATTTGGACCTCTTTGAGGATTTCGTTGGAATCGGGATTTCTTCATCTAATGCTAGAAGGAAGAATTCTCAGAAATTTCTTTGATATGTGTGTGTTCAACTAACAGAGCTGAACCATCCTTTAGACAGAGCAGAATGGAAACCCTCTTTTTGAGGAATTTGCTTGTGGAGATTTCAAGCCTTTTGGGGCCAACGGTAGAAAAGGAAATATCCTCGTATAAAAACTAGAGAGAATCATTCTCAGAAACCACTTTGTGATGTGTGCGTTCCACTCACAGAGTTTAATCTTTCTTTTCATAGAACAGTTTGGAAACACTCTGTTTGTAAAGTCTGCAAGTGGATATTTGGACCTCTTTGAGGATTTCGTTGGAAGCGGGATTTCTTCATCTAATGCTACACAGAAGATTTCTCAGTAACTTCGTTGATTTCTGTGTGTTCAACTAACAGAGTTCAACCTTCCCTTAGACATAGCAGTTTGGAAACCCTCTTTTTGTGGAATTTGCAAGTGGAGATTTCAAGCGCTTTGGGGCCAACGGTAGAAAAGGAAATATCCTCGTATAAAAACTAGAGAGAATCATTCTCAGAAACCACTTTGTGTAGTGTGCGTTCCACTCACAGAGTTCAATCTTTCCTTTCATAGAGCAGTTTGGAAACACTCTGTTTGTGAAGACTGCAAGTGGATATTTGGACCTCTTTGAGGATTTCGTTGGATACGGGATTTCTTCATCTAATGCTAGAAGGAAGAATTCCCAGAAATTCCTTTGATTTGTGTGTGTTCAGCTAACAGAGCTGAACCATCCTTTAGACAGAGCAGATTGGAAACCCTCTTTTTGAGGAATTTGCTTGTGGAGATTACAAGCGTTTTGGGGCCAACGGTAGAAAAGGAAATATCCTCGTATAAAAACTAGAGAGAATCATTCTCAGAAACCACTTTGTGATGTGCGCGTTCCACTCACAGAGTTTAACCTTTCTTTTCATAGAACAGTTTGGAAACACTCTGTTTGTAAAGTCTGCAAGTGGATATTTGGACCTCTTTGAGGATTTCGTTGGAAGCGGGATTTCTTCATCTAATGCTACACAGAAGATTTCTCAGTAACTTCGTTGATTTGTGTGTGTTCAAATAACAGAGTTCAACCTTCCCTTAGAGATAGCAGCTTGGAAACCCTCTTTTTGTGGAATTTGCAAGTGGAGATTTCAAGAGCTTTGGGGCCAACGGTAGAAAAGGAAATATCTTCGTATAAAAACTACAGAGAACCATTCTCAGAAACCACTTTGTGTTGTGCGCGTTCCACTCACAGAGTTTAACCTTTCTTTTCATAGAGCAGTTTGGAAACACTCTGTTTGTGAAGTCTGCAAGTGGATATTTGGACCTCTTTGAGGATTTCGTTGGAAACGGGATTTCTTCATCTAATGCTAGAAGGAAGAATTCTCAGAAATTTCTTTGATATGTGTGTGTTCAACTAACAGAGCTGAACCATCCTTTAGACAGAGCAGAATGGAAACCCTCTTTTTGAGGAATTTGCTTGTGGAGATTTCAAGCCTTTTGGGGCCAACGGTAGAAAAGGAAATATCCTCGTATAAAAACTAGAGAGAATCATTCTCAGAAACCGCTTTGGGATGTGTGCGTTCCACTCACAGAGTTTAACCTTTCCTTTCATAGAGCAGTTTGGACACACTATGTTTGTGAAGTCTGCAAGTGGATATATGGACCTCTTTGAGGATTTCTTTGGAAGCGGGATTTCATCATCTAATGCTACACAGAAGATTTCTCAGTAACTTCGTTGATTTCTGTGTGTTCAACAAACAGAGCTGAACCATCCTTTAGACAGAGCAGATTGGAAACCCTCTTTTTGAGAAATTTGCTTTTGGGGATTTCAAGCGTTTTGGGGCCAACGGTAGAAAAGGAAATATCCTCGTATAAAAACTAGAGAGAATCATTCTCAGAAACCGCTTTGTGATGTGTGCGTTCCCCTCACGGAGTTTAACCTTTCTTTTCATAGAGCAGTTTGGACACACTCTGTTTGTGAAGTCTGCAAGTGGATATTTGGACCTCTTTGAGGATTTCGTTGGAAGCGGGATTTCTTCATCTAATGCTACACAGAAGATTTCTCAGTAACTTCGTTGATTTCTCTGTGTTCAACTAACAGAGTTCAACCTTCCCTTAGACATAGCAGATTGGAAACCCTCTTTTTGTGGAATTTGCAAGTGGAGATTTCAAGCGCTTTGGGGCCAACGGTAGAAAAGGAAATATCCTCGTATAAAAACTGGAGAGAATCATTCTCAGAAAACACTTTGTGATGTGTGCGTTCCACTCACAGAGTTTAACCTTTCCTTTCATAGAGCAGTTTGGAAACACTCTGTTTGTGAAGACTGCAAGTGGATATTTGGACCTCTTTGAGGGTTTCGTTGGAAACGGGATTTCTTCATCTAATGCTAGAAGGATGAATTCTCAGAAACTTCTTTGATTTGTGTGTGTTCAACTAACGGAGCTGAACCATCCTTTAGACAGAGCAGATTGGAAACCCTCTTTTTGAGGAATTTGCTTGTGGAGATTACAAGCGTTTTGGGGCCAACGGTAGAAAAGGAAATATCCTCGTATAAAAACTAGAGAGAATCATTCTCAGAAACCACTTTGTGATGTGTGCGTTCCACTCACAGAGTTTAACCTTTCTTTTCATAGAACAGTTTGGAAACACTCTGTTTGTAAAGTCTGCAAGTGGATATTTGGACCTCTTTGAGGATTTCGTTGGAAGCGGGATTTCTTCATCTAATGCTACACAGAAGATTTCTCAGTAACTTCGTTGATTTCTGTGTGTTCAACTAACAGAGTTCAACCTTCCCTTAGACATAGCAGTTTGGAAACCCTCTTTTTGTGGAATTTGCAAGTGGAGATTTCAAGCGCTTTGGGGCCAACGGTAGAAAAGGAAATATCCTCGTATAAAAACTAGAGAGAATCATTCTCAGAAACCACTTTGTGTAGTGTGCGTTCCACTCACAGAGTTCAATCTTTCCTTTCATAGAGCAGTTTGGAAACACTCTGTTTGTGAAGACTGCAAGTGGATATTTGGACCTCTTTGAGGATTTCGTTGGATACGGGATTTCTTCATCTAATGCTAGAAGGAAGAATTCCCAGAAATTCCTTTGATTTGTGTGTGTTCAGCTAACAGAGCTGAACCATCCTTTAGACAGAGCAGATTGGAAACCATCTTTTTGAGGAATTTGCTTGTGGAGATTACAAGCGTTTTGGGGCCAACGGTAGAAAAGGAAATATCCTCGTATAAAAACTAGAGAGAATCATTCTCAGAAACCACTTTGTGATGTGTGCGTTCCACTCACAGAGTTTAACCTTTCTTTTCATAGAACAGTTTGGAAACACTCTGTTTGTAAAGTCTGCAAGTGGATATTTGGACCTCTTTGAGGATTTCGTTGGAAGCGGGATTTCTTCATCTAATGCTACACAGAAGATTTCTCAGTAACTTCGTTGATTTGTGTGTGTTCAAATAACAGAGTTCAACCTTCCCTTTGAGATAGCAGCTTGGAAACCCTCTTTTTGTGGAATTTGCAAGTGGAGATTTCAAGCGCTTTGGGGCCAACGGTAGAAAAGGAAATATCTTCGTACAAAAACTACAGAGAACCATTCTCAGAAACCACTTTGTGTTGTGCGCGTTCCACTCACAGAGTTTAACCTTTCTTTTCATAGAGCAGTTTGGAAACACTCTGTTTGTGAAGTCTGCAAGTGGATATTTGGACCTCTTTGAGGATTTCGTTGGAAACGGGATTTCTTCATCTAATGCTAGAAGGAAGAATTCTCAGAAATTTCTTTGATATGTGTGTGTTCAACTAACAGAGCTGAACCATCCTTTAGACAGAGCAGAATGGAAACCCTCTTTTTGAGGAATTTGCTTGTGGAGATTTCAAGCCTTTTGGGGCCAACGGTAGAAAAGGAAATATCCTCGTATAAAAACTAGAGAGAATCATTCTCAGAAACCACTTTGTGATGTGTGCGTTCCACTCACAGAGTTTAATCTTTCTTTTCATAGAACAGTTTGGAAACACTCTGTTTGTAAAGTCTGCAAGTGGATATTTGGACCTCTTTGAGGATTTCGTTGGAAGCGGGATTTCTTCATCTAATGCTACACAGAAGATTTCTCAGTAACTTCGTTGATTTCTGTGTGTTCAACTAACAGAGTTCAACCTTCCCTTAGACATAGCAGATTGGAAAACCTCTTTTTGTGGAATTTGCAAATGGAGATTTCAAGCGCTTTGGGGTCAACTGTAGAAAAGGAAATATCCTCGTATAAAAACTAGAGAGAATCATTCTCAGAAACCACTTTGTGTAGTGTGTGTTCCACTCAAAGAGTTCAATCTTTGCTTTCATACGGCAGTTTGGAAACACTCTGTTTGTGAAGACTGCAAGTGGATATTTGGACCTCTTTGAGGATTTCGTTGGAAACGGGATTTCTTCATCTAATGCTAGAAGGAAGAATTCCCAGAAATTTCTTTGATTTGTCTGTGTTCAGCTAACAGAGCTGAACCATCCTTTAGACAGAGCAGATTGGAAACCCTCTTTTTGAGGAATTTGCTTGTGGAGATTTCAAGCGTTTTGGGGCCAACTGTAGAAAAGAAATATCCTGGTATAAAAACTAGAGAGAATCATTCTCAGAAACCACTTTGGATGTGTGCGTTCCACTCACAGAGTTTAACCTTTCTTTTCATAAAACAGTTTGGAAACACTCTGTTTGTAAAGTCTGCAAGTGGATATTTGGACCTCTTTGAGGATTTCGTTGGAAACGGGATTTCTTCATCTAATGCTACACAGAAGATTTCTCAGTAACTTCGTTGATTTGTGTGTGTTCAACTAACAGAGTTCAACCTTCCCTTAGACATAGCAGATTGGAAACCCTCTTTTTGTGGAACTTGCAAGTGGAGATTTCAAGCGTTTTTGGGGCCAACGGTAGAAAAGGAAATATCCTCGTATAAAAAATAGAGAGAATCATTCTCAGAAACCGCTTTGTGATGTGTGCGTTCCACTCACATAGTTTAACCTTCCTTTCATAGAGCAGTTTGGACACACTATGTTTGTGAAGTCTGCAAGTGGATATTTGGACCTCTTTGAGGATTTCTTTGGAAGCGGAATTTCATCATCTAATGCTACACAGAAGATTTCTCAGTAACTTCGTTGATTTCTGTGTGTTCAACTAACAGAGCTGAACCATCCTTTAGACAGAGCAGATTGGAAACCCTCTTTTTGAGAAATTTGCTTTTGGGGATTTCAAGCGTATTGGGGCCAACGGTAGAAAAGGAACTATCCTCGTATAAAAACTAGAGAGAATCATTCTCAGAAACCGCTTTGTGATGTGTGCGTTCCCTTCACGGAGTTTAACCTTTCTTTTCATAGAGCAGTTTGGAAACACTCTGTTTGTGAAGTCTGCAAGTGGATATTTGGACCTCTTTGAGGATTTCGTTGGATACGGGATTTCTTCATCTAATGCTAGAAGGAAGAATTCCCAGAAATTCCTTTGATTTGTGTGTGTTCAGCTAACAGAGCTGAACCATCCTTTAGACAGAGCAGATTGGAAACCCTCTTTTTGAGGAATTTGCTTGTGGAGATTACAAGCGTTTTAGGGCCAACGGTAGAAAAGGAAATATCCTCGTATAAAAACTAGAGAGAATCATTCTCAGAAACCACTTTGTGATGTGTGCGTTCCACTCACAGAGTTTAACCTTTCTTTTCATAGAGCAGTTTGGAAACACTCTGTTTGTAAAGTCTGCAGGTGGATATTTGGACCTCTTTGAGGATTTCGTTGGAAGCGGGATTTCTTCATCTAATGCTACACAGAAGATTTCTCAGTAACTTCGTTGATTTCTGTGTGTTCAACTAACAGAGTTCAACCTTCCCTTAGACATAGCAGTTTGGAAACCCTCTTTTTGTGGAATTTGCAAGTGGAGATTTCAAGCGCTTTGGGGCCAACGGTAGAAAAGGAAATATCCTCGTATAAAAACTAGAGAGAATCATTCTCAGAAACCACTTTGTGTAGTGTGCGTTCCACTCACAGAGTTCAATCTTTGCTTTCATACGGCAGTTTGGAAACACTCTGTTTGTGAAGACTGCAAGTGGATATTTGGACCTCTTTGAGGATTTCGTTGGAAACGGGATTTCTTCATCTAATGCTAGAAGGAAGAATTCCCAGAAATTTCTTTGATTTGTGTGTGTTCAGCTAACAGAGCTGAACCATCCTTTAGACAGAGCAGATTGGAAACCCTCTTTTTGAGGAATTTGCTTGTGGAGATTTCAAGCGTTTTGGGGCCAACTGTAGAAAAGAAATATCCTGGTATAAAAACTAGAGAGAATCATTCTCAGAAACCACTTTGGATGTGTGCGTTCCACTCACAGAGTTTAACCTTTCTTTTAATAGAACAGTTTGTAAACACTCTGTTTGTAAAGTCTGCAAGTGGATATTTGGACCTCTTTGAGGATTTCGTTGGAAACGGGATTTCTTCATCTAATGCTACACAGAAGATTTCTCAGTAACTTCGTTGATTTGTGTGTGTTCAACTACCAGAGTTCAACCTTCCCTTAGACATAGCAGATTGGAAACCCTCTTTTTGTGGAACTTGCAAGTGGAGATTTCAAGCGATTTTGGGGCCAACGGTAGAAAAGGAAATATCCTCGTATAAAAAATAGAGAGAATCATTCTCAGAAACCGCTTTGTGATGTGTGCGTTCCCCTCAAGGAGTTTAACCTTTCTTTTCATAGAGCAGGTTGGACACACTATGTTTGTGAAGTCTGCAAGTGGATATTTGGACCTCTTTGAGGATTTCTTTGGAAGCGGAATTTCATCATCTAATGCTACACAGAAGATTTCTCAGTAACTTCGTTGATTTCTGTGTGTTCAACTAACAGAGCTGAACCATCCTTTAGACAGAGCAGATTGGAAACCCTCTTTTTGAGAAATTTGCTTTTGGGGATTTCAAGCGTATTGGGGCCAACGGTAGAAAAGGAACTATCCTCGTATAAAAACTAGAGAGAATCATTCTCAGAAACCGCTTTGTGATGTGTGCGTTCCCTTCACGGAGTTTAACCTTTCTTTTCATAGAGCAGTTTGGAAACACTCTGTTTGTGAAGTCTGCAAGTGGATATTTGGACCTCTTTGAGGATTTCGTTGGATACGGGATTTCTTCATCTAATGCTAGAAGGAAGAATTCCCAGAAATTCCTTTGATTTGTGTGTGTTCAGCTAACAGAGCTGAACCATCCTTTAGACAGAGCAGATTGGAAACCCTCTTTTTGAGGAATTTGCTTGTGGAGATTACAAGCGTTTTAGGGCCAACGGTAGAAAAGGAAATATCCTCGTATAAAAACTAGAGAGAATCATTCTCAGAAACCACTTTGTGATGTGTGCGTTCCACTCACAGAGTTTAACCTTTCTTTTCATAGAGCAGTTTGGAAACACTCTGTTTGTAAAGTCTGCAGGTGGATATTTGGACCTCTTTGAGGATTTCGTTGGAAGCGGGATTTCTTCATCTAATGCTACACAGAAGATTTCTCAGTAACTTCGTTGATTTCTGTGTGTTCAACTAACAGAGTTCAACCTTCCCTTAGACATAGCAGTTTGGAAACCCTCTTTTTGTGGAATTTGCAAGTGGAGATTTCAAGCGCTTTGGGGCCAACGGTAGAAAAGGAAATATCCTCGTATAAAAACTAGAGAGAATCATTCTCAGAAACCACTTTGTGTAGTGTGCGTTCCACTCACAGAGTTCAATCTTTGCTTTCATACGGCAGTTTGGAAACACTCTGTTTGTGAAGACTGCAAGTGGATATTTGGACCTCTTTGAGGATTTCGTTGGAAACGGGATTTCTTCATCTAATGCTAGAAGGAAGAATTCCCAGAAATTTCTTTGATTTGTGTGTGTTCAGCTAACAGAGCTGAACCATCCTTTAGACAGAGCAGATTGGAAACCCTCTTTTTGAGGAATTTGCTTGTGGAGATTTCAAGCGTTTTGGGGCCAACTGTAGAAAAGAAATATCCTGGTATAAAAACTAGAGAGAATCATTCTCAGAAACCACTTTGGATGTGTGCGTTCCACTCACAGAGTTTAAACTTTCTTTTAATAGAACAGTTTGTAAACACTCTGTTTGTAAAGTCTGCAAGTGGATATTTGGACCTCTTTGAGGATTTCGTTGGAAACGGGATTTCTTCATCTAATGCTACACAGAAGATTTCTCAGTAACTTCGTTGATTTGTGTGTGTTCAACTACCAGAGTTCAACCTTCCCTTAGACATAGCAGATTGGAAACCCTCTTTTTGTGGAACTTGCAAGTGGAGATTTCAAGCGATTTTGGGGCCAACGGTAGAAAAGGAAATATCCTCGTATAAAAAATAGAGAGAATCATTCTCAGAAACCGCTTTGTGATGTGTGCGTTCCCCTCAAGGAGTTTAACCTTTCTTTTCATAGAGCAGGTTGGACACACTATGTTTGTGAAGTCTGCAAGTGGATATTTGGACCTCTTTGAGGATTTCTTTGGAAGCGGGATTTCATCATCTAATGCTACACAGAAGATTTCTCAGTAACTTCGTTGATTTCTGTGTGTTCAACTAACAGAGCTGAACCATCCTTTAGACAGAGCAGATTGGAAACCCTCTTTTTGAGAAATTTGCTTTTGGGGATTTCAAGCGTTTTGGGGCCAACGGTAGAAAAGGAAATATCCTCGTATAAAAACTAGAGAGAATCATTCTCAGAAACCGCTTTGTGATGTGTGCGTTCCCCTCACGGAGTTTAACCTTTCTTTTCATAGAGCAGTTTGGACACACTCTGTTTGTGAAGTCTGCAAGTGGATATTTGGACCTCTTTGAGGATTTCGTTGGAAGCGGGATTTCTTCATCTAATGCTACACAGAAGATTTCTCAGTAACTTCGTTGATTTCTCTGTGTTCAACTAACAGAGTTCAACCTTCCCTTAGACATAGCAGATTGGAAACCCTCTTTTTGTGGAATTTGCAAGTGGAGATTTCAAGCGCTTTGGGGCCAACGGTAGAAAAGGAAATATCCTCGTATAAAAACTGGAGAGAATCATTCTCAGAAAACACTTTGTGATGTGTGCGTTCCACTCACAGAGTTTAACCTTTCCTTTCATAGAGCAGTTTGGAAACACTCTGTTTGTGAAGACTGCAAGTGGATATTTGGACCTCTTTGAGGGTTTCGTTGGAAACGGGATTTCTTCATCTAATGCTAGAAGGAAGAATTCTCAGAAACTTCTTTGATTTGTGTGTGTTCAACTAACGGAGCTGAACCATCCTTTAGACAGAGCAGATTGGAAACCCTCTTTTTGAGGAATTTGCTTGTGGAGATTACAAGCGTTTTGGGGCCAACGGTAGAAAAGGAAATATCCTCGTATAAAAACTAGAGAGAATCATTCTCAGAAACCACTTTGTGATGTGTGCGTTCCACTCACAGAGTTTAACCTTTCTTTTCATAGAACAGTTTGGAAACACTCTGTTTGTAAAGTCTGCAAGTGGATATTTGGACCTCTTTGAGGATTTCGTTGGAAGCGGGATTTCTTCATCTAATGCTACACAGAAGATTTCTCAGTAACTTCGTTGATTTGTGTGTGTTCAACTAACAGAGTTCAACCTTCCCTTAGAGATAGCAGATTGGAAACCCACTTTTTGTGGAATTTGCAAGTGGAGATTTCAAGCGCTTTGGGGCCAACGGTAGAAAAGGAAATATCCTCGTATAGAAAGTGGAGAGAATCATTCTCAGAAACCACTTTGTAATGTGTGCGTTCCACTCACAGAGTTTAACCTTTCCTTTCATAGAGCAGTTTGGAAACACTCTGTTTGTGAAGACTGCAAGTGGATATTTGGACCTCTTTGAGGATTTCGTTGGATACGGGATTTCTTCATCTAATGCTAGAAGGAAGAATTCTCAGAAACTTCTTTGATTTGTGTGTGTTCAACTAACGGAGCTGAACCATCCTTTAGACAGAGCAGATTGGAAACCCTCTTTTTGAGGAATTTGCTTGTGGAGATTACAAGCGTTTTGGGGCCAACGGTAGAAAAGGAAATATCCTCGTATAAAAACTAGAGAGAATCATTCTCAGAAACCACTTTGTGATGTGTGCGTTCCACTCACAGAGTTTAATCTTTCTTTTCATAGAACAGTTTGGAAACACTCTGTTTGTAAAGTCTGCAAGTGGATATTTGGACCTCTTTGAGGATTTCGTTGGAAGCGGGATTTCTTCATCTAATGCTACACAGAAGATTTCTCAGTAACTTCGTTGATTTCTGTGTGTTCAACTAACAGAGTTCAACCTTCCCTTAGACATAGCAGATTGGAAACCCTCTTTTTGTGGAATTTGCAAGTGGAGATTTCAAGCGCTTTGGGGTCAACTGTAGAAAAGGAAATATCCTCGTATAAAAACTAGAGAGAATCATTCTCAGAAACCACTTTGTGTAGTGTGCGTTCCACTCACAGAGTTCAATCTTTCCTTTCATACGGCAGTTTGGAAACACTCTGTTTGTGAAGACTGCAAGTGGATATTTGGACCTCTTTGAGGATTTCGTTGGAAACGGGATTTCTTCATCTAATGCTAGAAGGAAGAATTCCCAGAAATTTCTTTGATTTGTGTGTGTTCAGCTAACAGAGCTGAACCATCCTTTAGACAGAGCAGATTGGAAACCCTCTTTTTGAGGAATTTGCTTGTGGAGATTTCAAGCGTTTTGGGGCCAACTGTAGAAAAGAAATATCCTGGTATAAAAACTAGAGAGAATCATTCTCAGAAACCACTTTGGATGTGTGCGTTCCACTCACAGAGTTTAACCTTTCTTTTAATAGAACAGTTTGTAAACACTCTGTTTGTAAAGTCTGCAAGTGGATATTTGGACCTCTTTGAGGATTTCGTTGGAAACGGGATTTCTTCATCTAATGCTACACAGAAGATTTCTCAGTAACTTCGTTGATTTGTGTGTGTTCAACTACCAGAGTTCAACCTTCCCTTAGACATAGCAGATTGGAAACCCTCTTTTTGTGGAACTTGCAAGTGGAGATTTCATGCGATTTTGGGGCCAACGGTAGAAAAGGAAATATCCTCGTATAAAAAATAGAGAGAATCATTCTCAGAAACCGCTTTGTGATGTGTGCGTTCCCCTCAAGGAGTTTAACCTTTCTTTTCATAGAGCAGTTTGGACACACTATGTTTGTGAAGTCTGCAAGTGGATATTTGGACCTCTTTGAGGATTTCTTTGGAAGCGGGATTTCATCATCTAATGCTACACAGAAGATTTCTCAGTAACTTCGTTGATTTCTGTGTGTTCAACTAACAGAGCTGAACCATCCTTTAGACAGAGCAGATTGGAAACCCTCTTTTTGAGAAATTTGCTTTTGGGGATTTCAAGCGTTTTGGGGCCAACGGTAGAAAAGGAAATATCCTCGTATAAAAACTAGAGAGAATCATTCTCAGAAACCGCTTTGTGATGTGTGCGTTCCCCTCACGGAGTTTAACCTTTCTTTTCATAGAGCAGTTTGGACACACTCTGTTTGTGAAGTCTGCAAGTGGATATTTGGACCTCTTTGAGGATTTCGTTGGAAGCGGGATTTCTTCATCTAATGCTACACAGAAGATTTCTCAGTAACTTCGTTGATTTCTCTGTGTTCAACTAACAGAGTTCAACCTTCCCTTAGACATAGCAGATTGGAAACCCTCTTTTTGTGGAATTTGCAAGTGGAGATTTCAAGCGCTTTGGGGCCAACGGTAGAAAAGGAAATATCCTCGTATAAAAACTGGAGAGAATCATTCTCAGAAAACACTTTGTGATGTGTGCGTTCCACTCACAGAGTTTAACCTTTCCTTTCATAGAGCAGTTTGGAAACACTCTGTTTGTGAAGACTGCAAGTGGATATTTGGACCTCTTTGAGGGTTTCGTTGGAAACGGGATTTCTTCATCTAATGCTAGAAGGAAGAATTCTCAGAAACTTCTTTGATTTGTGTGTGTTCAACTAACGGAGCTGAACCATCCTTTAGACAGAGCAGATTGGAAACCCTCTTTTTGAGGAATTTGCTTGTGGAGATTACAAGCGTTTTGGGGCCAACGGTAGAAAAGGAAATATCCTCGTATAAAAACTAGAGAGAATCATTCTCAGAAACCACTTTGTGATGTGTGCGTTCCACTCACAGAGTTTAACCTTTCTTTTCATAGAACAGTTTGGAAACACTCTGTTTGTAAAGTCTGCAAGTGGATATTTGGACCTCTTTGAGGATTTCGTTGGAAGCGGGATTTCTTCATCTAATGCTACACAGAAGATTTCTCAGTAACTTCGTTGATTTGTGTGTGTTCAACTAACAGAGTTCAACCTTCCCTTAGACATAGCAGATTGGAAACCCTCTTTTTGTGGAATTTGCAAGTGGAGATTTCAAGCGTTTTGGGGCCAACGGTAGAAAAGGAATCATCCTCGTATAAAAACTAGAGAGAATCATTCTCAGAAACCACTTTGTGATGTGTGCGTTCCCCTCACAGATTTTAACCTTTCTTTTCATAGAGCAGTTTGGACACACTCTGTTTGTGAAGTCTGCAATTGGATATTTGGCCCTCTTTGAGGATTTCATAGGAAGCGGGATTTCTTCATCTAATGCTACACAGAAGATTTCTCAGTAACTTCGTTGATTTCTGTGTGTTCAACTAACAGAGTTCAACCTTCCCTTAGAGATAGCAGATTGGAAACCCACTTTTTGTGGAATTTGCAAGTGGAGATTTCAAGCGCTTTGGGGCCAACGGTAGAAAAGGAAATATCCTCGTATAGAAAGTGGAGAGAATCATTCTCAGAAACCACTTTGTGATGTGTGCGTTCCACTCACAGAGTTTAACCTTTCCCTTCATAGAGCAGTTTGTAAACACTCTGTTTGTGAAGACTGCAAGTGGATATTTGGACCTCTTTGAGGATTTCTTTGGAAACGGGATTTCTTCATCTAATGCTAGAAGGAAGAATTCTCAGAAACTTCTTTGATTTGTGTGTGTTCAACTAACGGAGCTGAACCATCCTTTAGACAGAGCAGATTGGAAACCATCTTTTTGAGGAATTTGCTTGTGGAGATTTCAAGCGTTTTGGGGCCAACGGTAGAAAAGGAAATATCCTCGTATAAAAACTAGAGAGAATCATTTTCAGAAACCACTTTGTGTTGTGCGCGTTCCACTCACAGAGTTTAACCTTTCTTTTCATAGAGCAGTTTGGAAACACTCTGTTTGTAAAGTCTGCAAGTGGATATTTGGACCTCTTTGAGGATTTCGTTGGAAGCGGGATTTCCTCATCTAATGCTACACAGAAGATTTCTCAGTAACTTCGTTGATTTGTGTGTGTTCAACTAACAGAGTTCAACCTTCCCTTAGAGATATCAGCTTCGAAACCCTCTTTTTGTGGAATTTGCAAGTGGAGATTTCAAGCGCTTTGGGGCCAACGGTAGAAAAGGAAATATCTTCGTATAAAAACTAGAGAGAACCATTCTCAGAAACCACTTTGTGTTGTGCGCGTTCCACTCACAGAGTTTAACCTTTCTTTTCATAGAGCAGTTTGGAAACACTCTGTTTGTGAAGTCTGCAAGTGGATATTTGGACCTCTTTGAGGATTTCGTTGGAATCGGGATTTCTTCATCTAATGCTAGAAGGAAGAATTCTCAGAAACTTCTTTGATATGTGTGTGTTCAACTGACAGAGCTGAACCATCCTTTAGACAGAGCAGAATGGAAACCCTCTTTTTGAGGAATTTGCTTGTGGAGATTTCAAGCGTTTTGGGGCCAACTGTAGAAAAGAAATATCCTGGTATAAAAACTAGAGAGAATCATTCTCAGAAACCACTTTGGATGTGTGCGTTCCACTCACAGAGTTTAACCTTTCTTTTCATAGAACAGTTTGGAAACACTCTGTTTGTAAAGTCTGCAAGTGGATATTTGGACCTCTTTGAGGATTTCGTTGGAAGCGGGATTTCTTCATCTAATGCTACACAGAAGATTTCTCAGTAACTTCGTTGATTTGTGTGTGTTCAACTAACAGAGTTCAACCTTCCCTTAGACATAGCAGATTGGAAACCCTCTTTTTGTGGAACTTGCAAGTGGAGATTTCAAGCGTTTTTGGGGCCAACGGTAGAAAAGGAAATATCCTCGTATAAAAAATAGAGAGAATCATTCTCAGAAACCGCTTTGGGATGTGTGCGTTCCCCTCAAGGAGTTTAACCTTTCTTTTCATAGAGCAGTTTGGACACACTATGTTTGTGAAGTCTGCAAGTGGATATTTGGACCTCTTTGAGGATTTCTTTGGAAGCGGGATTTCATCATCTAATGCTACACAGAAGATTTCTCAGTAACTTCGTTGATTTCTGTGTGTTCAACTAACAGAGCTGAACCATCCTTTAGACAGAGCAGATTGGAAACCCTCTTTTTGAGAAATTTGCTTTTGGGGATTTCAAGCGTTTGGGGCCAACGGTAGAAAAGGAAATATCCTCGTATAAAAACTAGAGAGAATCATTCTCAGAAACCGCTTTGTGATGTGTGCGTTCCCCTCACGGAGTTTAACCTTTCTTTTCATAGAGCAGTTTGGACACACTCTGTTTGTGAAGTCTGCAAGTGGATATTTGGACCTCTTTGAGGATTTCGTTGGAAGCGGGATTTCTTCATCTAATGCTACACAGAAGATTTCTCAGTAACTTCGTTGATTTCTCTGTGTTCAACTAACAGAGTTCAACCTTCCCTTAGACATAGCAGATTGGAAACCCTCTTTTTGTGGAATTTGCAAGTGGAGATTTCAAGCGCTTTGGGGCCAACGGTAGAAAAGGAAATATCCTCGTATAAAAACTGGAGAGAATCATTCTCAGAAAACACTTTGTGATGTGTGCGTTCCACTCACAGAGTTTAACCTTTCCTTTCATAGAGCAGTTTGGAAACACTCTGTTTGTGAAGACTGCAAGTGGATATTTGGACCTCTTTGAGGGTTTCGTTGGAAACGGGATTTCTTCATCTAATGCTAGAAGGAAGAATTCTCAGAAACTTCTTTGATTTGTGTGTGTTCAACTAACAGAGCTGAACCATCCTTTAGACAGAGCAGATTGGAAACCCTCTTTTTGAGGAATTTGCTTGTGGAGATTACAAGCGTTTTGGGGCCAACGGTGGAAAAGAAAATATCCTCGTATAAAAACTAGAGAGAATCATTCTCAGAAACCACTTTGTGATGTGTGCGTTCCACTCACAGAGTTTAATCTTTCTTTTCACAGAACAGTTTGGGAACACTCTGTTTGTAAAGTCTGCAAGTGGATATTTGGACCTCTTTGAGGATTTCGTTGGAAGCGGGATTTCTTCATCTAATGCTACACAGAAGATTTCTCAGTAACTTCGTTGATTTCTGTGTGTTCAACTAACAGAGTTCAACCTTCCCTTAGACATAGCAGATTGGAAACCCTCTTTTTGTGGAATTTGCAAATGGAGATTTCAAGCGCTTTGGGGTCAACTGTAGAAAAGGAAATATCCTCTTATAAAAACTAGAGAGAATCATTCTCAGAAACCACTTTGTGTAGTGTGCGTTCCACTCACAGAGTTCAATCTTTGCTTTCATACGGCAGTTTGGAAACACTCTGTTTGTGAAGACTGCAAGTGGATATTTGGACCTCTTTGAGGATTTCGTTTAAACGGGATTTCTTCATCTAATGCTAGAAGGAAGAATTCCCAGAAATTTCTTTGATTTGTGTGTGTTCAGCTAACAGAGCTGAACCATCCTTTAGACAGAGCAGATTGGAAACCCTCTTTTTGAGGAATTTGCTTGTGGAGATTTCAAGCGTTTTGGGGCCAACTGTAGAAAAGAAATATCCTGGTTTAAAAACTAGAGAGAATCATTCTCAGAAACCACTTTGGATGTGTGCGTTCCACTCACAGAGTTTAACCTTTCTTTTCATAGAACAGTTTGGAAACACTCTGTTTGTAAAGTCTGCAAGTGGATATTTGGACCTCTTTGAGGATTTCGTTGGAAACGGGATTTCTTCATCTAATGCTACACAGAAGATTTCTCAGTAACTTCGTTGATTTGTGTGTGTTCAACTAACAGAGTTCAACCTTCCCTTAGACATAGCAGATTGGAAACCCTCTTTTTGTGGAACTTGCAAGTGGAGATTTCAAGCGTTTTTGGGGCCAACGGTAGAAAAGGAAATATCCTCGTATAAAAAATAGAGAGAATCATTCTCAGAAACCGCTTTGTGATGTGTGCGTTCCACTCACAGAGTTTAACCTTTCCTTTCATAGAGCAGTTTGGACACACTATGTTTGTGAAGTCTGCAAGTGGATATTTGGACCTCTTTGAGGATTTCTTTGGAAGCGGGATTTCATCATCTAATGCTACACAGAAGATTTCTCAGTAACTTCGTTGATTTCTGTGTGTTCAACTAACAGAGCTGAACCATCCTTTAGACAGAGCAGATTGGAAACCCTCTTTTTGAGAAATTTGCTTTTGGGGATTTCAAGCGTTTTGGGGCCAACGGTAGAAAAGGAACTATCCTCGTATAAAAAGTGGAGAGAATCATTCTCAGAAACCACTTTCTGATGTGTGCGTTCCACTCACAGAGTTTAACCTTTCCTTTCATAGAGCAGTTTGGAAACACTCTGTTTGTGAAGACTGCAAGTGGATATTTGGACCTCTTTGAGGATTTCTTTGGAAATGGGATTTCTTCATCTAATGCTAGAAGGAAGAATTCTCAGAAACTTCTTTGATTTGTGCGTGTTCAACTAACAGAGCTGAACCATCCTTTAGACAGAGCAGATTGGAAACCATCTTTTTGAGGAATTTGCTTGTGGAGATTTCAAGCGTTTTGGGGCCAACGGTAGAAAAGGAAATATCCTCGTATAAAAACTAGAGTGAATCATTTTCAGAAACCACTTTGTGTTGTGCGCGTTCCACTCACAGAGTTTAACCTTTCTTTTCATTGAGCAGTTTGGAAACACTCTGTTTGTAAAGTCTGCAAGTGGATATTTGGACCTCTTTGAGGATTTCGTTGGAAGCGGGATTTCTTCATCTAATGCTACACAGAAGATTTCTCAGTAACTTCGTTGATTTGTGTGTGTTCAACTAACAGAGTTCAACCTTCCCTTAGAGATAGCAGCTTGGAAACCCTCTTTTTGTGGAATTTGCAAGTGGAGATTTCAAGCGCTTTGGGGCCAACGGTAGAAAAGGAAATATCTTCGTATAAAAACTTGAGAGAACCATTCTCAGAAACCACTTTGTGTTGTGCGCATTCCACTCACAGAGTTTAACCTTTCTTTTCATAGAGCAGTTTGGAAACACTCTGTTTGTGAAGTCTGCAAGTGGATATTTGGACCTCTTTGAGGATTTCGTTGGAATCGGGATTTCTTCATCTAATGCTAGAAGGAAGAATTCTCAGAAACTTCTTTGATATGTGTGTGTTCAACTAACAGAGCTGAACCATCCTTTAGACAGAGCAGAATGGAAACCCTCTTTCTGAGGAATTTGCTTGTGGAGATTTCAAGCCTTTTGGGGCCAACGGTAGAAAAGGAAATATCCTCGTATAAAAACTAGAGAGAATCATTCTCAGAAACCACTTTGTGATGTGTGCGTTCCACTCACAGAGTTTAATCTTTCTTTTCATAGAACAGTTTGGAAACACTCTGTTTGTAAAGTCTGCAAGTGGATATTTGGACCTCTTTGAGGATTTCGTTGGAAGCGGGATTTCTTCATCTAATGCTACACAGAAGATTTCTCAGTAACTTCGTTGATTTCTGTGTGCTCAACTAACAGAGTTCAACCTTCCCTTAGACATAGCAGTTTGGAAACCCTCTTTTTGTGGAATTTGCAAGTGGAGATTTCAAGCGCTTTGGGGCCAACGGTAGAAAAGGAAATATCCTCGTATAAAAACTAGAGAGAATCATTCTCAGAAACCACTTTGTGTAGTGTGCGTTCCACTCACAGAGTTCAATCTTTCCTTTCATAGAGCAGTTTGGAAACACTCTGTTTGTGAAGACTGCAAGTGGATATTTGGACCTCTTTGAGGATTTCGTTGGAATCGGGATTTCTTCATCTAATGCTAGAAGGAAGAATTCTCAGAAATTTCTTTGATATGTGTGTGTTCAACTAACAGAGCTGAACCATCCTTTAGACAGAGCAGAATGGAAACCCTCTTTTTGAGGAATTTGCTTGTGGAGATTTCAAGCCTTTTGGGGCCAACGGTAGAAAAGGAAATATCCTCGTATAAAAACTAGAGAGAATCATTCTCAGAAACCGCTTTAGGATGTGTGCGTTCCACTCACAGAGTTTAACCTTTCCTTTCATAGAGCAGTTTGGACACACTATGTTTGTGAAGTCTGCAAGTGGATATTTGGACCTCTTTGAGGATTTCTTTGGAAGCGGGATTTCATCATCTAATGCTACACAGAAGATTTCTCAGTAACTTCGTTGATTTCTGTGTGTTCAACTAACAGAGCTGAACCATCCTTTAGACAGAGCAGATTGGAAACCCTCTTTTTGAGAAATTTGCTTTTGGGGATTTCAAGCGTTTTGGGGCCAACGGTAGAAAAGGAAATATCCTCGTATAAAAACTAGAGAGAATCATTCTCAGAAACCACTTTGTGATGTGTGCGTTCCCCTCACGGAGTTTAACCTTTCTTTTCATAGAGCAGTTTGGACACACTCTGTTTGTGAAGTCTGCAAGTGGATATTTGGACCTCTTTGAGGATTTCGTTGGAAGCGGGATTTCTTCATCTAATGCTACACAGAAGATTTCTCAGTAACTTCGTTGATTTCTCTGTGTTCAACTAACAGAGTTCAACCTTCCCTTAGACATAGCAGATTGGAAACCCTCTTTTTGTGGAATTTGCAAGTGGAGATTTCAAGCGCTTTGGGGCCAACGGTAGAAAAGGAAATATCCTCGTATAAAAACTGGAGAGAATCATTCTCAGAAAACACTTTGTGATGTGTGCGTTCCACTCACAGAGTTTAACCTTTCCTTTCATAGAGCAGTTTGGAAACACTCTGTTTGTGAAGACTGCAAGTGGATATTTGGACCTCTTTGAGGGTTTCGTTGGAAACGGGATTTCTTCATCTAATGCTAGAAGGAAGAATTCTCAGAAACTTCTTTGATTTGTGTGTGTTCAACTAACGGAGCTGAACCATCCTTTAGACAGAGCAGATTGGAAACCCTCTTTTTGAGGAATTTGCTTGTGGAGATTACAAGCGTTTTGGGGCCAACGGTAGAAAAGGAAATATCCTCGTATAAAAACTAGAGAGAATCATTCTCAGAAACCACTTTGTGATGTGTGCGTTCCACTCACAGAGTTTAACCTTTCTGTTCATAGAACAGTTTGGAAACACTCTGTTTGTAAAGTCTGCAAGTGGATATTTGGACCTCTTTGAGGATTTCGTTGGAAGCGGGATTTCTTCATCTAATGCTACACAGAAGATTTCTCAGTAACTTCGTTGATTTGTGTGTGTTCAACTAACAGAGTTCAACCTTCCCTTAGACATAGCAGATTGGAAACCCTCTTTTTGTGGAATTTGCAAGTGGAGATTTCAAGCGCTTTGGGGCCAACGGTAGAAAAGGAAATATCCTCGTATAAAAACTGGAGAGAATCATTCTCAGAAAACACTTTGTGATGTGTGCGTTCCACTCACAGAGTTTAACCTTTCCTTTCATAGAGCAGTTTGGAAACACTCTGTTTGTGAAGACTGCAAGTGGATATTTGGACCTCTTTGAGGGTTTCGTTGGAAACGGGATTTCTTCATCTAATGCTAGAAGGAAGAATTCTCAGAAACTTCTTTGATTTGTGTGTGTTCAACTAACGGAGCTGAACCATCCTTTAGACAGAGCAGATTGGAAACCCTCTTTTTGAGGAATTTGCTTGTGGAGATTACAAGCGTTTTGGGGCCAACGGTAGAAAAGGAAATATCCTCGTATAAAAACTAGAGAGAATCATTCTCAGAAACCACTTTGTGATGTGTGCGTTCCACTCACAGAGTTTAACCTTTCTTTTCATAGAACAGTTTGGAAACACTCTGTTTGTAAAGTCTGCAAGTGGATATTTGGACCTCTTTGAGGATTTCGTTGGAAGCGGGATTTCTTCATCTAATGCTACACAGAAGATTTCTCAGTAACTTCGTTGATTTGTGTGTGTTCAACTAACAGAGTTCAACCTTCCCTTAGACATAGCAGATTGGAAACCCTCTTTTTGTGGAATTTGCAAGTGGAGATTTCAAGCGCTTTGGGGCCAACGGTAGAAAAGGAAATATCCTCGTATAAAAACTGGAGAGAATCATTCTCAGAAAACACTTTGTGATGTGTGCGTTCCACTCACAGAGTTTAACCTTTCCTTTCATAGAGCAGTTTGGAAACACTCTGTTTGTGAAGACTGCAAGTGGATATTTGGACCTCTTTGAGGGTTTCGTTGGAAACGGGATTTCTTCATCTAATGCTAGAAGGAAGAATTCTCAGAAACTTCTTTGATTTGTGTGTGTTCAACTAACGGAGCTGAACCATCCTTTAGACAGAGCAGATTGGAAACCCTCTTTTTGAGGAATTTGCTTGTGGAGATTACAAGCGTTTTGGGGCCAACGGTAGAAAAGGAAATATCCTCGTATAAAAACTAGAGAGAATCATTCTCAGAAACCACTTTGTGATGTGTGCGTTCCACTCACAGAGTTTAACCTTTCTTTTCATAGAACAGTTTGGAAACACTCTGTTTGTAAAGTCTGCAAGTGGATATTTGGACCTCTTTGAGGATTTCGTTGGAAGCGGGATTTCTTCATCTAATGCTACACAGAAGATTTCTCAGTAACTTCGTTGATTTCTGTGTGTTCAACTAACAGAGTTCAACCTTCCCTTAGACATAGCAGTTTGGAAACCCTCTTTTTGTGGAATTTGCAAGTGGAGATTTCAAGCGCTTTGGGGCCAACGGTAGAAAAGGAAATATCCTCGTATAAAAACTAGAGAGAATCATTCTCAGAAACAACTTTGTGTAGTGTGCGTTCCACTCACAGAGTTCAACCTTTCCTTTCATAGAGCAGTTTGGAAACACTCTGTTTGTGAAGACTGCAAGTGGATATTTGGACCTCTTTGAGGATTTCTTTGGAAATGGGATTTCTTCATCTAATGCTAGAAGGAAGAATTCTCAGAAACTTCTTTGATTTGTGCGTGTTCAACTAACAGAGCTGAACCATCCTTTAGACAGAGCAGATTGGAAACCATCTTTTTGAGGAATTTGCTTGTGGAGATTTCAAGCGTTTTGGGGCCAACGGTAGAAAAGGAAATATCCTCGTATAAAAACTAGAGTGAATCATTTTCAGAAACCACTTTGTGTTGTGCGCGTTCCACTCACAGAGTTTAACCTTTCTTTTCATTGAGCAGTTTGGAAACACTCTGTTTGTAAAGTCTGCAAGTGGATATTTGGACCTCTTTGAGGATTTCGTTGGAAGCGGGATTTCTTCATCTAATGCTACACAGAAGATTTCTCAGTAACTTCGTTGATTTGTGTGTGTTCAACTAACAGAGTTCAACCTTCCCTTAGAGATAGCAGCTTGGAAACCCTCTTTTTGTGGAATTTGCAAGTGGAGATTTCAAGCGCTTTGGGGCCAACGGTAGAAAAGGGAATATCTTCGTATAAAAACTTGAGAGAACCATTCTCAGAAACCACTTTGTGTTGTGCGCATTCCACTCACAGAGTTTAACCTTTCTTTTCATAGAGCAGTTTGGAAACACTCTGTTTGTGAAGTCTGCAAGTGGATATTTGGACCTCTTTGAGGATTTCGTTGGAATCGGGATTTCTTCATCTAATGCTAGAAGGAAGAATTCTCAGAAACTTCTTTGATATGTGTGTGTTCAACTAACAGAGCTGAACCATCCTTTAGACAGAGCAGAATGGAAACCCTCTTTTTGAGGAATTTGCTTGTGGAGATTTCAAGCCTTTTGGGGCCAACGGTAGAAAAGGAAATATCCTCGTATAAAAACTAGAGAGAATCATTCTCAGAAACCACTTTGTGATGTGTGCGTTCCACTCACAGAGTTTAATCTTTCTTTTCATAGAACAGTTTGGAAACACTCTGTTTGTAAAGTCTGCAAGTGGATATTTGGACCTCTTTGAGGATTTCGTTGGAAGCGGGATTTCTTCATCTAATGCTACACAGAAGATTTCTCAGTAACTTCGTTGATTTCTGTGTGCTCAACTAACAGAGTTCAACCTTCCCTTAGACATAGCAGTTTGGAAACCCTCTTTTTGTGGAATTTGCAAGTGGAGATTTCAAGCGCTTTGGGGCCAACGGTAGAAAAGGAAATATCCTCGTATAAAAACTAGAGAGAATCATTCTCAGAAACCACTTTGTGTAGTGTGCGTTCCACTCACAGAGTTCAATCTTTCCTTTCATAGAGCAGTTTGGAAACACTCTGTTTGTGAAGACTGCAAGTGGATATTTGGACCTCTTTGAGGATTTCGTTGGATACGGGATTTCTTCATCTAACGCTAGAAGGAAGAATTCCCAGAAATTCCCTTGATTTGTGTGTGTTCAGCTAACAGAGCTGAACCATCCTTTAGACAGAGCAGATTGGAAACCCTCTTTTTGAGGAATTTGCTTGTGGAGATTACAAGCGTTTTGGGGCCAACGGTAGAAAACGAAATATCCTCGTATAAAAACTAGAGAGAATCATTCTCAGAAACCACTTTGTGATGTGTGCGTTCCACTCACAGAGTTTAACTTTCTTTTCATAGAACAGTTTGGAAACACTCTGTTTGTAAAGTCTGCAAGTGGATATTTGGACCTCTTTGAGGATTTCGTTGGAAGCGGGATTTCTTCATCTAATGCTACACAGAAGATTTCTCAGTAACTTCGTTGATTTGTGTATGTTCAAATAACAGAGTTCAACCTTCCCTTAGACATAGCAGCTTGGAAACCCTCTTTTTGTGGAATTTGCAAGTGGAGATTTCAAGCGCTTTGGGGCCAACGGTAGAAAAGGAAATATCTTCGTATAAAAACTACAGAGAACCATTCTCAGAAACCACTTTGTGTTGTGCGCGTTCCACTCACAGAGTTCAATCTTTCCTTTCATAGAGCAGTTTGGAAACACTCTGTTTGTGAAGACTGCAAGTGGATATTTGGACCTCTTTGAGGATTTCTTTTGAAATGGGATTTCTTCATCTAATGCTAGAAGGAAGAATTCTCAGAAACTTCTTTGATTTGTGCGTGTTCAACTAACAGAGCTGAACCATCCTTTAGACAGAGCAGATTGGAAACCATCTTTTTGAGGAATTTGCTTGTGGAGATTTCAAGCGTTTTGGGGCCAACGGTAGAAAAGGAAATATCCTCGTATAAAAACTAGAGTGAATCATTTTCAGAAACCACTTTGTGTTGTGCGCGTTCCACTCACAGAGTTTAACCTTTCTTTTCATTGAGCAGTTTGGAAACACTCTGTTTGTAAAGTCTGCAAGTGGATATTTGGACCTCTTTGAGGATTTCGTTGGAAGCGGGATTTCTTCATCTAATGCTACACAGAAGATTTCTCAGTAACTTCGTTGATTTGTGTGTGTTCAACTAACAGAGTTCAACCTTCCCTTAGAGATAGCAGCTTGGAAACCCTCTTTTTGTGGAATTTGCAAGTGGAGATTTCAAGCGCTTTGGGGCCAACGGTAGAAAAGGAAATATCTTCGTATAAAAACTTGAGAGAACCATTCTCAGAAACCACTTTGTGTTGTGCGCATTCCACTCACAGAGTTTAACCTTTCTTTTCATAGAGCAGTTTGGAAACACTCTGTTTGTGAAGTCTGCAAGTGGATATTTGGACCTCTTTGAGGATTTCGTTGGAATCGGGATTTCTTCATCTAATGCTAGAAGGAAGAATTCTCAGAAACTTCTTTGATATGTGTGTGTTCAACTAACAGAGCTGAACCATCCTTTAGACAGAGCAGAATGGAAACCCTCTTTTTGAGGAATTTGCTTGTGGAGATTTCAAGCCTTTTGGGGCCAACGGTAGAAAAGGAAATATCCTCGTATAAAAACTAGAGAGAATCATTCTCAGAAACCACTTTGTGATGTGTGCGTTCCACTCACAGAGTTTAATCTTTCTTTTCATAGAACAGTTTGGAAACACTCTGTTTGTAAAGTCTGCAAGTGGATATTTGGACCTCTTTGAGGATTTCGTTGGAAGCGGGATTTCTTCATCTAATGCTACACAGAAGATTTCTCAGTAACTTCGTTGATTTCTGTGTGCTCAACTAACAGAGTTCAACCTTCCCTTAGACATAGCAGTTTGGAAACCCTCTTTTTGTGGAATTTGCAAGTGGAGATTTCAAGCGCTTTGGGGCCAAGGGTAGAAAAGGAAATATCCTCGTATAAAAACTAGAGAGAATCATTCTCAGAAACCACTTTGTGTAGTGTGCGTTCCACTCACAGAGTTCAATCTTTCCTTTCATAGAGCAGTTTGGAAACACTCTGTTTGTGAAGACTGCAAGTGGATATTTGGACCTCTTTGAGGATTTCGTTGGATACGGGATTTCTTCATCTAACGCTAGAAGGAAGAATTCCCAGAAATTCCTTTGATTTGTGTGTGTTCAGCTAACAGAGCTGAACCATCCTTTAGACAGAGCAGATTGGAAACCCTCTTTTTGAGGAATTTGCTTGTGGAGATTACAAGCGTTTTGGGGCCAACGGTAGAAAAGGAAATATCCTCGTATAAAAACTAGAGAGAATCATTCTCAGAAACCACTTTGTGATGTGTGCGTTCCACTCACAGAGTTTAACTTTCTTTTCATAGAACAGTTTGGAAACACTCTGTTTGTAAAGTCTGCAAGTGGATATTTGGACCTCTTTGAGGATTTCGTTGGAAGCGGGATTTCTTCATCTAATGCTACACAGAAGATTTCTCAGTAACTTCGTTGATTTGTGTGTGTTCAAATAACAGAGTTCAACCTTCCCTTAGACATAGCAGCTTGGAAACCCTCTTTTTGTGGAATTTGCAAGTGGAGATTTCAAGCGCTTTGGGGCCAACGGTAGAAAAGGAAATATCTTCGTATAAAAACTACAGAGAACCATTCTCAGAAACCACTTTGTGTTCTGCGCGTTCCACTCACAGAGTTTAACCTTTCTTTTCATAGAGCAGTTTGGAAACACTCTGTTTGTGAAGTCTGCAAGTGGATATTTGGACCTCTTTGAGGATTTCGTTGGAATCGGGATTTCTTCATCTAATGCTAGAAGGAAGAATTCTCAGAAATTTCTTTGATATGTGTGTGTTCAACTAACAGAGCTGAACCATCCTTTAGACAGAGCAGAATGGAAACCCTCTTTTTGAGGAATTTGCTTGTGGAGATTTCAAGCCTTTTGGGGCCAACGGTAGAAAAGGAAATATCCTCGTATAAAAACTAGAGAGAATCATTCTCAGAAACCGCTTTGGGATGTGTGCGTTCCACTCACAGAGTTTAACCTTTCCTTTCATAGAGCAGTTTGGACACACTATGTTTGTGAAGTCTGCAAGTGGATATTTGGACCTCTTTGAGGATTTCTTTGGAAGCGGGATTTCATCATCTAATGCTACACAGAAGATTTCTCAGTAACTTCGTTGATTTCTGTGTGTTCAACTAACAGAGCTGAACCATCCTTTAGAGAGAGCAGATTGGAAACCCTCTTTTTGAGAAATTTGCTTTTGGGGATTTCAAGCGTTTTGGGGCCAACGGTAGAAAAGGAAATATCCTCGTATAAAAACTAGAGAGAATCATTCTCAGAAACCGCTTTGTGATGTGTGCGTTCCCCTCACGGAGTTTAACCTTTCTTTTCATAGAGCAGTTTGGACACACTCTGTTTGTGAAGTCTGCAAGTGGATATTTGGACCTCTTTGAGGATTTCGTTGGAAGCGGGATTTCTTCATCTAATGCTACACAGAAGATTTCTCAGTAACTTCGTTGATTTCTCTGTGTTCAACTAACAGAGTTCAACCTTCCCTTAGACATAGCAGATTGGAAACCCTCTTTTTGTGGAATTTGCAAGTGGAGATTTCAAGCGCTTTGGGGCCAACGGTAGAAAAGGAAATATCCTCGTATAAAAACTGGAGAGAATCATTCTCAGAAAACACTTTGTGATGTGTGCGTTCCACTCACAGAGTTTAAACTTTCCTTTCATAGAGCAGTTTGGAAACACTCTGTTTGTGAAGACTGCAAGTGGATATTTGGACCTCTTTGAGGGTTTCGTTGGAAACGGTATTTCTTCATCTAATGCTAGAAGGAAGAATTCCCAGAAATTCCTTTGATTTGTGTGTGTTCAGCTAACAGAGCTGAACCATCCTTTAGACAGTGCAGATTGGAAACCCTCTTTTTGAGGAATTTGCTTGTGGAGATTACAAGCGTTTTGGGGCCAACGGTAGAAAAGGAAATATCCTCGTATAAAAACTAGAGAGAATCATTCTCAGAAACCACTTTGTGATGTGTGCGTTCCACTCACAGAGTTTAACCTTTCTTTTCATAGAACAGTTTGGAAACACTCTGTTTGTAAAGTCTGCAAGTGGATATTTGGACCTCTTTGAGGATTTCGTTGGAAGCGGGATTTCTTCATCTAATGCTACACAGAAGATTTCTCAGTAACTTCGTTGATTTGTGTGTGTTCAAATAACAGAGTTCAACCTTCCCTTTGAGATAGCAGCTTGGAAACCCTCTTTTTGTGGAATTTGCAAGTGGAGATTTCAAGCGCTTTGGGGCCAACGGTAGAAAAGGAAATATCTTCGTATAAAAACTACAGAGAACCATTCTCAGAAACCACTTTGTGTTGTGCGCGTTCCACTCACAGAGTTTAACCTTTCTTTTCATAGAGCAGTTTGGAAACACTCTGTTTGTGAAGTCTGCAAGTGGATATTTGGACCTCTTTGAGGATTTCGTTGGAAACGGGATTTCTTCATCTAATGCTAGAAGGAAGAATTCTCAGAAATTTCTTTGATATGTGTGTGTTCAACTAACAGAGCTGAACCATCCTTTAGACAGAGCAGAATGGAAACCCTCTTTTTGAGGAATTTGCTTGTGGAGATTTCAAGCCTTTTGGGGCCAACGGTAGAAAAGGAAATATCCTCGTATAAAAACTAGAGAGAATCATTCTCAGAAACCACTTTGTGATGTGTGCGTTCCACTCACAGAGTTTAATCTTTCTTTTCATAGAACAGTTTGGAAACACTCTGTTTGTAAAGTCTGCAAGTGGATATTTGGACCTCTTTGAGGATTTCGTTGGAAGCGGGATTTCTTCATCTAATGCTACACAGAAGATTTCTCAGTAACTTCGTTGATTTCTGTGTGTTCAACTAACAGAGTTCAACCTTCCCTTAGACATAGCAGATTGGAAAACCTCTTTTTGTGGAATTTGCAAATGGAGATTTCAAGCGCTTTGGGATCAACTGTAGAAAAGGAAATATCCTCGTATAAAAACTAGAGAGAATCATTCTCAGAAACCACTTTGTGTAGTGTGTGTTCCACTCACAGAGTTCAATCTTTGCTTTCATACGGCAGTTTGGAAACACTCTGTTTGTGAAGACTGCAAGTGGATATTTGGACCTCTTTGAGGATTTCGTTGGAAACGGGATTTCTTCATCTAATGCTAGAAGGAAGAATTCCCAGAAATTTCTTTGATTTGTCTGTGTTCAGCTAACAGAGCTGAACCATCCTTTAGACAGAGCAGATTGGAAACCCTCTTTTTGAGGAATTTGCTTGTGGAGATTTCAAGCGTTTTGGGGCCAACTGTAGAAAAGAAATATCCTGGTATAAAAACTAGAGAGAATCATTCTCAGAAACCACTTTGGATGTGTGCGTTCCACTCACAGAGTTTAACCTTTCTTTTCATAAAACAGTTTGGAAACACTCTGTTTGTAAAGTCTGCAAGTGGATATTTGGACCTTTTTGAGGATTTCGTTGGAAACGGGATTTCTTCATCTAATGCTACACAGAAGATTTCTCAGTAACTTCGTTGATTTGTGTGTGTTCAACTAACAGAGTTCAACCTTCCCTTAGACATAGCAGATTGGAAACCCTCTTTTTGTGGAACTTGCAAGTGGAGATTTCAAGCGTTTTTGGGGCCAACGGTAGAAAAGGAAATATCCTCGTATAAAAAATAGAGAGAATCATTCTCAGAAACCGCTTTGTGATGTGTGCGTTCCACTCACAGAGTTTAACCTTTCCTTTCATAGAGCAGTTTGGACACACTATGTTTGTGAAGTCTGCAAGTGGATATTTGGACCTCTTTGAGGATTCCTTTGGAAGCGGGATTTCATCATCTAATGCTACACAGAAGATTTCTCAGTAACTTCGTTGATTTCTGTGTGTTCAACTAACAGAGCTGAACCATCCTTTAGACAGAGCAGATTGGAAACCCTCTTTTTGAGAAATTTGCTTTTGGGGATTTCAAGCGTATTGGGGCCAACGGTAGAAAAGGAACTATCCTCGTATAAAAACTAGAGAGAATCATTCTCAGAAACCGCTTTGTGATGTGTGCGTTCCCCTCACGGAGTTTAACCTTTCTTTTCATAGAGCAGTTTGGACACACTCTGTTTGTGAAGTCTGCAAGTGGATATTTGGACCTCTTTGAGGATTTCGTTGGAAGCGGGATTTCTTCATCTAATGCTACACAGAAGATTTCTCAGTAACTTCGTTGATTTCTGTGTGTTCAACTAACAGAGTTCAACCTTCCCTTAGACATAGCAGTTTGGAAACCCTCTTTTTGTGGAATTTGCAAGTGGAGATTTCAAGCGCTTTGGGGCCAACGGTAGAAAAGGAAATATCCTCGTATAAAAACTAGAGAGAATCATTCTCAGAAACCACTTTGTGTAGTGTGCGTTCCACTCACCGAGTTCAATCTTTGCTTTCATACGGCAGTTTGGAAACACTCTGTTTGTGAAGACTGCAAGTGGATATTTGGACCTCTTTGAGGATTTCGTTTAAACGGGATTTCTTCATCTAATGCTAGAAGGAAGAATTCCCATAAATTTCTTTGATTTGTGTGTGTTCAGCTAACAGAGCTGAACCATCCTTTAGACAGAGCAGATTGGAAACCCTCTTTTTGAGGAATTTGCTTGTGGAGATTTCAAGCGTTTTGGGGCCAACTGTAGAAAAGAAATATCCTGGTATAAAAACTAGAGAGAATCATTCTCAGAAACCACTTTGGATGTGTGCGTTCCACTCACAGAGTTTAACCTTTCTTTTCATAGAACAGTTTGGAAACACTCTGTTTGTAAAGTCTGCAAGTGGATATTTGGACCTCTTTGAGGATTTCGTTGGAAACGGGATTTCTTCATCTAATGCTACACAGAAGATTTCTCAGTAACTTCGTTGAATTGTGTGTGTTCAACTAACAGAGTTCAACCTTCCCTTAGACATAGCAGATTGGAAACCCTCTTTTTGTGGAACTTGCAAGTGGAGATTTCAAGCGTTTTTGGGGCCAACGGTAGAAAAGGAAATATCCTCGTATAAAAAATAGAGAGAATCATTCTCAGAAACCGCTTTGTGATGTGTGCGTTCCACTCACAGAGTTTAACCTTTCCTTTCATAGAGCAGTTTGGACACACTATGTTTGTGAAGTCTGCAAGTGGATATTTGGACCTCTTTGAGGATTTCTTTGGAAGCGGGATTTCATCATCTAATGCTACACAGAAGATTTCTCAGTAACTTCGTTGATTTCTGTGTGTTCAACTAACAGAGCTGAACCATCCTTTAGACAGAGCAGATTGGAAACCCTCTTTTTGAGAAATTTGCTTTTGGGGATTTCAAGCGTTTTGGGGCCAACGGTAGAAAAGGAAATATCCTCGTATAAAAACTAGAGAGAATCATTCTCAGAAACCGCTTTGTGATGTGTGCGTTCCCCTCACGGAGTTTAACCTTTCTTTTCATAGAGCAGTTTGGACACACTCTGTTTGTAAAGTCTGCAAGTGGATATTTGGACCTCTTTGAGGATTTCGTTGGAAGCGGGATTTCTTCATGTAATGCTACACAGAAGATTTCTCAGTAACTTCGTTGATTTGTGTGTGTTCAACTAACAGAGTTCAACCTTCCCTTAGACATAGCAGATTGGAAACCCTCTTTTTGTGGAATTTGCAAGTGGAGATTTCAAGCGTTTTGGGGCCAACGGTAGAAAAGGAATTATCCTCGTATAAAAACTAGAGAGAATCATTCTCAGAAACCACTTTGTGATGTGTGCGTTCCCCTCACAGATTTTAACCTTTCTTTTCATAGAGCAGTTTGGACACACTCTGTTTGTGAAGTCTGCAATTGGATATTTGACCCTCTTGGAGGATTTCATAGGAAGCGGGATTTCTTCATCTAATGCTACACAGAAGATTTCTCAGTAACTTCGTTGATTTCTCTGTGTTCAACTAACAGAGTTCAACCTTCCCTTAGAGATAGCAGATTGGAAACCCACTTTTTGCGGAATTTGCAAGTGGAGATTTCAAGCGCTTTGGGGCCAACGGTAGAAAAGGAAATATCCTCGTATAAAAAGTGGAGAGAATCATTCTCAGAAACCACTTTCTGAAGTGTGCGTTCCACTCACAGAGTTTAACCTTTCCTTTCATAGAGCAGTTTGGAAACACTCTGTTTGTGAAGACTGCAAGTGGATATTTGGACCTCTTTGAGGATTTCTTTGGAAATGGGATTTCTTCATCTAATGCTAGAAGGAAGAATTCTCAGAAACTTCTTTGATTTGTGCGTGTTCAACTAACAGAGCTGAACCATCCTTTAGACAGAGCAGATTGGAAACCATCTTTTTGAGGAATTTGCTTGTGGAGATTTCAAGCGTTTTGGGGCCAACGGTAGAAAAGGAAATATCCTCGTATAAAAACTAGAGTGAATCATTTTCAGAAACCACTTTGTGTTGTGCGCGTTCCACTCACAGAGTTTAACCTTTCTTTTCATTGAGCAGTTTGGAAACACTCTGTTTGTAAAGTCTGCAAGTGGATATTTGGACCTCTTTGAGGATTTCGTTGGAAGCGGGATTTCTTCATCTAATGCTACACAGAAGATTTCTCAGTAACTTCGTTGATTTGTGTGTGTTCAACTAACAGAGTTCAACCTTCCCTTAGAGATAGCAGCTTGGAAACCCTCTTTTTGTGGAATTTGCAAGTGGAGATTTCAAGCGCTTTGGGGCCAACGGTAGAAAAGGAAATATCTTCGTATAAAAACTTGAGAGAACCATTCTCAGAAACCACTTTGTGTTGTGCGCATTCCACTCACAGAGTTTAACCTTTCTTTTCATAGAGCAGTTTGGAAACACTCTGTTTGTGAAGTCAGCAAGTGGATATTTGGACCTCTTTGAGGATTTCGTTGGAATCGGGATTTCTTCATCTAATGCTAGAAGGAAGAATTCTCAGAAACTTCTTTGATATGTGTGTGTTCAACTAACAGAGCTGAACCATCCTTTAGACAGAGCAGAATGGAAACCCTCTTTTTGAGGAATTTGCTTGTGGAGATTTCAAGCCTTTTGGGGCCAACGGTAGAAAAGGAAATATCCTCGTATAAAAACTAGAGAGAATCATTCTCAGAAACCACTTTGTGATGTGTGCGTTCCACTCACAGAGTTTAATCTTTCTTTTCATAGAACAGTTTGGAAACACTCTGTTTGTAAAGTCTGCAAGTGGATATTTGGACCTCTTTGAGGATTTCGTTGGAAGCGGGATTTCTTCATCTAATGCTACACAGAAGATTTCTCAGTAACTTCGTTGATTTCTGTGTGTTCAACTAACAGAGTTCAACCTTCCCTTAGACATAGCAGTTTGGAAACCCTCTTTTTGTGGAATTTGCAAGTGGAGATTTCAAGCGCTTTGGGGCCAACGGTAGAAAAGGAAATATCCTCGTATAAAAACTAGAGAGAATCATTCTCAGAAACCACTTTGTGTAGTGTGCGTTCCACTCACAGAGTTCAATCTTTCCTTTCATAGAGCAGTTTGGAAACACTCTGTTTGTGAAGACTGCAAGTGGATATTTGGACCTCTTTGAGGATTTCGTTGGATACGGGATTTCTTCATCTAATGCTAGAAGGAAGAATTCCCAGAAATTCCTTTGATTTGTGTGTGTTCAGCTAACAGAGCTGAACCATCCTTTAGACAGAGCAGATTGGAAACCCTCTTTTTGAGGAATTTGCTTGTGGAGATTTCAAGCCTTTTGGGGCCAACGGTAGAAAAGGAAATATCCTCGTATAAAAACTAGAGAGAATCATTCTCAGAAACCGCTTTGGGATGTGTGCGTTCCACTCACAGAGTTTAACCTTTCCTTTCATAGAGCAGTTTGGACACACTATGTTTGTGAAGTCTGCAAGTGGATATTTGGACCTCTTTGAGGATTTCTTTGGAAGCGGGATTTCATCATCTAATGCTACACAGAAGATTTCTCAGTAACTTCGTTGATTTCTGTGTGTTCAACTAACAGAGCTGAACCATCCTTTAGACAGAGCAGATTGGAATCCCTCTTTTTGAGAAATTTGCTTTTGGGGATTTCAAGCGTTTTGGGGCCAACGGTAGAAAAGGAAATATCCTCGTATAAAAACTAGAGAGAATCATTCTCAGAAACCGCTTTGTGATGTGTGCGTTCCCCTCACGGAGTTTAACCTTTCTTTTCATAGAGCAGTTTGGACACACTCTGTTTGGGAAGTCTGCAAGTGGATATTTGGACCTCTTTGAGGATTTCGTTGGAAGCGGGATTTCTTCATCTAATGCTACACAGAAGATTTCTCAGTAACTTCGTTGATTTCTCTGTGTTCAACTAACAGAGTTCAACCTTCCCTTAGACATAGCAGATTGGAAACCCTCTTTTTGTGGAATTTGCAAGTGGAGATTTCAAGCGCTTTGGGGCCAACGGTAGAAAAGGAAATATCCTCGTATAAAAACTGGAGAGAATCATTCTCAGAAAACACTTTGTGATGTGTGCGTTCCACTCACAGAGTTTAACCTTTCCTTTCATAGAGCAGTTTGGAAACACTCTGTTTGTGAAGACTGCAAGTGGATATTTGGACCTCTTTGAGGGTTTCGTTGGAAACGGGATTTCTTCATCTAATGCTAGAAGGAAGAATTCTCAGACACTTCTTTGATTTGTGTGTGTTCAACTAACGGAGCTGAACCATCCTTTAGACAGAGAAGATTGGAAACCCTCTTTTTGAGGAATTTGCTTGTGGAGATTACAAGCGTTTTGGGGCCAACGGTAGAAAAGGAAATATCCTCGTATAAAAACTAGAGAGAATCATTCTCAGAAACCACTTTGTGATGTGTGCGTTCCACTCACAGAGTTTAACCTTTCTTTTCATAGAACAGTTTGGAAACACTCTGTTTGTAAAGTCTGCAAGTGGATATTTGGACCTCTTTGAGGATTTCGTTGGAAGCGGGATTTCTTCATCTAATGCTACACAGAAGATTTCTCAGTAACTTCGTTGATTTCTGTGTGTTCAACTAACAGAGTTCAACCTTCCCTTAGACATAGCAGTTTGGAAACCCTCTTTTTGTGGAATTTGCAAGTGGAGATTTCAAGCGCTTTGGGGCCAACGGTAGAAAAGGAAATATCCTCGTATAAAAACTAGAGAGAATCATTCTCAGAAACCACTTTGTGTAGTGTGCGTTCCACTCACAGAGTTCAATCTTTCCTTTCATAGAGCAGTTTGGAAACACTCTGTTTGTGAAGACTGCAAGTGGATATTTGGACCTCTTTGAGGATTTCGTTGGATACGGGATTTCTTCATCTAATGCTAGAAGGAAGAATTCCCAGAAATTCCTTTGATTTGTGTGTGTTCAGCTAACAGAGCTGAACCATCCTTTAGACAGAGCAGATTGGAAACCCTCTTTTTGAGGAATTTGCTTGTGGAGATTACAAGCGTTTTGGGGCCAACGGTAGAAAAGGAAATATCCTCGTATAAAAACTAGAGAGAATCATTCTCAGAAACCACTTTGTGATGTGTGCGTTCCACTCACAGAGTTAAACCTTTCTTTTCATAGAACAGTTTGGAAACACTCTGTTTGTAAAGTCTGCAAGTGGATATTTGGACCTCTTTGAGGATTTCGTTGGAAGCGGGATTTCTTCATCTAATGCTACACAGAAGATTTCTCAGTAACTTCGTTGATTTGTGTGTGTTCAAATAACAGAGTTGAACCTTCCCTTTGAGATAGCAGCTTGGAAACCCTCTTTTTGTGGAATTTGCAAGTGGAGATTTCAAGCGCTTTGGGGCCAACGGTAGAAAAGGAAATATCTTCGTATAAAAACTACAGAGAACCATTCTCAGAAACCACTTTGTGTTGTGCGCGTTCCACTCACAGAGTTTAACCTTTCTTTTCATAGAGCAGTTTGGAAACACTCTGTTTGTGAAGTCTGCAAGTGGATATTTGGACCTCTTTGAGGATTTCTTTGGAAGCGGGATTTCATCATCTAATGCTACACAGAAGATTTCTCAGTAACTTCGTTGATTTCTGTGTGTTCAACTAACAGAGCTGAACCATCCTTTAGACAGAGCAGATTGGAAACCCTCTTTTTGAGAAATTTGCTTTTGGGGATTTCAAGCGTATTGGGGCCAACGGTAGAAAAGGAACTATCCTCGTATAAAAACTAGAGAGAATCATTCTCAGAAACCGCTTTGTGATGTGTGCGTTCCCCTCACGGAGTTTAACCTTTCTTTTCATAGAGCAGTTTGGACACACTCTGTTTGTGAAGTCTGCAAGTGGATATTTGGACCTCTTTGAGGATTTCGTTGGAAGCGGGATTTCTTCATCTAATGCTACACAGAAGATTTCTCAGTAACTTCGTTGATTTCTGTGTGTTCAACTAACAGAGTTCAACCTTCCCTTAGAGATAGCAGATTGGAAACCCACTTTTTGCGGAATTTGCAAGTGGAGATTTCAAGCGCTTTGGGGCCAACGGTAGAAAAGGAAATATCCTCGTATAAAAAGTGGAGAGAATCATTCTCAGAAACCACTTTCTGATGTGTGCGTTCCACTCACAGAGTTTAACCTTTCCTTTCATAGAGCAGTTTGGAAACACTCTGTTTGTGAAGACTGCAAGTGGATATTTGGACCTCTTTGAGGATTTCTTTGGAAATGGGATTTCTTCATCTAATGCTAGAAGGAAGAATTCTCAGAAACTTCTTTGATTTGTGCGTGTTCAACTAACAGAGCTGAACCATCCTTTAGACAGAGCAGATTGGAAACCATCTTTTTGAGGAATTTGCTTGTGGAGATTTCAAGCGTTTTGGGGCCAACGGTAGAAAAGGAAATATCCTCGTATAAAAACTAGAGAGAATCATTCTCAGAAACCACTTTGTGATGTGTGCGTTCCACTCACAGAGTTTAATCTTTCTTTTCATAGAACAGTTTGGAAACACTCTGTTTGTAAAGTCTGCAAGTGGATATTTGGACCTCTTTGAGGATTTCGTTGGAAGCGGGATTTCTTCATCTAATGCTACACAGAAGATTTCTCAGTAACTTCGTTGATTTCTGTGTGTTCAACTAACAGAGTTCAACCTTCCCTTAGACATAGCAGATTGGAAAACCTCTTTTTGTGGAATTTGCAAATGGAGATTTCAAGCGCTTTGGGGTCAACTGTAGAAAAGGAAATATCCTCGTATAAAAACTAGAGAGAATCATTCTCAGAAACCACTTTGTGTAGTGTGTGTTCCACTCACAGAGTTCAATCTTTGCTTTCATACGGCAGTTTGGAAACACTCTGTTTGTGAAGACTGCAAGTGGATATTTGGACCTCTTTGAGGATTTCGTTGGAAACGGGATTTCTTCATCTAATGCTAGAAGGAAGAATTCCCAGAAATTTCTTTGATTTGTCTGTGTTCAGCTAACAGAGCTGAACCATCCTTTAGACAGAGCAGATTGGAAACCCTCTTTTTGAGGAATTTGCTTGTGGAGATTTCAAGCGTTTTGGGGCCAACTGTAGAAAAGAAATATCCTGGTATAAAAACTAGAGAGAATCATTCTCAGAAACCACTTTGGATGTGTGCGTTCCACTCACAGAGTTTAACCTTTCTTTTCATAAAACAGTTTGGAAACACTCTGTTTGTAAAGTCTGCAAGTGGATATTTGGACCTCTTTGAGGATTTCGTTGGAAACGGGATTTCTTCATCTAATGCTACACAGAAGATTTCTCAGTAACTTCGTTGATTTGTGTGTGTTCAACTAACAGAGTTCAACCTTCCCTTAGACATAGCAGATTGGAAACCCTCTTTTTGTGGAACTTGCAAGTGGAGATTTCAAGCGTTTTTGGGGTCAACGGTAGAAAAGGAAATATCCTCGTATAAAAAATAGAGAGAATCATTCTCAGAAACCGCTTTGTGATGTATGCGTTCCACTCACAGAGTTTAACCTTTCCTTTCATAGAGCAGTTTGGACACACTATGTTTGTGAAGTCTGCAAGTGGATATTTGGACCTCTTTGAGGATTTCTTTGGAAGCGGGATTTCATCATCTAATGCTACACAGAAGATTTCTCAGTAACTTCGTTGATTTCTGTGTGTTCAACTAACAGAGCTGAACCATCCTTTAGACAGAGCAGATTGGAAACCCTCTTTTTGAGAAATTTGCTTTTGGGGATTTCAAGCGTATTGGGGCCAACGGTAGAAAAGGAACTATCCTCGTATAAAAACTAGAGAGAATCATTCTCAGAAACCGCTTTGTGATGTGTGCGTTCCCCTCACGGAGTTTAACCTTTCTTTTCATAGAGCAGTTTGGACACACTCTGTTTGTGAAGTCTGCAAGTGGATATTTGGACCTCTTTGAGGATTTCGTTGGAAGCGGGATTTCTTCATCTAATGCTACACAGAAGATTTCTCAGTAACTTCGTTGATTTCTGTGTGTTCAACTAACAGAGTTCAACCTTCCCTTAGACATAGCAGTTTGGAAACCCTCTTTTTGTGGAATTTGCAAGTGGAGATTTCAAGCGCTTTGGGGCCAACGGTAGAAAAGGAAATATCCTCGTATAAAAACTAGAGAGAATCATTCTCAGAAACCACTTTGTGTAGTGTGCGTTCCACTCACAGAGTTCAATCTTTCCTTTCATAGAGCAGTTTGGAAACACTCTGTTTGTGAAGACTGCAAGTGGATATTTGGACCTCTTTGAGGATTTCGTTGGAAACGGGATTTCTTCATCTAATGCTAGAAGGAAGATTTCTCAGAAATTTCTTTGATATGTGTGTGTTCAACTAACAGAGCTGAACCATCCTTTAGACAGAGCAGAATGGAAACCCTCTTTTTGAGGAATTTGCTTGTGGAGATTTCAAGCCTTTTGGGGCCAACGGTAGAAAAGGAAATATCCTCGTATAAAAACTAGAGAGAATCATTCTCAGAAACCACTTTGTGATGTGTGCGTTCCACTCACAGAGTTTAATCTTTCTTTTCATAGAACAGTTTGGAAACACTCTGTTTGTAAAGTCTGCAAGTGGATATTTGGACCTCTTTGAGGATTTCGTTGGAAGCGGGATTTCTTCATCTAATGCTACACAGAAGATTTCTCAGTAACTTCGTTGATTTGTGTGTGTTCAACTACCAGAGTTCAACCTTCCCTTAGACATAGCAGATTGGAAAACCTCTTTTTGTGGAATTTGCAAATGGAGATTTCAAGCGCTTTGGGGTCAACTGTAGAAAAGGAAATATCCTCGTATAAAAACTAGAGAGAATCATTCTCAGAAACCACTTTGTGTAGTGTGTGTTCCACTCACAGAGTTCAATCTTTGCTTTCATACGGCAGTTTGGAAACACTCTGTTTGTGAAGACTGCAAGTGGACATTTGGACCTCTTTGAGGATTTCGTTGGAAACGGGATTTCTTCATCTAATGCTAGAAGGAAGAATTCCCAGAAATTTCTTTGATTTGTCTGTGTTCAGCTAACAGAGCTGAACCATCCTTTAGACAGAGCAGATTGGAAACCCTCTTTTTGAGGAATTTGCTTGTGGAGATTTCAAGCGTTTTGGGGCCAACGGTAGAAAAGGAAATATCCTCGTATAAAAACTAGAGAGAATCATTCTCAGAAACCGCTTTGTGATGTGTGCGTTCCCCTCACGGAGTTTAACCTTTCTTTTCATAGAGCAGTTTGGACACACTCTGTTTGTAAAGTCTGCAAGTGGATATTTGGACCTCTTTGAGGATTTCGTTGGAAGCGGGATTTCTTCATGTAATGCTACACAGAAGATTTCTCAGTAACTTCGTTGATTTGTGTGTGTTCAACTAACAGAGTTCAACCTTCCCTTAGACATAGCAGATTGGAAACCCTCTTTTTGTGGAATTTGCAAGTGGAGATTTCAAGCGTTTTGGGGCCAACGGTAGAAAAGGAATTATCCTCGTATAAAAACTAGAGAGAATCATTCTCAGAAACCACTTTGTGATGTGTGCGTTCCCCTCACAGATTTTAACCTTTCTTTTCATAGAGCAGTTTGGACACACTCTGTTTGTGAAGTCTGCAATTGGATATTTGGCCCTCTTGGAGGATTTCATAGGAAGCGGGATTTCTTCATCTAATGCTACACAGAAGATTTCTCAGTAACTTCGTTGATTTCTCTGTGTTCAACTAACAGAGTTCAACCTTCCCTTAGAGATAGCAGATTGGAAACCCACTTTTTGCGGAATTTGCAAGTGGAGATTTCAAGCGCTTTGGGGCCAACGGTAGAAAAGGAAATATCCTCGTATAAAAAGTGGAGAGAATCATTCTCAGAAACCACTTTGTGATGTGTGCGTTCCACTCACAGAGTTTAACCTTTCCTTTCATAGAGCAGTTTGGAAACACTCTGTTTGTGAAGACTGCAAGTGGATATTTGGACCTCTTTGAGGGTTTCGTTGGAAACGGGATTTCTTCATCTAATGCTAGAAGGAAGAATTCTCAGACACTTCTTTGATTTGTGTGTGTTCAACTAACGGAGCTGAACCATCCTTTAGACAGAGCAGATTGGAAACCCTCTTTTTGAGGAATTTGCTTGTGGAGATTACAAGAGTTTTGGGGCCAACGGTAGAAAAGGAAATATCCTCGTATAAAAACTAGAGAGAATCATTCTCAGAAACCACTTTGTGATGTGTGCGTTCCACTCACAGAGTTTAACCTTTCTTTTCATAGAACAGTTTGGAAACACTCTGTTTGTAAAGTCTGCAAGTGGATATTTGGACCTCTTTGAGGATTTCGTTGGAAGCGGGATTTCTTCATCTAATGCTACACAGAAGATTTCTCAGTAACTTCGTTGATTTCTGTGTGTTCAACTAACAGAGTTCAACCTTCCCTTAGACATAGCAGTTTGGAAACCCTCTTTTTGTGGAATTTGCAAGTGGAGATTTCAAGCGCTTTGGGGCCAACGGTAGAAAAGGAAATATCCTCGTATAAAAACTAGAGAGAATCATTCTCAGAAACCACTTTGTGTAGTGTGCGTTCCACTCACAGAGTTCAATCTTTCCTTTCATAGAGCAGTTTGGAAACACTCTGTTTGTGAAGACTGCAAGTGGATATTTGGACCTCTTTGAGGATTTCGTTGGATACGGGATTTCTTCATCTAATGCTAGAAGGAAGAATTCCCAGAAATTCCTTTGATTTGTGTGTGTTCAGCTAACAGAGCTGAACCATCCTTTAGACAGAGCAGATTGGAAACCCTCTTTTTGAGGAATTTGCTTGTGGAGATTACAAGCGTTTTGGGGCCAACGGTAGAAAAGGAAATATCCTCGTATAAAAACTAGAGAGAATCATTCTCAGAAACCACTTTGTGATGTGTGCGTTCCACTCACAGAGTTAAACCTTTCTTTTCATAGAACAGTTTGGAAACACTCTGTTTGTAAAGTCTGCAAGTGGATATTTGGACCTCTTTGAGGATTTCGTTGGAAGCGGGATTTCTTCATCTAATGCTACACAGAAGATTTCTCAGTAACTTCGTTGATTTGTGTGTGTTCAAATAACAGAGTTGAACCTTCCCTTTGAGATAGCAGCTTGGAAACCCTCTTTTTGTGGAATTTGCAAGTGGAGATTTCAAGCGCTTTGGAGCCAACGGTAGAAAAGGAAATATCTTCGTATAAAAACTACAGAGAACCATTCTCAGAAACCACTTTGTGTTGTGCGCGTTCCACTCACAGAGTTTAACCTTTCTTTTCATAGAGCAGTTTGGAAACACTCTGTTTGTGAAGTCTGCAAGTGGATATTTGGACCTCTTTGAGGATTTCTTTGGAAGCGGGATTTCATCATCTAATGCTACACAGAAGATTTCTCAGTAACTTCGTTGATTTCTGTGTGTTCAACTAACAGAGCTGAACCATCCTTTAGACAGAGCAGATTGGAAACCCTCTTTTTGAGAAATTTGCTTTTGGGGATTTCAAGCGTATTGGGGCCAACGGTAGAAAAGGAACTATCCTCGTATAAAAACTAGAGAGAATCATTCTCAGAAACCGCTTTGTGATGTGTGCGTTCCCCTCACGGAGTTTAACCTTTCTTTTCATAGAGCAGTTTGGACACACTCTGTTTGTGAAGTCTGCAAGTGGATATTTGGACCTCTTTGAGGATTTCGTTGGAAGCGGGATTTCTTCATCTAATGCTACACAGAAGATTTCTCAGTAACTTCGTTGATTTCTGTGTGTTCAACTAACAGAGTTCAACCTTCCCTTAGAGATAGCAGATTGGAAACCCACTTTTTGCGGAATTTGCAAGTGGAGATTTCAAGCGCTTTGGGGCCAACGGTAGAAAAGGAAATATCCTCGTATAAAAAGTGGAGAGAATCATTCTCAGAAACCACTTTCTGATGTGTGCGTTCCACTCACAGAGTTTAACCTTTCCTTTCATAGAGCAGTTTGGAAACACTCTGTTTGTGAAGACTGCAAGTGGATATTTGGACCTCTTTGAGGATTTCTTTGGAAATGGGATTTCTTCATCTAATGCTAGAAGGAAGAATTCTCAGAAACTTCTTTGATTTGTGCGTGTTCAACTAACAGAGCTGAACCATCCTTTAGACAGAGCAGATTGGAAACCATCTTTTTGAGGAATTTGCTTGTGGAGATTTCAAGCGTTTTGGGGCCAACGGTAGAAAAGGAAATATCCTCGTATAAAAACTAGAGAGAATCATTCTCAGAAACCACTTTGTGATGTGTGCGTTCCACTCACAGAGTTTAATCTTTCTTTTCATAGAACAGTTTGGAAACACTCTGTTTGTAAAGTCTGCAAGTGGATATTTGGACCTCTTTGAGGATTTCGTTGGAAGCGGGATTTCTTCATCTAATGCTACACAGAAGATTTCTCAGTAACTTCGTTGATTTCTGTGTGTTCAACTAACAGAGTTCAACCTTCCCTTAGACATAGCAGATTGGAAAACCTCTTTTTGTGGAATTTGCAAATGGAGATTTCAAGCGCTTTGGGGTCAACTGTAGAAAAGGAAATATCCTCGTATAAAAACTAGAGAGAATCATTCTCAGAAACCACTTTGTGTAGTGTGTGTTCCACTCACAGAGTTCAATCTTTGCTTTCATACGGCAGTTTGGAAACACTCTGTTTGTGAAGACTGCAAGTGGATATTTGGACCTCTTTGAGGATTTCGTTGGAAACGGGATTTCTTCATCTAATGCTAGAAGGAAGAATTCCCAGAAATTTCTTTGATTTGTCTGTGTTCAGCTAACAGAGCTGAACCATCCTTTAGACAGAGCAGATTGGAAACCCTCTTTTTGAGGAATTTGCTTGTGGAGATTTCAAGCGTTTTGGGGCCAACTGTAGAAAAGAAATATCCTGGTATAAAAACTAGAGAGAATCATTCTCAGAAACCACTTTGGATGTGTGCGTTCCACTCACAGAGTTTAACCTTTCTTTTCATAAAACAGTTTGGAAACACTCTGTTTGTAAAGTCTGCAAGTGGATATTTGGACCTCTTTGAGGATTTCGTTGGAAACGGGATTTCTTCATCTAATGCTACACAGAAGATTTCTCAGTAACTTCGTTGATTTGTGTGTGTTCAACTAACAGAGTTCAACCTTCCCTTAGACATAGCAGATTGGAAACCCTCTTTTTGTGGAACTTGCAAGTGGAGATTTCAAGCGTTTTTGGGGCCAACGGTAGAAAAGGAAATATCCTCGTATAAAAAATAGAGAGAATCATTCTCAGAAACCGCTTTGTGATGTATGCGTTCCACTCACAGAGTTTAACCTTTCCTTTCATAGAGCAGTTTGGACACACTATGTTTGTGAAGTCTGCAAGTGGATATTTGGACCTCTTTGAGGATTTCTTTGGAAGCGGGATTTCATCATCTAATGCTACACAGAAGATTTCTCAGTAACTTCGTTGATTTCTGTGTGTTCAACTAACAGAGCTGAACCATCCTTTAGACAGAGCAGATTGGAAACCCTCTTTTTGAGAAATTTGCTTTTGGGGATTTCAAGCGTTTTGGGGCCAACGGTAGAAAAGGAACTATCCTCGTATAAAAACTAGAGAGAATCATTCTCAGAAACCGCTTTGTGATGTGTGCGTTCCCCTCACGGAGTTTAACCTTTCTTTTCATAGAGCAGTTTGGACACACTCTGTTTGTGAAGTCTGCAAGTGGATATTTGGACCTCTTTGAGGATTTCGTTGGAAGCGGGATTTCTTCATCTAATGCTACACAGAAGATTTCTCAGTAACTTCGTTGATTTCTGTGTGTTCAACTAACAGAGTTCAACCTTCCCTTAGACATAGCAGTTTGGAAACCCTCTTTTTGTGGAATTTGCAAGTGGAGATTTCAAGCGCTTTGGGGCCAACGGTAGAAAAGGAAATATCCTCGTATAAAAACTAGAGAGAATCATTCTCAGAAACCACTTTGTGTAGTGTGCGTTCCACTCACAGAGTTCAATCTTTCCTTTCATAGAGCAGTTTGGAAACACTCTGTTTGTGAAGACTGCAAGTGGATATTTGGTCCTCTTTGAGGATTTCGTTGGAAACGGGATTTCTTCATCTAATGCTAGAAGGAAGATTTCTCAGAAATTTCTTTGATATGTGTGTGTTCAACTAACAGAGCTGAACCATCCTTTAGACAGAGCAGAATGGAAACCCTCTTTTTGAGGAATTTGCTTGTGGAGATTTCAAGCCTTTTGGGGCCAACGGTAGAAAAGGAAATATCCTCGTATAAAAACTAGAGAGAATCATTCTCAGAAACCACTTTGTGATGTGTGCGTTCCACTCACAGAGTTTAATCTTTCTTTTCATAGAACAGTTTGGAAACACTCTGTTTGTAAAGTCTGCAAGTGGATATTTGGACCTCTTTGAGGATTTCGTTGGAAGCGGGATTTCTTCATCTAATGCTACACAGAAGATTTCTCAGTAACTTCGTTGATTTGTGTGTGTTCAACTACCAGAGTTCAACCTTCCCTTAGACATAGCAGATTGGAAAACCTCTTTTTGTGGAATTTGCAAATGGAGATTTCAAGCGCTTTGGGGTCAACTGTAGAAAAGGAAATATCCTCGTATAAAAACTAGAGAGAATCATTCTCAGAAACCACTTTGTGTAGTGTGTGTTCCACTCACAGAGTTCAATCTTTGCTTTCATACGGCAGTTTGGAAACACTCTGTTTGTGAAGACTGCAAGTGGACATTTGGACCTCTTTGAGGATTTCGTTGGAAACGGGATTTCTTCATCTAATGCTAGAAGGAAGAATTCCAAGAAATTTCTTTGATTTGTCTGTGTTCAGCTAACAGAGCTGAACCATCCTTTAGACAGAGCAGATTGGAAACCCTCTTTTTGAGGAATTTGCTTGTGGAGATTTCAAGCGTTTTGGGGCCAACGGTAGAAAAGGAAATATCCTCGTATAAAAACTCGAGAGAATCATTCTCAGAAACCGCTTTGTGATGTGTGCGTTCCCCTCACGGAGTTTAACCTTTCTTTTCATAGAGCAGTTTGGACACACTCTGTTTGTAAAGTCTGCAAGTGGATATTTGGACCTCTTTGAGGATTTCGTTGGAAGCGGGATTTCTTCATGTAATGCTACACAGAAGATTTCTCAGTAACTTCGTTGATTTGTGTGTGTTCAACTAACACAGTTCAACCTTCCCTTAGACATAGCAGATTGGAAACCCTCTTTTTGTGGAATTTGCAAGTGGAGATTTCAAGCGTTTTGGGGCCAACGGTAGAAAAGGAATTATCCTCGTATAAAAACTAGAGAGAATCATTCTCAGAAACCACTTTGTGATGTGTGCGTTCCCCTCACAGATTTTAACCTTTCTTTTCATAGAGCAGTTTGGACACACTCTGTTTGTGAAGTCTGCAATTGGATATTTGGCCCTCTTGGAGGATTTCATAGGAAGCGGGATTTCTACATCTAATGCTACACAGAAGATTTCTCAGTAACTTCGTTGATTTCTCTGTGTTCAACTAACAGAGTTCAACCTTCCCTTAGAGATAGCAGATTGGAAACCCACTTTTTGCGGAATTTGCAAGTGGAGATTTCAAGCGCTTTGGGGCCAACGGTAGAAAAGGAAATATCCTCGTATAAAAAGTGGAGAGAATCATTCTCAGAAACCACTTTCTGATGTGTGCATTCCACTCACAGAGTTTAACCTTTCCTTTCATAGAGCAGTTTGGAAACACTCTGTTTGTGAAGACTGCAAGTGGATATTTGGACCTCTTTGAGGATTTCTTTGGAAATGGGATTTCTTCATCTAATGCTAGAAGGAAGAATTCTCAGAAACTTCTTTGATTTGTGCGTGTTCAACTAACAGAGCTGAACCATCCTTTAGACAGAGCAGATTGGAAACCATCTTTTTGAGGAATTTGCTTGTGGAGATTTCAAGCGTTTTGGGGCCAACGGTAGAAAAGGAAATATCCTCGTATAAAAACTAGAGTGAATCATTTTCAGAAACCACTTTGTGTTGTGCGCGTTCCACTCACAGAGTTTAACCTTTCTTTTCATTGAGCAGTTTGGAAACACTCTGTTTGTAAAGTCTGCAAGTGGATATTTGGACCTCTTTGAGGATTTCGTTGGAAGCGGGATTTCTTCATCTAATGCTACACAGAAGATTTCTCAGTAACTTCGTTGATTTGTGTGTGTTCAAATAACAGAGTTCAACCTTCCCTTAGAGATAGCAGCTTGGAAACCCTCTTTTTGTGGAATTTGCAAGTGGAGATTTCAAGCGCTTTGGGGCCAACGGTAGAAAAGGAAATATCTTCGTATAAAAACTTGAGAGAACCATTCTCAGAAACCACTTTGTGTTGTGCGCATTCCACTCACAGAGTTTAACCTTTCTTTTCATAGAGCAGTTTGGAAACACTCTGTTTGTGAAGTCTGCAAGTGGATATTTGGACCTCTTTGAGGATTTCGTTGGAATCGGGATTTCTTCATCTAATGCTAGAAGGAAGAATTCTCAGAAACTTCTTTGATATGTGTGTGTTCAACTAACAGAGCTGAACCATCCTTTAGACAGAGCAGAATGGAAACCCTCTTTTTGAGGAATTTGCTTGTGGAGATTTCAAGCCTTTTGGGGCCAACGGTAGAAAAGGAAATATCCTCGTATAAAAACTAGAGAGAATCATTCTCAGAAACCACTTTGTGATGTGTGCGTTCCACTCACAGAGTTTAATCTTTCTTTTCATAGAACAGTTTGGAAACACTCTGTTTGTAAAGTCTGCAAGTGGATATTTGGACCTCTTTGAGGATTTCGTTGGAAGCGGGATTTCTTCATCTAATGCTACACAGAAGATTTCTCAGTAACTTCGTTGATTTCTGTGTGTTCAACTAACAGAGTTCAACCTTCCCTTAGACATAGCAGTTTGGAAACCCTCTTTTTGTGGAATTTGCAAGTGGAGATTTCAAGCGCTTTGGGGCCAACGGTAGAAAAGGAAATATCCTCGTATAAAAACTAGAGAGAATCATTCTCAGAAACCACTTTGTGTAGTGTGCGTTCCACTCACAGAGTTCAATCTTTCCTTTCATAGAGCAGTTTGGAAACACTCTGTTTGTGAAGACTGCAAGTGGATATTTGGACCTCTTTGAGGATTTCGTTGGATACGGGATTTCTTCATCTAATGCTAGAAGGAAGAATTCCCAGAAATTCCTTTGATTTGTGTGTGTTCAGCTAACAGAGCTGAACCATCCTTTAGACAGAGCAGATTGGAAACCCTCTTTTTGAGGAATTTGCTTGTGGAGATTACAAGCGTTTTGGGGCCAACGGTAGAAAAGGAAATATCCTCGTATAAAAACTAGAGAGAATCATTCTCAGAAACCACTTTGTGATGTGTGCGTTCCACTCACAGAGTTTAACCTTTCTTTTCATAGAACAGTTTGGAAACACTCTGTTTGTAAAGTCTGCAAGTGGATATTTGGACCTCTTTGAGGATTTCGTTGGAAGCGGGATTTCTTCATCTAATGCTACACAGAAGATTTCTCAGTAACTTCGTTGATTTGTGTGTGTTCAAATAACAGAGTTCAACCTTCCCTTAGAGATAGCAGCTTGGAAACTCTCTTTTTGTGGAATTTGCAAGTGGAGATTTCAAGCGCTTTGGGGCCAACGGTAGAAAAGGAAATATCTTCGTATAAAAACTACAGAGAACCATTCTCAGAAACCACTTTGTGTTGTGCGCGTTCCACTCACAGAGTTTAACCTTTCTTTTCATAGAGCAGTTTGGAAACACTCTGTTTGTGAAGTCTGCAAGTGGATATTTGGACCTCTTTGAGGATTTCGTTGGAATCGGGATTTCTTCATCTAATGCTAGAAGGAAGAATTCTCAGAAATTTCTTTGATATGTGTGTGTTCAACTAACAGAGCTGAACCATCCTTTAGACAGAGCAGAATGGAAACCCTCTTTTTGAGGAATTTGCTTGTGGAGATTTCAAGCCTTTTGGGGCCAACGGTAGAAAAGGAAATATCCTCGTATAAAAACTAGAGAGAATCATTCTCAGAAACCGCTTTGGGATGTGTGCGTTCCACTCACAGAGTTTAACCTTTCCTTTCATAGAGCAGTTTGGACACACCCTGTTTGTAAAGTCTGCAAGTGGATATTTGGACCTCTTTGAGGATTTCTTTGGAAGCGGGATTTCATCATCTAATGCTACACAGAAGATTTCTCAGTAACTTCGTTGATTTCTGTGTGTTCAACTAACAGAGCTGAACCATCCTTTAGACAGAGCAGATTGGAAACCCTCTTTTTGAGAAATTTGCTTTTGGGGATTTCAAGCGTTTTGGGGCCAACGGTAGAAAAGGAAATATCCTCGTATAAAAACTAGAGAGAATCATTCTCAGAAACCGCTTTGTGATGTGTGCGTTCCCCTCACGGAGTTTAACCTTTCTTTTCATAGAGCAGTTTGGACACACTCTGTTTGTGAAGTCTGCAAGTGGATATTTGGACCTCTTTGAGGATTTCGTTGGAAGCGGGATTTCTTCATCTAATGCTACACAGAAGATTTCTCAGTAACTTCGTTGATTTCTCTGTGTTCAACTAACAGAGTTCAACCTTCCCTTAGACATAGAAGATTGGAAACCCTCTTTTTGTGGAATTTGCAAGTGGAGATTTCAAGCGCTTTGGGGCCAACGGTAGAAAAGGAAATATCCTCGTATAAAAACTGGAGAGAATCATTCTCAGAAAACACTTTGTGATGTGTGCGTTCCACTCACAGAGTTTAACCTTTCCTTTCATAGAGCAGTTTGGAAACACTCTGTTTGTGAAGACTGCAAGTGGATATTTGGACCTCTTTGAGGGTTTCGTTGGAAACGGGATTTCTTCATCTAATGCTAGAAGGAAGAATTCTCAGAAACTTCTTTGATTTGTGTGTGTTCTACTAACGGAGCTGAACCATCCTTTAGACAGAGCAGATTGGAAACCCTCTTTTTGAGGAATTTGCTTGTGGAGATTACAAGCGTTTTGGGGCCAACGGTAGAAAAGGAAATATCCTCGTATAAAAACTAGAGAGAATCATTCTCAGAAACCACTTTGTGATGTGTGCGTTCCACTCACAGAGTTTAACCTTTCTTTTCATAGAACAGTTTGGAAACACTCTGTTTGTAAAGTCTGCAAGTGGATATTTGGACCTCTTTGAGGATTTCGTTGGAAGCGGGATTTCTTCATCTAATGCTACACAGAAGATTTCTCAGTAACTTCGTTGATTTCTGTGTGTTCAACTAACAGAGTTCAACCTTCCCTTAGACATAGCAGTTTGGAAACCCTCTTTTTGTGGAATTTGCAAGTGGAGATTTCAAGCGCTTTGGGGCCAACGGTAGAAAAGGAAATATCCTCGTATAAAAACTAGAGAGAATCATTCTCAGAAACCACTTTGTGTAGTGTGCGTTCCACTCACAGAGTTCAATCTTTGCTTTCATAGAGCAGTTTGGAAACACTCTGTTTGTGAAGACTGCAAGTGGATATTTGGACCTCTTTGAGGATTTCGTTGGATACGGGATTTCTTCATCTAATGCTAGAAGGAAGAATTCCCAGAAATTCCTTTGATTTGTGTGTGTTCAGCTAACAGAGCTGAACCATCCTTTAGACAGAGCAGATTGGAAACCCTCTTTTTGAGGAATTTGCTTGTGGAGATTACAAGCGTTTTGGGGCCAACGGTAGAAAAGGAAATATCCTCGTATAAAAACTAGAGAGAATCATTCTCAGAAACCACTTTGTGATGTGTGCGTTCCACTCACAGAGTTTAACCTTTCTTTTCATAGAACAGTTTGGAAACACTCTGTTTGTAAAGTCTGCAAGTGGATATTTGGACCTCTTTGAGGATTTCGTTGGAAGCGGGATTTCTTCATCTAATGCTACACAGAAGATTTCTCAGTAACTTCGTTGATTTCTGTGTGTTCAACTAACAGAGTTCAACCTTCCCTTAGACATAGCAGATTGGAAAACCTCTTTTTGTGGAATTTGCAAATGGAGATTTCAAGCGCTTTGGGGTCAACTGTAGAAAAGGAAATATCCTCGTATAAAAACTAGAGAGAATCATTCTCAGAAACCACTTTGTGTAGTGTGTGTTCCACTCACAGAGTTCAATCTTTGCTTTCATACGGCAGTTTGGAAACACTCTGTTTGTGAAGACTGCAAGTGGACATTTGGACCTCTTTGAGGATTTCGTTGGAAACGGGATTTCTTCATCTAATGCTAGAAGGAAGAATTCCCAGAAATTTCTTTGATTTGTCTGTGTTCAGCTAACAGAGCTGAACCATCCTTTAGACAGAGCAGATTGGAAACCCTCTTTTTGAGGAATTTGCTTGTGGAGATTTCAAGCGTTTTGGGGCCAACGGTAGAAAAGGAAATATCGTCGTATAAAAACTAGAGAGAATCATTCTCAGAAACCGCTTTGTGATGTGTGCGTTCCCCTCACGGAGTTTAACCTTTCTTTTCATAGAGCAGTTTGGACACACTCTGTTTGTAAAGTCTGCAAGTGGATATTTGGACCTCTTTGAGGATTTCGTTGGAAGCGGGATTTCTTCATGTAATGCTACACAGAAGATTTCTCAGTAACTTCGTTGATTTGTGTGTGTTCAACTAACAGAGTTCAACATTCCCTTAGACATAGCAGATTGGAAACCCTCTTTTTGTGGAATTTGCAAGTGGAGATTTCAAGCGTTTTGGGGCCAACGGTAGAAAAGGAATTATCCTCGTATAAAAACTAGAGAGAATCATTCTCAGAAACCACTTTGTGATGTGTGCGTTCCCCTCACAGATTTTAACCTTTCTTTTCATAGAGCAGTTTGGACACACTCTGTTTGTGAAGTCTGCAATTGGATATTTGGCCCTCTTGGAGGATTTCATAGGAAGCGGGATTTCTTCATCTAATGCTACACAGAAGATTTCTCAGTAACTTCGTTGATTTCTCTGTGTTCAACTAACAGAGTTCAACCTTCCCTTAGAGATAGCAGATTGGAAACCCACTTTTTGCGGAATTTGCAAGTGGAGATTTCAAGCGCTTTGGGGCCAACGGTAGAAAAGGAAATATCCTCGTATAAAAAGTGGAGAGAATCATTCTCAGAAACCACTTTCTGATGTGTGCGTTCCACTCACAGAGTTTAACCTTTCCTTTCATAGAGCAGTTTGGAAACACTCTGTTTGTGAAGACTGCAAGTGGATATTTGGACCTCTTTGAGGATTTCTTTGGAAATGGGATTTCTTCATCTAATGCTAGAAGGAAGAATTCTCAGAAACTTCTTTGATTTGTGCGTGTTCAACTAACAGAGCTGAACCATCCTTTAGACAGAGCAGATTGGAAACCATCTTTTTGAGGAATTTGCTTGTGGAGATTTCAAGCGTTTTGGGGCCAACGGTAGAAAAGGAAATATCCTCGTATAAAAACTAGAGTGAATCATTTTCAGAAACCACTTTGTGTTGTGCGCGTTCCACTCACAGAGTTTAACCTTTCTTTTCATTGAGCAGTTTGGAAACACTCTGTTTGTAAAGTCTGCAAGTGGATATTTGGACCTCTTTGAGGATTTCGTTGGAAGCGGGATTTCTTCATCTAATGCTACACAGAAGATTTCTCAGTAACTTCGTTGATTTGTGTGTGTTCAAATAACAGAGTTCAACCTTCCCTTAGAGATAGCAGCTTGGAAACCCTCTTTTTGTGGAATTTGCAAGTGGAGATTTCAAGCGCTTTGGGGCCAACGGTAGAAAAGGAAATATCTTCGTATAAAAACTTGAGAGAACCATTCTCAGAAACCACTTTGTGTTGTGCGCATTCCACTCACAGAGTTTAACCTTTCTTTTCATAGAGCAGTTTGGAAACACTCTGTTTGTGAAGTCTGCAAGTGGATATTTGGACCTCTTTGAGGATTTCGTTGGAATCGGGATTTCTTCATCTAATGCTAGAAGGAAGAATTCTCAGAAACTTCTTTGATATGTGTGTGTTCAACTAACAGAGCTGAACCATCCTTTAGACAGAGCAGAGTGGAAACCCTCTTTTTGAGGAATTTGCTTGTGGAGATTTCAAGCCTTTTGGGGCCAACGGTAGAAAAGGAAATATCCTCGTATAAAAACTAGAGAGAATCATTCTCAGAAACCACTTTGTGTTGTGTGCGTTCCACTCACAGAGTTTAATCTTTCTTTTCATAGAACAGTTTGGAAACACTCTGTTTGTAAAGTCTGCAAGTGGATATTTGGACCTCTTTGAGGATTTCGTTGGAAGCGGGATTTCTTCATCTAATGCTACACAGAAGATTTCTCAGTAACTTCGTTGATTTCTGTGTGTTCAACTAACAGAGTTCAACCTTCCCTTAGACATAGCAGTTTGGAAACCCTCTTTTTGTGGAATTTGCAAGTGGAGATTTCAAGCGCTTTGGGGCCAACGGTAGAAAAGGAAATATCCTCGTATAAAAACTAGAGAGAATCATTCTCAGAAACCACTTTGTGTAGTGTGCGTTCCACTCACAGAGTTCAATCTTTCCTTTCATAGAGCAGTTTGGAAACACTCTGTTTGTGAAGACTGCAAGTGGATATTTGGACCTCTTTGAGGATTTCGTTGGATACGGGATTTCTTCATCTAATGCTAGAAGGAAGAATTCCCAGAAATTCCTTTGATTTGTGTGTGTTCAGCTAACAGAGCTGAACCATCCTTTAGACAGAGCAGATTGGAAACCCTCTTTTTGAGGAATTTGCTTGTGGAGATTACAAGCGTTTTGGGGCCAACGGTAGAAAAGGAAATATCCTCGTATAAAAACTAGAGAGAATCATTCTCAGAAACCACTTTGTGATGTGTGCGTTCCACTCACAGAGTTTAACCTTTCTTTTCATAGAACAGTTTGGAAACACTCTGTTTGTAAAGTCTGCAAGTGGATATTTGGACCTCTTTGAGGATTTCGTTGGAAGCGGGATTTCTTCATCTAATGCTACACAGAAGATTTCTCAGTAACTTCGTTGATTTGTGTGTGTTCAACTAACAGAGTTCAACCTTCCCTTAGAGATAGCAGCTTGGAAACCCTCTTTTTGTGGAATTTGCAAGTGGAGATTTCAAGCGCTTTGGGGCCAACGGTAGAAAAGGAAATATCTTCGTATAAAAACTACAGAGAACCATTCTCAGAAACCACTTTGTGTTGTGCGCGTTCCACTCACAGAGTTTAACCTTTCTTTTCATAGAGCAGTTTGGAAACACTCTGTTTGTGAAGTCTGCAAGTGGATATTTGGACCTCTTTGAGGATTTCGTTGGAATCGGGATTTCTTCATCTAATGCTAGAAGGAAGAATTCTCAGAAATTTCTTTGATATGTGTGTGTTCAACTAACAGAGCTGAACCATCCTTTAGACAGAGCAGAATGGAAACCCTCTTTTTGAGGAATTTGCTTGTGGAGATTTCAAGCCTTTTGGGGCCAACGGTAGAAAAGGAAATATCCTCGTATAAAAACTAGAGAGAATCATTCTCAGAAACCGCTTTAGGATGTGTGCGTTCCACTCACAGAGTTTAACCTTTCCTTTCATAGAGCAGTTTGGACACACTATGTTTGTGAAGTCTGCAAGTGGATATTTGGACCTCTTTGAGGATTTCTTTGGAAGCGGGATTTCATCATCTAATGCTACACAGAAGATTTCTCAGTAACTTCGTTGATTTCTGTGTGTTCAACTAACAGAGCTGAACCATCCTTTAGACAGAGCAGATTGGAAACCCTCTTTTTGAGAAATTTGCTTTTGGGGATTTCAAGCGTTTTGGGGCCAACGGTAGAAAAGGAACTATCCTCGTATAAAAACTAGAGAGAATCATTCTCAGAAACCGCTTTGTGATGTGTGCGTTCCCCTCACGGAGTTTAACCTTTCTTTTCATAGAGCAGTTTGGACACACTCTGTTTGTAAAGTCTGCAAGTGGATATTTGGACCTCTTTGAGGATTTCGTTGGAAGCGGGATTTCTTCATCTAATGCTACACAGAAGATTTCTCAGTAACTTCGTTGATTTCTGTGTGTTCAACTAACAGAGTTCAACCTTCCCTTAGACATAGCAGTTTGGAAACCCTCTTTTTGTGGAATTTGCAAGTGGAGATTTCAAGCGCTTTGGGGCCAACGGTAGAAAAGGAAATATCCTCGTATAAAAACTAGAGAGAATCATTCTCAGAAACCACTTTGTGTAGTGTGCGTTCCACTCACAGAGTTCAATCTTTCCTTTCATAGAGCAGTTTGGAAACACTCTGTTTGTGAAGACTGCAAGTGGATATTTGGACCTCTTTGAGGATTTCGTTGGAAACGGGATTTCTTCATCTAATGCTAGAAGGAAGAATTCTCAGAAATTTCTTTGATATGTGTGTGTTCAACTAACAGAGCTGAACCATCCTATAGACAGAGCAGAATGGAATCCCTCTTTTTGAGGAATTTGCTTGTGGAGATTTCAAGCCTTTTGGGGCCAACGGTAGAAAAGGAAATATCCTCGTATAAAAACTAGAGAGAATCATTCTCAGAAACCACTTTGTGATGTGTGCGTTCCACTCACAGAGTTTAATCTTTCTTTTCATAGAACAGTTTGGAAACACTCTGTTTGTAAAGTCTGCAAGTGGATATTTGGACCTCTTTGAGGATTTCGTTGGAAGCGGGATTTCTTCATCTAATGCTACACAGAAGATTTCTCAGTAACTTCGTTGATTTCTGTGTGTTCAACTAACAGAGTTCAACCTTCCCTTAGACATAGCAGATTGGAAAACCTCTTTTTGTGGAATTTGCAAATGGAGATTTCATGCGCTTTGGGGTCAACTGTAGAAAAGGAAATATCCTCGTATAAAAACTAGAGAGAATCATTCTCAGAAACCACTTTGTGTAGTGTGTGTTCCACTCACAGAGTTCAATCTTTGCTTTCATACGGCAGTTTGGAAACACTCTGTTTGTGAAGACTGCAAGTGGACATTTGGACCTCTTTGAGGATTTCGTTGGAAACGGGATTTCTTCATCTAATGCTAGAAGGAAGAATTCCCAGAAATTTCTTTGATTTGTCTGTGTTCAGCTAACAGAGCTGAACCATCCTTTAGACAGAGCAGATTGGAAACCCTCTTTTTGAGGAATTTGCTTGTGGAGATTTCAAGCGTTTTGGGGCCAACTGTAGAAAAGAAATATCCTGGTATAAAAACTAGAGAGAATCATTCTCAGAAACCACTTTGGATGTGTGCGTTCCACTCACAGAGTTTAACCTTTCTTTTCATAAAACAGTTTGGAAACACTCTGTTTGTAAAGTCTGCAAGTGGATATTTGGACCTCTTTGAGGATTTCGTTGGAAACGGGATTTCTTCATCTAATGCTACACAGAAGATTTCTCAGTAACTTCGTTGATTTGTGTGTGTTCAACTAACAGAGTTCAACCTTCCCTTAGACATAGCAGATTGGAAACCCTCTTTTTGTGGAACTTGCAAGTGGAGATTTCAAGCGTTTTAGGGGCCAACGGTAGAAAAGGAAATATCCTCGTATAAAAAATAGAATCATTCTCAGAAACCGCTTTGTGATGTGTGCGTTCCACTCACAGAGTTTAACCTTTCCTTTCATAGAGCAGTTTGGACACACTATGTTTGTGAAGTCTGCAAGTGGATATTTGGACCTCTTTGAGGATTTCTTTGGAAGCGGGATTTCATCATCTAATGCTACACAGAAGATTTCTCAGTAACTTCGTTGATTTCTGTGTGTTCAACTAACAGAGCTGAACCATCCTTTAGACAGAGCAGATTGGAAACCCTCTTTTTGAGAAATTTGCTTTTGGGGATTTCAAGCGTATTGGGGCCAACGGTAGAAAAGGAACTATCCTCGTATAAAAACTAGAGAGAATCATTCTCAGAAACCGCTTTGTGATGTGTGCGTTCCCCTCACGGAGTTTAACCTTTCTTTTCATAGAGCAGTTTGGACACACTCTGTTTGTGAAGTCTGCAAGTGGATATTTGGACCTCTTTGAGGATTTCGTTGGAAGTGGGATTTCTTCATCTAATGCTACACAGAAGATTTCTCAGTAACTTCGTTGATTTCTGTGTGTTCAACTAACAGAGTTCAACCTTCCCTTAGACATAGCAGTTTGGAAACCCTCTTTTTGTGGAATTTGCAAGTGGAGATTTCAAGCGCTTTGGGGCCAACGGTAGAAAAGGAAATATCCTCGTATAAAAACTAGAGAGAATCATTCTCAGAAACCACTTTGTGTAGTGTGCGTTCCACTCACAGAGTTCAATCTTTCCTTTCATAGAGCAGTTTGGAAACACTCTGTTTGTGAAGACTGCAAGTGGATATTTGGACCTCTTTGAGGATTTCGTTGGATACGGGATTTCTTCATCTAATGCTAGAAGGAAGAATTCCCAGAAATTCCTTTGATTTGTGTGTGTTCAGCTAACAGAGCTGAACCATCCTTTAGACAGAGCAGATTGGAAACCCTCTTTTTGAGGAATTTGCTTGTGGAGATTACAAGCGTTTTGGGGCCAACGGTAGAAAAGGAAATATCCTCGTATAAAAACTAGAGAGAATCATTCTCAGAAACCACTTTGTGATGTGTGCGTTCCACTCACAGAGTTTAACCTTTCTTTTCATAGAACAGTTTGGAAACACTCTGTTTGTAAAGTCTGCAAGTGGATATTTGGACCTCTTTGAGGATTTCGTTGGAAGCGGGATTTCTTCATCTAATGCTACACAGAAGATTTCTCAGCAACTTCGTTGATTTGTGTGTGTTCAAATAACAGAGTTCAACCTTCCCTTAGAGATAGCAGCTTGGAAACCCTCTTTTTGTGGAATTTGCAAGTGGAGATTTCAAGCGCTTTGGGGCCAACGGTAGAAAAGGAAATATCTTCGTATAAAAACTACAGAGAATCATTCTCAGAAACCACTTTGTGTAGTGTGCGTTCCACTCACAGAGTTCAATCTTTCCTTTCATACGACAGTTTGGAAACACTCTGTTTGTGAAGACTGCAAGTGGATATTTGGACCTCTTTGAGGGTTTCGTTGGAAACGGGATTTCTTCATCTAATGCTAGAAGGAAGAATTCTCAGAAACTTCTTTGATTTGTGTGTGTTCAACTAACAGAGCTGAACCATCCTTTAGACAGAGCAGATTGGAAACCCTCTTTTTGAGGAATTTGCTTGTGGAGATTACAAGCGTTTTGGGGCCAACGGTGGAAAAGAAAATATCCTCGTATAAAAACTAGAGAGAATCATTCTCAGAAACCACTTTGTGATGTGTGCGTTCCACTCACAGAGTTTAATCTTTCTTTTCATAGAACAGTTTGGAAACACTCTGTTTGTAAAGTCTGCAAGTGGATATTTGGACCTCTTTGAGGATTTCGTTGGAAGCGGGATTTCTTCATCTAATGCTACACAGAAGATTTCTCAGTAACTTCGTTGATTTCTGTGTGTTCAACTAACAGAGTTCAACCTTCCCTTAGACATAGCAGATTGGAAACCCTCTTTTTGTGGAATTTGCAAATGGAGATTTCAAGCGCTTTGGGGTCAACTGTAGAAAAGGAAATATCCTCTTATAAAAACTAGAGAGAATCATTCTCAGAAACCACTTTGTGTAGTGTGCGTTCCACTCACAGAGTTCAATCTTTGCTTTCATACGGCAGTTTGGAAACACTCTGTTTGTGAAGACTGCAAGTGGATATTTGGACCTCTTTGAGGATTTCGTTTAAACGGGATTTCTTCATCTAATGCTAGAAGGAAGAATTCCCAGAAATTTCTTTGATTTGTGTGTGTTCAGCTAACAGAGCTGAACCATCCTTTAGACAGAGCAGATTGGAAACCCTCTTTTTGAGGAATTTGCTTGTGGAGATTTCAAGCGTTTTCGGGCCAACTGTAGAAAAGAAATATCCTGGTATAAAAACTAGAGAGAATCATTCTCAGAAACCACTTTGGATGTGTGCGTTCCACTCACAGAGTTTAAACTTTCTTTTCATAGAACAGTTTGGAAACACTCTGTTTGTAAAGTCTGCAAGTGGATATTTGGACCTCTTTGAGGATTTCGTTGGAAACGGGATTTCTTCATCTAATGCTACACAGAAGATTTCTCAGTAACTTCGTTGATTTGTGTGTGTTCAACTAACAGAGTTCAACCTTCCCTTAGACATAGCAGATTGGAAACCCTCTTTTTGTGGAACTTGCAAGTGGAGATTTCAAGCGTTTTTGGGGCCAACGGTAGAAAAGGAAATATCCTCGTATAAAAAATAGAGAGAATCATTCTCAGAAACCGCTTTGTGATGTGTGCGTTCCACTCACAGAGTTTAACCTTTCCTTTCATAGAGCAGTTTGGACACACTATGTTTGTGAAGTCTGCAAGTGGATATTTGGACCTCTTTGAGGATTTCTTTGGAAGCGGGATTTCATCATCTAATGCTACACAGAAGATTTCTCAGTAACTTCGTTGATTTCTGTGTGTTCAACTAACAGAGCTGAACCATCCTTTAGACAGAGCAGATTGGAAACCCTCTTTTTGAGAAATTTGCTTTTGGGGATTTCAAGCGTTTTGGGGCCAACGGTAGAAAAGGAAATATCCTCGTATAAAAACTAGAGAGAATCATTCTCAGAAACCGCTTTGTGATGTGTGCGTTCCCCTCACGGAGTTTAACCTTTCTTTTCATAGAGCAGTTTTGACACACTCTGTTTGTGAAGTCTGCAAGTGGATATTTGGACCTCTTTGAGGATTTCGTTGGAAGCGGGATTTCTTCATCTAATGCTACACAGAAGATTTCTCAGTAACTTCGTTGATTTCTCTGTGTTCAACTAACAGAGTTCAACCTTCCCTTAGACATAGCAGATTGGAAACCCTCTTTTTGTGGAATTTGCAAGTGGAGATTTCAAGCGCTTTGGGGCCAACGGTAGAAAAGGAAATATCCTCGTATAAAAACTAGAGAGAATCATTCTCAGAAACCACTTTGTGTAGTGTGCGTTCCACTCACAGAGTTCAATCTTTCCTTTCATAGAGCAGTTTGGAAACACTCTGTTTGTGAAGACTGCAAGTGGATATTTGGACCTCTTTGAGGATTTCGTTGGATACGGGATTTCTTCATCTAATGCTAGAAGGAAGAATTCCCAGAAATTCCTTTGATTTGTGTGTGTTCAGCTAACAGAGCTGAACCATCCTTTAGACAGAGCAGATTGGAAACCCTCTTTTTGAGGAATTTGCTTGTGGAGATTACAAGCGTTTTGGGGCCAACGGTAGAAAAGGAAATATCCTCGTATAAAAACTAGAGAGAATCATTCTCAGAAACCACTTTGTGATGTGTGCGTTCCACTCACAGAGTTTAACCTTTCTTTTCATAGAACAGTTTGGAAACACTCTGTTTGTAAAGTCTGCAAGTGGATATTTGGACCTCTTTGAGGATTTCGTTGGAAGCGGGATTTCTTCATCTAATGCTACACAGAAGATTTCTCAGTAACTTCGTTGATTTGTGTGTGTTCAAATAACAGAGTTCAACCTTCCCTTAGAGATAGCAGCTTGGAAACCCTCTTTTTGTGGAATTTGCAAGTGGAGATTTCAAGCGCTTTGGGGCCAACGGTAGAAAAGGAAATATCTTCGTATAAAAACTACAGAGAACCATTCTCAGAAACCACTTTGTGTTGTGCGCGTTCCACTCACAGAGTTTAACCTTTCTTTTCATAGAGCAGTTTGGAAACACTCTGTTTGTGAAGTCTGCAAGTGGATATTTGGACCTCTTTGAGGATTTCGTTGGAATCGGGATTTCTTCATCTAATGCTAGAAGGAAGAATTCTCAGAAATTTCTTTGATATGTGTGTGTTCAACTAACAGAGCTGAACCATCCTTTAGACAGAGCAGAATGGAAACCCTCTTTTTGAGGAATTTGCTTGTGGAGATTTCAAGCCTTTTGGGGCCAACGGTAGAAAAGGAAATATCCTCGTATAAAAACTAGAGAGAATCATTCTCAGAAACCGCTTTGGGATGTGTGCGTTCCACTCACAGAGTTTAACCTTTCCTTTCATAGAGCAGTTTGGACACACTATGTTTGTGAAGTCTGCAAGTGGATATTTGGACCTCTTTGAGGATTTCTTTGGAAGCGGGATTTCATCATCTAATGCTACACAGAAGATTTCTCAGTAACTTCGTTGATTTCTGTGTGTTCAACTAACAGAGCTGAACCATCCTTTAGACAGAGCAGATTGGAAACCCTCTTTTTGAGAAATTTGCTTTTGGGGATTTCAAGCGTTTTGGGGCCAATGGTAGAAAAGGAAATATCCTCGTATAAAAACTGGAGAGAATCATTCTCAGAAAACACTTTGTGATGTGTGCGTTCCACTCACAGAGTTTAACCTTTCCTTTCATAGAGCAGTTTGGAAACACTCTGTTTGTGAAGACTGCAAGTGGATATTTGGACCTCTTTGAGGGTTTCGTTGGAAACGGGATTTCTTCATCTAATGCTAGAAGGAAGAATTCTCAGAAACTTCTTTGATTTGTGTGTGTTCAACTAACGGAGCTGAACCATCCTTTAGACAGAGCAGATTGGAAACCCTCTTTTTGAGGAATTTGCTTGTGGAGATTACAAGCGTTTTGGGGCCAACGGTAGAAAAGGAAATATCCTCGTATAAAAACTAGAGAGAATCATTCTCAGAAACCACTTTGTGATGTGTGCGTTCCACTCACAGAGTTTAACCTTTCTTTTCATAGAACAGTTTGGAAACACTCTGTTTGTAAAGTCTGCAAGTGGATATTTGGACCTCTTTGAGGATTTCGTTGGAAGCGGGATTTCTTCATCTAATGCTACACAGAAGATTTCTCAGTAACTTCGTTGATTTCTGTGTGTTCAACTAACAGAGTTCAACCTTCCCTTAGACATAGCAGTTTGGAAACCCTCTTTTTGTGGAATTTGCAAGTGGAGATTTCAAGCGCTTTGGGGCCAACGGTAGAAAAGGAAATATCCTCGTATAAAAACTAGAGAGAATCATTCTCAGAAACCACTTTGTGTAGTGTGCGTTCCACTCACAGAGTTCAATCTTTCCTTTCATAGAGCAGTTTGGAAACACTCTGTTTGTGAAGACTGCAAGTGGATATTTGGACCTCTTTGAGTATTTCGTTGGATACGGGATTTCTTCATCTAATGCTAGAAGGAAGAATTCCCAGAAATTCCTTTGATTTGTGTGTGTTCAGCTAACAGAGCTGAACCATCCTTTAGACAGAGCAGATTGGAAACCCTCTTTTTGAGGAATTTGCTTGTGGAGATTACAAGCGTTTTGGGGCCAACGGTAGAAAAGGAAATATCCTCGTATAAAAACAAGAGAGAATCATTCTCAGAAACCACTTGGTGATGTGTGCGTTCCACTCACAGAGTTTAACCTTTCTTTTCATAGAACAGTTTGGAAACACTCTGTTTGTAAAGTCTGCAAGTGGATATTTGGACCTCTTTGAGGATTTCGTTGGAAGCGGGATTTCTTCATCTAATGCTACACAGAAGATTTCTCAGTAACTTCGTTGATTTGTGTGTGTTCAAATAACAGAGTTCAACCTTCCCTTTGAGATAGCAGCTTGGAAACCCTCTTTTTGTGGAATTTGCAAGTGGAGATTTCAAGCGCTTTGGGGCCAACGGTAGAAAAGGAAATATCTTCGTATAAAAACTACAGAGAACCATTCTCAGAAACCACTTTGTGTTGTGCGCGTTCCACTCACAGAGTTTAACCTTTCTTTTCATAGAGCAGTTTGGAAACACTCTGTTTGTGAAGTCTGCAAGTGGATATTTGGACCTCTTTGAGGATTTCGTTGGAAACGGGATTTCTTCATCTAATGCTAGAAGGAAGATTTCTCAGAAATTTCTTTGATATGTGTGTGTTCAACTAACAGAGCTGAACCATCCTTTAGACAGAGCAGAATGGAAACCCTCTTTTTGAGGAATTTGCTTGTGGAGATTTCAAGCCTTTTGGGGCCAACGGTAGAAAAGGAAATATCCTCGTATAAAAACTAGAGAGAATCATTCTCAGAAACCACTTTGTGATGTGTGCGTTCCACTCACAGAGTTTAATCTTTCTTTTCATAGAACAGTTTGGAAACACTCTGTTTGTAAAGTCTGCAAGTGGATATTTGGACCTCTTTGAGGATTTCGTTGGAAGCGGGATTTCTTCATCTAATGCTACACAGAAGATTTCTCAGTAACTTCGTTGATTTCTGTGTGTTCAACTAACAGAGTTCAACCTTCCCTTAGACATAGCTGATTGGAAAACCTCTTTTTGTGGAATTTGCAAATGGAGATTTCAAGCGCTTTGGGGTCAACTGTAGAAAAGGAAATATCCTCGTATAAAAACTAGAGAGAATCATTCTCAGAAACCACTTTGTGTAGTGTGTGTTCCACTCACAGAGTTCAATCTTTGCTTTCATACGGCAGTTTGGAAACACTCTGTTTGTGAAGACTGCAAGTGGATATTTGGACCTCTTTGAGGATTTCGTTGGAAACGGGATTTCTTCATCTAATGCTAGAAGGAAGAATTCCCAGAAATTTCTTTGATTTGTCTGTGTTCAGCTAACAGAGCTGAACCATCGTTTAGACAGAGCAGATTGGAAACCCTCTTTTTGAGGAATTTGCTTGTGGAGATTTCAAGCGTTTTGGGGCCAACTGTAGAAAAGAAATATCCTGGTATAAAAACTAGAGAGAATCATTCTCAGAAACCACTTTGGATGTGTGCGTTCCACTCACAGAGTTTAACCTTTCTTTTCATAAAACAGTTTGGAAACACTCTGTTTGTAAAGTCTGCAAGTGGATATTTGGACCTCTTTGAGGATTTCGTTGGAAACGGGATTTCTTCATCTAATGCTACACAGAAGATTTCTCAGTAACTTCGTTGATTTGTGTGTGTTCAACTAACAGATTTCAACCTTCCCTTAGACATAGCAGATTGGAAACCCTCTTTTTGTGGAACTTGCAAGTGGAGATTTCAAGCGTTTTTGGGGCCAACGGTAGAAAAGGAAATATCCTCGTATAAAAAATAGAGAGAATCATTCTCAGAAACCGCTTTGTGATGTGTGCGTTCCACTCACAGAGTTTAACCTTTCCTTTCATAGAGCAGTTTGGACACACTATGTTTGTGAAGTCTGCAAGTGGATATTTGGACCTCTTTGAGGATTTCTTTGGAAGCGGGATTTCATCATCTAATGCTACACAGAAGATTTCTCAGTAACTTCGTTGATTTCTGTGTGTTCAACTAACAGAGCTGAACCATCCTTTAGACAGAGCAGATTGGAAACCCTCTTTTTGAGAAATTTGCTTTTGGGGATTTCAAGCGTATTGGGGCCAACGGTAGAAAAGGAACTATCCTCGTATAAAAACTAGAGAGAATCATTCTCAGAAACCGCTTTGTGATGTGTGCGTTCCCCTCACGGAGTTTAACCTTTCTTTTCATAGAGCAGTTTGGACACACTCTGTTTGTGAAGTCTGCAAGTGGATATTTGGACCTCTTTGAGGATTTCGTTGGAAGCGGGATTTCTTCATCTAATGCTACACAGAAGATTTCTCAGTAACTTCGTTGATTTCTGTGTGTTCAACTAACAGAGTTCAACCTTCCCTTAGACATAGCAGTTTGGAAACCCTCTTTTTGTGGAATTTGCAAGTGGAGATTTCAAGCGCTTTGGGGCCAACGGTAGAAAAGGAAATATCCTCGTATAAAAACTAGAGAGAATCATTCTCAGAAACCACTTTGTGTAGTGTGCGTTCCACTCACAGAGTTCAATCTTTGTTTTCATATGGCAGTTTGGAAACACTCTGTTTGTGAAGACTGCAAGTGGATATTTGGACCTCTTTGAGGATTTCGTTTAAACGGGATTTCTTCATCTAATGCTAGAAGGAAGAATTCCCAGAAATTTCTTTGATTTGTGTGTGTTCAGCTAACAGAGCTGAACCATCCTTTAGACAGAGCAGATTGGAAACCCTCTTTTTGAGGAATTTGCTTGTGGAGATTTCAAGCGTTTTGGGGCCAACTGTAGAAAAGAAATATCCTGGTATAAAAACTAGAGAGAATCATTCTCAGAAACCACTTTGGATGTGTGCGTTCCCCTCACAGAGTTTAACCTTTCTTTTCATAAAACAGTTTGGAAACACTCTGTTTGTAAAGTCTGCAAGTGGATATTTGGACCTCTTTGAGGATTTCGTTGGAAACGGGATTTCTTCATCTAATGCTACACAGAAGATTTCTCAGTAACTTCGTTGATTTGTGTGTGTTCAACTAACAGAGTTCAACCTTCCCTTAGACATAGCAGATTGGAAACCCTCTTTTTGTGGAACTTGCAAGTGGAGATTTCAAGCGTTTTAGGGGCCAACGGTAGAAAAGGAAATATCCTCGTATAAAAAATAGAATCATTCTCAGAAACCGCTTTGTGATGTGTGCGTTCCACTCACAGAGTTTAACCTTTCCTTTCATAGAGCAGTTTGGACACACTATGTTTGTGAAGTCTGCAAGTGGATATTTGGACCTCTTTGAGGATTTCTTTGGAAGCGGGATTTCATCATCTAATGCTACACAGAAGATTTCTCAGTAACTTCGTTGATTTCTGTGTGTTCAACTAACAGAGCTGAACCATCCTTTAGACAGAGCAGATTGGAAACCCTCTTTTTGAGAAATTTGCTTTTGGGGATTTCAAGCGTATTGGGGCCAACGGTAGAAAAGGAACTATCCTCGTATAAAAACTAGAGAGAATCATTCTCAGAAACCGCTTTGTGATGTGTGCGTTCCCCTCACGGAGTTTAACCTTTCTTTTCATAGAGCAGTTTGGACACACTCTGTTTGTGAAGTCTGCAAGTGGATATTTGGACCTCTTTGAGGATTTCGTTGGAAGCGGGATTTCTTCATCTAATGCTACACAGAAGATTTCTCAGTAACTTCGTTGATTTCTGTGTGTTCAACTAACAGAGTTCAACCTTCCCTTAGACATAGCAGTTTGGAAACCCTCTTTTTGTGGAATTTGCAAGTGGAGATTTCAAGCGCTTTGGGGCCAACGGTAGAAAAGGAAATATCCTCGTATAAAAACTAGAGAGAATCATTCTCAGAAACCACTTTGTGTAGTGTGCGTTCCACTCACAGAGTTCAATCTTTCCTTTCATAGAGCAGTTTGGAAACACTCTGTTTGTGAAGACTGCAAGTGGATATTTGGACCTCTTTGAGGATTTCGTTGGATACGGGATTTCTTCATCTAATGCTAGAAGGAAGAATTCCCAGAAATTCCTTTGATTTGTGTGTGTTCAGCTAACAGAGCTGAACCATCCTTTAGACAGAGCAGATTGGAAACCCTCTTTTTGAGGAATTTGCTTGTGGAGATTACAAGCGTTTTGGGGCCAACGGTAGAAAAGGAAATATCCTCGTATAAAAACTAGAGAGAATCATTCTCAGAAACCACTTTGTGATGTGTGCGTTCCACTCACAGAGTTTAACCTTTCTTTTCATAGAACAGTTTGGAAACACTCTGTTTGTAAAGTCTGCAAGTGGATATTTGGACCTCTTTGAGGATTTCGTTGGAAGCGGGATTTCTTCATCTAATGCTACACAGAAGATTTCTCAGCAACTTCGTTGATTTGTGTGTGTTTAAATAACAGAGTTCAACCTTCCCTTAGAGATAGCAGCTTGGAAACCCTCTTTTTGTGGAATTTGCAAGTGGAGATTTCAAGCGCTTTGGGGCCAACGGTAGAAAAGGAAATATCCTCGTATAAAAACTGGAGAGAATCATTCTCAGAAAACACTTTGTGATGTGTGCGTTCCACTCACAGAGTTTAACCTTTCCTTTCATAGAGCAGTTTGGAAACACTCTGTTTGTGAAGACTGCAAGTGGATATTTGGACCTCTTTGAGGGTTTCGTTGGAAACGGGATTTCTTCATCTAATGCTAGAAGGAAGAATTCTCAGAAACTTCTTTGATTTGTGTGTGTTCAACTAACAGAGCTGAACCATCCTTTAGACAGAGCAGATTGGAAACCCTCTTTTTGAGGAATTTGCTTGTGGAGATTTCAAGCGTTTTGGGGCCAACGGTGGAAAAGAAAATATCCTCGTATAAAAACTAGAGAGAATCATTCTCAGAAACCACTTTGTGTTGTGTGCGTTCCACTCACAGAGTTTAATCTTTCTTTTCATAGAACAGTTTGGAAACACTCTGTTTGTAAAGTCTGCAAGTGGATATTTGGACCTCTTTGAGGATTTCGTTGGAAGCGGGATTTCTTCATCTAATGCTACACAGAAGATTTCTCAGTAACTTCGTTGATTTCTGTGTGTTCAACTAACAGAGTTCAACCTTCCCTTAGACATAGCAGATTGGAAACCCTCTTTTTGTGGAATTTGCAAATGGAGATTTCAAGCGCTTTGGGGTCAACTGTAGAAAAGGAAATATCCTCTTATAAAAACTAGAGAGAATCATTCTCAGAAACCACTTTGTGTAGTGTGCGTTCCACTCACAGAGTTCAATCTTTGCTTTCATACGGCAGTTTGGAAACACTCTGTTTGTGAAGACTGCAAGTGGATATTTGGACCTCTTTGAGGATTTCGTTTAAACGGGATTTCTTCATCTAATGCTAGAAGGAAGAATTCCCAGAAATTTCTTTGATTTGTGTGTGTTCAGCTAACAGAGCTGAACCATCCTTTAGACAGAGCAGATTGGAAACCCTCTTTTTGAGGAATTTGCTTGTGGAGATTTCAAGCGTTTTGGGGCCAACTGTAGAAAAGAAATATCCTGGTATAAAAACTAGAGAGAATCATTCTCAGAAACCACTTTGGATGTGTGCGTTCCACTCACAGAGTTTAACCTTTCTTTTAATAGAACAGTTTGGAAACACTCTGTTTGTAAAGTCTGCAAGTGGATATTTGGACCTCTTTGAGGATTTCGTTGGAAACGGGATTTCTTCATCTAATGCTACACAGAAGATTTCTCAGTAACTTCGTTGATTTGTGTGTGTTCAACTAACAGAGTTCAACCTTCCCTTAGACATAGCAGATTGGAAACCCTCTTTTTGTGGAACTTGCAAGTGGAGATTTCAAGCGTTTTTGGGGCCAACGGTAGAAAAGGAAATATCCTCGTATAAAAAATAGAGAGAATCATTCTCAGAAACCGCTTTGTGATGTGTGCGTTCCACTCACAGAGTTTAACCTTTCCTTTCATAGAGCAGTTTGGACACACTATGTTTGTGAAGTCTGCAAGTGGATATTTTGACCTCTTTGAGGATTTCTTTGGAAGCGGGATTTCATCATCTAATGCTACACAGAAGATTTCTCAGTAACTTCGTTGATTTCTGTGTGTTCAACTAACAGAGCTGAACCATCCTTTAGACAGAGCAGATTGGAAACCCTCTTTTTGAGAAATTTGCTTTTGGGGATTTCAAGCGTTTTGGGGCCAACGGTAGAAAAGGAAATATCCTCGTATAAAAACTAGAGAGAATCATTCTCAGAAACCGCTTTGTGATGTGTGCGTTCCCCTCACGGAGTTTAACCTTTCTTTTCATAGAGCAGTTTGGACACACTCTGTTTGTAAAGTCTGCAAGTGGATATTTGGACCTCTTTGAGGATTTCGTTGGAAGCGGGATTTCTTCATCTAATGCTACACAGAAGATTTCTCAGTAACTTCGTTGATTTCTGTGTGTTCAACTAACAGAGTTCAACCTTCCCTTAGACATAGCAGATTGGAAACCCTCTTTTTGTGGAATTTGCAAGTGGAGATTTCAAGCGTTTTGGGGCCAACGGTAGAAAAGGAATTATCCTCGTATAAAAACTAGAGAGAATCATTCTCAGAAACCACTTTGTGATGTGTGCGTTCCCCTCACAGATTTTAACCTTTCTTTTCATAGAGCAGTTTGGACACACTCTGTTTGTGAAGTCTGCAATTGGATATTTGGCCCTCTTGGAGGATTTCATAGGAAGCGGGATTTCTTCATCTAATGCTACACAGAAGATTTCTCAGTAACTTCGTTGATTTCTCTGTGTTCAACTAACAGAGTTCAACCTTCCCTTAGAGATAGCAGATTGGAAACCCACTTTTTGCGGAATTTGCAAGTGGAGATTTCAAGCGCTTTGGGGCCAACGGTAGAAAAGGAAATATCCTCGTATAAAAAGTGGAGAGAATCATTCTCAGAAACCACTATCTGATGTGTGCGTTCCACTCACAGAGTTTAACCTTTCCTTTCATAGAGCAGTTTGGAAACACTCTGTTTGTGAAGACTGCAAGTGGATATTTGGACCTCTTTGAGGATTTCTTTGGAAATGGGATTTCTTCATCTAATGCTAGAAGGAAGAATTCTCAGAAACTTCTTTGATTTGTGCGTGTTCAACTAACAGAGCTGAACCATCCTTTAGACAGAGCAGATTGGAAACCATCTTTTTGAGGGATTTGCTTGTGGAGATTTCAAGCGTTTTGGGGCCAACGGTAGAATAGGAAATATCCTGGTATAAAAACTAGAGTGAATCATTTTCAGAAACCACTTTGTGTTGTGCGCGTTCCACTCACAGAGTTTAACCTTTCTTTTCATTGAGCAGTTTGGAAACACTCTGTTTGTAAAGTCTGCAAGTGGATATTTGGACCTCTTTGAGGATTTCGTTGGAAGCGGGATTTCTTCATCTAATGCTACACAGAAGATTTCTCAGTAACTTCGTTGATTTGTGTGTGTTCAACTAACAGAGTTCAACCTTCCCTTAGAGATAGCAGCTTGGAAACCCTCTTTTTGTGGAATTTGCAAGTGGAGATTTCAAGCGCTTTGGGGCCAACGGTAGAAAAGGAAATATCTTCGTATAAAAACTTGAGAGAACCATTCTCAGAAACCACTTTGTGTTGTGCGCATTCCACTCACAGAGTTTAACCTTTCTTTTCATAGAGCAGTTTGGAAACACTCTGTTTGTGAAGTCTGCAAGTGGATATTTGGACCTCTTTGAGGATTTCGTTGGAATCGGGATTTCTTCATCTAATGCTAGAAGGAAGAATTCTCAGAAACTTCTTTGATATGTGTGTGTTCAACTAACAGAGCTGAACCATCCTTTAGACAGAGCAGAATGGAAACCCTCTTTTTGAGGAATTTGCTTGTGGAGATTTCAAGCCTTTTGGGGCCAACGGTAGAAAAGGAAATATCCTCGTATAAAAACTAGAGAGAATCATTCTCAGAAACCACTTTGTGATGTGTGCGTTCCACTCACAGAGTTTAATCTTTCTTTTCATAGAAGAGTTTGGAAACACTCTGTTTGTAAAGTCTGCAAGTGGATATTTGGACCTCTTTGAGGATTTTGTTGGAAGCGGGATTTCTTCATCTAATGCTACACAGAAGATTTCTCAGTAACTTCGTTGATTTCTGTGTGTTCAACTAACAGAGTTCAACCTTCCCTTAGACATAGCAGTTTGGAAACCCTCTTTTTGTGGAATTTGCAAGTGGAGATTTCAAGCGCTTTGGGGCCAACGGTAGAAAAGGAAATATCCTCGTATAAAAACTAGAGAGAATCATTCTCAGAAACCACTTTGTGATGTGTGCGTTCCACTCACAGAGTTTAACCTTTCTTTTCATAGAACAGTTTGGAAACACTCTGTTTGTAAAGTCTGCAAGTGGATATTTGGACCTCTTTGAGGATTTCGTTGGAAGCGGGATTTCTTCATCTAATGCTACACAGAAGATTTCTCAGTAACTTCGTTGATTTGTGTGTGTTCAAATAACAGAGTTCAACCTTCCCTTAGAGATAGCAGCTTGGAAACCCTCTTTTTGTGGAATTTGCAAGTGGAGATTTCAAGCGCTTTGGGGCCAACGGTAGAAAAGGAAATATCTTCGTATAAAAACTACAGAGAACCATTCTCAGAAACCACTTTGTGTTGTGCGCGTTCCACTCACAGAGTTTAACCTTTCTTTTCATAGAGCAGTTTGGAAACACTCTGTTTGTGAAGTCTGCAAGTGGATATTTGGACCTCTTTGAGGATTTCGTTGGAATCGGGATTTCTTCATCTAATGCTAGAAGGAAGAATTCTCAGAAATTTCTTTGATATGTGTGTGTTCAACTAACAGAGCTGAACCATCCTTTAGACAGAGCAGAATGGAAACCCTCTTTTTGAGGAATTTGCTTGTGGAGATTTCAAGCCTTTTGGGGCCAACGGTAGAAAAGGAAATATCCTCGTATAAAAACTAGAGAGAATCATTCTCAGAAACCGCTTTGGGATGTGTGCGTTCCACTCACAGAGTTTAACCTTTCCTTTCATAGAGCAGTTTGGACACACTATGTTTGTGAAGTCTGCAAGTGGATATTTGGACCTCTTTGAGGATTTCTTTGGAAGCGGGATTTCATCATCTAATGCTACACAGAAGATTTCTCAGTAACTTCGTTGATTTCTGTGTGTTCAACTAACAGAGCTGAACCATCCTTTAGACAGAGCAGATTGGAAACCCTCTTTTTGAGAAATTTGCTTTTGGGGATTTCAAGCGTTTTGGGGCCAACGGTAGAAAAGGAAATATCCTCGTATAAAAACTAGAGAGAATCATTCTCAGAAACCGCTTTGTGATGTGTGCGTTCCCCTCACGGAGTTTAACCTTTCTTTTCATAGAGCAGTTTGGACACACTCTGTTTGTGAAGTCTGCAAGTGGATATTTGGACCTCTTTGAGGATTTCGTTGGAAGCGGGATTTCTTCATCTAATGCTACACAGAAGATTTCTCAGTAACTTCGTTGATTTCTCTGTGTTCAACTAACAGAGTTCAACCTTCCCTTAGACATAGCAGATTGGAAACCCTCTTTTTGTGGAATTTGCAAGTGGAGATTTCAAGCGCTTTGGGGCCAACGGTAGAAAAGGAAATATCCTCGTATAAAAACTGGAGAGAATCATTCTCAGAAAACACTTTGTGATGTGTGCGTTCCACTCACAGAGTTTAACCTTTCCTTTCATAGAGCAGTTTGGAAACACTCTGTTTGTGAAGACTGCAAGTGGATATTTGGACCTCTTTGAGGGTTTCGTTGGAAACGGGATTTCTTCATCTAATGCTAGAAGGAAGAATTCTCAGAAACTTCTTTGATTTGTGTGTGTTCAACTAACGGAGCTGAACCATCCTTTAGACAGAGCAGATTGGAAACCCTCTTTTTGAGGAATTTGCTTGTGGAGATTACAAGCGTTTTGGGGCCAACGGTAGAAAAGGAAATATCCTCGTATAAAAACTAGAGAGAATCATTCTCAGAAACCACTTTGTGATGTGTGCGTTCCACTCACAGAGTTTAACCTTTCTTTTCATAGAACAGTTTGGAAACACTCTGTTTGTAAAGTCTGCAAGTGGATATTTGGACCTCTTTGAGGATTTCGTTGGAAGCGGGATTTCTTCATCTAATGCTACACAGAAGATTTCTCAGTAACTTCGTTGATTTCTGTGTGTTCAACTAACAGAGTTCAACCTTCCCTTAGACATAGCAGTTTGGAAACCCTCTTTTTGTGGAATTTGCAAGTGGAGATTTCAAGCGCTTTGGGGCCAACGGTAGAAAAGGAAATATCCTCGTATAAAAACTAGAGAGAATCATTCTCAGAAACCACTTTGTGTACTGTGCGTTCCACTCACAGAGTTCAATCTTTCCTTTCATAGAGCAGTTTGGAAACACTCTGTTTGTGAAGACTGCAAGTGGATATTTGGACCTCTTTGAGGATTTCGTTGGATACGGGATTTCTTCATCTAATGCTAGAAGGAAGAATTCCCAGAAATTCCTTTGATTTGTGTGTGTTCAGCTAACAGAGCTGAACCATCCTTTAGACAGAGCAGATTGGAAACCCTCTTTTTGAGGAATTTGCTTGTGGAGATTACAAGCGTTTTGGGGCCAACGGTAGAAAAGGAAATATCCTCGTATAAAAACAAGAGAGAATCATTCTCAGAAACCACTTTGTGATGTGTGCGTTCCACTCACAGAGTTTAACCTTTCTTTTCATAGAACAGTTTGGAAACACTCTGTTTGTAAAGTCTGCAAGTGGATATTTGGACCTCTTTGAGGATTTCGTTGGAAGCGGGATTTCTTCATCTAATGCTACACAGAAGATTTCTCAGTAACTTCGTTGATTTGTGTGTGTTCAAATAACAGAGTTCAACCTTCCCTTAGAGATAGCAGCTTGGAAACCCTCTTTTTGTGGAATTTGCAAGTGGAGATTTCAAGCGCTTTGGGGCCAACGGTAGAAAAGGAAATATCTTCGTATAAAAACTACAGAGAACCATTCTCAGAAACCACTTTGTGTTGTGCGCGTTCCACTCACAGAGTTTAACCTTTCTTTTCATAGAGCAGTTTGGAAACACTCTGTTTGTGAAGTCTGCAAGTGGATATTTGGACCTCTTTGAGGATTTCGTTGGAAACGGGATTTCTTCATCTAATGCTAGAAGGAAGAATTCTCAGAAATTTCTTTGATATGTGTGTGTTCAACTAACAGAGCTGAACCATCCTTTAGACAGAGCAGAATGGAAACCCTCTTTTTGAGGAATTTGCTTGTGGAGATTTCAAGCCTTTTGGGGCCAACGGTAGAAAAGGAAATATCCTCGTATAAAAACTAGAGAGAATCATTCTCAGAAACCACTTTGTGATGTGTGCGTTCCACTCACAGAGTTTAACCTTTCTTTTCATAGAACAGTTTGGAAACACTCTGTTTGTAAAGTCTGCAAGTGGATATTTGGACCTCTTTGAGGATTTCGTTGGAAGCGGGATTTCTTCATCTAATGCTACACAGAAGATTTCTCAGTAACTTCGTTGATTTCTGTGGGTTCAACTAACAGAGTTCAACCTTCCCTTAGACATAGCAGTTTGGAAACCCTCTTTTTGTGGAATTTGCAAGTGGAGATTTCAAGCGCTTTGGGGCCAACGGTAGAAAAGGAAATATCCTCGTATAAAAACTAGAGAGAATCATTCTCAGAAACCACTTTGTGTAGTGTGCGTTCCACTCACAGAGTTCAATCTTTCCTTTCATAGAGCAGTTTGGAAACACTCTGTTTGTGAAGACTGCAAGTGGATATTTGGACCTCTTTGAGGATTTCGTTGGATACGGGATTTCTTCATCTAATGCTAGAAGGAAGAATTCCCAGAAATTCCTTTGATTTGTGTGTGTTCAGCTAACAGAGCTGAACCATCCTTTAGACAGAGCAGATTGGAAACCCTCTTTTTGAGGAATTTGCTTGTGGAGATTACAAGCGTTTTGGGGCCAACGGTAGAAAAGGAAATATCCTCGTATAAAAACAAGAGAGAATCATTCTCAGAAACCACTTTGTGATGTGTGCGTTCCACTCACAGAGTTTAACCTTTCTTTTCATAGAACAGTTTGGAAACACTCTGTTTGTAAAGTCTGCAAGTGGATATTTGGACCTCTTTGAGGATTTCATTGGAAGCGGGATTTCTTCATCTAATGCTACACAGAAGATTTCTCAGTAACTTCGTTGATTTGTGTGTGTTCAAATAACAGAGTTCAACCTTCCCTTTGAGATAGCAGCTTGGAAACCCTCTTTTTGTGGAATTTGCAAGTGGAGATTTCAAGCGCTTTGGGGCCAACGGTAGAAAAGGAAATATCTTCGTATAAAAACTACAGAGAACCATTCTCAGAAACCACTTTGTGTTGTGCGCGTTCCACTCACAGAGTTTAACCTTTCTTTTCATAGAGCAGTTTGGAAACACTCTGTTTGTGAAGTCTGCAAGTGGATATTTGGACCTCTTTGAGGATTTCGTTGGAAACGGGATTTCTTCATCTAATGCTAGAAGGAAGAATTCTCAGAAATTTCTTTGATATGTGTGTGTTCAACTAACAGAGCTGAACCATCCTTTAGACAGAGCAGAATGGAAACCCTCTTTTTGAGGAATTTGCTTGTGGAGATTTCAAGCCTTTTGGGGCCAACGGTAGAAAAGGAAATATCCTCGTATAAAAACTAGAGAGAATCATTCTCAGAAACCACTTTGTGATGTGTGCGTTCCACTCACAGAGTTTAATCTTTCTTTTCATAGAACAGTTTGGAAACACTCTGTTTGTAAAGTCTGCAAGTGGATATTTGGACCTCTTTGAGGATTTCGTTGGAAGCGGGATTTCTTCATCTAATGCTACACAGAAGATTTCTCAGTAACTTCGTTGATTTCTGTGTGTTCAACTAACAGAGTTCAACCTTCCCTTAGACATAGCAGATTGGAAAACCTCTTTTTGTGGAATTTGCAAATGGAGATTTCAAGCGCTTTGGGGTCAACTGTAGAAAAGGAAATATCCTCGTATAAAAACTAGAGAGAATCATTCTCAGAAACCACTTTGTGTAGTGTGTGTTCCACTCACAGAGTTCAATCTTTGCTTTCATACGGCAGTTTGGAAACACTCTGTTTGTGAAGACTGCAAGTGGATATTTGGACCTCTTTGAGGATTTCGTTGGAAACGGGATTTCTTCATCTAATGCTAGAAGGAAGAATTCCCAGAAATTTCTTTGATTTGTCTGTGTTCAGCTAACAGAGCTGAACCATCGTTTAGACAGAGCAGATTGGAATCCCTCTTTTTGAGGAATTTGCTTGTGGAGATTTCAAGCGTTCTGGGGCCAACTGTAGAAAAGAAATATCCTGGTATAAAAACTAGAGAGAATCATTCTCAGAAACCACTTTGGATGTGTGCGTTCCACTCACAGAGTTTAACCTTTCTTTTCATAAAACAGTTTGGAAACACTCTGTTTGTAAAGTCTGCAAGTGGATATTTGGACCTCTTTGAGGATTTCGTTGGAAACGGGATTTCTTCATCTAATGCTACACAGAAGATTTCTCAGTAACTTCGTTGATTTGTGTGTGTTCAACTAACAGAGTTCAACCTTCCCTTAGACATAGCAGATTGGAAACCCTCTTTTTGTGGAACTTGCAAGTGGAGATTTCAAGCGTTTTTGGGGCCAACGGTAGAAAAGGAAATATCCTCGTATAAAAAATAGAGAGAATCATTCTCAGAAACCGCTTTGTGATGTGTGCGTTCCACTCACAGAGTTTAACCTTTCCTTTCATAGAGCAGTTTGGACACACTATGTTTGTGAAGTCTGCAAGTGGATATTTGGACCTCTTTGAGGATTTCTTTGGAAGCGGGATTTCATCATCTAATGCTACACAGAAGATTTCTCAGTAACTTCGTTGATTTCTGTGTGTTCAACTAACAGAGCTGAACCATCCTTTAGACAGAGCAGATTGGAAACCCTCTTTTTGAGAAATTTGCTTTTGGGGATTTCAAGCGTATTGGGGCCAACGGTAGAAAAGGAACTATCCTCGTATAAAAACTAGAGAGAATCATTCTCAGAAACCGCTTTGTGATGTGTGCGTTCCCCTCACGGAGTTTAACCTTTCTTTTCATAGAGCAGTTTGGACACACTCTGTTTGTGAAGTCTGCAAGTGGATATTTGGACCTCTTTGAGGATTTCGTTGGAAGCGGGATTTCTTCATCTAATGCTACACAGAAGATTTCTCAGTAACTTCGTTGATTTCTGTGTGTTCAACTAACAGAGTTCAACCTTCCCTTAGACATAGCAGTTTGGAAACCCTCTTTTTGTGGAATTTGCAAGTGGAGATTTCAAGCGCTTTGGGGCCAACGGTAGAAAAGGAAATATCCTCGTATAAAAACTAGAGAGAATCATTCTCAGAAACCACTTTGTGTAGTGTGCGTTCCACTCACAGAGTTCAATCTTTGTTTTCATATGGCAGTTTGGAAACACTCTGTTTGTGAAGACTGCGAGTGGATATTTGGACCTCTTTGAGGATTTCGTTTAAACGGGATTTCTTCATCTAATGCTAGAAGGAAGAATTCCCAGAAATTTCTTTGATTTGTGTGTGTTCAGCTAACAGAGCTGAACCATCCTTTAGACAGAGCAGATTGGAAACCCTCTTTTTGAGGAATTTGCTTGTGGAGATTTCAAGCGTTTTGGGGCCAACTGTAGAAAAGAAATATCCTGGTATAAAAACTAGAGAGAATCATTCTCAGAAACCACTTTGGATGTGTGCGTTCCCCTCACAGAGTTTAACCTTTCTTTTCATAAAACAGTTTGGAAACACTCTGTTTGTAAAGTCTGCAAGTGGATATTTGGACCTCTTTGAGGATTTCGTTGGAAACGGGATTTCTTCATCTAATGCTACACAGAAGATTTCTCAGTAACTTCGTTGATTTGTGTGTGTTCAACTAACAGAGTTCAACCTTCCCTTAGACATAGCAGATTGGAAACCCTCTTTTTGTGGAACTTGCAAGTGGAGATTTCAAGCGTTTTAGGGGCCAACGGTAGAAAAGGAAATATCCTCGTATAAAAAATAGAATCATTCTCAGAAACCGCTTTGTGATGTGTGCGTTCCACTCACAGAGTTTAACCTTTCCTTTCATAGAGCAGTTTGGACACACTATGTTTGTGAAGTCTGCAAGTGGATATTTGGACCTCTTTGAGGATTTCTTTGGAAGCGGGATTTCATCATCTAATGCTACACAGAAGATTTCTCAGTAACTTCGTTGATTTCTGTGTGTTCAACTAACAGAGCTGAACCATCCTTTAGACAGAGCAGATTGGAAACCCTCTTTTTGAGAAATTTGCTTTTGGGGATTTCAAGCGTATTGGGGCCAACGGTAGAAAAGGAACTATCCTCGTATAAAAACTAGAGAGAATCATTCTCAGAAACCGCTTTGTGATGTGTGCGTTCCCCTCACGGAGTTTAACCTTTCTTTTCATAGAGCAGTTTGGACACACTCTGTTTGTGAAGTCTGCAAGTGGATATTTGGACCTCTTTGAGGATTTCGTTGGAAGCGGGATTTCTTCATCTAATGCTACACAGAAGATTTCTCAGTAACTTCGTTGATTTCTGTGTGTTCAACTAACAGAGTTCAACCTTCCCTTAGACATAGCAGTTTGGAAACCCTCTTTTTGTGGAATTTGCAAGTGGAGATTTCAAGCGCTTTGGGGCCAACGGTAGAAAAAGAAATATCCTCGTATAAAAACTAGAGAGAATCATTCTCAGAAACCACTTTGTGTAGTGTGCGTTCCACTCACAGAGTTCAATCTTTCCTTTCATAGAGCAGTTTGGAAACACTCTGTTTGTGAAGACTGCAAGTGGATATTTGGACCTCTTTGAGGATTTCGTTGGATACGGGATTTCTTCATCTAATGCTAGAAGGAAGAATTCCCAGAAATTCCTTTGATTTGTGTGTGTTCAGCTAACAGAGCTGAACCATCCTTTAGACAGAGCAGATTGGAAACCCTCTTTTTGAGGAATTTGCTTGTGGAGATTACAAGCGTTTTGGGGCCAACGGTAGAAAAGGAAATATCCTCGTATAAAAACTAGAGAGAATCATTCTCAGAAACCACTTTGTGATGTGTGCGTTCCACTCACAGAGTTTAACCTTTCTTTTCATAGAACAGTTTGGAAACACTCTGTTTGTAAAGTCTGCAAGTGGATATTTGGACCTCTTTGAGGATTTCGTTGGAAGCGGGATTTCTTCATCTAATGCTACACAGAAGATTTCTCAGCAACTTCGTTGATTTGTGTGTTTTTAAATAACAGAGTTCAACCTTCCCTTAGAGATAGCAGCTTGGAAACCCTCTTTTTGTGGAATTTGCAAGTGGAGATTTCAAGCGCTTTGGGGCCAACGGTAGAAAAGGAAATATCTTCGTATAAAAACTACAGAGAATCATTCTCAGAAACCACTTTGTGTAGTGTGCGTTCCACTCACAGAGTTCAATCTTTCCTTTCATACGACAGTTTGGAAACACTCTGTTTGTGAAGACTGCAAGTGGATATTTGGACCTCTTTGAGGGTTTCGTTGGAAACGGGATTTCTTCATCTAATGCTAGAAGGAAGAATTCTCAGAAACTTCTTTGATTTGTGTGTGTTCAACTAACAGAGCTGAACCATCCTTTAGACAGAGCAGATTGGAAACCCTCTTTTTGAGGAATTTGCTTGTGGAGATTACAAGCGTTTTGGGGCCAACGGTGGAAAAGAAAATATCCTCGTATAAAAACTAGAGAGAATCATTCTCAGAAACCACTTTGTGATGTGTGCGTTCCACTCACAGAGTTTAATCTTTCTTTTCATAGAACAGTTTGGAAACACTCTGTTTGTAAAGTCTGCAAGTGGATATTTGGACCTCTTTGAGGATTTCGTTGGAAGCGGGATTTCTTCATCTAATGCCACACAGAAGATTTCTCAGTAACTTCGTTGATTTCTGTGTGTTCAACTAACAGAGTTCAACCTTCCCTTAGACATAGCAGATTGGAAACCCTCTTTTTGTGGAATTTGCAAATGGAGATTTCAAGCGCTTTGGGGTCAACTGTAGAAAAGGAAATATCCTCTTATAAAAACTAGAGAGAATCATTCTCAGAAACCACTTTGTGTAGTGTGCATTCCACTCACAGAGTTCAATCTTTGCTTTCATACGGCAGTTTGGAAACACTCTGTTTGTGAAGACTGCAAGTGGATATTTGGACCTCTTTGAGGATTTCGTTTAAACGGGATTTCTTCATCTAATGCTAGAAGGAAGAATTCCCAGAAATTTCTTTGATTTGTGTGTGTTCAGCTAACAGAGCTGAACCATCCTTTAGACAGAGCAGATTGGAAACCCTCTTTTTGAGGAATTTGCTTGTGGAGATTTCAAGCGTTTTGGGGCCAACTGTAGAAAAGAAATATCCTGGTATAAAAACTAGAGAGAATCATTCTCAGAAACCACTTTGGATGTGTGCGTTCCACTCACAGAGTTTAACCTTTCTTTTCATAGAACAGTTTGGAAACACTCTGTTTGTAAAGTCTGCAAGTGGATATTTGGACCTCTTTGAGGATTTCGTTGGAAACGGGATTTCTTCATCTAATGCTACACAGAAGATTTCTCAGTAACTTCGTTGATTTGTGTGTGTTCAACTAACAGAGTTCAACCTTCCCTTAGACATAGCAGATTGGAAACCCTCTTTTTGTGGAACTTGCAAGTGGAGATTTCAAGCGTTTTTGGGGCCAACGGTAGAAAAGGAAATATCCTCGTATAAAAACTAGAGAGAATCATTCTCAGAAACCGCTTTGTGATGTGTGCGTTCCCCTCACGGAGTTTAACCTTTCTTTTCATAGAGCAGTTTGGACACACTCTGTTTGTGAAGTCTGCAAGTGGATATTTGGACCTCTTTGAGGATTTCGTTGGAAGCGGGATTTCTTCATCTAATGCTACACAGAAGATTTCTCAGTAACTTCGTTGATTTCTCTGTGTTCAACTAACAGAGTTCAACCTTCCCTTAGACATAGCAGATTGGAAACCCTCTTTTTGTGGAATTTGCAAGTGGAGATTTCAAGCGCTTTGGGGCCAACGGTAGAAAAGGAAATATCCTCGTATAAAAACTGGAGAGAATCATTCTCAGAAAACACTTTGTGATGTGTGCGTTCCACTCACAGAGTTTAACCTTTCCTTTCATAGAGCAGTTTGGAAACACTCTGTTTGTGAAGACTGCAAGTGGATATTTGGACCTCTTTGAGGGTTTCGTTGGAAACGGGATTTCTTCATCTAATGCTAGAAGGAAGAATTCTCAGAAACTTCTTTGATTTGTGTGTGTTCAACTAACAGAGCTGAACCATCCTTTAGACAGAGCAGATTGGAAACCCTCTTTTTGAGGAATTTGCTTGTGGAGATTACAAGCGTTTTGGGGCCAACGGTGGAAAAGAAAATATCCTCGTATAAAAACTAGAGAGAATCATTCTCAGAAACCACTTTGTGATGTGTGCGTTCCACTCACAGAGTTTAATCTTTCTTTTCACAGAACAGTTTGGAAACACTCTGTTTGTAAAGTCTGCAAGTGGATATTTGGACCTCTTTGAGGATTTCGTTGGAAGCGGGCTTTCTTCATCTAATGCTACACAGAAGATTTCTCAGTAACTTCGTTGATTTCTGTGTGTTCAACTAACAGAGTTCAACCTTCCCTTAGACATAGCAGATTGGAAACCCTCTTTTTGTGGAATTTGCAAATGGAGATTTCAAGCGCTTTGGGGTCAACTGTAGAAAAGGAAATATCCTCTTATAAAAACTAGAGAGAATCATTCTCAGAAACCACTTTGTGTAGTGTGCGTTCCACTCACAGAGTTCAATCTTTGCTTTCATACGGCAGTTTGGAAACACTCTGTTTGTGAAGACTGCAAGTGGATATTTGGACCTCTTTGAGGATTTCGTTTAAACGGGATTTCTTCATCTAATGCTAGAAGGAAGAATTCCCAGAAATTTCTTTGATTTGTCTGTGTTCAGCTAACAGAGCTGAACCATCCTTTAGACAGAGCAGATTGGAAACCCTCTTTTTGAGGAATTTGCTTGTGGAGATTTCAAGCGTTTTGGGGCCAACTGTAGAAAAGAAATATCCTGGTATAAAAACTAGAGAGAATCATTCTCAGAAACCACTTTGGATGTGTGCGTTCCACTCACAGAGTTTAACCTTTCTTTTCATAGAACAGTTTGGAAACACTCTGTTTGTAAAGTCTGCAAGTGGATATTTGGACCTCTTTGAGGATTTCGTTGGAAACGGGATTTCTTCATCTAATGCTACACAGAAGATTTCTCAGTAACTTCGTTGATTTGTGTGTGTTCAACTAACAGAGTTCAACCTTCCCTTAGACATAGCAGATTGGAAACCCTCTTTTTGTGGAACTTGCAAGTGGAGATTTCAAGCGTTTTTGGGGCCAACGGTAGAAAAGGAAATATCCTCGTATAAAAAATAGAGAGAATCATTCTCAGAAACCGCTTTGTGATGTGTGCGTTCCACTCACAGAGTTTAACCTTTCCTTTCATAGAGCAGTTTGGACACACTATGTTTGTGAAGTCTGCAAGTGGATATTTGGACCTCTTTGAGGATTTCTTTGGAAGCGGGATTTCATCATCTAATGCTACACAGAAGATTTCTCAGTAACTTCGTTGATTTCTGTGTGTTCAACTAACAGAGCTGAACCATCCTTTAGACAGAGCAGATTGGAAACCCTCTTTTTGAGAAATTTGCTTTTGGGGATTTCAAGCGTATTGGGGCCAACGGTAGAAAAGGAACTATCCTCGTATAAAAACTAGAGAGAATCATTCTCAGAAACCGCTTTGTGATGTGTGCGTTCCCCTCACGGAGTTTAACCTTTCTTTTCATAGAGCAGTTTGGACACACTCTGTTTGTAAAGTCTGCAAGTGGATATTTGGACCTCTTTGAGGATTTCGTTGGAAGCGGGATTTCTTCATGTAATGCTACACAGAAGATTTCTCAGTAACTTCGTTGATTTCTGTGTGTTCAACTAACAGAGTTCAACCTTCCCTTAGACATAGCAGATTGGAAACCCTCTTTTTGTGGAATTTGCAAGTGGAGATTTCAAGCGTTTTGGGGCCAACGGTAGAAAAGGAATTATCCTCGTATAAAAACTAGAGAGAATCATTCTCAGAAACCACTTTGTGATGTGTGCGTTCCCCTCACAGATTTTAACCTTTCTTTTCATAGAGCAGTTTGGACACACTCTGTTTGTGAAGTCTGCAATTGGATATTTGGCCCTCTTGGAGGATTTCATAGGAAGCGGGATTTCTTCATCTAATGCTACACAGAAGATTTCTCAGTAACTTCGTTGATTTCTCTGTGTTCAACTAACAGAGTTCAACCTTCCCTTAGAGATAGCAGATTGGAAACCCACTTTTTGCGGAATTTGCAAGTGGAGATTTCAAGCGCTTTGGGGCCAACGGTAGAAAAGGAAATATCCTCGTATAAAAAGTGGAGAGAATCATTCTCAGAAACCACTTTCTGATGTGTGCGTTCCACTCACAGAGTTTAACCTTTCCTTTCATAGAGCAGTTTGGAAACACTCTGTTTGTGAAGACTGCAAGTGGATATTTGGACCTCTTTGAGGATTTCTTTGGAAATGGGATTTCTTCATCTAATGCTAGAAGGAAGAATTCTCAGAAACTTCTTTGATTTGTGTGTGTTCAACTAACAGAGCTGAACCATCCTTTAGACAGAGCAGATTGGAAACCATCTTTTTGAGGGATTTGCTTGTGGAGATTTCAAGCGTTTTGGGGCCAACGGTAGAAAAGGAAATATCCTGGTATAAAAACTAGAGTGAATCATTTTCAGAAACCACTTTGTGTTGTGCGCGTTCCACTCACAGAGTTTAACCTTTCTTTTCATTGAGCAGTTTGGAAACACTCTGTTTGTAAAGTCTGCAAGTGGATATTTGGACCTCTTTGAGGATTTCGTTGGAAGCGGGATTTCTTCATCTAATGCTACACAGAAGATTTCTCAGTAACTTCGTTGATTTGTGTGTGTTCAACTAACAGAGTTCAACCTTCCCTTAGAGATAGCAGCTTGGAAACCCTCTTTTTGTGGAATTTGCAAGTGGAGATTTCAAGCGCTTTGGGGCCAACGGTAGAAAAGGAAATATCTTCGTATAAAAACTTGAGAGAACCATTCTCAGAAACCACTTTGTGTTGTGCGCATTCCACTCACAGAGTTTAACCTTTCTTTTCATAGAGCAGTTTGGAAACACTCTGTTTGTGAAGTCTGCAAGTGGATATTTGGACCTCTTTGAGGATTTCGTTGGAATCGGGATTTCTTCATCTAATGCTAGAAGGAAGAATTCTCAGAAACTTCTTTGATATGTGTGTGTTCAACTAACAGAGCTGAACCATCCTTTAGACAGAGCAGAATGGAAACCCTCTTTTTGAGGAATTTGCTTGTGGAGATTTCAAGCCTTTTGGGGCCAACGGTAGAAAAGGAAATATCCTCGTATAAAAACTAGAGAGAATCATTCTCAGAAACCACTTTGTGATGTGTGCGTTCCACTCACAGAGTTTAATCTTTCTTTTCATAGAAGAGTTTGGAAACACTCTGTTTGTAAAGTCTGCAAGTGGATATTTGGACCTCTTTGAGGATTTTGTTGGAAGCGGGATTTCTTCATCTAATGCTACACAGAAGATTTCTCAGTAACTTCGTTGATTTCTGTGTGTTCAACTAACAGAGTTCAACCTTCCCTTAGACATAGCAGTTTGGAAACCCTCTTTTTGTGGAATTTGCAAGTGGAGATTTCAAGCGCTTTGGGGCCAACGGTAGAAAAGGAAATATCCTCGTATAAAAACTAGAGAGAATCATTCTCAGAAACCACTTTGTGATGTGTGCGTTCCACTCACAGAGTTTAACCTTTCTTTTCATAGAACAGTTTGGAAACACTCTGTTTGTAAAGTCTGCAAGTGGATATTTGGACCTCTTTGAGGATTTCTTTGGAAGCGGGATTTCATCATCTAATGCTACACAGAAGATTTCTCAGTAACTTCGTTGATTTGTGTGTGTTCAAATAACAGAGTTCAACCTTCCCTTAGAGATAGCAGCTTGGAAACCCTCTTTTTGTGGAATTTGCAAGTGGAGATTTCAAGCGCTTTGGGGCCAACGGTAGAAAAGGAAATATCTTCGTATAAAAACTACAGAGAACCATTCTCAGAAACCACTTTGTGTTGTGCGCGTTCCACTCACAGAGTTTAACCTTTCTTTTCATAGAGCAGTTTGGAAACACTCTGTTTGTGAAGTCTGCAAGTGGATATTTGGACCTCTTTGAGGATTTCGTTGGAATCGGGATTTCTTCATCTAATGCTAGAAGGAAGAATTCTCAGAAATTTCTTTGATATGTGTGTGTTCAACTAACAGAGCTGAACCATCCTTTAGACAGAGCAGAATGGAAACCCTCTTTTTGAGGAATTTGCTTGTGGAGATTTCAAGCCTTTTGGGGCCAACGGTAGAAAAGGAAATATCCTCGTATAAAAACTAGAGAGAATCATTCTCAGAAACCGCTTTGGGATGTGTGCGTTCCACTCACAGAGTTTAACCTTTCCTTTCATAGAGCAGTTTGGACACACTATGTTTGTGAAGTCTGCAAGTGGATATTTGGACCTCTTTGAGGATTTCTTTGGAAGCGGGATTTCATCATCTAATGCTACACAGAAGATTTCTCAGTAACTTCGTTGATTTCTGTGTGTTCAACTAACAGAGCTGAACCATCCTTTAGACAGAGCAGATTGGAAACCCTCTTTTTGAGAAATTTGCTTTTGGGGATTTCAAGCGTTTTGGGGCCAACGGTAGAAAAGGAAATATCCTCGTATAAAAACTAGAGAGAATCATTCTCAGAAACCGCTTTGTGATGTGTGCGTTCCCCTCACGGAGTTTAACCTTTCTTTTCATAGAGCAGTTTGGACACACTCTGTTTGTGAAGTCTGCAAGTGGATATTTGGACCTCTTTGAGGATTTCGTTGGAAGCGGGATTTCTTCATCTAATGCTACACAGAAGATTTCTCAGTAACTTCGTTGATTTCTCTGTGTTCAACTAACAGAGTTCAACCTTCCCTTAGACATAGCAGATTGGAAACCCTCTTTTTGTGGAATTTGCAAGTGGAGATTTCAAGCGCTTTGGGGCCAACGGTAGAAAAGGAAATATCCTCGTATAAAAACTGGAGAGAATCATTCTCAGAAAACACTTTGTGATGTGTGCGTTCCACTCACAGAGTTTAACCTTTCCTTTCATAGAGCAGTTTGGAAACACTCTGTTTGTGAAGACTGCAAGTGGATATTTGGACCTCTTTGAGGGTTTCGTTGGAAACGGGATTTCTTCATCTAATGCTAGAAGGAAGAATTCTCAGAAACTTCTTTGATTTGTGTGTGTTCAACTAACGGAGCTGAACCATCCTTTAGACAGAGCAGATTGGAAACCCTCTTTTTGAGGAATTTGCTTGTGGAGATTACAAGCGTTTTGGGGCCAACGGTAGAAAAGGAAATATCCTCGTATAAAAACTAGAGAGAATCATTCTCAGAAACCACTTTGTGATGTGTGCGTTCCACTCACAGAGTTTAACCTTTCTTTTCATAGAACAGTTTGGAAACACTCTGTTTGTAAAGTCTGCAAGTGGATATTTGGACCTCTTTGAGGATTTCGTTGGAAGCGGGATTTCTTCATCTAATGCTACACAGAAGATTTCTCAGTAACTTCGTTGATTTCTGTGTGTTCAACTAACAGAGTTCAACCTTCCCTTAGACATAGCAGTTTGGAAACCCTCTTTTTGTGGAATTTGCAAGTGGAGATTTCAAGCGCTTTGGGGCCAACGGTAGAAAAGGAAATATCCTCGTATAAAAACTAGAGAGAATCATTCTCAGAAACCACTTTGTGTACTGTGCGTTCCACTCACAGAGTTCAATCTTTCCTTTCATAGAGCAGTTTGGAAACACTCTGTTTGTGAAGACTGCAAGTGGATATTTGGACCTCTTTGAGGATTTCGTTGGATACGGGATTTCTTCATCTAATGCTAGAAGGAAGAATTCCCAGAAATTCCTTTGATTTGTGTGTGTTCAGCTAACAGAGCTGAACCATCCTTTAGACAGAGCAGATTGGAAACCCTCTTTTTGAGGAATTTGCTTGTGGAGATTACAAGCGTTTTGGGGCCAACGGTAGAAAAGGAAATATCCTCGTATAAAAACAAGAGAGAATCATTCTCAGAAACCACTTTGTGATGTGTGCGTTCCACTCACAGAGTTTAACCTTTCTTTTCATAGAACAGTTTGGAAACACTCTGTTTGTAAAGTCTGCAAGTGGATATTTGGACCTCTTTGAGGATTTCGTTGGAAGCGGGATTTCTTCATCTAATGCTACACAGAAGATTTCTCAGTAACTTCGTTGATTTGTGTGTGTTCAAATAACAGAGTTCAACCTTCCCTTAGAGATAGCAGCTTGGAAACCCTCTTTTTGTGGAATTTGCAAGTGGAGATTTCAAGCGCTTTGGGGCCAACGGTAGAAAAGGAAATATCTTCGTATAAAAACTACAGAGAACCATTCTCAGAAACCACTTTGTGTTGTGCGCGTTCCACTCACAGAGTTTAACCTTTCTTTTCATAGAGCAGTTTGGAAACACTCTGTTTGTGAAGTCTGCAAGTGGATATTTGGACCTCTTTGAGGATTTCGTTGGAAACGGGATTTCTTCATCTAATGCTAGAAGGAAGAATTCTCAGAAATTTCTTTGATATGTGTGTGTTCAACTAACAGAGCTGAACCATCCTTTAGACAGAGCAGAATGGAAACCCTCTTTTTGAGGAATTTGCTTGTGGAGATTTCAAGCCTTTTGGGGCCAACGGTAGAAAAGGAAATATCCTCGTATAAAAACTAGAGAGAATCATTCTCAGAAACCACTTTGTGATGTGTGCGTTCCACTCACAGAGTTTAACCTTTCTTTTCATAGAACAGTTTGGAAACACTCTGTTTGTAAAGTCTGCAAGTGGATATTTGGACCTCTTTGAGGATTTCGTTGGAAGCGGGATTTCTTCATCTAATGCTACACAGAAGATTTCTCAGTAACTTCGTTGATTTCTGTGTGTTCAACTAACAGAGTTCAACCTTCCCTTAGACATAGCAGTTTGGAAACCCTCTTTTTGTGGAATTTGCAAGTGGAGATTTCAAGCGCTTTGGGGCCAACGGTAGAAAAGGAAATATCCTCGTATAAAAACTAGAGAGAATCATTCTCAGAAACCACTTTGTGTAGTGTGCGTTCCACTCACAGAGTTCAATCTTTCCTTTCATAGAGCAGTTTGGAAACACTCTGTTTGTGAAGACTGCAAGTGGATATTTGGACCTCTTTGAGGATTTCGTTGGATACGGGATTTCTTCATCTAATGCTAGAAGGAAGAATTCCCAGAAATTCCTTTGATTTGTGTGTGTTCAGCTAACAGAGCTGAACCATCCTTTAGACAGAGCAGATTGGAAACCCTCTTTTTGAGGAATTTGCTTGTGGAGATTACAAGCGTTTTGGGGCCAACGGTAGAAAAGGAAATATCCTCGTATAAAAACAAGAGAGAATCATTCTCAGAAACCACTTTGTGATGTGTGCGTTCCACTCACAGAGTTTAACCTTTCTTTTCATAGAACAGTTTGGAAACACTCTGTTTGTAAAGTCTGCAAGTGGATATTTGGACCTCTTTGAGGATTTCGTTGGAAGCGGGATTTCTTCATCTAATGCTACACAGAAGATTTCTCAGTAACTTCGTTGATTTGTGTGTGTTCAAATAACAGAGTTCAACCTTCCCTTTGAGATAGCAGCTTGGAAACCCTCTTTTTGTGGAATTTGCAAGTGGAGATTTCAAGCGCTTTGGGGCCAACGGTAGAAAAGGAAATATCTTCGTATAAAAACTACAGAGAACCATTCTCAGAAACCACTTTGTGTTGTGCGCGTTCCACTCACAGAGTTTAACCTTTCTTTTCATAGAGCAGTTTGGAAACACTCTGTTTGTGAAGTCTGCAAGTGGATATTTGGACCTCTTTGAGGATTTCGTTGGAAACGGGATTTCTTCATCTAATGCTAGAAGGAAGAATTCTCAGAAATTTCTTTGATATGTGTGTGTTCAACTAACAGAGCTGAACCATCCTTTAGACAGAGCAGAATGGAAACCCTCTTTTTGAGGAATTTGCTTGTGGAGATTTCAAGCCTTTTGGGGCCAACGGTAGAAAAGGAAATATCCTCGTATAAAAACTAGAGAGAATCATTCTCAGAAACCACTTTGTGATGTGTGCGTTCCACTCACAGAGTTTAATCTTTCTTTTCATAGAACAGTTTGGAAACACTCTGTTTGTAAAGTCTGCAAGTGGATATTTGGACCTCTTTGAGGATTTCGTTGGAAGCGGGATTTCTTCATCTAATGCTACACAGAAGATTTCTCAGTAACTTCGTTGATTTCTGTGTGTTCAACTAACAGAGTTCAACCTTCCCTTAGACATAGCAGATTGGAAAACCTCTTTTTGTGGAATTTGCAAATGGAGATTTCAAGCGCTTTGGGGTCAACTGTAGAAAAGGAAATATCCTCGTATAAAAACTAGAGAGAATCATTCTCAGAAACCACTTTGTGTAGTGTGTGTTCCACTCACAGAGTTCAATCTTTGCTTTCATACGGCAGTTTGGAAACACTCTGTTTGTGAAGACTGCAAGTGGATATTTGGACCTCTTTGAGGATTTCGTTGGAAACGGGATTTCTTCATCTAATGCTAGAAGGAAGAATTCCCGGAAATTTCTTTGATTTGTCTGTGTTCAGCTAACAGAGCTGAACCATCGTTTAGACAGAGCAGATTGGAATCCCTCTTTTTGAGGAATTTGCTTGTGGAGATTTCAAGCGTTCTGGGGCCAACTGTAGAAAAGAAATATCCTGGTATAAAAACTAGAGAGAATCATTCTCAGAAACCACTTTGGATGTGTGCGTTCCACTCACAGAGTTTAACCTTTCTTTTCATAAAACAGTTTGGAAACACTCTGTTTGTAAAGTCTGCAAGTGGATATTTGGACCTCTTTGAGGATTTCGTTGGAAACGGGATTTCTTCATCTAATGCTACACAGAAGATTTCTCAGTAACTTCGTTGATTTGTGTGTGTTCAACTAACAGAGTTCAACCTTCCCTTAGACATAGCAGATTGGAAACCCTCTTTTTGTGGAACTTGCAAGTGGAGATTTCAAGCGTTTTTGGGGCCAACGGTAGAAAAGGAAATATCCTCGTATAAAAAATAGAGAGAATCATTCTCAGAAACCGCTTTGTGATGTGTGCGTTCCACTCACAGAGTTTAACCTTTCCTTTCATAGAGCAGTTTGGACACACTATGTTTGTGAAGTCTGCAAGTGGATATTTGGACCTCTTTGAGGATTTCTTTGGAAGCGGGATTTCATCATCTAATGCTACACAGAAGATTTCTCAGTAACTTCGTTGATTTCTGTGTGTTCAACTAACAGAGCTGAACCATCCTTTAGACAGAGCAGATTGGAAACCCTCTTTTTGAGAAATTTGCTTTTGGGGATTTCAAGCGTATTGGGGCCAACGGTAGAAAAGGAACTATCCTCGTATAAAAACTAGAGAGAATCATTCTCAGAAACCGCTTTGTGATGTGTGTGTTCCCCTCACGGAGTTTAACCTTTCTTTTCATAGAGCAGTTTGGACACACTCTGTTTGTGAAGTCTGCAAGTGGATATTTGGACCTCTTTGAGGATTTCGTTGGAAGCGGGATTTCTTCATCTAATGCTACACAGAAGATTTCTCAGTAACTTCGTTGATTTCTGTGTGTTCAACTAACAGAGTTCAACCTTCCCTTAGACATAGCAGTTTGGAAACCCTCTTTTTGTGGAATTTGCAAGTGGAGATTTCAAGCACTTTGGGGCCAACGGTAGAAAAGGAAATATCCTCGTATAAAAACTAGAGAGAATCATTCTCAGAAACCACTTTGTGTAGTGTGCGTTCCACTCACAGAGTTCAATCTTTGCTTTCATACGGCAGTTTGGAAACACTCTGTTTGTGAAGACTGCAAGTGGATATTTGGACCTCTTTGAGGATTTCGTTTAAACGGGATTTCTTCATCTAATGCTAGAAGGAAGAATTCCCAGAAATTTCTTTGATTTGTGTGTGTTCAGCTAACAGAGCTGAACCATCCTTTAGACAGAGCAGATTGGAAACCCTCTTTTTGAGGAATTTGCTTGTGGAGATTTCAAGCGTTTTGGGGCCAACTGTAGAAAAGAAATATCCTGGTATAAAAACTAGAGAGAATCATTCTCAGAAACCACTTTGGATGTGTGCGTTCCACTCACAGAGTTTAACCTTTCTTTTCATAGAACAGTTTGGAAACACTCTGTTTGTAAAGTCTGCAAGTGGATATTTGGACCTCTTTGAGGATTTCGTTGGAAACGGGATTTCTTCATCTAATGCTACACAGAAGATTTCTCAGTAACTTCGTTGAATTGTGTGTGTTCAACTAACAGAGTTCAACCTTCCCTTAGACATAGCAGATTGGAAACCCTCTTTTTGTGGAACTTGCAAGTGGAGATTTCAAGCGTTTTTGGGGCCAACGGTAGAAAAGGAAATATCCTCGTATAAAAAATAGAGAGAATCATTCTCAGAAACCGCTTTGTGATGTGTGCGTTCCACTCACAGAGTTTAACCTTTCCTTTCATAGAGCAGTTTGGACACACTATGTTTGTGAAGTCTGCAAGTGGATATTTGGACCTCTTTGAGGATTTCTTTGGAAGCGGGATTTCATCATCTAATGCTACACAGAAGATTTCTCAGTAACTTCGTTGATTTCTGTGTGTTCAACTAACAGAGCTGAACCATCCTTTAGACAGAGCAGATTGGAAACCCTCTTTTTGAGAAATTTGCTTTTGGGGATTTCAAGCGTTTTGGGGCCAACGGTAGAAAAGGAAATATCCTCGTATAAAAACTAGAGAGAATCATTCTCAGAAACCGCTTTGTGATGTGTGCGTTCCCCTCACGGAGTTTAACCTTTCTTTTCATAGAGCAGTTTGGACACACTCTGTTTGTAAAGTCTGCAAGTGGATATTTGGACCTCTTTGAGGATTTCGTTGGAAGCGGGATTTCTTCATGTAATGCTACACAGAAGATTTCTCAGTAACTTCGTTGATTTGTGTGTGTTCAACTAACAGAGTTCAACCTTCCCTTAGACATAGCAGATTGGAAACCCTCTTTTTGTGGAATTTGCAAGTGGAGATTTCAAGCGTTTTGGGGCCAACGGTAGAAAAGGAATTATCCTCGTATAAAAACTAGAGAGAATCATTCTCAGAAAACACTTTGTGATGTGTGCGTTCCCCTCACAGATTTTAACCTTTCTTTTCATAGAGCAGTTTGGACACACTCTGTTTGTGAAGTCTGCAATTGGATATTTGGCCCTCTTGGAGGATTTCATAGGAAGCGGGATTTCTTCATCTAATGCTACACAGAAGATTTCTCAGTAACTTCGTTGATTTCTCTGTGTTCAACTAACAGAGTTCAACCTTCCCTTAGAGATAGCAGATTGGAAACCCACTTTTTGCGGAATTTGCAAGTGGAGATTTCAAGCGCTTTGGGGCCAACGGTAGAAAAGGAAATATCCTCGTATAAAAAGTGGAGAGAATCATTCTCAGAAACCACTTTCTGATGTGTGCGTTCCACTCACAGAGTTTAACCTTTCCTTTCATAGAGCAGTTTGGAAACACTCTGTTTGTGAAGACTGCAAGTGGATATTTGGACCTCTTTGAGGATTTCTTTGGAAATGGGATTTCTTCATCTAATGCTAGAAGGAAGAATTCTCAGAAACTTCTTTGATTTGTGCGTGTTCAACTAACAGAGCTGAACCATCCTTTAGACAGAGCAGATTGGAAACCATCTTTTTGAGGAATTTGCTTGTGGAGATTTCAAGCGTTTTGGGGCCAACGGTAGAAAAGGAAATATCCTCGTATAAAAACTAGAGTGAATCATTTTCAGAAACCACTTTGTGTTGTGCGCGTTCCACTCACAGAGTTTAACCTTTCTTTTCATTGAGCAGTTTGGAAACACTCTGTTTGTAAAGTCTGCAAGTGGATATTTGGACCTCTTTGAGGATTTCGTTGGAAGCGGGATTTCTTCATCTAATGCTACACAGAAGATTTCTCAGTAACTTCGTTGATTTGTGTGTGTTCAACTAACAGAGTTCAACCTTCCCTTAGAGATAGCAGCTTGGAAACCCTCTTTTTGTGGAATTTGCAAGTGGAGATTTCAAGCGCTTTGGGGCCAACGGTAGAAAAGGAAATATCTTCGTATAAAAACTTGAGAGAACCATTCTCAGAAACCACTTTGTGTTGTGCGCATTCCACTCACAGAGTTTAACCTTTCTTTTCATAGAGCAGTTTGGAAACACTCTGTTTGTGAAGTCTGCAAGTGGATATTTGGACCTCTTTGAGGATTTCGTTGGAATCGGGATTTCTTCATCTAATGCTAGAAGGAAGAATTCTCAGAAACTTCTTTGATATGTGTGTGTTCAACTAACAGAGCTGAACCATCCTTTAGACAGAGCAGAATGGAAACCCTCTTTTTGAGGAATTTGCTTGTGGAGATTTCAAGCCTTTTGGGGCCAACGGTAGAAAAGGAAATATCCTCGTATAAAAACTAGAGAGAATCATTCTCAGAAACCACTTTGTGATGTGTGCGTTCCACTCACAGAGTTTAATCTTTCTTTTCATAGAAGAGTTTGGAAACACTCTGTTTGTAAAGTCTGCAAGTGGATATTTGGACCTCTTTGAGGATTTCGTTGGAAGCGGGATTTCTTCATCTAATGCTACACAGAAGATTTCTCAGTAACTTCGTTGATTTCTGTGTGTTCAACTAACAGAGTTCAACCTTCCCTTAGACATAGCAGTTTGGAAACCCTCTTTTTGTGGAATTTGCAAGTGGAGATTTCAAGCGCTTTGGGGCCAACGGTAGAAAAGGAAATATCCTCGTATAAAAACTAGAGAGAATCATTCTCAGAAACCACTTTGTGTAGTGTGCGTTCCACTCACAGAGTTCAATCTTTCCTTTCATAGAGCAGTTTGGAAACACTCTGTTTGTGAAGACTGCAAGTGGATATTTGGACCTCTTTGAGGATTTCGTTGGATACGGGATTTCTTCATCTAATGCTAGAAGGAAGAATTCCCAGAAATTCCTTTGATTTGTGTGTGTTCAGCTAACAGAGCTGAACCATCCTTTAGACAGAGCAGATTGGAAACCCTCTTTTTGAGGAATTTGCTTGTGGAGATTACAAGCGTTTTGGGGCCAACGGTAGAAAAGGAAATATCCTCGTATAAAAACTAGAGAGAATCATTCTCAGAAACCACTTTGTGATGTGTGCGTTCCACTCACAGAGTTTAACCTTTCTTTTCATAGAACAGTTTGGAAACACTCTGTTTGTAAAGTCTGCAAGTGGATATTTGGACCTCTTTGAGGATTTCGTTGGAAGCGGGATTTCTTCATCTAATGCTACACAGAAGATTTCTCAGTAACTTCGTTGATTTGTGTGTGTTCAAATAACAGAGTTCAACCTTCCCTTAGAGATAGCAGCTTGGAAACCCTCTTTTTGTGGAATTTGCAAGTGGAGATTTCAAGCGCTTTGGGGCCAACGGTAGAAAAGGAAATATCTTCGTATAAAAACTACAGAGAACCATTCTCAGAAACCACTTTGTGTTGTGCGCGTTCCACTCACAGAGTTTAACCTTTCTTTTCATAGAGCAGTTTGGAAACACTCTGTTTGTGAAGTCTGCAAGTGGATATTTGGACCTCTTTGAGGATTTCGTTGGAATCGGGATTTCTTCATCTAATGCTAGAAGGAAGAATTCTCAGAAATTTCTTTGATATGTGTGTGTTCAACTAACAGAGCTGAACCATCCTTTAGACAGAGCAGAATGGAAACCCTCTTTTTGAGGAATTTGCTTGTGGAGATTTCAAGCCTTTTGGGGCCAACGGTAGAAAAGGAAATATCCTCGTATAAAAACTAGAGAGAATCATTCTCAGAAACAGCTTTGGGATGTGTGCGTTCCACTCACAGAGTTTAACCTTTCCTTTCATAGAGCAGTTTGGACACACTATGTTTGTGAAGTCTGCAAGTGGATATTTGGACCTCTTTGAGGATTTCTTTGGAAGCGGGATTTCATCATCTAATGCTACACAGAAGATTTCTCAGTAACTTCGTTGATTTCTGTGTGTTCAACTAACAGAGCTGAACCATCCTTTAGACAGAGCAGATTGGAAACCCTCTTTTTGAGAAATTTGCTTTTGGGGATTTCAAGCGTTTTGGGGCCAACGGTAGAAAAGGAAATATCCTCGTATAAAAACTAGAGAGAATCATTCTCAGAAACCGCTTTGTGATGTGTGCGTTCCCCTCACGGAGTTTAACCTTTCTTTTCATAGAGCAGTTTGGACACACTCTGTTTGTGAAGTCTGCAAGTGGATATTTGGACCTCTTTGAGGATTTCGTTGGAAGCGGGATTTCTTCATCTAATGCTACACAGAAGATTTCTCAGTAACTTCGTTGATTTCTCTGTGTTCAACTAACAGAGTTCAACCTTCCCTTAGACATAGCAGATTGGAAACCCTCTTTTTGTGGAATTTGCAAGTGGAGATTTCAAGCGCTTTGGGGCCAACGGTAGAAAAGGAAATATCCTCGTATAAAAACTGGAGAGAATCATTCTCAGAAAACACTTTGTGATGTGTGCGTTCCACTCACAGAGTTTAACCTTTCCTTTCATAGAGCAGTTTGGAAACACTCTGTTTGTGAAGACTGCAAGTGGATATTTGGACCTCTTTGAGGGTTTCGTTGGAAACGGGATTTCTTCATCTAATGCTAGAAGGAAGAATTCTCAGAAACTTCTTTGATTTGTGTGTGTTCAACTAACGAAGCTGAACCATCCTTTAGACAGAGCAGATTGGAAACCCTCTTTTTGAGGAATTTGCTTGTGGAGATTACAAGCGTTTTGGGGCCAACGGTAGAAAAGGAAATATCCTCGTATAAAAACTAGAGAGAATCATTCTCAGAAACCACTTTGTGATGTGTGCGTTCCACTCACAGAGTTTAACCTTTCTTTTCATAGAACAGTTTGGAAACACTCTGTTTGTAAAGTCTGCAAGTGGATATTTGGACCTCTTTGAGGATTTCGTTGGAAGCGGGATTTCTTCATCTAATGCTACACAGAAGATTTCTCAGTAACTTCGTTGATTTCTGTGTGTTCAACTAACAGAGTTCAACCTTCCCTTAGACATAGCAGTTTGGAAACCCTCTTTTTGTGGAATTTGCAAGTGGAGATTTCAAGCGCTTTGGGGCCAACGGTAGAAAAGGAAATATCCTCGTATAAAAACTAGAGAGAATCATTCTCAGAAACCACTTTGTGTAGTGTGCGTTCCACTCACAGAGTTCAATCTTTCCTTTCATAGAGCAGTTTGGAAACACTCTGTTTGTGAAGACTGCAAGTGGATATTTGGACCTCTTTGAGGATTTCGTTGGATACGGGATTTCTTCATCTAATGCTAGAAGGTAGAATTCCCAGAAATTCCTTTGATTTGTGTGTGTTCAGCTAACAGAGCTGAACCATCCTTTAGACAGAGCAGATTGGAAACCCTCTTTTTGAGGAATTTGCTTGTGGAGATTACAAGCGTTTTGGGGCCAACGGTAGAAAAGGAAATATCCTCGTATAAAAACTAGAGAGAATCATTCTCAGAAACCACTTTGTGATGTGTGCGTTCCACTCACAGAGTTTAACCTTTCTTTTCATAGAACAGTTTGGAAACACTCTGTTTGTAAAGTCTGCAAGTGGATATTTGGACCTCTTTGAGGATTTCGTTGGAAGCGGGATTTCTTCATCTAATGCTACACAGAAGATTTCTCAGTAACTTCGTTGATTTGTGTGTGTTCAAATAACAGAGTTCAACCTTCCCTTAGAGATAGCAGCTTGGAAACCCTCTTTTTGTGGAATTTGCAAGTGGAGATTTCAAGCGCTTTGGGGCCAACGGTAGAAAAGGAAATATCTTCGTATAAAAACTACAGAGAACCATTCTCAGAAACCACTTTGTGTTGTGCGCGTTCCACTCACAGAGTTTAACCTTTCTTTTCATAGAGCAGTTTGGAAACACTCTGTTTGTGAAGTCTGCAAGTGGATATTTGGACCTCTTTGAGAATTTCGTTGGAAACGGGATTTCTTCATCTAATGCTAGAAGGAAGAATTCTCAGAAATTTCTTTGATATGTGTGTGTTCAACTAACAGAGCTGAACCATCCTTTAGACAGAGCAGAATGGAAACCCTCTTTTTGAGGAATTTGCTTGTGGAGATTTCAAGCCTTTTGGGGCCAACGGTAGAAAAGGAAATATCCTCGTATAAAAACTAGAGAGAATCATTCTCAGAAACCACTTTGTGATGTGTGCGTTCCACTCACAGAGTTTAATCTTTCTTTTCATAGAACAGTTTGGAAACACTCTGTTTGTAAAGTCTGCAAGTGGATATTTGGACCTCTTTGAGTATTTCGTTGGAAGCGGGATTTCTTCATCTAATGCTACACAGAAGATTTCTCAGTAACTTCGTTGATTTCTGTGTGTTCAACTAACAGAGTTCAACCTTCCCTTAGACATAGCAGATTGGAAAACCTCTTTTTGTGGAATTTGCAAATGGAGATTTCAAGCGCTTTGGGGTCAACTGTAGAAAAGGAAATATCCTCGTATAAAAACTAGAGAGAATCATTCTCAGAAACCACTTTGTGTAGTGTGTGTTCCACTCACAGAGTTCAATCTTTGCTTTCATACGGCAGTTTGGAAACACTCTGTTTGTGAAGACTGCAAGTGGATATTTGGACCTCTTTGAGGATTTCGTTGGAAACGGGATTTCTTCATCTAATGCTAGAAGGAAGAATTCCCAGAAATTTCTTTGATTTGTCTGTGTTCAGCTAACAGAGCTGAACCATCCTTTAGACAGAGCAGATTGGAAACCCTCTTTTTGAGGAATTTGCTTGTGGAGATTTCAAGCGTTTTGGGGCCAACTGTAGAAAAGAAATATCCTGGTATAAAAACTAGAGAGAATCATTCTCAGAAACCACTTTGGATGTGTGCGTTCCACTCACAGAGTTTAACCTTTCTTTTCATAAAACAGTTTGGAAACACTCTGTTTGTAAAGTCTGCAAGTGGATATTTGGACCTCTTTGAGGATTTCGTTGGAAACGGGATTTCTTCATCTAATGCTACACAGAAGATTTCACAGTAACTTCGTTGATTTGTGTGTGTTCAACTAACAGAGTTCAACCTTCCCTTAGACATAGCAGATTGGAAACCCTCTTTTTGTGGAACTTGCAAGTGGAGATTTCAAGCGTTTTTGGGGCCAACGGTAGAAAAGGAAATATCCTCGTATAAAAAATAGAGAGAATCATTCTCAGAAACCGCTTTGTGATGTGTGCGTTCCACTCACAGAGTTTAACCTTTCCTTTCATAGAGCAGTTTGGACACACTATGTTTGTGAAGTCTGCAAGTGGATATTTGGACCTCTTTGAGGATTTCTTTGGAAGCGGGATTTCATCATCTAATGCTACACAGAAGATTTCTCAGTAACTTCGTTGATTTCTGTGTGTTCAACTAACAGAGCTGAACCATCCTTTAGACAGAGCAGATTGGAAACCCTCTTTTTGAGAAATTTGCTTTTGGGGATTTCAAGCGTATTGGGGCCAACGGTAGAAAAGGAACTATCCTCGTATAAAAACTAGAGAGAATCATTCTCAGAAACCGCTTTGTGATGTGTGCGTTCCCCTCACGGAGTTTAACCTTTCTTTTCATAGAGCAGTTTGGACACACTCTGTTTGTGAAGTCTGCAAGTGGATATTTGGACCTCTTTGAGGATTTCGTTGGAAGCGGGATTTCTTCATCTAATGCTACACAGAAGATTTCTCAGTAACTTCGTTGATTTCTGTGTGTTCAACTAACAGAGTTCAACCTTCCCTTAGACATAGCAGTTTGGAAACCCTCTTTTTGTGGAATTTGCAAGTGGAGATTTCAAGCGCTTTGGGGCCAACGGTAGAAAAGGAAATATCCCCGTATAAAAACTAGAGAGAATCATTCTCAGAAACCACTTTGTGTAGTGTGCGTTCCACTCACAGAGTTCAATCTTTCCTTTCATAGAGCAGTTTGGAAACACTCTGTTTGTGAAGACTGCAAGTGGATATTTGGACCTCTTTGAGGATTTCGTTGGAAACGGGATTTCTTCATCTAATGCTAGAAGGAAGAATTCTCAGAAATTTCTTTGATATGTGTGTGTTCAACTAACAGAGCTGAACCATCCTATAGACAGAGCAGAATGGATACCCTCTTTTTGAGGAATTTGCTTGTGGAGATTTCAAGCCTTTTGGGGCCAACGGTAGAAAAGGAAATATCCTCGTATAAAAACTAGAGAGAATCATTCTCAGAAACCACTTTGTGATGTGTGCGTTCCACTCACAGAGTTTAATCTTTCTTTTCATAGAACAGTTTGGAAACACTCTGTTTGTAAAGTCTGCAAGTGGATATTTGGACCTCTTTGAGGATTTCGTTGGAAGCGGGATTTCTTCATCTAATGCTACACAGAAGATTTCTCAGTAACTTCGTTGATTTCTGTGTGTTCAACTAACAGAGTTCAACCTTCCCTTAGACATAGCAGATTGGAAAACCTCTTTTTGTGGAATTTGCAAATGGAGATTTCAAGCGCTTTGGGGTCAACTGTAGAAAAGGAAATATCCTCGTATAAAAACTAGAGAGAATCATTCTCAGAAACCACTTTGTGTAGTGTGTGTTCCACTCACAGAGTTCAATCTTTGCTTTCATACGGCAGTTTGGAAACACTCTGTTTGTGAAGACTGCAAGTGGACATTTGGACCTTTTTGAGGATTTCGTTGGAAACGGGATTTCTTCATCTAATGCTAGAAGGAAGAATTCCCAGAAATTTCTTTGATTTGTCTGTGTTCAGCTAACAGAGCTGAACCATCCTTTAGACAGAGCAGATTGGAAACCCTCTTTTTGAGGAATTTGCTTGTGGAGATTTCAAGCGTTTTGGGGCCAACTGTAGAAAAGAAATATCCTGGTATAAAAACTAGAGAGAATCATTCTCAGAAACCACTTTGGATGTGTGCGTTCCACTCACAGAGTTTAACCTTTCTTTTCATAAAACAGTTTGGAAACACTCTGTTTGTAAAGTCTGCAAGTGGATATTTGGACCTCTTTGAGGATTTCGTTGGAAACGGGATTTCTTCATCTAATGCTACACAGAAGATTTCTCAGTAACTTCGTTGATTTGTGTGTGTTCAACTAACAGAGTTCAACCTTCCCTTAGACATAGCAGATTGGAAACCCTCTTTTTGTGGAACTTGCAAGTGGAGATTTCAAGCGTTTTTGGGGCCAACGGTAGAAAAGGAAATATCCTCGTATAAAAAATAGAGAGAATCATTCTCAGAAACCGCTTTGTGATGTGTGCGTTCCACTCACAGAGTTTAACCTTTCCTTTCATAGAGCAGTTTGGACACACTATGTTTGTGAAGTCTGCAAGTGGATATTTGGACCTCTTTGAGGATTTCTTTGGAAGCGGGATTTCATCATCTAATGCTACACAGAAGATTTCTCAGTAACTTCGTTGATTTCTGTGTGTTCAACTAACAGAGCTGAACCATCCTTTAGACAGAGCAGATTGGAAACCCTCTTTTTGAGAAATTTGCTTTTGGGGATTTCAAGCGTATTGGGGCCAACGGTAGAAAAGGAACTATCCTCGTATAAAAACTAGAGAGAATCATTCTCAGAAACCGCTTTGTGATGTGTGCGTTCCCCTCACGGAGTTTAACCTTTCTTTTCATAGAGCAGTTTGGACACACTCTGTTTGTGAAGTCTGCAAGTGGATATTTGGACCTCTTTGAGGATTTCGTTGGAAGCGGGATTTCTTCATCTAATGCTACACAGAAGATTTCTCAGTAACTTCGTTGATTTCTGTGTGTTCAACTAACAGAGTTCAACCTTCCCTTAGACATAGCAGTTTGGAAACCCTCTTTTTGTGGAATTTGCAAGTGGAGATTTCAAGCACTTTGGGGCCAACGGTAGAAAAGGAAATATCCTCGTATAAAAACTAGAGAGAATCATTCTCAGAAACCACTTTGTGTAGTGTGCGTTCCACTCACAGAGTTCAATCTTTCCTTTCATAGAGCAGTTTGGAAACACTCTGTTTGTGAAGACTGCAAGTGGATATTTGGACCTCTTTGAGGATTTCGTTGGATACGGGATTTCTTCATCTAATGCTAGAAGGAAGAATTCCCAGAAATTCCTTTGATTTGTGTGTGTTCAGCTAACAGAGCTGAACCATCCTTTAGACAGACCAGATTGGAAACCCTCTTTTTGAGGAATTTGCTTGTGGAGATTACAAGCGTTTTGGGGCCAACGGTAGAAAAGGAAATATCCTCGTATAAAAACTAGAGAGAATCATTCTCAGAAACCACTTTGTGATGTGTGCGTTCCACTCACAGAGTTTAACCTTTCTTTTCATAGAACAGTTTGGAAACACTCTGTTTGTAAAGTCTGCAAGTGGATATTTGGACCTCTTTGAGGATTTCGTTGGAAGCGGGATTTCTTCACCTAATGCTACACAGAAGATTTCTCAGCAACTTCGTTGATTTGTGTGTGTTCAAATAACAGAGTTCAACCTTCCCTTAGAGATAGCAGCTTGGAAACCCTCTTTTTGTGGAATTTGCAAGTGGAGATTTCAAGCGCTTTGGGGCCAACGGTAGAAAAGGAAATATCTTCGTATAAAAACTACAGAGAATCATTCTCAGAAACCACTTTGTGTAGTGTGCGTTCCACTCACAGAGTTCAATCTTTCCTTTCATACGACAGTTTGGAAACACTCTGTGAAGACTGCAAGTGGATATTTGGACCTCTTTGAGGATTTCGTTGGATACGGGATTTCTTCATCTAATGCTAGAAGGAAGAATTCCCAGAAATTTCTTTGATTTGTGTGTGTTCAGCTAACAGAGCTGAACCATCCTTTAGACAGAGCAGATTGGAAACCCTCTTTTTGAGGAATTTGCTTGTGGAGATTTCAAGCGTTTTGGGGCCAACTGTAGAAAAGAAATATCCTGTTATAAAAACTAGAGAGAATCATTCTCAGAAACCACTTTGGATGTGTGCGTTCCACTCACAGAGTTTAACCTTTCTTTTCATAGAACAGTTTGGAAACACTCTGTTTGTAAAGTCTGCAAGTGGATATTTGGACCTCTTTGAGGATTTCGTTGGAAGCGGGATTTCTTCATCTAATGCTACACAGAAGATTTCTCAGTAACTTCGTTGATTTGTGTGTGTTCAACTAACAGAGTTCAACCTTCCCTTAGACATAGCAGATTGGAAACCCTCTTTTTGTGGAACTTGCAAGTGGAGATTTCAAGCGTTTTTGGGGCCAACGGTAGAAAAGGAAATATCCTCGTATAAAAAATAGAGAGAATCATTCTCAGAAACCGCTTTGGGATGTGTGCGTTCCCCTCAAGGAGTTTAACCTTTCTTTTCATAGAGCAGTTTGGACACACTATGTTTGTGAAGTCTGCAAGTGGATATTTGGACCTCTTTGAGGATTTCTTTGGAAGCGGGATTTCATTATCTAATGCTACACAGAAGATTTCTCAGTAACTTCGTTAATTTCTGTGTGTTCAACTAACAGAGCTGAACCATCCTTTAGACAGAGCAGATTGGAAACCCTCTTTTTGAGAAATTTGCTTTTGGGGATTTCAAGCGTTTTGGGGCCAACGGTAGAAAAGGAACTATCCTCGTATAAAAACTAGAGAGAATCATTCTCAGAAACCGCTTTGTGATGTGTGCGTTCCCCTCACGGAGTTTAACCTTTCTTTTCATAGAGCAGTTTGGACACACTCTGTTTGTGAAGTCTGCAAGTGGATATTTGGACCTCTTTGAGGATTTCGTTGGAAGCGGGATTTCTTCATCTAATGCTACACAGAAGATTTCTCAGTAACTTCGTTGATTTCTGTGTGTTCAACTAACAGAGTTCAACCTTCCCTTAGACATAGCAGTTTGGAAACCCTCTTTTTGTGGAATTTGCAAGTGGAGATTTCAAGCGCTTTGGGGCCAACGGTAGAAAAGGAAATATCCCCGTATAAAAACTAGAGAGAATCATTCTCAGAAACCACTTTGTGTAGTGTGCGTTCCACTGACAGAGTTCAATCTTTCCTTTCATAGAGCAGTTTGGAAACACTCTGTTTGTGAAGACTGCAAGTGGATATTTGGACCTCTTTGAGGATTTCGTTGGAAACGGGATTTCTTCATCTAATGCTAGAAGGAAGAATTCTCAGAAATTTCTTTGATATGTGTGTGTTCAACTAACAGAGCTGAACCATCCTATAGACAGAGCAGAATGGAAACCCTCTTTTTGAGGAATTTGCTTGTGGAGATTTCAAGCCTTTTGGGGCCAACGGTAGAAAAGGAAATATCCTCGTATAAAAACTAGAGAGAATCATTCTCAGAAACCACTTTGTGATGTGTGCGTTCCACTCACAGAGTTTAATCTTTCTTTTCATAGAACAGTTTGGAAACACTCTGTTTGTAAAGTCTGCAAGTGGATATTTGGACCTCTTTGAGGATTTCGTTGGAAGCGGGATTTCTTCATCTAATGCTACACAGAAGATTTCTCAGTAACTTCGTTGATTTCTGTGTGTTCAACTAACAGAGTTCAACCTTCCCTTAGACATAGCAGATTGGAAAACCTCTTTTTGTGGAATTTGCAAATGGAGATTTCAAGCGCTTTGGGGTCAACTGTAGAAAAGGAAATATCCTCGTATAAAAACTAGAGAGAATCATTCTCAGAAACCACTTTGTGTAGTGTGTGTTCCACTCACAGAGTTCAATCTTTGCTTTCATACGGCAGTTTGGAAACACTCTGTTTGTGAAGACTGCAAGTGGACATTTGGACCTCTTTGAGGATTTCGTTGGAAACGGGATTTCTTCATCTAATGCTAGAAGGAAGAATTCCCAGAAATTTCTTTGATTTGTCTGTGTTCAGCTAACAGAGCTGAACCATCCTTTAGACAGAGCAGATTGGAAACCCTCTTTTTGAGGAATTTGCTTGTGGAGATTTCAAGCGTTTTGGGGCCAACTGTAGAAAAGAAATATCCTGGTATAAAAACTAGAGAGAATCATTCTCAGAAACCACTTTGGATGTGTGCGTTCCACTCACAGAGTTTAACCTTTCTTTTCATAAAACAGTTTGGAAACACTCTGTTTGTAAAGTCTGCAAGTGGATATTTGGACCTCTTTGAGGATTTCGTTGGAAACGGGATTTCTTCATCTAATGCTACACAGAAGATTTCTCAGTAACTTCGTTGATTTGTGTGTGTTCAACTAACAGAGTTCAACCTTCCCTTAGACATAGCAGATTGGAAACCCTCTTTTTGTGGAACTTGCAAGTGGAGATTTCAAGCGTTTTTGGGGCCAACGGTAGAAAAGGAAATATCCTCGTATAAAAAATAGAGAGAATCATTCTCAGAAACCGCTTTGTGATGTGTGCGTTCCACTCACAGAGTTTAACCTTTCCTTTCATAGAGCAGTTTGGACACACTATGTTTGTGAAGTCTGCAAGTGGATATTTGGACCTCTTTGAGGATTTCTTTGGAAGCGGGATTTCATCATCTAATGCTACACAGAAGATTTCTCAGTAACTTCGTTGATTTCTGTGTGTTCAACTAACAGAGCTGAACCATCCTTTAGACAGAGCAGATTGGAAACCCTCTTTTTGAGAAATTTGCTTTTGGGGATTTCAAGCGTATTGGGGCCAACGGTAGAAAAGGAACTATCCTCGTATAAAAACTAGAGAGAATCATTCTCAGAAACCGCTTTGTGATGTGTGCGTTCCCCTCACGGAGTTTAACCTTTCTTTTCATAGAGCAGTTTGGACACACTCTGTTTGTGAAGTCTGCAAGTGGATATTTGGACCTCTTTGAGGATTTCGTTGGAAGCGGGATTTCTTCATCTAATGCTACACAGAAGATTTCTCAGTAACTTCGTTGATTTCTGTGTGTTCAACTAACAGAGTTCAACCTTCCCTTAGACATAGCAGTTTGGAAACCCTCTTTTTGTGGAATTTGCAAGTGGAGATTTCAAGCGCTTTGGGGCCAACGGTAGAAAAGGAAATATCCTCGTATAAAAACTAGAGAGAATCATTCTCAGAAACCACTTTGTGTAGTGTGCGTTCCACTCACAGAGTTCAATCTTTCCTTTCATAGAGCAGTTTGGAAACACTCTGTTTGTGAAGACTGCAAGTGGATATTTGGACCTCTTTGAGGATTTCGTTGGATACGGGATTTCTTCATCTAATGCTAGAAGGAAGAATTCCCAGAAATTCCTTTGATTTGTGTGTGTTCAGCTAACAGAGCTGAACCATCCTTTAGACAGACCAGATTGGAAACCCTCTTTTTGAGGAATTTGCTTGTGGAGATTACAAGCGTTTTGGGGCCAACGGTAGAAAAGGAAATATCCTCGTATAAAAACTAGAGAGAATCATTCTCAGAAACCACTTTGTGATGTGTGCGTTCCACTCACAGAGTTTAACCTTTCTTTTCATAGAACAGTTTGGAAACACTCTGTTTGTAAAGTCTTCAAGTGGATATTTGGACCTCTTTGAGGATTTCGTTGGAAGCGGGATTTCTTCATCTAATGCTACACAGAAGATTTCACAGCAACTTCGTTGATTTGTGTGTGTTCAAATAACAGAGTTCAACCTTCCCTTAGAGATAGCAGCTTGGAAACCCTCTTTTTGTGGAATTTGCAAGTGGAGATTTCAAGCGCTTTGGGGCCAACGGTAGAAAAGGAAATATCTTCGTATAAAAACTACAGAGAATCATTCTCAGAAACCACTTTGTGTAGTGTGCGTTCCACTCACAGAGTTCAATCTTTCCTTTCATACGACAGTTTGGAAACACTCTGTGAAGACTGCAAGTGGATATTTGGACCTCTTTGAGGATTTCGTTGGATACGGGATTTCTTCATCTAATGCTAGAAGGAAGAATTCCCAGAAATTTCTTTGATTTGTGTGTGTTCAGCTAACAGAGCTGAACCATCCTTTAGACAGAGCAGATTGGAAACCCTCTTTTTGAGGAATTTGCTTGTGGAGATTTCAAGCGTTTTGGGGCCAACTGTAGAAAAGAAATATCCTGTTATAAAAACTAGAGAGAATCATTCTCAGAAACCACTTTGGATGTGTGCGTTCCACTCACAGAGTTTAACCTTTCTTTTCATAGAACAGTTTGGAAACACTCTGTTTGTAAAGTCTGCAAGTGGATATTTGGACCTCTTTGAGGATTTCGTTGGAAGCGGGATTTCTTCATCTAATGCTACACAGAAGATTTCTCAGTAACTTCGTTGATTTGTGTGTGTTCAACTAACAGAGTTCAACCTTCCCTTAGACATAGCAGATTGGAAACCCTCTTTTTGTGGAACTTGCAAGTGGAGATTTCAAGCGTTTTTGGGGCCAACGGTAGAAAAGGAAATATCCTCGTATAAAAAATAGAGAGAATCATTCTCAGAAACCGCTTTGGGATGTGTGCGTTCCCCTCAAGGAGTTTAACCTTTCTTTTCATAGAGCAGTTTGGACACACTATGTTTGTGAAGTCTGCAAGTGGATATTTGGACCTCTTTGAGGATTTCTTTGGAAGCGGGATTTCATTATCTAATGCTACACAGAAGATTTCTCAGTAACTTCGTTAATTTCTGTGTGTTCAACTAACAGAGCTGAACCATCCTTTAGACAGAGCAGATTGGAAACCCTCTTTTTGAGAAATTTGCTTTTGGGGATTTCAAGCGTTTTGGGGCCAACGGTAGAAAAGGAACTATCCTCGTATAAAAACTAGAGAGAATCATTCTCAGAAACCGCTTTGTGATGTGTGCGTTCCCCTCACGGAGTTTAACCTTTCTTTTCATAGAGCAGTTTGGACACACTCTGTTTGTGAAGTCTGCAAGTGGATATTTGGACCTCTTTGAGGATTTCGTTGGAAGCGGGATTTCTTCATCTAATGCTACACAGAAGATTTCTCAGTAACTTCGTTGATTTCTCTGTGTTCAACTAACAGAGTTCAACCTTCCCTTAGACATAGCAGATTGGAAACCCTCTTTTTGTGGAATTTGCAAGTGGAGATTTCAAGCGCTTTGGGGCCAATGGTAGAAAAGGAAATATCCTCGTATAAAAACTGGAGAGAATCATTCTCAGAAAACACTTTGTGATGTGTGCGTTCCACTCACAGAGTTTAACCTTTCCTTTCATAGAGCAGTTTGGAAACACTCTGTTTGTGAAGACTGCAAGTGGATATTTGGACCTCTTTGAGGGTTTCGTTGGAAACGGGATTTCTTCATCTAATGCTAGAAGGAAGAATTCTCAGAAACTTCTTTGATTTGTGTGTGTTCAACTAACAGAGCTGAACCATCCTTTAGACAGAGCAGATTGGAAACCCTCTTTTTGAGGAATTTGCTTGTGGAGATTACAAGCGTTTTGGGGCCAACGGTGGAAAAGAAAATATCCTCGTATAAAAACTAGAGAGAATCATTCTCAGAAACCACTTTGTGATGTGTGCGTTCCACTCACAGAGTTTAATCTTTCTTTTCATAGAACAGTTTGGAAACACTCTGTTTGTAAAGTCTGCAAGTGGATATTTGGACCTCTTTGAGGATTTCGTTGGAAGCGGGATTTCTTCATCTAATGCTACACAGAAGATTTCTCAGTAACTTCGTTGATTTCTGTGTGTTCAACTAACAGAGTTCAACCTTCCCTTAGACATAGCAGATTGGAAAACCTCTTTTTGTGGAATTTGCAAATGGAGATTTCAAGCGCTTTGGGGTCAACTGTAGAAAAGGAAATATCCTCGTATAAAAACTAGAGAGAATCATTCTCAGAAACCACTTTGTGTAGTGTGTGTTCCACTCACAGAGTTCAATCTTTGCTTTCATACGGCAGTTTGGAAACACTCTGTTTGTGAAGACTGCAAGTGGACATTTGGACCTCTTTGAGGATTTCGTTGGAAACGGGATTTCTTCATCTAATGCTAGAAGGAAGAATTCCCAGAAATTTCTTTGATTTGTCTGTGTTCAGCTAACAGAGCTGAACCATCCTTTAGACAGAGCAGATTGGAAACCCTCTTTTTGAGGAATTTGCTTGTGGAGATTTCAAGCGTTTTGGGGCCAACTGTAGAAAAGAAATATCCTGGTATAAAAACTAGAGAGAATCATTCTCAGAAACCACTTTGGATGTGTGCGTTCCACTCACAGAGTTTAACCTTTCTTTTCATAAAACAGTTTGGAAACACTCTGTTTGTAAAGTCTGCAAGTGGATATTTGGACCTCTTTGAGGATTTCGTTGGAAACGGGATTTCTTCATCTAATGCTACACAGAAGATTTCTCAGTAACTTCGTTGATTTGTGTGTGTTCAACTAACAGAGTTCAACCTTCCCTTAGACATAGCAGATTGGAAACCCTCTTTTTGTGGAACTTGCAAGTGGAGATTTCAAGCGTTTTTGGGGCCAACGGTAGAAAAGGAAATATCCTCGTATAAAAAATAGAGAGAATCATTCTCAGAAACCGCTTTGTGATGTGTGCGTTCCACTCACAGAGTTTAACCTTTCCTTTCATAGAGCAGTTTGGACACACTATGTTTGTGAAGTCTGCAAGTGGATATTTGGACCTCTTTGAGGATTTCTTTGGAAGCGGGATTTCATCATCTAATGCTACACAGAAGATTTCTCAGTAACTTCGTTGATTTCTGTGTGTTCAACTAACAGAGCTGAACCATCCTTTAGACAGAGCAGATTGGAAACCCTCTTTTTGAGAAATTTGCTTTTGGGGATTTCAAGCGTATTGGGGCCAACGGTAGAAAAGGAACTATCCTCGTATAAAAACTAGAGAGAATCATTCTCAGAAACCGCTTTGTGATGTGTGCGTTCCCCTCACGGAGTTTAACCTTTCTTTTCATAGAGCAGTTTGGACACACTCTGTTTGTGAAGTCTGCAAGTGGATATTTGGACCTCTTTGAGGATTTCGTTGGAAGCGGGATTTCTTCATCTAATGCTACACAGAAGATTTCTCAGTAACTTCGTTGATTTCTGTGTGTTCAACTAACAGAGTTCAACCTTCCCTTAGACATAGCAGTTTGGAAACCCTCTTTTTGTGGAATTTGCAAGTGGAGATTTCAAGCACTTTGGGGCCAACGGTAGAAAAGGAAATATCCTCGTATAAAAACTAGAGAGAATCATTCTCAGAAACCACTTTGTGTAGTGTGCGTTCCACTCACAGAGTTCAATCTTTCCTTTCATAGAGCAGTTTGGAAACACTCTGTTTGTGAAGACTGCAAGTGGATATTTGGACCTCTTTGAGGATTTCGTTGGATACGGGATTTCTTCATCTAATGCTAGAAGGAAGAATTCCCAGAAATTCCTTTGATTTGTGTGTGTTCAGCTAACAGAGCTGAACCATCCTTTAGACAGACCAGATTGGAAACCCTCTTTTTGAGGAATTTGCTTGTGGAGATTACAAGCGTTTTGGGGCCAACGGTAGAAAAGGAAATATCCTCGTATAAAAACTAGAGAGAATCATTCTCAGAAACCACTTTGTGATGTGTGCGTTCCACTCACAGAGTTTAACCTTTCTTTTCATAGAACAGTTTGGAAACACTCTGTTTGTAAAGTCTGCAAGTGGATATTTGGACCTCTTTGAGGATTTCGTTGGAAGCGGGATTTCTTCACCTAATGCTACACAGAAGATTTCTCAGCAACTTCGTTGATTTGTGTGTGTTCAAATAACAGAGTTCAACCTTCCCTTAGAGATAGCAGCTTGGAAACCCTCTTTTTGTGGAATTTGCAAGTGGAGATTTCAAGCGCTTTGGGGCCAACGGTAGAAAAGGAAATATCTTCGTATAAAAACTACAGAGAATCATTCTCAGAAACCACTTTGTGTAGTGTGCGTTCCACTCACAGAGTTCAATCTTTCCTTTCATACGACAGTTTGGAAACACTCTGTGAAGACTGCAAGTGGATATTTGGACCTCTTTGAGGATTTCGTTGGATACGGGATTTCTTCATCTAATGCTAGAAGGAAGAATTCCCAGAAATTTCTTTGATTTGTGTGTGTTCAGCTAACAGAGCTGAACCATCCTTTAGACAGAGCAGATTGGAAACCCTCTTTTTGAGGAATTTGCTTGTGGAGATTTCAAGCGTTTTGGGGCCAACTGTAGAAAAGAAATATCCTGTTATAAAAACTAGAGAGAATCATTCTCAGAAACCACTTTGGATGTGTGCGTTCCACTCACAGAGTTTAACCTTTCTTTTCATAGAACAGTTTGGAAACACTCTGTTTGTAAAGTCTGCAAGTGGATATTTGGACCTCTTTGAGGATTTCGTTGGAAGCGGGATTTCTTCATCTAATGCTACACAGAAGATTTCTCAGTAACTTCGTTGATTTGTGTGTGTTCAACTAACAGAGTTCAACCTTCCCTTAGACATAGCAGATTGGAAACCCTCTTTTTGTGGAACTTGCAAGTGGAGATTTCAAGCGTTTTTGGGGCCAACGGTAGAAAAGGAAATATCCTCGTATAAAAAATAGAGAGAATCATTCTCAGAAACCGCTTTGGGATGTGTGCGTTCCCCTCAAGGAGTTTAACCTTTCTTTTCATAGAGCAGTTTGGACACACTATGTTTGTGAAGTCTGCAAGTGGATATTTGGACCTCTTTGAGGATTTCTTTGGAAGCGGGATTTCATTATCTAATGCTACACAGAAGATTTCTCAGTAACTTCGTTAATTTCTGTGTGTTCAACTAACAGAGCTGAACCATCCTTTAGACAGAGCAGATTGGAAACCCTCTTTTTGAGAAATTTGCTTTTGGGGATTTCAAGCGTTTTGGGGCCAACGGTAGAAAAGGAACTATCCTCGTATAAAAACTAGAGAGAATCATTCTCAGAAACCGCTTTGTGATGTGTGCGTTCCCCTCACGGAGTTTAACCTTTCTTTTCATAGAGCAGTTTGGACACACTCTGTTTGTGAAGTCTGCAAGTGGATATTTGGACCTCTTTGAGGATTTCGTTGGAAGCGGGATTTCTTCATCTAATGCTACACAGAAGATTTCTCAGTAACTTCGTTGATTTCTGTGTGTTCAACTAACAGAGTTCAACCTTCCCTTAGACATAGCAGTTTGGAAACCCTCTTTTTGTGGAATTTGCAAGTGGAGATTTCAAGCGCTTTGGGGCCAACGGTAGAAAAGGAAATATCCCCGTATAAAAACTAGAGAGAATCATTCTCAGAAACCACTTTGTGTAGTGTGCGTTCCACTGACAGAGTTCAATCTTTCCTTTCATAGAGCAGTTTGGAAACACTCTGTTTGTGAAGACTGCAAGTGGATATTTGGACCTCTTTGAGGATTTCGTTGGAAACGGGATTTCTTCATCTAATGCTAGAAGGAAGAATTCTCAGAAATTTCTTTGATATGTGTGTGTTCAACTAACAGAGCTGAACCATCCTATAGACAGAGCAGAATGGAAACCCTCTTTTTGAGGAATTTGCTTGTGGAGATTTCAAGCCTTTTGGGGCCAACGGTAGAAAAGGAAATATCCTCGTATAAAAACTAGAGAGAATCATTCTCAGAAACCACTTTGTGATGTGTGCGTTCCACTCACAGAGTTTAATCTTTCTTTTCATAGAACAGTTTGGAAACACTCTGTTTGTAAAGTCTGCAAGTGGATATTTGGACCTCTTTGAGGATTTCATTGGAAGCGGGATTTCTTCATCTAATGCTACACAGAAGATTTCTCAGTAACTTCGTTGATTTCTGTGTGTTCAACTAACAGAGTTCAACCTTCCCTTAGACATAGCAGATTGGAAAACCTCTTTTTGTGGAATTTGCAAATGGAGATTTCAAGCGCTTTGGGGTCAACTGTAGAAAAGGAAATATCCTCGTATAAAAACTAGAGAGAATCATTCTCAGAAACCACTTTGTGTAGTGTGTGTTCCACTCACAGAGTTCAATCTTTGCTTTCATACGGCAGTTTGGAAACACTCTGTTTGTGAAGACTGCAAGTGGACATTTGGACCTCTTTGAGGATTTCGTTGGAAACGGGATTTCTTCATCTAATGCTAGAAGGAAGAATTCCCAGAAATTTCTTTGATTTGTCTGTGTTCAGCTAACAGAGCTGAACCATCCTTTAGACAGAGCAGATTGGAAACCCTCTTTTTGAGGAATTTGCTTGTGGAGATTTCAAGCGTTTTGGGGCCAACTGTAGAAAAGAAATATCCTGGTATAAAAACTAGAGAGAATCATTCTCAGAAACCACTTTGGATGTGTGCGTTCCACTCACAGAGTTTAACCTTTCTTTTCATAAAACAGTTTGGAAACACTCTGTTTGTAAAGTCTGCAAGTGGATATTTGGACCTCTTTGAGGATTTCGTTGGAAACGGGATTTCTTCATCTAATGCTACACAGAAGATTTCTCAGTAACTTCGTTGATTTGTGTGTGTTCAACTAACAGAGTTCAACCTTCCCTTAGACATAGCAGATTGGAAACCCTCTTTTTGTGGAACTTGCAAGTGGAGATTTCAAGCGTTTTTGGGGCCAACGGTAGAAAAGGAAATATCCTCGTATAAAAAATAGAGAGAATCATTCTCAGAAACCGCTTTGTGATGTGTGCGTTCCACTCACAGAGTTTAACCTTTCCTTTCATAGAGCAGTTTGGACACACTATGTTTGTGAAGTCTGCAAGTGGATATTTGGACCTCTTTGAGGATTTCTTTGGAAGCGGGATTTCATCATCTAATGCTACACAGAAGATTTCTCAGTAACTTCGTTGATTTCTGTGTGTTCAACTAACAGAGCTGAACCATCCTTTAGACAGAGCAGATTGGAAACCCTCTTTTTGAGAAATTTGCTTTTGGGGATTTCAAGCGTATTGGGGCCAACGGTAGAAAAGGAACTATCCTCGTATAAAAACTAGAGAGAATCATTCTCAGAAACCGCTTTGTGATGTGTGCGTTCCCCTCACGGAGTTTAACCTTTCTTTTCATAGAGCAGTTTGGACACACTCTGTTTGTGAAGTCTGCAAGTGGATATTTGGACCTCTTTGAGGATTTCGTTGGAAGCGGGATTTCTTCATCTAATGCTACACAGAAGATTTCTCAGTAACTTCGTTGATTTCTGTGTGTTCAACTAACAGAGTTCAACCTTCCCTTAGACATAGCAGTTTGGAAACCCTCTTTTTGTGGAATTTGCAAGTGGAGATTTCAAGCGCTTTGGGGCCAACGGTAGAAAAGGAAATATCCTCGTATAAAAACTAGAGAGAATCATTCTCAGAAACCACTTTGTGTAGTGTGCGTTCCACTCACAGAGTTCAATCTTTCCTTTCATAGAGCAGTTTGGAAACACTCTGTTTGTGAAGACTGCAAGTGGATATTTGGACCTCTTTGAGGATTTCGTTGGATACGGGATTTCTTCATCTAATGCTAGAAGGAAGAATTCCCAGAAATTCCTTTGATTTGTGTGTGTTCAGCTAACAGAGCTGAACCATCCTTTAGACAGACCAGATTGGAAACCCTCTTTTTGAGGAATTTGCTTGTGGAGATTACAAGCGTTTTGGGGCCAACGGTAGAAAAGGAAATATCCTCGTATAAAAACTAGAGAGAATCATTCTCAGAAACCACTTTGTGATGTGTGCGTTCCACTCACAGAGTTTAACCTTTCTTTTCATAGAACAGTTTGGAAACACTCTGTTTGTAAAGTCTTCAAGTGGATATTTGGACCTCTTTGAGGATTTCGTTGGAAGCGGGATTTCTTCATCTAATGCTACACAGAAGATTTCACAGCAACTTCGTTGATTTGTGTGTGTTCAAATAACAGAGTTCAACCTTCCCTTAGAGATAGCAGCTTGGAAACCCTCTTTTTGTGGAATTTGCAAGTGGAGATTTCAAGCGCTTTGGGGCCAACGGTAGAAAAGGAAATATCTTCGTATAAAAACTACAGAGAATCATTCTCAGAAACCACTTTGTGTAGTGTGCGTTCCACTCACAGAGTTCAATCTTTCCTTTCATACGACAGTTTGGAAACACTCTGTGAAGACTGCAAGTGGATATTTGGACCTCTTTGAGGATTTCGTTGGATACGGGATTTCTTCATCTAATGCTAGAAGGAAGAATTCCCAGAAATTTCTTTGATTTGTGTGTGTTCAGCTAACAGAGCTGAACCATCCTTTAGACAGAGCAGATTGGAAACCCTCTTTTTGAGGAATTTGCTTGTGGAGATTTCAAGCGTTTTGGGGCCAACTGTAGAAAAGAAATATCCTGTTATAAAAACTAGAGAGAATCATTCTCAGAAACCACTTTGGATGTGTGCGTTCCACTCACAGAGTTTAACCTTTCTTTTCATAGAACAGTTTGGAAACACTCTGTTTGTAAAGTCTGCAAGTGGATATTTGGACCTCTTTGAGGATTTCGTTGGAAGCGGGATTTCTTCATCTAATGCTACACAGAAGATTTCTCAGTAACTTCGTTGATTTGTGTGTGTTCAACTAACAGAGTTCAACCTTCCCTTAGACATAGCAGATTGGAAACCCTCTTTTTGTGGAACTTGCAAGTGGAGATTTCAAGCGTTTTTGGGGCCAACGGTAGAAAAGGAAATATCCTCGTATAAAAAATAGAGAGAATCATTCTCAGAAACCGCTTTGGGATGTGTGCGTTCCCCTCAAGGAGTTTAACCTTTCTTTTCATAGAGCAGTTTGGACACACTATGTTTGTGAAGTCTGCAAGTGGATATTTGGACCTCTTTGAGGATTTCTTTGGAAGCGGGATTTCATTATCTAATGCTACACAGAAGATTTCTCAGTAACTTCGTTAATTTCTGTGTGTTCAACTAACAGAGCTGAACCATCCTTTAGACAGAGCAGATTGGAAACCCTCTTTTTGAGAAATTTGCTTTTGGGGATTTCAAGCGTTTTGGGGCCAACGGTAGAAAAGGAACTATCCTCGTATAAAAACTAGAGAGAATCATTCTCAGAAACCGCTTTGTGATGTGTGCGTTCCCCTCACGGAGTTTAACCTTTCTTTTCATAGAGCAGTTTGGACACACTCTGTTTGTGAAGTCTGCAAGTGGATATTTGGACCTCTTTGAGGATTTCGTTGGAAGCGGGATTTCTTCATCTAATGCTACACAGAAGATTTCTCAGTAACTTCGTTGATTTCTCTGTGTTCAACTAACAGAGTTCAACCTTCCCTTAGACATAGCAGATTGGAAACCCTCTTTTTGTGGAATTTGCAAGTGGAGATTTCAAGCGCTTTGGGGCCAATGGTAGAAAAGGAAATATCCTCGTATAAAAACTGGAGAGAATCATTCTCAGAAAACACTTTGTGATGTGTGCGTTCCACTCACAGAGTTTAACCTTTCCTTTCATAGAGCAGTTTGGAAACACTCTGTTTGTGAAGACTGCAAGTGGATATTTGGACCTCTTTGAGGGTTTCGTTGGAAACGGGATTTCTTCATCTAATGCTAGAAGGAAGAATTCTCAGAAACTTCTTTGATTTGTGTGTGTTCAACTAACAGAGCTGAACCATCCTTTAGACAGAGCAGATTGGAAACCCTCTTTTTGAGGAATTTGCTTGTGGAGATTACAAGCGTTTTGGGGCCAACGGTGGAAAAGAAAATATCCTCGTATAAAAACTAGAGAGAATCATTCTCAGAAACCACTTTGTGATGTGTGCGTTCCACTCACAGAGTTTAATCTTTCTTTTCATAGAACAGTTTGGAAACACTCTGTTTGTAAAGTCTGCAAGTGGATATTTGGACCTCTTTGAGGATTTCGTTGGAAGCAGGATTTCTTCATCTAATGCTACACAGAAGATTTCTCAGTAACTTCGTTGATTTCTGTGTGTTCAACTAACAGAGTTCAACCTTCCCTTAGACATAGCAGATTGGAAACCCTCTTTTTGTGGAATTTGCAAATGGAGATTTCAAGCGCTTTGGGGTCAACTGTAGAAAAGGAAATATCCTCTTATAAAAACTAGAGAGAATCATTCTCAGAAACCACTTTGTGTAGTGTGCGTTCCACTCACAGAGTTCAATCTTTGCTTTCATACGGCAGTTTGGAAACACTCTGTTTGTGAAGACTGCAAGTGGATATTTGGACCTCTTTGAGGATTTCGTTTAAACGGGATTTCTTCATCTAATGCTAGAAGGAAGAATTCCCAGAAATTTCTTTGATTTGTGTGTGTTCAACTAACAGAGTTCAACCTTCCCTTAGACATAGCAGATTGGAAACCCTCTTTTTGTGGAATTCGCAAGTGGAGATTTCAAGCGTTTTGGGGCCAACGGTAGAAAAGGAATTATCCTCGTATAAAAACTAGAGAGAATCATTCTCAGAAACCACTTTGTGATGTGTGCGTTCCCCTCACAGATTTTAACCTTTCTTTTCATAGAGCAGTTTGGACACACTCTGTTTGTGAAGTCTGCAATTGGATATTTGGCCCTCTTGGAGGATTTCATAGGAAGCGGGATTTCTTCATCTAATGCTACACAGAAGATTTCTCAGTAACTTTGTTGATTTCTCTGTGTTCAACTAACAGAGTTCAACCTTCCCTTAGAGATAGCAGATTGGAAACCCACTTTTTGCGGAATTTGCAAGTGGAGATTTCAAGCGCTTTCGGGCCAACGGTAGAAAAGGAAATATCCTCGTATAAAAACTAGAGTGAATCATTTTCAGAAACCACTTTGTGTTGTGCGCGTTCCACTCACAGAGTTTAACCTTTCTTCTCATTGAGCAGTTTGGAAACACTCTGTTTGTAAAGTCTGCAAGTGGACATTTGGACCTCTTTGAGGATTTCGTTGGAAGCGGGATTTCTTCATCTAATGCTACACAGAAGATTTCTCAGTAACTTCGTTGATTTGTGTGTGTTCAACTAACAGAGTTCAACCTTCCCTTAGAGATAGCAGCTTGGAAACCCTCTTTTTGTGGAATTTGCAAGTGGAGATTTCAAGCGCTTTGGGGCCAACGGTAGAAAAGGAAATATCTTCGTATAAAAACTTGAGAGAACCATTCTCAGAAACCACTTTGTGTTGTGCGCATTCCACTCACAGAGTTTAACCTTTCTTTTCATAGAGCAGTTTGGAAACACTCTGTTTGTGAAGTCTGCAAGTGGATATTTGGACCTCTTTGAGGATTTCGTTGGAATCGGGATTTCTTCATCTAATGCTAGAAGGAAGAATACTCAGAAACTTCTTTGATATGTGTGTGTTCAACTAACAGAGCTGAACCATCCTTTAGACAGAGCAGAATGGAAACCCTCTTTTTGAGGAATTTGCTTGTGGAGATTTCAAGCCTTTTGGGGCCAACGGTAGAAAAGGAAATATCCTCGTATAAAAACTAGAGAGAATCATTCTCAGAAACCACTTTGGATGTGTGCGTTCCACTCACAGAGTTTAACCTTTCTTTTCATAAAACAGTTTGGAAACACTCTGTTTGTAAAGTCTGCAAGTGGATATTTGGACCTCTTTGAGGATTTCGTTGGAAACGGGATTTCTTCATCTAATGCTACACAGAAGATTTCTCAGTAACTTCGTTGATTTGTGTGTGTTCAACTAACAGAGTTCAACCTTCCCTTAGACATAGCAGATTGGAAACCCTCTTTTTGTGGAACTTGCAAGTGGAGATTTCAAGCGTTTTTGGGGCCAACGGTAGAAAAGGAAATATCCTCGTATAAAAAATAGAGAGAATCATTCTCAGAAACCGCTTTGTGATGTGTGCGTTCCACTCACAGAGTTTAACCTTTCCTTTCATAGAGCAGTTTGGACACACTTTTTTTGTGAAGTCTGCAAGTGGATATTTGGACCTCTTTGAGGATTTCTTTGGAAGCGGGATTTCATCATCTAATGCTACACAGAAGATTTCTCAGTAACTTCGTTGATTTCTGTGTGTTCAACTAACAGAGCTGAACCATCCTTTAGACAGAGCAGATTGGAAACCCTCTTTTTGAGAAATTTGCTTTTGGGGATTTCAAGCGTTTTGGGGCCAACGGTAGAAAAGGAAATATCCTCGTATAAAAACTAGAGAGAATCATTCTCAGAAACCGCTTTGTGATGTGTGCGTTCCCCTCACGGAGTTTAACCTTTCTTTTCATAGAGCAGTTTGGACACACTCTGTTTGTGAAGTCTGCAAGTGGATATTTGGACCTCTTTGAGGATTTCGTTGGAAGCGGGATTTCTTCATCTAATGCTACACAGAAGATTTCTCAGTAACTTCGTTGATTTCTCTGTGTTCAACTAACAGAGTTCAACCTTCCCTTAGAGATAGCAGATTGGAAACCCTCTTTTTGTGGAATTTGCAAGTGGAGATTTCAAGCGCTTTGGGGCCAACGGTAGAAAAGGAAATATCCTCGTATAAAAACTGGAGAGAATCATTCTCAGAAAACACTTTGTGATGTGTGCGTTCCACTCACAGAGTTCAATCTTTCCTTTCATAGAGCAGTTTGGAAACACTCTGTTTGTGAAGACTGCAAGTGGATATTTGGACCTCTTTGAGGATTTCGTTGGATACGGGATTTCTTCATCTAATGCTAGAAGGAAGAATTCCCAGAAATTCCTTTGATTTGTGTGTGTTCAGCTAACAGAGCTGAACCATCCTTTAGACAGAGCAGATTGGAAACCCTCTTTTTGAGGAATTTGCTTGTGGAGATTACAAGCGTTTTGGGGCCAACGGTAGAAAAGGAAATATCCTCGTATAAAAACTAGAGAGAATCATTCTCAGAAACCACTTTGTGATGTGTGCGTTCCACTCACAGAGTTTAACCTTTCTTTTCATAGAACAGTTTGGAAACTGTTTGTAAAGTCTGCAAGTGGATATTTGGACCTCTTTGAGGATTTCGTTGGAAGCGGGATTTCTTCATCTAATGCTACACAGAAGATTTCTCAGTAACTTCGTTGATTTGTGTGTGTTCAAATAACAGAGTTCAACCTTCCCTTTGAGATAGCAGCTTGGAAACCCTCTTTTTGTGGAATTTGCAAGTGGAGATTTCAAGCGCTTTGGGGCCAACTGTAGAAAAGGGAATATCTTCGTATAAAAACTACAGAGAACCATTCTCAGAAACCACTTTGTGTTGTGCGCGTTCCACTCACAGAGTTTAACCTTTCTTTTCATAGAGCAGTTTGGAAACACTCTGTTTGTGAAGTCTGCAAGTGGATATTTGGACCTCTTTGAGGATTTCGTTGGAAACGGGATTTATTCATCTAATGCTAGAAGGAAGAATTCTCAGAAATTTCTTTGATATGTGTGTGTTCAACTAACAGAGCTGAACCATCCTTTAGACAGAGCAGAATGGAAACCCTCTTTTTGAGGAATTTGCTTGTGGAGATTTCAAGCCTTTTGGGGCCAACGGTAGAAAAGGAAATATCCTCGTATAAAAACTAGAGAGAATCATTCTCAGAAACCACTTTGTGATGTGTGCGTTCCACTCACAGAGTTTAATCTTTCTTTTCATAGAACAGTTTGGAAACACTCTGTTTGTAAAGTCTGCAAGTGGATATTTGGACCTCTTTGAGGATTTCGTTGGAAGCGGGATTTCTTCATCTAATGCTACACAGAAGATTTCTCAGTAACTTCGTTGATTTCTGTGTGTTCAACTAACAGAGTTCAACCTTCCCTTAGACATAGCAGATTGGAAAACCTCTTTTTGTGGAATTTGCAAATGGAGATTTCAAGCGCTTTGGGGTCAACTGTAGAAAAGGAAATATCCTCGTATAAAAACTAGAGAGAATCATTCTCAGAAACCACTTTGTGTAGTGTGTGTTCCACTCACAGAGTTCAATCTTTGCTTTCATACGGCAGTTTGGAAACACTCTGTTTGTGAAGACTGCAAGTGGATATTTGGACCTCTTTGAGGATTTCGTTGGAAACGGGATTTCTTCATCTAATGCTAGAAGGAAGAATTCCCAGAAATTTCTTTGATTTGTCTGTGTTCAGCTAACAGAGCTGAACCATCCTTTAGACAGAGCAGATTGGAAACCCTCTTTTTGAGGAATTTGCTTGTGGAGATTTCAAGCGTTTTGGGGCCAACTGTAGAAAAGAAATATCCTGGTATAAAAACTAGAGAGAATCATTCTCAGAAACCACTTTGGATGTGTGCGTTCCACTCACAGAGTTTAACCTTTCTTTTCATAAAACAGTTTGGAAACACTCTGTTTGTAAAGTCTTCAAGTGGATATTTGGACCTCTTTGAGGATTTCGTTGGAAACGGGATTTCTTCATCTAATGCTACACAGAAGATTTCTCAGTAACTTCGTTGATTTGTGTGTGTTCAACTAACAGAGTTCAACCTTCCCTTAGACATAGCAGATTGGAAACCCTCTTTTTGTGGAACTTGCAAGTGGAGATTTCAAGCGTTTTTGGGGCCAACGGTAGAAAAGGAAATATCCTCGTATAAAAAATAGAGAGAATCATTCTCAGAAACCGCTTTGTGATGTGTGCGTTCCACTCACAGAGTTTAACCTTTCCTTTCATAGAGCAGTTTGGACACACTATGTTTGTGAAGTCTGCAAGTGGATATTTGGACCTCTTTGAGGATTTCTTTGGAAGCGGGATTTCATCATCTAATGCTACACAGAAGATTTCTCAGTAACTTCGTTGATTTCTGTGTGTTCAACTAACAGAGCTGAACCATCCTTTAGACAGAGCAGATTGGAAACCCTCTTTTTGAGAAATTTGCTTTTGGGGATTTCAAGCGTATTGGGGCCAACGGTAGAAAAGGAACTATCCTCGTATAAAAACTAGAGAGAATCATTCTCAGAAACCGCTTTGTGATGTGTGCGTTCCCCTCACGGAGTTTAACCTTTCTTTTCATAGAGCAGTTTGGACACACTCTGTTTGTGAAGTCTGCAAGTGGATATTTGGACCTCTTTGAGGATTTCGTTGGAAGCGGGATTTCTTCATCTAATGCTACACAGAAGATTTCTCAGTAACTTCGTTGATTTCTGTGTGTTCAACTAACAGAGTTCAACCTTCCCTTAGACATAGCAGTTTGGAAACCCTCTTTTTGTGGAATTTGCAAGTGGAGATTTCAAGCGCTTTGGGGCCAACGGTAGAAAAGGAAATATCCTCGTATAAAAACTAGAGAGAATCATTCTCAGAAACCACTTTGTGTAGTGTGCGTTCCACTCACAGAGTTCAATCTTTCCTTTCATAGAGCAGTTTGGAAACACTCTGTTTGTGAAGACTGCAAGTGGATATTTGGACCTCTTTGAGGATTTCGTTGGATACGGGATTTCTTCATCTAATGCTAGAAGGAAGAATTCCCAGAAATTCCTTTGATTTGTGTGTGTTCAGCTAACAGAGCTGAACCATCCTTTAGACAGTGCAGATTGGAAACCCTCTTTTTGAGGAATTTGCTTGTGGAGATTACAAGCGTTTTGGGGCCAACGGTAGAAAAGGAAATATCCTCGTATAAAAACTAGAGAGAATCATTCTCAGAAACCGCTTTGGGATGTGTGCGTTCCACTCACAGAGTTTAACCTTTCCTTTCATAGAGCAGTTTGGACACACTATGTTTGTGAAGTCTGCAAGTGGATATTTGGACCTCTTTGAGGATTTCTTTGGAAGCGGGATTTCATCATCTAATGCTACACAGAAGATTTCTCAGTAACTTCGTTGATTTCTGTGTGTTCAACTAACAGAGCTGAACCATCCTTTAGACAGAGCAGATTGGAAACCCTCTTTTTGAGAAATTTGCTTTTGGGGATTTCAAGCGTTTTGGGGCCAACGGTAGAAAAGGAAATATCCTCGTATAAAAACTAGAGAGAATCATTCTCAGAAACCGCTTTGTGATGTGTGCGTTCCCCTCACGGAGTTTAACCTTTCTTTTCATAGAGCAGTTTGGACACACTCTGTTTGTGAAGTCTGCAAGTGGATATTTGGACCTCTTTGAGGATTTCGTTGGAAGCGGGATTTCTTCATCTAATGCTACACAGAAGATTTCTCAGTAACTTCGTTGATTTCTGTGTGTTCAACTAACAGAGTTCAACCTTCCCTTAGAGATAGCAGATTGGAAACCCTCTTTTTGTGGAATTTGCAAGTGGAGATTTCAAGCGCTTTGGGGCCAACGGTAGAAAAGGAAATATCTTCGTATAAAAACTACAGAGAACCATTCTCAGAAACCACTTTGTGTTGTGCGCGTTCCACTCACAGAGTTTAACCTTTCTTTTCATAGAGCAGTTTGGAAACACTCTGTTTGTGAAGTCTGCAAGTGGATATTTGGACCTCTTTGAGGATTTCGTTGGAAACGGGATTTATTCATCTAATGCTAGAAGGAAGAATTCTCAGAAATTTCTTTGATATGTGTGTGTTCAACTAACAGAGCTGAACCATCCTTTAGACAGAGCAGAATGGAAACCCTCTTTTTGAGGAATTTGCTTGTGGAGATTTCAAGCCTTTTGGGGCCAACGGTAGAAAAGGAAATATCCTCGTATAAAAACTAGAGAGAATCATTCTCAGAAACCACTTTGTGATGTGTGCGTTCCACTCACAGAGTTTAGTCTTTCTTTTCATAGAACAGTTTGGAAACACTCTGTTTGTAAAGTCTGCAAGTGGATATTTGGACCTCTTTGAGGATTTCGTTGGAAGCGGGATTTCTTCATCTAATGCTACACAGAAGATTTCTCAGTAACTTCGTTGATTTGTGTGTGTTCAAATAACAGAGTTCAACCTTCCCTTTGAGATAGCAGCTTGGAAACCCTCTTTTTGTGGAATTTGCAAGTGGAGATTTCAAGCGCTTTGGGGTCAACGGTAGAAAAGGAAATATCTTCGTATAAAAACTACAGAGAACCATTCTCAGAAACCACTTTGTGTTGTGCGCGTTCCACTCACAGAGTTTAACCTTTCTTTTCATAGAGCAGTTTGGAAACACTCTGTTTGTGAAGTCTGCAAGTGGATATTTGGACCTCTTTGAGGATTTCGTTGGAAACGGGATTTATTCATCTAATGCTAGAAGGAAGAATTCTCAGAAATTTCTTTGATATGTGTGTGTTCAACTAACAGAGCTGAACCATCCTTTAGACAGAGCAGAATGGAAACCCTCTTTTTGAGGAATTTGCTTGTGGAGATTTCAAGCCTTTTGGGGCCAACGGTAGAAAAGGAAATATCCTCGTATAAAAACTAGAGAGAATCATTCTCAGAAACCACTTTGTGATGTGTGCGTTCCACTCACAGAGTTTAATCTTTCTTTTCATAGAACAGTTTGGAAACACTCTGTTTGTAAAGTCTGCAAGTGGATATTTGGACCTCTTTGAGGATTTCGTTGGAAGCGGGATTTCTTCATCTAATGCTACACAGAAGATTTCTCAGTAACTTCGTTGATTTCTGTGTGTTCAACTAACAGAGTTCAACCTTCCCTTAGACATAGCAGATTGGAAAACCTCTTTTTGTGGAATTTGCAAATGGAGATTTCAAGCGCTTTGGGGTCAACTGTAGAAAAGGAAATATCCTCGTATAAAAACTAGAGAGAATCATTCTCAGAAACCACTTTGTGTAGTGTGTGTTCCACTCACAGAGTTCAATCTTTGCTTTCATACGGCAGTTTGGAAACACTCTGTTTGTGAAGACTGCAAGTGGATATTTGGACCTCTTTGAGGATTTCGTTGGAAACGGGATTTCTTCATCTAATGCTAGAAGGAAGAATTCCCAGAAATTTCTTTGATTTGTCTGTGTTCAGCTAACAGAGCTGAACCATCCTTTAGACAGAGCAGATTGGAAACCCTCTTTTTGAGGAATTTGCTTGTGGAGATTTCAAGCGTTTTGGGGCCAACTGTAGAAAAGAAATATCCTGGTATAAAAACTAGAGAGAATCATTCTCAGAAACCACTTTGGATGTGTGCGTTCCACTCACAGAGTTTAACCTTTCTTTTCATAAAACAGTTTGGAAACACTCTGTTTGTAAAGTCTGCAAGTGGATATTTGGACCTCTTTGAGGATTTCGTTGGAAACGGGATTTCTTCATCTAATGCTACACAGAAGATTTCTCAGTAACTTCGTTGATTTGTGTGTGTTCAACTAACAGAGTTCAACCTTCCCTTAGACATAGCAGATTGGAAACCCTCTTTTTGTGGAACTTGCAAGTGGAGATTTCAAGCGTTTTTGGGGCCAACGGTAGAAAAGGAAATATCCTCGTATAAAAAATAGAGAGAATCATTCTCAGAAACCGCTTTGTGATGTGTGCGTTCCACTCACAGAGTTTAACCTTTCCTTTCATAGAGCAGTTTGGACACACTATGTTTGTGAAGTCTGCAAGTGGATATTTGGACCTCTTTGAGGATTTCTTTGGAAGCGGGATTTCATCATCTAATGCTACACAGAAGATTTCTCAGTAACTTCGTTGATTTCTGTGTGTTCAACTAACAGAGCTGAACCATCCTTTAGACAGAGCAGATTGGAAACCCTCTTTTTGAGAAATTTGCTTTTGGGGATTTCAAGCGTTTTGGGGCCAACGGTAGAAAAGGAAATATCCTCGTATAAAAACTAGAGAGAATCATTCTCAGAAACCGCTTTGTGATGTGTGCGTTCCCCTCACGGAGTTTAACCTTTCTTTTCATAGAGCAGTTTGGACACACTCTGTTTGTGAAGTCTGCAAGTGGATATTTGGACCTCTTTGAGGATTTCGTTGGAAGCGGGATTTCTTCATCTAATGCTACACAGAAGATTTCTCAGTAACTTCGTTGATTTCTCTGTGTTCAACTAACAGAGTTCAACCTTCCCTTAGACATAGCAGATTGGAAACCCTCTTTTTGTGGAATTTGCAAGTGGAGATTTCAAGCGCTTTGGGGCCAACGGTAGAAAAGGAAATATCCTCGTATAAAAACTGGAGAGAATCATTCTCAGAAAACACTTTGTGATGTGTGCGTTCCACTCACAGAGTTCAATCTTTCCTTTCATAGAGCAGTTTGGAAACACTCTGTTTGTGAAGACTGCAAGTGGATATTTGGACCTCTTTGAGGATTTCGTTGGATGCGGGATTTCATCATCTAATGCTACACAGAAGATTTCTCAGTAACTTCGTTGACTTCTGTGTGTTCAACTAACAGAGCTGAACCATCCTTTAGACAGAGCAGATTGGAAACCCTCTTTTTGAGAAATTTGCTTTTGGGGATTTCAAGCGTATTGGGGCCAACGGTAGAAAAGGAACTATCCTCGTATAAAAACTAGAGAGAATCATTCTCAGAAACCGCTTTGTGATGTGTGCGTTCCCCTCACGGAGTTTAACCTTTCTTTTCATAGAGCAGTTTGGACACACTCTGTTTGTGAAGTCTGCAAGTGGATATTTGGACCTCTTTGAGGATTTCGTTGGAAGCGGGATTTCTTCATCTAATGCTACACAGAACATTTCTCAGTGACTTCGTTGATTTCTGTGTGTTCAACTAACAGAGTTCAACCTTCCCTTAGAGATAGCAGATTGGAAACCCTCTTTTTGTGGAATTTGCAAGTGGAGATTTCAAGCGCTTTGGGGCCAACGGTAGAAAAGGAAATATCCTCGTACAAAAACTGGAGAGAATCATTCTCAGAAAACACTTTGTGATGTGTGCGTTCCACTCACAGAGTTCAATCTTTCCTTTCATAGAGCAGTTTGGAAACACTCTGTTTGTGAAGACTGCAAGTGGATATTTGGACCTCTTTGAGGATTTCGTTGGATACGGGATTTCTTCATCTAATGCTAGAAGGAAGAATTCCCAGAAATTCCTTTGATTTGTGTGTGTTCAGCTAACAGAGCTGAACCATCCTTTAGACAGAGCAGATTGGAAACCCTCTTTTTGAGGAATTTGCTTGTGGAGATTACAAGCGTTTTGGGGCCAACGGTAGAAAAGGAAATATCCTCGTATAAAAACTAGAGAGAATCATTCTCAGAAACCACTTTGTGATGTGTGCGTTCCACTCACAGAGTTTAACCTTTCTTTTCATAGAACAGTTTGGAAACTGTTTGTAAAGTCTGCAAGTGGATATTTGGACCTCTTTGAGGATTTCGTTGGAAGCGGGATTTCTTCATCTAATGCTACACAGAAGATTTCTCAGTAACTTCGTTGATTTGTGTGTGTTCAAATAACAGAGTTCAACCTTCCCTTTGAGATAGCAGCTTGGAAACCCTCTTTTTGTGGAATTTGCAAGTGGAGATTTCAAGCGCTTTGGGGCCAACTGTAGAAAAGGGAATATCTTCGTATAAAAACTACAGAGAACCATTCTCAGAAACCACTTTGTGTTGTGCGCGTTCCACTCACAGAGTTTAACCTTTCTTTTCATAGAGCAGTTTGGAAACACTCTGTTTGTGAAGTCTGCAAGTGGATATTTGGACCTCTTTGAGGATTTCGTTGGAAACGGGATTTATTCATCTAATGCTAGAAGGAAGAATTCTCAGAAATTTCTTTGATATGTGTGTGTTCAACTAACAGAGCTGAACCATCCTTTAGACAGAGCAGAATGGAAACCCTCTTTTTGAGGAATTTGCTTGTGGAGATTTCAAGCCTTTTGGGGCCAACGGTAGAAAAGGAAATATCCTCGTATAAAAACTAGAGAGAATCATTCTCAGAAACCACTTTGTGATGTGTGCGTTCCACTCACAGAGTTTAATCTTTCTTTTCATAGAACAGTTTGGAAACACTCTGTTTGTAAAGTCTGCAAGTGGATATTTGGACCTCTTTGAGGATTTCGTTGGAAGCGGGATTTCTTCATCTAATGCTACACAGAAGATTTCTCAGTAACTTCGTTGATTTCTGTGTGTTCAACTAACAGAGTTCAACCTTCCCTTAGACATAGCAGATTGGAAAACCTCTTTTTGTGGAATTTGCAAATGGAGATTTCAAGCGCTTTGGGGTCAACTGTAGAAAAGGAAATATCCTCGTATAAAAACTAGAGAGAATCATTCTCAGAAACCACTTTGTGTAGTGTGTGTTCCACTCACAGAGTTCAATCTTTGCTTTCATACGGCAGTTTGGAAACACTCTGTTTGTGAAGACTGCAAGTGGATATTTGGACCTCTTTGAGGATTTCGTTGGAAACGGGATTTCTTCATCTAATGCTAGAAGGAAGAATTCCCAGAAATTTCTTTGATTTGTCTGTGTTCAGCTAACAGAGCTGAACCATCCTTTAGACAGAGCAGATTGGAAACCCTCTTTTTGAGGAATTTGCTTGTGGAGATTTCAAGCGTTTTGGGGCCAACTGTAGAAAAGAAATATCCTGGTATAAAAACTAGAGAGAATCATTCTCAGAAACCACTTTGGATGTGTGCGTTCCACTCACAGAGTTTAACCTTTCTTTTCATAAAACAGTTTGGAAACACTCTGTTTGTAAAGTCTTCAAGTGGATATTTGGACCTCTTTGAGGATTTCGTTGGAAACGGGATTTCTTCATCTAATGCTACACAGAAGATTTCTCAGTAACTTCGTTGATTTGTGTGTGTTCAACTAACAGAGTTCAACCTTCCCTTAGACATAGCAGATTGGAAACCCTCTTTTTGTGGAACTTGCAAGTGGAGATTTCAAGCGTTTTTGGGGCCAACGGTAGAAAAGGAAATATCCTCGTATAAAAAATAGAGAGAATCATTCTCAGAAACCACTTTGTGATGTGTGCGTTCCACTCACAGAGTTTAACCTTTCCTTTCATAGAGCAGTTTGGACACACTATGTTTGTGAAGTCTGCAAGTGGATATTTGGACCTCTTTGAGGATTTCTTTGGAAGCGGGATTTCATCATCTAATGCTACACAGAAGATTTCTCAGTAACTTCGTTGATTTCTGTGTGTTCAACTAACAGAGCTGAACCATCCTTTAGACAGAGCAGATTGGAAACCCTCTTTTTGAGAAATTTGCTTTTGGGGATTTCAAGCGTATTGGGGCCAACGGTAGAAAAGGAACTATCCTCGTATAAAAACTAGAGAGAATCATTCTCAGAAACCGCTTTGTGATGTGTGCGTTCCCCTCACGGAGTTTAACCTTTCTTTTCATAGAGCAGTTTGGACACACTCTGTTTGTGAAGTCTGCAAGTGGATATTTGGACCTCTTTGAGGATTTCGTTGGAAGCGGGATTTCTTCATCTAATGCTACACAGAAGATTTCTCAGTAACTTCGTTGATTTCTGTGTGTTCAACTAACAGAGTTCAACCTTCCCTTAGACATAGCAGTTTGGAAACCCTCTTTTTGTGGAATTTGCAAGTGGAGATTTCAAGCGCTTTGGGGCCAACGGTAGAAAAGGAAATATCCTCGTATAAAAACTAGAGAGAATCATTCTCAGAAACCACTTTGTGTAGTGTGCGTTCCACTCACAGAGTTCAATCTTTCCTTTCATAGAGCAGTTTGGAAACACTCTGTTTGTGAAGACTGCAAGTGGATATTTGGACCTCTTTGAGGATTTCGTTGGATACGGGATTTCTTCATCTAATGCTAGAAGGAAGAATTCCCAGAAATTCCTTTGATTTGTGTGTGTTCAGCTAACAGAGCTGAACCATCCTTTAGACAGTGCAGATTGGAAACCCTCTTTTTGAGGAATTTGCTTGTGGAGATTACAAGCGTTTTGGGGCCAACGGTAGAAAAGGAAATATCCTCGTATAAAAACTAGAGAGAATCATTCTCAGAAACCGCTTTGGGATGTGTGCGTTCCACTCACAGAGTTTAACCTTTCCTTTCATAGAGCAGTTTGGACACACTATGTTTGTGAAGTCTGCAAGTGGATATTTGGACCTCTTTGAGGATTTCTTTGGAAGCGGGATTTCATCATCTAATGCTACACAGAAGATTTCTCAGTAACTTCGTTGATTTCTGTGTGTTCAACTAACAGAGCTGAACCATCCTTTAGACAGAGCAGATTGGAAACCCTCTTTTTGAGAAATTTGCTTTTGGGGATTTCAAGCGTTTTGGGGCCAACGGTAGAAAAGGAAATATCCTCGTATAAAAACTAGAGAGAATCATTCTCAGAAACCGCTTTGTGATGTGTGCGTTCCCCTCACGGAGTTTAACCTTTCTTTTCATAGAGCAGTTTGGACACACTCTGTTTGTGAAGTCTGCAAGTGGATATTTGGACCTCTTTGAGGATTTCGTTGGAAGCGGGATTTCTTCATCTAATGCTACACAGAAGATTTCTCAGTAACTTCGTTGATTTCTGTGTGTTCAACTAACAGAGTTCAACCTTCCCTTAGAGATAGCAGATTGGAAACCCTCTTTTTGTGGAATTTGCAAGTGGAGATTTCAAGCGCTTTGGGGCCAACGGTAGAAAAGGAAATATCTTCGTATAAAAACTACAGAGAACCATTCTCAGAAACCACTTTGTGTTGTGCGCGTTCCACTCACAGAGTTTAACCTTTCTTTTCATAGAGCAGTTTGGAAACACTCTGTTTGTGAAGTCTGCAAGTGGATATTTGGACCTCTTTGAGGATTTCGTTGGAAACGGGATTTATTCATCTAATGCTAGAAGGAAGAATTCTCAGAAATTTCTTTGATATGTGTGTGTTCAACTAACAGAGCTGAACCATCCTTTAGACAGAGCAGAATGGAAACCCTCTTTTTGAGGAATTTGCTTGTGGAGATTTCAAGCCTTTTGGGGCCAACGGTAGAAAAGGAAATATCCTCGTATAAAAACTAGAGAGAATCATTCTCAGAAACCACTTTGTGATGTGTGCGTTCCACTCACAGAGTTTAGTCTTTCTTTTCATAGAACAGTTTGGAAACACTCTGTTTGTAAAGTCTGCAAGTGGATATTTGGACCTCTTTGAGGATTTCGTTGGAAGCGGGATTTCTTCATCTAATGCTACACAGAAGATTTCTCAGTAACTTCGTTGATTTGTGTGTGTTCAAATAACAGAGTTCAACCTTCCCTTTGAGATAGCAGCTTGGAAACCCTCTTTTTGTGGAATTTGCAAGTGGAGATTTCAAGCGCTTTGGGGTCAACGGTAGAAAAGGAAATATCTTCGTATAAAAACTACAGAGAACCATTCTCAGAAACCACTTTGTGTTGTGCGCGTTCCACTCACAGAGTTTAACCTTTCTTTTCATAGAGCAGTTTGGAAACACTCTGTTTGTGAAGTCTGCAAGTGGATATTTGGACCTCTTTGAGGATTTCGTTGGAAACGGGATTTATTCATCTAATGCTAGAAGGAAGAATTCTCAGAAATTTCTTTGATATGTGTGTGTTCAACTAACAGAGCTGAACCATCCTTTAGACAGAGCAGAATGGAAACCCTCTTTTTGAGGAATTTGCTTGTGGAGATTTCAAGCCTTTTGGGGCCAACGGTAGAAAAGGAAATATCCTCGTATAAAAACTAGAGAGAATCATTCTCAGAAACCACTTTGTGATGTGTGCGTTCCACTCACAGAGTTTAATCTTTCTTTTCATAGAACAGTTTGGAAACACTCTGTTTGTAAAGTCTGCAAGTGGATATTTGGACCTCTTTGAGGATTTCGTTGGAAGCGGGATTTCTTCATCTAATGCTACACAGAAGATTTCTCAGTAACTTCGTTGATTTCTGTGTGTTCAACTAACAGAGTTCAACCTTCCCTTAGACATAGCAGATTGGAAAACCTCTTTTTGTGGAATTTGCAAATGGAGATTTCAAGCGCTTTGGGGTCAACTGTAGAAAAGGAAATATCCTCGTATAAAAACTAGAGAGAATCATTCTCAGAAACCACTTTGTGTAGTGTGTGTTCCACTCACAGAGTTCAATCTTTGCTTTCATACGGCAGTTTGGAAACACTCTGTTTGTGAAGACTGCAAGTGGATATTTGGACCTCTTTGAGGATTTCGATAGAAACGGGATTTCTTCATCTAATGCTAGAAGGAAGAATTCCCAGAAATTTCTTTGATTTGTCTGTGTTCAGCTAACAGAGCTGAACCATCCTTTAGACAGAGCAGATTGGAAACCCTCTTTTTGAGGAATTTGCTTGTGGAGATTTCAAGCGTTTTGGGGCCAACTGTAGAAAAGAAATATCCTGGTATAAAAACTAGAGAGAATCATTCTCAGAAACCACTTTGGATGTGTGCGTTCCACTCACAGAGTTTAACCTTTCTTTTCATAAAACAGTTTGGAAACACTCTGTTTGTAAAGTCTGCAAGTGGATATTTGGACCTCTTTGAGGATTTCGTTGGAAACGGGATTTCTTCATCTAATGCTACACAGAAGATTTCTCAGTAACTTCGTTGATTTGTGTGTGTTCAACTAACAGAGTTCAACCTTCCCTTAGACATAGCAGATTGGAAACCCTCTTTTTGTGGAACTTGCAAGTGGAGATTTCAAGCGTTTTTGGGGCCAACGGTAGAAAAGGAAATATCCTCGTATAAAAAATAGAGAGAATCATTCTCAGAAACCGCTTTGTGATGTGTGCGTTCCACTCACAGAGTTTAACCTTTCCTTTCATAGAGCAGTTTGGACACACTATGTTTGTGAAGTCTGCAAGTGGATATTTGGACCTCTTTGAGGATTTCTTTGGAAGCGGGATTTCATCATCTAATGCTACACAGAAGATTTCTCAGTAACTTCGTTGATTTCTGTGTGTTCAACTAACAGAGCTGAACCATCCTTTAGACAGAGCAGATTGGAAACCCTCTTTTTGAGAAATTTGCTTTTGGGGATTTCAAGCGTATTGGGGCCAACGGTAGAAAAGGAACTATCCTCGTATAAAAACTAGAGAGAATCATTCTCAGAAACCGCTTTGTGATGTGTGCGTTCCCCTCACGGAGTTTAACCTTTCTTTTCATAGAGCAGTTTGGACACACTCTGTTTGTGAAGTCTGCAAGTGGATATTTGGACCTCTTTGAGGATTTCGTTGGAAGCGGGATTTCTTCATCTAATGCTACACAGAAGATTTCTCAGTAACTTCGTTGATTTCTGTGTGTTCAACTAACAGAGTTCAACCTTCCCTTAGACATAGCAGTTTGGAAAACCTCTTTTTGTGGAATTTGCAAGTGGAGATTTCAAGCGCTTTGGGGCCAACGGTAGAAAAGGAAATATCCTCGTATAAAAACTAGAGAGAATCATTCTCAGAAACCACTTTGTGTAGTGTGCGTTCCACTCACAGAGTTCAATCTTTCCTTTCATAGAGCAGTTTGGAAACACTGTTTGTGAAGACTGCAAGTGGATATTTGGACCTCTTTGAGGATTTCGTTGGATACGGGATTTCTTCATCTAATGCTAGAAGGAAGAATTCCCAGAAATTCCTTTGATTTGTGTGTGTTCAGCTAACAGAGCTGAACCATCCTTTAGACAGAGCAGATTGGAAACCCTCTTTTTGAGGAATTTGCTTGTGGAGATTACAAGCGTTTTGGGGCCAACGGTAGAAAAGGAAATATCCTCGTATAAAAACTAGAGAGAATCATTCTCAGAAACCGCTTTGGGATGTGTGCGTTCCACTCACAGAGTTTAACCTTTCCTTTCATAGAGCAGTTTGGACACACTTTTTTTGTGAAGTCTGCAAGTGGATATTTGGACCTCTTTGAGGATTTCTTTGGAAGCGGGATTTCATCATCTAATGCTACACAGAAGATTTCTCAGTAACTTCGTTGATTTCTGTGTGTTCAACTAACAGAGCTGAACCATCCTTTAGACAGAGCAGATTGGAAACCCTCTTTTTGAGAAATTTGCTTTTGGGGATTTCAAGCGTTTTGGGGCCAACGGTAGAAAAGGAAATATCCTCGTATAAAAACTAGAGAGAATCATTCTCAGAAACCGCTTTGTGATGTGTGCGTTCCCCTCACGGAGTTTAACCTTTCTTTTCATAGAGCAGTTTGGACACACTCTGTTTGTGAAGTCTGCAAGTGGATATTTGGACCTCTTTGAGGATTTCGTTGGAAGCGGGATTTCTTCATCTAATGCTACACAGAAGATTTCTCAGTAACTTCGTTGATTTCTCTGTGTTCAACTAACAGAGTTCAACCTTCCCTTAGAGATAGCAGATTGGAAACCCTCTTTTTGTGGAATTTGCAAGTGGAGATTTCAAGCGCTTTGGGGCCAACGGTAGAAAAGGAAATATCCTCGTATAAAAACTGGAGAGAATCATTCTCAGAAAACACTTTGTGATGTGTGCGTTCCACTCACAGAGTTTAACCTTTCCTTTCATAGAGCAGTTTGGAAACACTCTGTTTGTGAAGACTGCAAGTGGATATTTGGACCTCTTTGAGGGTTTCGTTGGAAACGGGATTTCTTCATCTAATGCTAGAAGGAAGAATTCTCAGAAACTTCTTTGATTTGTGTGTGTTCAACTAATGGAGCTGAACCATCCTTTAGACAGAGCAGATTGGAAACCCTCTTTTTGAGGAATTTGCTTGTGGAGATTACAAGCGTTTTGGGGCCATCGGTGGAAAAGGAAATATCCTCGTATAAAAACTAGAGAGAATCATTCTCAGAAACCACTTTGTGATGTGTGCGTTCCACTCACAGAGTTTAACCTTTCTTTTCATAGAACAGTTTGGAAACACTCTGTTTGTAAAGTCTGCAAGTGGATATTTGGACCTCTTTGAGGATTTCGTTGGAAGCGGGATTTCTTCATCTAATGCTACACAGAAGATTTCTCAGTAACTTCGTTGATTTCTGTGTGTTCAACTAACAGAGTTCAACCTTCCCTTAGACATAGCAGTTTGGAAACCCTCTTTTTGTGGAATTTGCAAGTGGAGATTTCAAGCGCTTTGGGGCCAACGGTAGAAAAGGAAATATCCTCGTATAAAAACTAGAGAGAATCATTCTCAGAAACCACTTTGTGTAGTGTGCGTCCAACTCACAGGGTTCAATCTTTCCTTTCATAGAGCAGTTTGGAAACACTCTGTTTGTGAAGACTGCAAGTGGATATTTGGACCTCTTTGAGGATTTCGTTGGATGCGGGATTTCTTCATCTAATGCTAGAAGGAAGAATTCCCAGAAATTCCTTTGATTTGTGTGTGTTCAGCTAACAGAGCTGAACCATCCTTTAGACAGAGCAGATTGGAAACCCTCTTTTTGAGGAATTTGCTTGTGGAGATTACAAGCGTTTTGGGGCCAACGGTAGAAAAGGAAATATCCTGGTATAAAAACTAGAGAGAATCATTCTCAGAAACCACTTTGTGATGTGTGCGTTCCACTCACAGAGTTTAACCTTTCTTTTCATAGAACAGTTTGGAAACACTCTGTTTGTAAAGTCTGCAAGTGGATATTTGGACCTCTTTGAGGATTTCGTTGGAAGCGGGATTTCTTTATCTAATGCTACACAGAAGATTTCTCAGTAACTTCGTTGATTTGTGTGTGTTCAAATAACAGAATTCAACCTTCCCTTTGAGATAGCAGCTTGGAAACCCTCTTTTTGTGGAATTTGCAAGTGGAGATTTCAAGCGCTTTGGGGCCAACGGTAGAAAAGGAAATATCTTCGTATAAAAACTACAGAGAACCATTCTCAGAAACCACTTTGTGTTGTGCGCGTTCCACTCACAGAGTTTAACCTTTCTTTTCATAGAGCAGTTTGGAAACACTCTGTTTGTGAAGTCTGCAAGTGGATATTTGGACCTCTTTGAGGATTTCGTTGGAAACGGGATTTCTTCATCTAATGCTAGAAGGAAGAATTCTCAGAAATTTCTTTGATATGTGTGTGTTCAACTAACAGAGCTGAACCTTCCTTTAGACAGAGCAGAATGGAAACCCTCTTTTTGAGGAATTTGCTTGTGGAGATTTCAAGCCTTTTGGGGCCAACGGTAGAAAAGGAAATATCCTCGTATAAAAACTAGAGAGAATCATTCTCAGAAACCACTTTGTGATGTGTGCGTTCCACTCACAGAGTTTAATCTTTCTTTTCATAGAACAGTTTGGAAACACTCTGTTTGTAAAGTCTGCAAGTGGATATTTGGACCTCTTTGAGGATTTCGTTGGAAGCGGGATTTCTTCATCTAATGCTACACAGAAGATTTCTCAGTAACTTCGTTGATTTCTGTGTGTTCAACTAACAGAGTTCAACCTTCCCTTAGACATAGCAGATTGGAAAACCACTTTTTGTGGAATTTGCAAATGGAGATTTCAAGCGCTTTGGGGTCAACTGTAGAAAAGGAAATATCCTCGTATAAAAACTAGAGAGAATCATTCTCAGAAACCACTTTGTGTAGTGTGTGTTCCACTCACAGAGTTCAATCTTTGCTTTCATACGGCAGTTTGGAAACACTCTGTTTGTGAAGACTGCAAGTGGATATTTGGACCTCTTTGAGGATTTCGTTGGAAACGGGATTTCTTCATCTAATGCTAGAAGGAAGAATTCCCAGAAATTTCTTTGATTTGTCTGTGTTCAGCTAACAGAGCTGAACCATCCTTTAGACAGAGCAGATTGGAAACCCTCTTTTTGAGGAATTTGCTTGTGGAGATTTCAAGCGTTTTGGGGCCAACTGTAGAAAAGAAATATCCTGGTATAAAAACTAGAGAGAATCATTCTCAGAAACCACTTTGGATGTGTGCGTTCCACTCACAGAGTTTAACCTTTCTTTTCATAAAACAGTTTGGAAACACTCTGTTTGTAAAGTCTGCAAGTGGATATTTGGACCTCTTTGAGGATTTCGTTGGAAACGGGATTTCTTCATCTAATGCTACACAGAAGATTTCTCAGTAACTTCGTTGATTTGTGTGTGTTCAACTAACAGAGTTCAACCTTCCCTTAGACATAGCAGATTGGAAACCCTCTTTTTGTGGAACTTGCAAGTGGAGATTTCAAGCGTTTTTGGGGCCAACGGTAGAAAAGGAAATATCCTCGTATAAAAAATAGAGAGAATCATTCTCAGAAACCGCTTTGTGATGTGTGCGTTCCACTCACAGAGTTTAACCTTTCCTTTCATAGAGCAGTTTGGACACACTATGTTTGTGAAGTCTGCAAGTGGATATTTGGACCTCTTTGAGGATTTCTTTGGAAGCGGGATTTCATCATCTAATGCTACACAGAAGATTTCTCAGTAACTTCGTTGACTTCTGTGTGTTCAACTAACAGAGCTGAACCATCCTTTAGACAGAGCAGATTGGAAACCCTCTTTTTGAGAAATTTGCTTTTGGGGATTTCAAGCGTATTGGGGCCAACGGTAGAAAAGGAACTATCCTCGTATAAAAACTAGAGAGAATCATTCTCAGAAACCGCTTTGTGATGTGTGCGTTCCCCTCACGGAGTTTAACCTTTCTTTTCATAGAGCAGTTTGGACACACTCTGTTTGTGAAGTCTGCAAGTGGATATTTGGACCTCTTTGAGGATTTCGTTGGAAGCGGGATTTCTTCATCTAATGCTACACAGAACATTTCTCAGTGACTTCGTTGATTTCTGTGTGTTCAACTAACAGAGTTCAACCTTCCCTTAGACATAGCAGTTTGGAAACCCTCTTTTTGTGGAATTTGCAAGTGGAGATTTCAAGCGCTTTGGGGCCAACGGTAGAAAAGGAAATATCCTCGTATAAAAACTAGAGAGAATCATTCTCAGAAACCACTTTGTGTAGTGTGCGTTCCACTCACAGAGTTCAATCTTTCCTTTCATAGAGCAGTTTGGAAACACTCTGTTTGTGAAGACTGCAAGTGGATATTTGGACCTCTTTGAGGATTTCGTTGGATACGGGATTTCTTCATCTAATGCTAGAAGGAAGAATTCCCAGAAATTCCTTTGATTTGTGTGTGTTCAGCTAACAGAGCTGAACCATCCTTTAGACAGAGCAGATTGGAAACCCTCTTTTTGAGGAATTTGCTTGTGGAGATTACAAGCGTTTTGGGGCCAACGGTAGAAAAGGAAATATCCTCGTATAAAAACTAGAGAGAATCATTCTCAGAAACCACTTTGTGATGTGTGCGTTCCACTCACAGAGTTTAACCTTTCTTTTCATAGAACAGTTTGGAAACACTCTGTTTGTAAAGTCTGCAAGTGGATATTTGGACCTCTTTGAGGATTTCGTTGGAAGCGGGATTTCTTCATCTAATGCTACACAGAAGATTTCTCAGTAACTTCGTTGATTTCTGTGTGTTCAACTAACAGAGTTCAACCTTCCCTTAGACATAGCAGTTTGGAAACCCTCTTTTTGTGGAATTTGCAAGTGGAGTTTTCAAGCGCTTTGGGGCCAACGGTAGAAAAGGAAATATCCTCGTATAAAAACTAGAGAGAATCATTCTCAGAAACCACTTTGTGTAGTGTGCGTTCCACTCACAGAGTTCAATCTTTGCTTTCATACGGCAGTTTGGAAACACTCTGTTTGTGAAGACTGCAAGTGGATATTTGGACCTCTTTGAGGATTTCGTTGGAAACGGGATTTCTTCATCTAATGCTAGAAGGAAGAATTCCCAGAAACTTCTTTGATTTGTGTGTGTTCAGCTAACAGAGCTGAACCATCCTTTAGACAGAGCAGATTGGAAACCCTCTTTTTGAGGAATTTGCTTGTGGAGATTTCAAGCGTTTTGGGGCCAACTGTAGAAAAGAAATATCCTGGTATAAAAACTAGAGAGAATCATTCTCAGAAACCACTTTGGATGTGTGCGTTCCACTCACAGAGTTTAACCTTTCTTTTAATAGAACAGTTTGTAAACACTCTGTTTGTAAAGTCTGCAAGTGGATATTTGGACCTCTTTGAGGATTTCGTTGGAAACGGGATTTCTTCATCTAATGCTACACAGAAGATTTCTCAGTAACTTCGTTGATTTGTGTGTGTTCAACTACCAGAGTTCAACCTTCCCTTAGACATAGCAGATTGGAAACCCTCTTTTTGTGGAACTTGCAAGTGGAGATTTCAAGCGATTTTGGGGCCAACGGTAGAAAAGGAAATATCCTCGTATAAAAAATAGAGAGAATCATTCTCAGAAACCGCTTTGTGATGTGTGCGTTCCCCTCAAGGAGTTTAACCTTTCTTTTCATAGAGCAGTTTGGACACACTATGTTTGTGAAGTCTGCAAGTGGATATTTGGACCTCTTTGAGGATTTCTTTGGAAGCGGGATTTCATCATCTAATGCTACACAGAAGATTTCTCAGTAACTTCGTTGATTTCTGTGTGTTCAACTAACAGAGCTGAACCATCCTTTAGACAGAGCAGATTGGAAACCCTCTTTTTGAGAAATTTGCTTTTGGGGATTTCAAGCGTTTTGGGGCCAACGGTAGAAAAGGAAATATCCTCGTATAAAAACTAGAGAGAATCATTCTCAGAAACCGCTTTGTGATGTGTGCGTTCCCCTCACGGAGTTTAACCTTTCTTTTCATAGAGCAGTTTGGACACACTCTGTTTGTGAAGTCTGCAAGTGGATATTTGGACCTCTTTGAGGATTTCGTTGGAAGCGGGATTTCTTCATCTAATGCTACACAGAAGATTTCTCAGTAACTTCGTTGATTTCTCTGTGTTCAACTAACAGAGTTCAACCTTCCCTTAGACATAGCAGATTGGAAACCCTCTTTTTGTGGAATTTGCAAGTGGAGATTTCAAGCGCTTTGGGGCCAACGGTAGAAAAGGAAATATCCTCGTATAAAAAATAGAGAGAATCATTCTCAGAAACCGCTTTGTGATGTGTGCGTTCCACTCACAGAGTTTAACCTTTCCTTTCATAGAGCAGTTTGGACACACTATGTTTGTGAAGTCTGCAAGTGGATATTTGGACCTCTTTGAGGATTTCTTTGGAAGCGGGATTTCATCATCTAATGCTACACAGAAGATTTCTCAGTAACTTCGTTGACTTCTGTGTGTTCAACTAACAGAGCTGAACCATCCTTTAGACAGAGCAGATTGGAAACCCTCTTTTTGAGAAATTTGCTTTTGGGGATTTCAAGCGTATTGGGGCCAACGGTAGAAAAGGAACTATCCTCGTATAAAAACTAGAGAGAATCATTCTCAGAAACCGCTTTGTGATGTGTGCGTTCCCCTCACGGAGTTTAACCTTTCTGTTCATAGAGCAGTTTGGACACACTCTGTTTGTGAAGTCTGCAAGTGGATATTTGGACCTCTTTGAGGATTTCGTTGGAAGCGGGATTTCTTCATCTAATGCTACACAGAACATTTCTCAGTAACTTCGTTGATTTCTGTGTGTTCAACTAACAGAGTTCAACCTTCCCTTAGACATAGCAGTTTGGAAACCCTCTTTTTGTGGAATTTGCAAGTGGAGATTTCAAGCGCTTTGGGGCCAACGGTAGAAAAGGAAATATCCTCGTATAAAAACTAGAGAGAATCATTCTCAGAAACCACTTTGTGTAGTGTGCGTTCCACTCACAGAGTTCAATCTTTCCTTTCATAGAGCAGTTTGGAAACACTCTGTTTGTGAAGACTGCAAGTGGATATTTGGACCTCTTTGAGGATTTCGTTGGATACGGGATTTCTTCATCTAATGCTAGAAGGAAGAATTCCCAGAAATTCCTTTGATTTGTGTGTGTTCAGCTAACAGAGCTGAACCATCCTTTAGACAGAGCAGATTGGAAACCCTCTTTTTGAGGAATTTGCTTGTGGAGATTACAAGCGTTTTGGGGCCAACGGTAGAAAAGGAAATATCCTCGTATAAAAACTAGAGAGAATCATTCTCAGAAACCACTTTGTGATGTGTGCGTTCCACTCACAGAGTTTAACCTTTCTTTTCATAGAACAGTTTGGAAACACTCTGTTTGTAAAGTCTGCAAGTGGATATTTGGACCTCTTTGAGGATTTCGTTGGAAGCGGGATTTCTTCATCTAATGCTACACAGAAGATTTCTCAGTAACTTCGTTGATTTCTGTGTGTTCAACTAACAGAGTTCAACCTTCCCTTAGACATAGCAGTTTGGAAACCCTCTTTTTGTGGAATTTGCAAGTGGAGTTTTCAAGCGCTTTGGGGCCAACGGTAGAAAAGGAAATATCCTCGTATAAAAACTAGAGAGAATCATTCTCAGAAACCACTTTGTGTAGTGTGCGTTCCACTCACAGAGTTCAATCTTTGCTTTCATACGGCAGTTTGGAAACACTCTGTTTGTGAAGACTGCAAGTGGATATTTGGACCTCTTTGAGGATTTCGTTGGAAACGGGATTTCTTCATCTAATGCTAGAAGGAAGAATTCCCAGAAACTTCTTTGATTTGTGTGTGTTCAGCTAACAGAGCTGAACCATCCTTTAGACAGAGCAGATTGGAAACCCTCTTTTTGAGGAATTTGCTTGTGGAGATTTCAAGCGTTTTGGGGCCAACTGTAGAAAAGAAATATCCTGGTATAAAAACTAGAGAGAATCATTCTCAGAAACCACTTTGGATGTGTGCGTTCCACTCACAGAGTTTAACCTTTCTTTTAATAGAACAGTTTGTAAACACTCTGTTTGTAAAGTCTGCAAGTGGATATTTGGACCTCTTTGAGGATTTCGTTGGAAACGGGATTTCTTCATCTAATGCTACACAGAAGATTTCTCAGTAACTTCGTTGATTTGTGTGTGTTCAACTACCAGAGTTCAACCTTCCCTTAGACATAGCAGATTGGAAACCCTCTTTTTGTGGAACTTGCAAGTGGAGATTTCAAGCGATTTTGGGGCCAACGGTAGAAAAGGAAATATCCTCGTATAAAAAATAGAGAGAATCATTCTCAGAAACCGCTTTGTGATGTGTGCGTTCCCCTCAAGGAGTTTAACCTTTCTTTTCATAGAGCAGTTTGGACACACTATGTTTGTGAAGTCTGCAAGTGGATATTTGGACCTCTTTGAGGATTTCTTTGGAAGCGGGATTTCATCATCTAATGCTACACAGAAGATTTCTCAGTAACTTCGTTGATTTCTGTGTGTTCAACTAACAGAGCTGAACCATCCTTTAGACAGAGCAGATTGGAAACCCTCTTTTTGAGAAATTTGCTTTTGGGGATTTCAAGCGTTTTGGGGCCAACGGTAGAAAAGGAAATATCCTCGTATAAAAACTAGAGAGAATCATTCTCAGAAACCGCTTTGTGATGTGTGCGTTCCCCTCACGGAGTTTAACCTTTCTTTTCATAGAGCAGTTTGGACACACTCTGTTTGTGAAGTCTGCAAGTGGATATTTGGACCTCTTTGAGGATTTCGTTGGAAGCGGGATTTCTTCATCTAATGCTACACAGAAGATTTCTCAGTAACTTCGTTGATTTCTCTGTGTTCAACTAACAGAGTTCAACCTTCCCTTAGACATAGCAGATTGGAAACCCTCTTTTTGTGGAATTTGCAAGTGGAGATTTCAAGCGCTTTGGGGCCAACGGTAGAAAAGGAAATATCCTCGTATAAAAACTGGAGAGAATCATTCTCAGAAAACACTTTGTGATGTGTGCGTTCCACTCACAGAGTTTAACCTTTCCTTTCATAGAGCAGTTTGGAAACACTCTGTTTGTGAAGACTGCAAGTGGATATTTGGACCTCTTTGAGGGTTTCGTTGGAAACGGGATTTCTTCATCTAATGCTAGAAGGAAGAATTCTCAGAAACTTCTTTGATTTGTGTGTGTTCAACTAACGGAGCTGAACCATCCTTTAGACAGAGCAGATTGGAAACCCTCTTTTTGAGGAATTTGCTTGTGGAGATTACAAGCGTTTTGGGGCCAACGGTAGAAAAGGAAATATCCTCGTATAAAAACTAGAGAGAATCATTCTCAGAAACCACTTTGTGATGTGTGCGTTCCACTCACAGAGTTTAACCTTTCTTTTCATAGAACAGTTTGGAAAAACTCTGTTTGTAAAGTCTGCAAGTGGATATTTGGACCTCTTTGAGGATTTCGTTGGAAGCGGGATTTCTTCATCTAATGCTACACAGAAGATTTCTCAGTAACTTCGTTGATTTGTGTGTGTTCAACTAACAGAGTTCAACCTTCCCTTAGACATAGCAGATTGGAAACCCTCTTTTTGTGGAATTTGCAAGTGGAGATTTCAAGCGTTTTGGGGCCAACGGTAGAAAAGGCATCATCCTCGTATAAAAACTAGAGAGAATCATTCTCAGAAACCACTTTGTGATGTGTGCGTTCCCCTCACAGATTTTAACCTTTCTTTTCATAGAGCAGTTTGGACACACTCTGTTTGTGAAGTCTGCAATTGGATATTTGGCCCTCTTTGAGGATTTCATAGGAAGCGGGATTTCTTCATCTAATGCTACACAGAAGATTTCTCAGTAACTTCGTTGATTTCTGTGTGTTCAACTAACAGAGTTCAACCTTCCCTTAGAGATAGCAGATTGGAAACCCACTTTTTGTGGAATTTGCAAGTGGAGATTTCAAGCGCTTTGGGGCCAACGGTAGAAAAGGAAATATCCTCGTATAGAAAGTGGAGAGAATCATTCTCAGAAACCACTTTGTGATGTGTGCGTTCCACTCACAGAGTTTAACCTTTCCTTTCATAGAGCAGTTTGGAAACACTCTGTTTGTGAAGACTGCAAGTGGATATTTGGACCTCTTTGAGGATTTCTTTGGAAACGGGATTTCTTCATCTAATGCTAGAAGGAAGAATTCTCAGAAACTTCTTTGATTTGTGTGTGTTCAACTAACGGAGCTGAACCATCCTTTAGACAGAGCAGATTGGAAACCATCTTTTTGAGGAATTTGCTTGTGGAGATTTCAAGCGTTTTGGGGCCAACGGTAGAAAAGGAAATATCCTCGTATAAAAACTAGAGAGAATCATTTTCAGAAACCACTTTGTGTTGTGCGCGTTCCACTCACAGAGTTTAACCTTTCTTTTCATAGAGCAGTTTGGAAACACTCTGTTTGTAAAGTCTGCAAGTGGATATTTGGACCTCTTTGAGGATTTCGTTGGAAGCGGGATTTCTTCATCTAATGCTACACAGAAGATTTCTCAGTAACTTCGTTGATTTCTGTGTGTTCAACTAACAGAGTTCAACCTTCCCTTAGAGATATCAGCTTGGAAACCCTCTTTTTGTGGAATTTGCAAGTGGAGATTTCAAGCGCTTTGGGGACAACGGTAGAAAAGGAAATATCTTCGTATAAAAACTAGAGAGAACCATTCTCAGAAACCACTTTGTGTTGTGCGCGTTCCACTCACAGAGTTTAACCTTTCTTTTCATAGAGCAGTTTGGAAACACTCTGTTTGTGAAGTCTGCAAGTGGATATTTGGATCTCTTTGAGGATTTCGTTGGAATCGGGATTTCTTCATCTAATGCTAGAAGGAAGAATTCTCAGAAACTTCTTTGATATGTGTGTGTTCAACTGACAGAGCTGAACCATCCTTTAGACAGAGCAGAATGGAAACCCTCTTTTTGAGGAATTTGCTTGTGGAGATTTCAAGCCTTTTGGGGCCAACGGTAGAAAAGGAAATATCCTCGTATAAAAACTAGAGAGAATCATTCTCAGAAACCACTTTGTGATGTGTGCGTTCCACTCACAGAGTTTAATCTTTCTTTTCATAGAACAGTTTGGAAACACTCTGTTTGTAAAGTCTGCAAGTGGATATTTGGACCTCTTTGAGGATTTCGTTGGAAGCGGGATTTCTTCATCTAATGCTACACAGAAGATTTCTCAGTAACTTCGTTGATTTGTGTGTGTTCAACTAACAGAGTTCAACCTTCCCTTAGACATAGCAGATTGGAAACCCTCTTTTTGTGGAATTTGCAAGTGGAGATTTCAAGCGCTTTGGGGTCAACTGTAGAAAAGGAAATATCCTCGTATAAAAACTAGAGAGAATCATTCTCAGAAACCACTTTGTGTAGTGTGCGTTCCACTCACAGAGTTCAATCTTTCCTTTCCTACGGCAGTTTGGAAACACTCTGTTTGTGAAGACTGCAAGTGGATATTTGGACCTCTTTGAGGATTTCGTTGGAAACGGGATTTCTTCATCTAATGCTAGAAGGAAGAATTCCCAGAAATTTCTTTGATTTGTGTGTGTTCAGCTAACAGAGCTGAACCATCCTTTAGACAGAGCAGATTGGAAACCCTCTTTTTGAGGAATTTGCTTGTGGAGATTTCAAGCGTTTTGGGGCCAACTGTAGAAAAGAAATATCCTGGTATAAAAACTAGAGAGAATCATTCTCAGAAACCACTTTGGATGTGTGCGTTCCACTCACAGAGTTTAACCTTTCTTTTCATAGAACAGTTTGGAAACACTCTGTTTGTAAAGTCTGCAAGTGGATATTTGGACCTCTTTGAGGATTTCGTTGGAAGCGGGATTTCTTCATCTAATGCTACACAGAAGATTTCTCAGTAACTTCGTTGATTTGTGTGTGTTCAACTAACAGAGTTCAACCTTCCCTTAGACATAGCAGATTGGAAACCCTCTTTTTGTGGAACTTGCAAGTGGAGATTTCAAGCGTTTTTGGGGCCAACGGTAGAAAAGGAAATATCCTCGTATAAAAAATAGAGAGAATCATTCTCAGAAACCGCTTTGGGATGTGTGCGTTCCCCTCAAGGAGTTTAACCTTTCTTTTCATAGAGCAGTGTGGACACACTATGTTTGTGAAGTCTGCAAGTGGATATTTGGACCTCTTTGAGGATTTCTTTGGAAGCGGGATTTCATCATCTAATGCTACACAGGAGATTTCTCAGTAACTTCGTTGATTTCTGTGTGTTCAACTAACAGAGCTGAACCATCCTTTAGACAGAGCAGATTGGAAACCCTCTTTTTGAGAAATTTGCTTTTGGGGATTTCAAGCGTTTTGGAGCCAACGGTAGAAAAGTAAATATCCTCGTATAAAAACTAGAGAGAATCATTCTCAGAAACCGCTTTGTGATGTGTGCGTTCCCCTCACGGAGTTTAACCTTTCTTTTCATAGAGCAGTTTGGACACACTCTGTTTGTGAAGTCTGCAAGTGGATATTTGGACCTCTTTGAGGATTTCGTTGGAAGCGGGATTTCTTCATCTAATGCTACACAGAAGATTTCTCAGTAACTTCGTTGATTTCTCTGTGTTCAACTAACAGAGTTCAACCTTCCCTTAGACATAGCAGATTGGAAACCCTCTTTTTGTGGAATTTGCAAGTGGAGATTTCAAGCGCTTTGGGGCCAACGGTAGAAAAGGAAATATCCTCGTATAAAAACTGGAGAGAATCATTCTCAGAAAACACTTTGTGATGTGTGCATTCCACTCACAGAGTTTAACCTTTCCTTTCATAGAGCAGTTTGGAAACACTCTGTTTGTGAAGACTGCAAGTGGATATTTGGACCTCTTTGAGGGTTTCGTTGGAAACGGGATTTCTTCATCTAATGCTAGAAGGAAGAATTCTCAGAAACTTCTTTGATTTGTGTGTGTTCAACTAACGGAGCTGAACCATCCTTTAGACAGAGCAGATTGGAAACCCTCTTTTTGAGGAATTTGCTTGTGGAGATTACAAGCGTTTTGGGGCCAACGGTAGAAAAGGAAATATCCTCATATAAAAACTAGAGAGAATCATTCTCAGAAACCACTTTGTGATGTGTGCGTTCCACTCACAGAGTTTAACCTTTCTTTTCATAGAACAGTTTGGAAACACTCTGTTTGTAAAGTCTGCAAGTGGATATTTGGACCTCTTTGAGGATTTCGTTGGAAGCGGGATTTCTTCATCTAATGCTACACAGAAGATTTCTCAGTAACTTCGTTGATTTTTGTGTGTTCAACTAACAGAGTTCAACCTTCCCTTAGACATAGCAGATTGGAAACCCTCTTTTTGTGGAATTTGCAAGTGGAGATTTCAAGCGTTTTGGGGCCAACGGTAGAAAAGGAATTATCCTCGTATAAAAACTAGAGAGAATCATTCTCAGAAACCACTTTGTGATGTGTGCGTTCCCCTCACAGATTTTAACCTTTCTTTTCATAGAGCAGTTTGGACACACTCTGTTTGTGAAGTCTGCAATTGGATATTTGGCCCTCTTTGAGGATTTCATAGGAAGCGGGATTTCTTCATCTAATGCTACACAGAAGATTTCTCAGTAACTTCGTTGATTTCTGTGTGTTCAACTAACAGAGTTCAACCTTCCCTTAGAGATAGCAGATTGGAAACCCACTTTTTGTGGAATTTGCAAGTGGAGATTTCAAGCGCTTTGGGGCCAACGGTAGAAAAGGAAATATCCTCGTATAAAAAGTGGAGAGAATCATTCTCAGAAACCACTTTGTGATGTGTGCGTTCCACTCACAGAGTTTAACCTTTCCTTTCATAGAGCAGTTTGGAAACACTCTGTTTGTGAAGACTGCAAGTGGATATTTGGACCTCTTTGAGGATTTCTTTGGAAACGGGATTTCTTCATCTAATGCTAGAAGGAAGAATTCTCAGAAACTTCTTTGATTTGTGTGTGTTCAATTAACGGAGCTGAACCATCCTTTAGACAGAGCAGATTGGAAACCCTCTTTTTGAGGAATTTGCTTGTGGAGATTTCAAGCCTTTTGGGGCCAACGGTAGAAAAGGAAATATCCTCGTATAGAAACTAGAGAGAATCATTCTCAGAAACCACTTTGTGATGTGTGCGTTCCACTCACAGAGTTTAATCTTTCTTTTCATAGAACAGTTTGGAAACACTCTGTTTGTGAAGTCTGCAATTGGATATTTGGCCCTCTTTGAGGATTTCATAGGAAGCGGGATTTCTTCATCTAATGCTACACAGAAGATTTCTCAGTAACTTCGTTGATTTCTGTGCGTTCAACTAACAGAGTTCAACCTTCCCTTAGAGATAGCAGATTGGAAACCCACTTTTTGTGGAATTTGCAAGTGGAGATTTCAAGCGCTTTGGGGCCAACGGTAGAAAAGGAAATATCCTCGTATAGAAAGTGGAGAGAATCATTCTCAGAAACCACTTTGTGATGTGTGCGTTCCACTCACAGAGTTTAACCTTTCCTTTCATAGAGCAGTTTGGAAACACTCTGTTTGTGAAGACTGCAAGTGGATATTTGGACCTCTTTGAGGATTTCTTTGGAAACGGGATTTCTTCATCTAATGCTAGAAGGAAGAATTCTCAGAAACTTCTTTGATTTGTGTGTGTTCAACTAACGGAGCTGAACCATCCTTTAGACAGAGCAGATTGGAAACCATCTTTTTGAGGAATTTGCTTGTGGAGATTTCAAGCGTTTTGGGGCCAACGGTAGAAAAGGAAATATCCTCGTATAAAAACTAGAGAGAATCATTTTCAGAAACCACTTTGTGTTGTGCGCGTTCCACTCACAGAGTTTAACCTTTCTTTTCATAGAGCAGTTTGGAAACACTCTGTTTGTAAAGTCTGCAAGTGGATATTTGGACCTCTTTGAGGATTTCGTTGGAAGCGGGATTTCTTCATCTAATGCTACACAGAAGATTTCTCAGTAACTTCGTTGATTTCTGTGTGTTCAACTAACAGAGTTCAACCTTCCCTTAGACATAGCAGTTTGGAAACCCTCTTTTTGTGGAATTTGCAAGTGGAGATTTCAAGCGCTTTGGGGCCAACGGTAGAAAAGGAAATATCCTCGTATAAAAACTAGAGAGAATCATTCTCAGAAACCACTTTGTGTAGTGTGCGTTCCACTCACAGAGTTCAATCTTTCCTTTCATAGAGCAGTTTGGAAACACTCTGTTTGTGAAGACTGCAAGTGGATATTTGGACCTCTTTGAGGATTTCGTTGGATACGGGATTTCTTCATCTAATGCTAGAAGGAAGAATTCCCAGAAATTCCTTTGATTTGTGTGTGTTCAGCTAACAGAGCTGAACCATCCTTTAGACAGAGCAGATTGGAAACCCTCTTTTTGAGGAATTTGCTTGTGGAGATTACAAGCGTTTTGGGGCCAACGGTAGAAAAGGAAATATCCTCGTATAAAAACTAGAGAGAATCATTCTCAGAAACCACTTTGTGATGTGTGCGTTCCACTCACAGAGTTTAACCTTTCTTTTCATAGAACAGTTTGGAAACACTCTGTTTGTAAAGTCTGCAAGTGGATATTTGGACCTCTTTGAGGATTTCGTTGGAAGCGGGATTTCTTCATCTAATGCTACACAGAAGATTTCTCAGTAACTTCGTTGATTTGTGTGTGTTCAAATAACAGAGTTCAACCTTCCCTTTGAGATAGCAGCTTGGAAACCCTCTTTTTGTGGAATTTGTAAGTGGAGATTTCAAGCGCTTTGGGGCCAACGGTAGAAAAGGAAATATCTTCGTATAAAAACTACAGAGAACCATTCTCAGAAACCACTTTGTGTTGTGCGCGTTCCACTCACAGAGTTTAACCTTTCTTTTCATAGAGCAGTTTGGAAACACTCTGTTTGTGAAGTCTGCAAGTGGATATTTGGACCTCTTTGAGGATTTCGTTGGAAACGGGATTTCTTCATCTAATGCTAGAAGGAAGAATTCTCAGAAATTTCTTTGATATGTGTGTGTTCAACTAACACAGCTGAACCATCCTTTAGACAGAGCAGAATGGAAACCCTCTTTTTGAGGAATTTGCTTGTGGAGATTTCAAGCCTTTTGGGGCCAACGGTAGAAAAGGAAATATCCTCGTATAAAAACTAGAGAGAATCATTCTCAGAAACCACTTTGTGATGTGTGCGTTCCACTCACAGAGTTTAATCTTTCTTTTCATAGAACAGTTTGGAAACACTCTGTTTGTAAAGTCTGCAAGTGGATATTTGGACCTCTTTGAGGATTTCGTTGGAAGCGGGATTTCTTCATCTAATGCTACACAGAAGATTTCTCAGTAACTTCGTTGATTTCTGTGTGTTCAACTAACAGAGTTCAACCTTCCCTTAGACATAGCAGATTGGAAAACCTCTTTTTGTGGAATTTGCAAATGGAGATTTCAAGCGCTTTGGGGTCAACTGTAGAAAAGGAAATATCCTCGTATAAAAACTAGAGAGAATCATTCTCAGAAACCACTTTGTGTAGTGTGTGTTCCACTCACAGAGTTCAATCTTTGCTTTCATACGGCAGTTTGGAAACACTCTGTTTGTGAAGACTGCAAGTGGATATTTGGACCTGTTTGAGGATTTCGTTGGAAACGGGATTTCTTCATCTAATGCTAGAAGGAAGAATTCCCAGAAATTTCTTTGATTTGTGTGTGTTCAGCTAACAGAGCTGAACCATCCTTTAGACAGAGCAGATTGGAAACCCTCTTTTTGAGGAATTTGCTTGTGGAGATTTCAAGCGTTTTGGGGCCAACTGTAGAAAAGAAATATCCTGGTATAAAAACTAGAGAGAATCATTCTCAGAAACCACTTTGGATGTGTGCGTTCCACTCACAGAGTTTAACCTTTCTTTTCATAAAACAGTTTGGAAACACTCTGTTTGTAAAGTCTGCAAGTGGATATTTGGACCTCTTTGAGGATTTCGTTGGAAACGGGATTTCTTCATCTAATGCTACACAGAAGATTTCTCAGTAACTTCGTTGATTTGTGTGTGTTCAACTAACAGAGTTCAACCTTCCCTTAGACATAGCAGATTGGAAACCCTCTTTTTGTGGAACTTGCAAGTGGAGATTTCAAGCGTTTTTGGGGCCAACGGTAGAAAAGGAAATATCCTCGTATAAAAAATAGAGAGAATCATTCTCAGAAACCGCTTTGTGATGTGTGCGTTCCACTCACAGAGTTTAACCTTTCCTTTCATAGAGCAGTTTGGACACACTATGTTTGTGAAGTCTGCAAGTGGATATTTGGACCTCTTTGAGGATTTCTTTGGAAGCGGGATTTCATCATCTAATGCTACACAGAAGATTTCTCAGTAACTTCGTTGATTTCTGTGTGTTCAACTAACAGAGCTGAACCATCCTTTAGACAGAGCAGATTGGAAACCCTCTTTTTGAGAAATTTGCTTTTGGGGATTTCAAGCGTATTGGGGCCAACGGTAGAAAAGGAACTATCCTCGTATAAAAACTAGAGAGAATCATTCTCAGAAACCGCTTTGTGATGTGTGCGTTCCCCTCACGGAGTTTAACCTTTCTTTTCATAGAGCAGTTTGGACACACTCTGTTTGTGAAGTCTGCAAGTGGATATTTGGACCTCTTTGAGGATTTCGTTGGAAGCGGGATTTCTTCATCTAATGCTACACAGAAGATTTCTCAGTAACTTCGTTGATTTGTGTGTGTTCAACTAACAGAGTTCAACCTTCCCTTAGAGATATCAGCTTGGAAACCCTCTTTTTGTGGAATTTGCAAGTGGAGATTTCAAGCGCTTTGGGGACAACGGTAGAAAAGGAAATATCTTCGTATAAAAACTAGAGAGAACCATTCTCAGAAACCACTTTGTGTTGTGCGCGTTCCACTCACAGAGTTTAACCTTTCTTTTCATAGAGCAGTTTGGAAACACTCTGTTTGTGAAGTCTGCAAGTGGATATTTGGATCTCTTTGAGGATTTCGTTGGAATCGGGATTTCTTCATCTAATGCTAGAAGGAAGAATTCTCAGAAACTTCTTTGATATGTGTGTGTTCAACTGACAGAGCTGAACCATCCTTTAGACAGAGCAGAATGGAAACCCTCTTTTTGAGGAATTTGCTTGTGGAGATTTCAAGCCTTTTGGGGCCAACGGTAGAAAAGGAAATATCCTCGTATAAAAACTAGAGAGAATCATTCTCAGAAACCACTTTGTGATGTGTGCGTTCCACTCACAGAGTTTAATCTTTCTTTTCATAGAACAGTTTGGAAACACTCTGTTTGTAAAGTCTGCAAGTGGATATTTGGACCTCTTTGAGGATTTCGTTGGAAGCGGGATTTCTTCATCTAATGCTACACAGAAGATTTCTCAGTAACTTCGTTGATTTGTGTGTGTTCAACTAACAGAGTTCAACCTTCCCTTAGACATAGCAGATTGGAAACCCTCTTTTTGTGGAATTTGCAAGTGGAGATTTCAAGCGCTTTGGGGTCAACTGTAGAAAAGGAAATATCCTCGTATAAAAACTAGAGAGAATCATTCTCAGAAACCACTTTGTGTAGTGTGCGTTCCACTCACAGAGTTCAATCTTTCCTTTCCTACGGCAGTTTGGAAACACTCTGTTTGTGAAGACTGCAAGTGGATATTTGGACCTCTTTGAGGATTTCGTTGGAAACGGGATTTCTTCATCTAATGCTAGAAGGAAGAATTCCCAGAAATTTCTTTGATTTGTGTGTGTTCAGCTAACAGAGCTGAACCATCCTTTAGACAGAGCAGATTGGAAACCCTCTTTTTGAGGAATTTGCTTGTGGAGATTTCAAGCGTTTTGGGGCCAACTGTAGAAAAGAAATATCCTGGTATAAAAACTAGAGAGAATCATTCTCAGAAACCACTTTGGATGTGTGCGTTCCACTCACAGAGTTTAACCTTTCTTTTCATAGAACAGTTTGGAAACACTCTGTTTGTAAAGTCTGCAAGTGGATATTTGGACCTCTTTGAGGATTTCGTTGGAAGCGGGATTTCTTCATCTAATGCTACACAGAAGATTTCTCAGTAACTTCGTTGATTTGTGTGTGTTCAACTAACAGAGTTCAACCTTCCCTTAGACATAGCAGATTGGAAACCCTCTTTTTGTGGAACTTGCAAGTGGAGATTTCAAGCGTTTTTGGGGCCAACGGTAGAAAAGGAAATATCCTCGTATAAAAAATAGAGAGAATCATTCTCAGAAACCGCTTTGGGATGTGTGCGTTCCCCTCAAGGAGTTTAACCTTTCTTTTCATAGAGCAGTTTGGACACACTATGTTTGTGAAGTCTGCAAGTGGATATTTGGACCTCTTTGAGGATTTCTTTGGAAGCGGGATTTCATCATCTAATGCTACACAGGAGATTTCTCAGTAACTTCGTTGATTTCTGTGTGTTCAACTAACAGAGCTGAACCATCCTTTAGACAGAGCAGATTGGAAACCCTCTTTTTGAGAAATTTGCTTTTGGGGATTTCAAGCATTTTGGAGCCAACGGTAGAAAAGTAAATATCCTCGTATAAAAACTAGAGAGAATCATTCTCAGAAACCGCTTTGTGATGTGTGCGTTCCCCTCACGGAGTTTAACCTTTCTTTTCATAGAGCAGTTTGGACACACTCTGTTTGTGAAGTCTGCAAGTGGATATTTGGACCTCTTTGAGGATTTCGTTGGAAGCGGGATTTCTTCATCTAATGCTACACAGAAGATTTCTCAGTAACTTCGTTGATTTCTCTGTGTTCAACTAACAGAGTTCAACCTTCCCTTAGACATAGCAGATTGGAAACCCTCTTTTTGTGGAATTTGCAAGTGGAGATTTCAAGCGCTTTGGGGCCAACGGTAGAAAAGGAAATATCCTCGTATAAAAACTGGAGAGAATCATTCTCAGAAAACACTTTGTGATGTGTGCATTCCACTCACAGAGTTTAACCTTTCCTTTCATAGAGCAGTTTGGAAACACTCTGTTTGTGAAGACTGCAAGTGGATATTTGGACCTCTTTGAGGGTTTCGTTGGAAACGGGATTTCTTCATCTAATGCTAGAAGGAAGAATTCTCAGAAACTTCTTTGATTTGTGTGTGTTCAACTAACGGAGCTGAACCATCCTTTAGACAGAGCAGATTGGAAACCCTCTTTTTGAGGAATTTGCTTGTGGAGATTACAAGCGTTTTGGGGCCAACGGTAGAAAAGGAAATATCCTCGTATAAAAACTAGAGAGAATCATTCTCAGAAACCACTTTGTGATGTGTGCGTTCCACTCACAGAGTTTAACCTTTCTTTTCATAGAACAGTTTGGAAACACTCTGTTTGTAAAGTCTGCAAGTGGATATTTGGACCTCTTTGAGGATTTCGTTGGAAGCGGGATTTCTTCATCTAATGCTACACAGAAGATTTCTCAGTAACTTCGTTGATTTTTGTGTGTTCAACTAACAGAGTTCAACCTTCCCTTAGACATAGCAGATTGGAAACCCTCTTTTTGTGGAATTTGCAAGTGGAGATTTCAAGCGTTTTGGGGCCAACGGTAGAAAAGGAATTATCCTCGTATAAAAACTAGAGAGAATCATTCTCAGAAACCACTTTGTGATGTGTGCGTTCCCCTCACAGATTTTAACCTTTCTTTTCATAGAGCAGTTTGGACACACTCTGTTTGTGAAGTCTGCAATTGGATATTTGGCCCTCTTTGAGGATTTCATAGGAAGCGGGATTTCTTCATCTAATGCTACACAGAAGATTTCTCAGTAACTTCGTTGATTTCTGTGTGTTCAACTAACAGAGTTCAACCTTCCCTTAGAGATAGCAGATTGGAAACCCACTTTTTGTGGAATTTGCAAGTGGAGATTTCAAGCGCTTTGGGGCCAACGGTAGAAAAGGAAATATCCTCGTATAGAAAGTGGAGAGAATCATTCTCAGAAACCACTTTGTGATGTGTGCGTTCCACTCACAGAGTTTAACCTTTCCTTTCATAGAGCAGTTTGGAAACACTCTGTTTGTGAAGACTGCAAGTGGATATTTGGACCTCTTTGAGGATTTCTTTGGAAACGGGATTTCTTCATCTAATGCTAGAAGGAAGAATTCTCAGAAACTTCTTTGATTTGTGTGTGTTCAATTAACGGAGCTGAACCATCCTTTAGACAGAGCAGATTGGAAACCCTCTTTTTGAGGAATTTGCTTGTGGAGATTTCAAGCCTTTTGGGGCCAACGGTAGAAAAGGAAATATCCTCGTATAAAAACTAGAGAGAATCATTCTCAGAAACCACTTTGTGTTGTGCGCGTTCCACTCACAGAGTTTAACCTTTCTTTTCATAGAGCAGTTTGGAAACACTCTGTTTGTAAAGTCTGCAAGTGGATATTTGGACCTCTTTTAGGATTTCGTTGGAAGCGGGATTTCTTCATCTAATGCTACACAGAAGATTTCTCAGTAACTTCGTTGATTTCTGTGTGTTCAACTAACAGAGTTCAACCTTCCCTTAGACATAGCAGTTTGGAAACCCTCTTTTTGTGGAATTTGCAAGTGGAGATTTCAAGCGCTTTGGGGCCAACGGTAGAAAAGGAAATATCCTCGTATAAAAACTAGAGAGAATCATTCTCAGAAACCACTTTGTGTAGTGTGCGTTCCACTCACAGAGTTCAATCTTTCCTTTCATAGAGCAGTTTGGAAACACTCTGTTTGTGAAGACTGCAAGTGGATATTTGGACCTCTTTGAGGATTTCGTTGGATACGGGATTTCTTCATCTAATGCTAGAAGGAAGAATTCCCAGAAATTCCTTTGATTTGTGTGTGTTCAGCTAACAGAGCTGAACCATCCTTTAGACAGAGCAGATTGGAAACCCTCTTTTTGAGGAATTTGCTTGTGGAGATTACAAGCGTTTTGGGGCCAACGGTAGAAAAGGAAATATCCTCGTATAAAAACTAGAGAGAATCATTCTCAGAAACCACTTTGTGATGTGTGCGTTCCACTCACAGAGTTTAACCTTTCTTTTCATAGAACAGTTTGGAAACACTCTGTTTGTAAAGTCTGCAAGTGGATATTTGGACCTCTTTGAGGATTTCGTTGGAAGCGGGATTTCTTCATCTAATGCTACACAGAAGATTTCTCAGTAACTTCGTTGATTTGTGTGTGTTCAAATAACAGAGTTCAACCTTCCCTTTGAGATAGCAGCTTGGAAACCCTCTTTTTGTGGAATTTGTAAGTGGAGATTTCAAGCGCTTTGGGGCCAACGGTAGAAAAGGAAATATCTTCGTATAAAAACTACAGAGAACCATTCTCAGAAACCACTTTGTGTTGTGCGCGTTCCACTCACAGAGTTTAACCTTTCTTTTCATAGAGCAGTTTGGAAACACTCTGTTTGTGAAGTCTGCAAGTGGATATTTGGACCTCTTTGAGGATTTCGTTGGAAACGGGATTTCTTCATCTAATGCTAGAAGGAAGAATTCTCAGAAATTTCTTTGATATGTGTGTGTTCAACTAACAGAGCTGAACCATCCTTTAGACAGAGCATAATGGAAACCCTCTTTTTGAGGAATTTGCTTGTGGAGATTTCAAGCCTTTTGGGGCCAACGGTAGAAAAGGAAATATCCTCGTATAAAAACTAGAGAGAATCATTCTCAGAAACCACTTTGTGATGTGTGCGTTCCACTCACAGAGTTTAATCTTTCTTTTCATAGAACAGTTTGGAAACACTCTGTTTGTAAAGTCTGCAAGTGGATATTTGGACCTCTTTGAGGATTTCGTTGGAAGCGGGATTTCTTCATCTAATGCTACACAGAAGATTTCTCAGTAACTTCGTTGATTTCTGTGTGTTCAACTAACAGAGTTCAACCTTCCCTTAGACATAGCAGATTGGAAAACCTCTTTTTGTGGAATTTGCAAATGGAGATTTCAAGCGCTTTGGGGTCAACTGTAGAAAAGGAAATATCCTCGTATAAAAACTAGAGAGAATCATTCTCAGAAACCACTTTGTGTAGTGTGTGTTCCACTCACAGAGTTCAATCTTTGCTTTCATACGGCAGTTTGGAAACACTCTGTTTGTGAAGACTGCAAGTGGATATTTGGACCTGTTTGAGGATTTCGTTGGAAACGGGATTTCTTCATCTAATGCTAGAAGGAAGAATTCCCAGAAATTTCTTTGATTTGTCTGTGTTCAGCTAACAGAGCTGAACCATCCTTTAGACAGAGCAGATTGGAAACCCTCTTTTTGAGGAATTTGCTTGTGGAGATTTCAAGCGTTTTGGGGCCAACTGTAGAAAAGAAATATCCTGGTATAAAAACTAGAGAGAATCATTCTCAGAAACCACTTTGGATGTGTGCGTTCCACTCACAGAGTTTAACCTTTCTTTTCATAAAACAGTTTGGAAACACTCTGTTTGTAAAGTCTGCAAGTGGATATTTGGACCTCTTTGAGGATTTCGTTGGAAACGGGATTTCTTCATCTAATGCTACACAGAAGATTTCTCAGTAACTTCGTTGATTTGTGTGTGTTCAACTAACAGAGTTCAACCTTCCCTTAGACATAGCAGATTGGAAACCCTCTTTTTGTGGAACTTGCAAGTGGAGATTTCAAGCGTTTTTGGGGCCAACGGTAGAAAAGGAAATATCCTCGTATAAAAAATAGAGAGAATCATTCTCAGAAACCGCTTTGTGATGTGTGCGTTCCACTCACAGAGTTTAACCTTTCCTTTCATAGAGCAGTTTGGACACACTATGTTTGTGAAGTCTGCAAGTGGATATTTGGACCTCTTTGAGGATTTCTTTGGAAGCGGGATTTCATCATCTAATGCTACACAGAAGATTTCTCAGTAACTTCGTTGATTTCTGTGTGTTCAACTAACAGAGCTGAACCATCCTTTAGACAGAGCAGATTGGAAACCCTCTTTTTGAGAAATTTGCTTTTGGGGATTTCAAGCGTATTGGGGCCAACGGTAGAAAAGGAACTATCCTCGTATAAAAACTAGAGAGAATCATTCTCAGAAACCGCTTTGTGATGTGTGCGTTCCCCTCACGGAGTTTAACCTTTCTTTTCATAGAGCAGTTTGGACACACTCTGTTTGTGAAGTCTGCAAGTGGATATTTGGACCTCTTTGAGGATTTCGTTGGAAGCGGGATTTCTTCATCTAATGCTACACAGAAGATTTCTCAGTAACTTCGTTGATTTCTGTGTGTTCAACTAACAGAGTTCCACCTTCCCTTAGACATAGCAGTTTGGAAACCCTCTTTTTGTGGAATTTGCAAGTGGAGATTTCAAGCGCTTTGGGGCCAACGGTAGAAAAGGAAATATCCTCGTATAAAAACTAGAGAGAATCATTCTCAGAAACCACTTTGTGTAGTGTGCGTTCCACTCACAGAGTTCAATCTTTCCTTTCATAGAGCAGTTTGGAAACACTCTGTTTGTGAAGACTGCAAGTGGATATTTGGACCTCTTTGAGGATTTCGTTGGATACGGGATTTCTTCATCTAATGCTAGAAGGAAGAATTCCCAGAAATTCCTTTGATTTGTGTGTGTTCAGCTAACAGAGCTGAACCATCCTTTAGACAGAGCAGATTGGAAACCCTCTTTTTGAGGAATTTGCTTGTGGAGATTACAAGCGTTTTGGGGCCAACGGTAGAAAAGGAAATATCCTCGTATAAAAACTAGAGAGAATCATTTTCAGAAACCACTTTGTGTTGTGCGCGTTCCACTCACAGAGTTTAACCTTTCTTTTCATAGAGCAGTTTGGAAACACTCTGTTTGTAAAGTCTGCAAGTGGATATTTGGACCTCTTTGAGGATTTCGTTGGAAGCGGGATTTCTTCATCTAATGCTACACAGAAGATTTCTCAGTAACTTCGTTGATTTGTGTGTGTTCAACTAACAGAGTTCAACCTTCCCTTAGAGATATCAGCTTGGAAACCCTCTTTTTGTGGAATTTGCAAGTGGAGATTTCAAGCGCTTTGGGGACAACGGTAGAAAAGGAAATATCTTCGTATAAAAACTAGAGAGAACCATTCTCAGAAACCACTTTGTGTTGTGCGCGTTCCACTCACAGAGTTTAACCTTTCTTTTCATAGAGCAGTTTGGAAACACTCTGTTTGTGAAGTCTGCAAGTGGATATTTGGATCTCTTTGAGGATTTCGTTGGAATCGGGATTTCTTCATCTAATGCTAGAAGGAAGAATTCTCAGAAACTTCTTTGATATGTGTGTGTTCAACTGACAGAGCTGAACCATCCTTTAGACAGAGCAGAATGGAAACCCTCTTTTTGAGGAATTTGCTTGTGGAGATTTCAAGCCTTTTGGGGCCAACGGTAGAAAAGGAAATATCCTCGTATAAAAACTAGAGAGAATCATTCTCAGAAACCACTTTGTGATGTGTGCGTTCCACTCACAGAGTTTAATCTTTCTTTTCATAGAACAGTTTGGAAACACTCTGTTTGTAAAGTCTGCAAGTGGATATTTGGACCTCTTTGAGGATTTCGTTGGAAGCGGGATTTCTTCATCTAATGCTACACAGAAGATTTCTCAGTAACTTCGTTGATTTGTGTGTGTTCAACTAACAGAGTTCAACCTTCCCTTAGACATAGCAGATTGGAAACCCTCTTTTTGTGGAATTTGCAAGTGGAGATTTCAAGCGCTTTGGGGTCAACTGTAGAAAAGGAAATATCCTCGTATAAAAACTAGAGAGAATCATTCTCAGAAACCACTTTGTGTAGTGTGCGCTCCACTCACAGAGTTCAATCTTTCCTTTCATACGGCAGTTTGGAAACACTCTGTTTTTGAAGACTGCAAGTGGATATTTGGACCTCTTTGAGGATTTCGTTGGAAACGGGATTTCTTCATCTAATGCTAGAAGGAAGAATTCCCAGAAATTTCTTTGATTTGTGTGTGTTCAGCTAACAGAGCTGAACCATCCTTTAGACAGAGCAGATTGGAAACCCTCTTTTTGAGGAATTTGCTTGTGGAGATTTCAAGCGTTTTGGGGCCAACTGTAGAAAAGAAATATCCTGGTATAAAAACTAGAGAGAATCATTCTCAGAAACCACTTTGGATGTGTGCGTTCCACTCACAGAGTTTAACCTTTCTTTTCATAGAACAGTTTGGAAACACTCTGTTTGTAAAGTCTGCAAGTGGATATTTGGACCTCTTTGAGGATTTCGTTGGAAGCGGGATTTCTTCATCTAATGCTACACAGAAGATTTCTCAGTAACTTCGTTGATTTGTGTGTGTTCAACTAACAGAGTTCAACCTTCCCTTAGACATAGCAGATTGGAAACCCTCTTTTTGTGGAACTTGCAAGTGGAGATTTCAAGCGTTTTTGGGGCCAACGGTAGAAAAGGAAATATCCTCGTATAAAAAATAGAGAGAATCATTCTCAGAAACCGCTTTGGGATGTGTGCGTTCCCCTCAAGGAGTTTAACCTTTCTTTTCATAGAGCAGTTTGGACACACTATGTTTGTGAAGTCTGCAAGTGGATATTTGGACCTCTTTGAGGATTTCTTTGGAAGCGGGATTTCATCATCTAATGCTACACAGAAGATTTCTCAGTAACTTCATTGATTTCTGTGTGTTCAACTAACAGAGCTGAACCATCCTTTAGACAGAGCAGATTGGAAACCCTCTTTTTGAGAAATTTGCTTTTGGGGATTTCAAGCGTTTTGGAGCCAACGGTAGAAAAGTAAATATCCTCGTATAAAAACTAGAGAGAATCATTCTCAGAAACCGCTTTGTGATGTGTGCGTTCCCCTCACGGAGTTTAACCTTTCTTTTCATAGAGCAGTTTGGACACACTCTGTTTGTGAAGTCTGCAAGTGGATATTTGGACCTCTTTGAGGATTTCGTTGGAAGCGGGATTTCTTCATCTAATGCTACACAGAAGATTTCTCAGTAACTTCGTTGATTTCTCTGTGTTCAACTAACAGAGTTCAACCTTCCCTTAGACATAGCAGATTGGAAACCCTCTTTTTGTGGAATTTGCAAGTGGAGATTTCAAGCGCTTTGGGGCCAACGGTAGAAAAGGAAATATCCTCGTATAAAAACTGGAGAGAATCATTCTCAGAAAACACTTTGTGATGTGTGCATTCCACTCACAGAGTTTAACCTTTCCTTTCATAGAGCAGTTTGGAAACACTCTGTTTGTGAAGACTGCAAGTGGATATTTGGACCTCTTTGAGGGTTTCGTTGGAAACGGGATTTCTTCATCTAATGCTAGAAGGAAGAATTCTCAGAAACTTCTTTGATTTGTGTGTGTTCAACTAACGGAGCTGAACCATCCTTTAGACAGAGCAGATTGGAAACCCTCTTTTTGAGGAATTTGCTTGTGGAGATTACAAGCGTTTTGGGGCCAACGGTAGAAAAGGAAATATCCTCGTATAAAAACTAGAGAGAATCATTCTCAGAAACCACTTTGTGATGTGTGCGTTCCACTCACAGAGTTTAACCTTTCTTTTCATAGAACAGTTTGGAAACACTCTGTTTGTAAAGTCTGCAAGTGGATATTTGGACCTCTTTGAGGATTTCGTTGGAAGCGGGATTTCTTCATCTAATGCTACACAGAAGATTTCTCAGTAACTTCGTTGATTTGTGTGTGTTCAACTAACAGAGTTCAACCTTCCCTTAGACATAGCAGATTGGAAACCCTCTTTTTGTGGAATTTGCAAGTGGAGATTTCAAGCGTTTTGGGGCCAACGGTAGAAAAGGAATTATCCTCGTATAAAAACTAGAGAGAATCATTCTCAGAAACCACTTTGTGATGTGTGCGTTCCACTCACAGATTTTAACCTTTCTTTTCATAGAGCAGTTTGGACACACTCTGTTTGTGAAGTCTGCAATTGGATATTTGGCCCTCTTTGAGGATTTCATAGGAAGCGGGATTTCTTCATCTAATGCTACACAGAAGATTTCTCAGTAACTTCGTTGATTTCTGTGTGTTCAACTAACAGAGTTCAACCTTCCCTTAGAGATAGCAGATTGGAAACCCACTTTTTGTGGAATTTGCAAGTGGAGATTTCAAGCGCTTTGGGGCCAACGGTAGAAAAGGAAATATCCTCGTATAAAAAGTGGAGAGAATCATTCTCAGAAACCACTTTGTGATGTGTGCGTTCCACTCACAGAGTTTAACCTTTCCTTTCATAGAGCAGTTTGGAAACACTCTGTTTGTGAAGACTGCAAGTGGATATTTGGACCTCTTTGAGGATTTCTTTGGAAACGGGATTTCTTCATCTAATGCTAGAAGGAAGAATTCTCAGAAACTTCTTTGATTTGTGTGTGTTCAATTAACGGAGCTGAACCATCCTTTAGACAGAGCAGATTGGAAACCCTCTTTTTGAGGAATTTGCTTGTGGAGATTTCAAGCCTTTTGGGGCCAACGGTAGAAAAGGAAATATCCTCGTATAAAAACTAGAGAGAATCATTCTCAGAAACCACTTTGTGATGTGTGCGTTCCACTCACAGAGTTTAATCTTTCTTTTCATAGAACAGTTTGGAAACACTCTGTTTGTGAAGTCTGCAATTGGATATTTGGCCCTCTTTGAGGATTTCATAGGAAGCGGGATTTCTTCATCTAATGCTACACAGAAGAATTCTCAGTAACTTCGTTGATTTCTGTGCGTTCAACTAACAGAGTTCAACCTTCCCTTAGAGATAGCAGATTGGAAACCCCCTTTTTGTGGAATTTGCAAGTGGAGATTTCAAGCGCTTTGGGGCCAACGGTAGAAAAGGAAATATCCTCGTATAGAAAGTGGAGAGAATCATTCTCAGAAACCACTTTGTGATGTGTGCGTTCCACTCACAGAATTTAACCTTTCCTTTCATAGAGCAGTTTGGAAACACTCTGATTGTGAAGACTGCAAGTGGATATTTGGACCTCTTTGAGGATTTCTTTGGAAACGGGATTTCTTCATCTAATGCTAGAAGGAAGAATTCTCAGAAACTTCTTTGATTTGTGTGTGTTCAACTAACGGAGCTGAACCATCCTTTAGACAGAGCAGATTGGAAACCATCTTTTTGAGGAATTTGCTTGTGGAGATTTCAAGCGTTTTGGGGCCAACGGTAGAAAAGGAAATATCCTCGTATAAAAACTAGAGAGAATCATTTTCAGAAACCACTTTGTGTTGTGCGCGTTCCACTCACAGAGTTTAACCTTTCTTTTCATAGAGCAGTTTGGAAACACTCTGTTTGTAAAGTCTGCAAGTGGATATTTGGACCTCTTTGAGGATTTCGTTGGAAGCGGGATTTCTTCATCTAATGCTACACAGAAGATTTCTCAGTAACTTCGTTGATTTCTGTGTGTTCAACTAACAGAGTTCAACCTTCCCTTAGACATAGCAGTTTGGAAACCCTCTTTTTGTGGAATTTGCAAGTGGAGATTTCAAGCGCTTTGGGGCCAACGGTAGAAAAGGAAATATCCTCGTATAAAAACTAGAGAGAATCATTCTCAGAAACCACTTTGTGTAGTGTGCGTTCCACTCACAGAGTTCAATCTTTCCTTTCATAGAGCAGTTTGGAAACACTCTGTTTGTGAAGACTGCAAGTGGATATTTGGACCTCTTTGAGGATTTCGTTGGATACGGGATTTCTTCATCTAATGCTAGAAGGAAGAATTCTCAGAAATTCCTTTGATTTGTGTGTGTTCAGCTAACAGAGCTGAACCATCCTTTAGACAGAGCAGAATGGAAACCCTCTTTTTGAGGAATTTGCTTGTGGAGATTTCAAGCCTTTTGGGGCCAACGGTAGAAAAGGAAATATCCTCGTATAAAAACTAGAGAGAATCATTCTCAGAAACCACTTTGTGATGTGTGCGTTCCACTCACAGAGTTTAATCTTTCTTTTCATAGAACAGTTTGGAAACACTCTGTTTGTAAAGTCTGCAAGTGGATATTTGGACCTCTTTGAGGATTTCGTTGGAAGCGGGATTTCTTCATCTAATGCTACACAGAAGATTTCTCAGTAACTTCGTTGATTTCTGTGTGTTCAACTAACAGAGTTCAACCTTCCCTTAGACATAGCAGATTGGAAAACCTCTTTTTGTGGAATTTGAAAATGGAGATTTCAAGCGCTTTGGGGTCAACGGTAGAAAAGGAAATATCCTCGTATAAATACTAGAGAGAATCATTCTCAGAAACCACTTTGTGTAGTGTGTGTTCCACTCACAGAGTTCAATCTTTGCTTTCATACGGCAGTTTGGAAACACTCTGTTTGTGAAGACTGCAAGTGGATATTTGGACCTGTTTGAGGATTTCGTTGGAAACGGGATTTCTTCATCTAATGCTAGAAGGAAGAATTCCCAGAAATTTCTTTGATTTGTCTGTGTTCAGCTAACAGAGCTGAACCATCCTTTAGACAGAGCAGATTGGAAACCCTCTTTTTGAGGAATTTGCTTGTGGAGATTTCAAGCGTTTTGGGGCCAACTGTAGAAAAGAAATATCCTGGTATAAAAACTAGAGAGAATCATTCTCAGAAACCACTTTGGATGTGTGCGTTCCACTCACAGAGTTTAACCTTTCTTTTCATAAAACAGTTTGGAAACACTCTGTTTGTAAAGTCTGCAAGTGGATATTTGGACCTCTTTGAGGATTTCGTTGGAAACGGGATTTCTTCATCTAATGCTACACAGAAGATTTCTCAGTAACTTCGTTGATTTGTGTGTGTTCAACTACCAGAGTTCAACCTTCCCTTAGACATAGCAGATTGGAAACCCTCTTTTTGTGGAACTTGCAAGTGGAGATTTCAAGCGTTTTTGGGGCCAACGGTAGAAAAGGAAATATCCTTGTATAAAAAATAGAGAGAATCATTCTCAGAAACCGCTTTGTGATGTGTGCGTTCCACTCACAGAGTTTAACCTTTCCTTTCATAGAGCAGTTTGGACACACTATGTTTGTGAAGTCTGCAAGTGGATATTTGGACCTCTTTGAGGATTTCTTTGGAAGCGGGATTTCATCATCTAATGCTACACAGAAGATTTCTCAGTAACTTCGTTGATTTCTGTGTGTTCAACTAACAGAGCTGAACCATCCTTTAGACAGAGCAGATTGGAAACCCTCTTTTTGAGAAATTTGCTTTTGGGGATTTCAAGCGTATTGGGGCCAACGGTAGAAAAGGAACTATCCTCGTATAAAAACTAGAGAGAATCATTCTCAGAAACCGCTTTGTGATGTGTGCGTTCCCCTCACGGAGTTTAACCTTTCTTTTCATAGAGCAGTTTGGACACACTCTGTTTGTGAAGTCTGCAAGTGGATATTTGGACCTCTTTGAGGATTTCGTTGGAAGCGGGATTTCTTCATCTAATGCTACACAGAAGATTTCTCAGTAACTTCGTTGATTTGTGTGTGTTCAACTAACAGAGTTCAACCTTCCCTTAGACATAGCAGATTGGAAACCCTCTTTTTGTGGAATTTGCAAGTGGAGATTTCAAGCGTTTTGGGGCCAACGGTAGAAAAGGAATCATCCTCGTATAAAAACTAGAGAGAATCATTCTCAGAAACCACTTTGTGATGTGTGCGTTCCCCTCACAGATTTTAACCTTTCTTTTCATAGAGCAGTTTGGACACACTCTGTTTGTGAAGTCTGCAATTGGATATTTGGCCCTCTTTGAGGATTTCATAGGAAGCGGGATTTCTTCATCTAATGCTACACAGAAGATTTCTCAGTAACTTCGTTGATTTCTGTGTGTTCAACTAACAGAGTTCAACCTTCCCTTAGAGATAGCAGATTGGAAACCCACTTTTTGTGGAATTTGCAAGTGGAGATTTCAAGCGCTTTGGGGCCAACGGTAGAAAAGGAAATATCCTCGTATAGAAAGTGGAGAGAATCATTCTCAGAAACCACTTTGTGATGTGTGCGTTCCACTCACAGAGTTTAACCTTTCCTTTCATAGAGCAGTTTGGAAACACTCTGTTTGTGAAGACTGCAAGTGGATATTTGGACCTCTTTGAGGATTTCTTTGGAAACGGGATTTCTTCATCTAATGCTAGAAGGAAGAATTCTAAGAAACTTCTTTGATTTCTGTGTGTTCAACTAACGGAGCTGAACCATCCTTTAGACAGAGCAGATTGGAAACCATCTTTTTGAGGAATTTGCTTGTGGAGATTTCAAGCCTTTTGGGGCCAACGGTAGAAAGGGAAATATCCTCGTATAAAAACTAGAGAGAATCATTTTCAGAAACCACTTTGTGTTGTGCGCGTTCCACTCACAGAGTTTAACCTTTCTTCTCATAGAGCAGTTTGGAAACACTCTGTTTGTAAAGTCTGCAAGTGGATATTTGGACCTCTTTGAGGATTTCGTTGGAAGCGGGATTTCTTCATCTAATGCTACACAGAAGATTTCTCAGTAACTTCGTTGATTTGTGTGTGTTCAACTAACAGAGTTCAACCTTCCCTTAGAGATATCAGCTTGGAAACCCTCTTTTTGTGGAATTTGCAAGTGGAGATTTCAAGCGCTTTGGGGCCAACGGTAGAAAAGGAAATATCTTCGTATAAAAACTAGAGAGAACCATTCTCAGAAACCACTTTGTGTTGTGCGCGTTCCACTCACAGAGTTTAACCTTTCTTTTCATAGAGCAGTTTGGAAACACTCTGTTTGTGAAGTCTGCAAGTGGATATTTGGATCTCTTTGAGGATTTCGTTGGAATCGGGATTTCTTCATCTAATGCTAGAAGGAAGAATTCTCAGAAACTTCTTTGATATGTGTGTGTTCAACTGAGAGAGCTGAACCATCCTTTAGACAGAGCAGAATGGAAACCCTCTTTTTGAGGAATTTGCTTGTGGAGATTTCAAGCCTTTTGGGGCCAACGGTAGAAAAGGAAATATCCTCGTATAAAAACTAGAGAGAATCATTCTCAGAAACCACTTTGTGATGTGTGCGTTCCACTCACAGAGTTTAATCTTTCTTTTCATAGAACAGTTTGGAAACACTCTGTTTGTAAAGTCTGCAAGTGGATATTTGGACCTCTTTGAGGATTTCGTTGGAAGCGGGATTTCTTCATCTAATGCTACACAGAAGATTTCTCAGTAACTTCGTTGATTTGTGTGTGTTCAACTAACAGAGTTCAACCTTCCCTTAGACATAGCAGATTGGAAACCCTCTTTTTGTGGAATTTGCAAGTGGAGATTTCAAGCGCTTTGGGGTCAACTGTAGAAAAGGAAATATCCTCGTATAAAAACTAGAGAGAATCATTCTCAGAAACCACTTTGTGTAGTGTGCGTTCCACTCACAGAGTTCAATCTTTCCTTTCATACGGCAGTTTGGAAACACTCTGTTTGTGAAGACTGCAAGTGGATATTTGGACCTCTTTGAGGATTTCGTTGGAAACGGGATTTCTTCATCTAATGCTAGAAGGAAGAATTCCCAGAAATTTCTTTGATTTGTCTGTGTTCAGCTAACAGAGCTGAACCATCCTTTAGACAGAGCAGATTGGAAACCCTCTTTTTGAGAAATTTGCTTTTGGGGATTTCAAGCGTATTGGGGCCAACGGTAGAAAAGGAACTATCCTCGTATAAAAACTAGAGAGAATCATTCTCAGAAACCGCTTTGTGATGTGTGCGTTCCCCTCACGGAGTTTAACCTTTCTTTTCATAGAGCAGTTTGGACACACTCTGTTTGTGAAGTCTGCAAGTGGATATTTGGACCTCTTTGAGGATTTCGTTGGAAGCGGGATTTCTTCATCTAATGCTACACAGAAGATTTCTCAGTAACTTCGTTGATTTCTGTGTGTTCAACTAACAGAGTTCAACCTTCCCTTAGACATAGCAGTTTGGAAACCCTCTTTTTGTGGAATTTGCAAGTGGAGATTTCAAGCGCTTTGGGGCCAACGGTAGAAAAGGAAATATCCTCGTATAAAAACTAGAGAGAATCATTCTCAGAAACCACTTTGTGTAGTGTGCGTTCCACTCACAGAGTTCAATCTTTCCTTTCATAGAGCAGTTTGGAAACACTCTGTTTGTGAAGACTGCAAGTGGATATTTGGACCTCTTTGAGGATTTCGTTGGATACGGGATTTCTTCATCTAATGCTAGAAGGAAGAATTCCCAGAAATTCCTTTGATTTGTGTGTGTTCAGCTAACAGAGCTGAACCATCCTTTAGACAGAGCAGATTGGAAACCCTCTTTTTGAGGAATTTGCTTGTGGAGATTACAAGCGTTTTGGGGCCAACGGTAGAAAAGGAAATATCCTCGTATAAAAACTAGAGAGAATCATTCTCAGAAACCACTTTGTGATGTGTGCGTTCCACTCACAGAGTTTAACCTTTCTTTTCATAGAACAGTTTGGAAACACTCTGTTTGTAAAGTCTGCAAGTGGATATTTGGACCTCTTTGAGGATTTCGTTGGAAGCGGGATTTCTTCATCTAATGCTACACAGAAGATTTCTCAGTAACTTCGTTGATTTCTGTGTGTTCAACTAACAGAGTTCAACCTTCCCTTAGACATAGCAGTTTGGAAACCCTCTTTTTGTGGAATTTGCAAGTGGAGATTTCAAGCGCTTTGGGGCCAACGGTAGAAAAGGAAATATCCTCGTATAAAAACTAGAGAGAATCATTCTCAGAAACCACTTTGTGTAGTGTGCGTTCCACTCACAGAGTTCAATCTTTGCTTTCATACGGCAGTTTGGAAACACTCTGTTTGTGAAGACTGCAAGTGGATATTTGGACCTCTTTGAGGATTTCGTTGGAAACGGGATTTCTTCATCTAATGCTAGAAGGAAGAATTCCCAGAAATTTCTTTGATTTGTGTGTGTTCAGCTAACAGAGCTGAACCATCCTTTAGACAGAGCAGATTGGAAACCCTCTTTTTGAGGAATTTGCTTGTGGAGATTTCAAGCGTTTTGGGGCCAACTGTAGAAAAGAAATATCCTGGTATAAAAACTAGAGAGAATCATTCTCAGAAACCACTTTGGATGTGTGCGTTCCACTCACAGAGTTTAACCTTTCTTTTAATAGAACAGTTTGTAAACACTCTGTTTGTAAAGTCTGCAAGTGGATATTTGGACCTCTTTGAGGATTTCGTTGGAAACGGGATTTCTTCATCTAATGCTACACAGAAGATTTCTCAGTAACTTCGTTGATTTGTGTGTGTTCAACTACCAGAGTTCAACCTTCCCTTAGACATAGCAGATTGGAAACCCTCTTTTTGTGGAACTTGCAAGTGGAGATTTCAAGCGATTTTGGGGCCAACGGTAGAAAAGGAAATATCCTCGTATAAAAAATAGAGAGAATCATTCTCAGAAACCGCTTTGTGATGTGTGCGTTCCCCTCACAGATTTTAACCTTTCTTTTCATAGAGCAGTTTGGACACACTCTGTTTGTGAAGTCTGCAATTGGATATTTGGCCCTCTTTGAGGATTTCATAGGAAGCGGGATTTCTTCATCTAATGCTACACAGAAGATTTCTCAGTAACTTCGTTGATTTCTGTGTGTTCAACTAACAGAGTTCAACCTTCCCTTAGAGATAGCAGATTGGAAACCCACTTTTTGTGGAATTTGCAAGTGGAGATTTCGAGCGCTTTGGGGCCAACGGTAGAAAAGGAAATATCCTCGTATAGAAAGTGGAGAGAATCATTCTCAGAAACCACTTTGTGATGTGTGCGTTCCACTCACAGAGTTTAACCTTTCCTTTCATAGAGCAGTTTGGAAACACTCTGTTTGTGAAGACTGCAAGTGGATATTTGGACCTCTTTGAGGATTTCTTTGGAAACGGGATTTCTTCATCTAATGCTAGAAGGAAGAATTCTCAGAAACTTCTTTGATTTGTGTGTGTTCAACTAACGGAGCTGAACCATCCTTTAGACAGAGCAGATTGGAAACCATCTTTTTGAGGAATCTGCTTGTGGAGATTTCAAGCGTTTTGGGGCCAACGGTAGAAAAGGAAATATCCTCGTATAAAAACTAGAGAGAATCATTTTCAGAAACCACTTTGTGTTGTGCGCGTTCCACTCACAGAGTTTAACCTTTCTTTTCATAGAGCAGTTTGGAAACACTCTGTTTGTAAAGTCTGCAAGTGGATATTTGGACCTCTTTGAGGATTTCGTTGGAAGCGGGATTTCTTCATCTAATGCTACACAGAAGATTTCTCAGTAACTTCGTTGATTTGTGTGTGTTCAACTAACAGAGTTCAACCTTCCCTTAGAGATATCAGCTTGGAAACCCTCTTTTTGTGGAATTTGCAAGTGGAGATTTCAAGCGCTTTGGGGCCAACGGTAGAAAAGGAAATATCTTCGTATAAAAACTAGAGAGAACCATTCTCAGAAACCACTTTGTGTTGTGCGCGTTCCACTCACAGAGTTTAACCTTTCTTTTCATAGAGCAGTTTGGAAACACTCTGTTTGTGAAGTCTGCAAGTGGATATTTGGATCTCTTTGAGGATTTCGTTGGAATCGGGATTTCTTCATCTAATGCTAGAAGGAAGAATTCTCAGAAACTTCTTTGATATGTGTGTGTTCAACTGAGAGAGCTGAACCATCCTTTAGACAGAGCAGAATGGAAACCCTCTTTTTGAGGAATTTGCTTGTGGAGATTTCAAGCCTTTTGGGGCCAACGGTAGAAAAGGAAATATCCTCGTATAAAAACTAGAGAGAATCATTCTCAGAAACCACTTTGTGATGTGTGCGTTCCACTCACAGAGTTTAATCTTTCTTTTCATAGAACAGTTTGGAAACACTCTGTTTGTAAAGTCTGCAAGTGGATATTTGGACCTCTTTGAGGATTTCGTTGGAAGCGGGATTTCTTCATCTAATGCTACACAGAAGATTTCTCAGTAACTTCGTTGATTTCTGTGTGTTCAACTAACAGAGTTCAACCTTCCCTTAGACATAGCAGATTGGAAACCCTCTTTTTGTGGAATTTGCAAGTGGAGATTTCAAGCGCTTTGGGGTCAACTGTTGAAAAGGAAATATCCTCGTATAAAAACTAGAGAGAATCATTCTCAGAAACCACTTTGTGTAGTGTGCGTTCCACTCACAGAGTTCAATCTTTCCTTTCATACGGCAGTTTGGAAACACTCTGTTTGTGAAGACTGCAAGTGGATATTTGGACCTCTTTGAGGATTTCGTTGGAAACGGGATTTCTTCATCTAATGCTAGAAGGAAGAATTCCCAGAAATTTCTTTGATTTGTGTGTGTTCAGCTAACAGAGCTGAACCATCCTTTAGACAGAGCAGATTGGAAACCCTCTTTTTGAGGAATTTGCTTGTGGAGATTTCAAGCGTTCTGGGGCCAACTGTAGAAAAGAAATATCCTGGTATAAAAACTAGAGAGAATCATTCTCAGAAACCACTTTGTGATGTGTGCGTTCCCCTCACGGAGTTTAACCTTTCTTTTCATAGAGCAGTTTGGACACACTCGGTTTGTGAAGTCTGCAAGTGGATATTTGGACCTCTTTGAGGAATTCGTTGGAAGCGGGATTTCTTCATCTAATGCTACACAGAAGATTTCTCAGTAACTTCGTTGATTTCTCTGTGTTCAACTAACAGAGTTCAACCTTCCCTTAGACATAGCAGATTGGAAACCCTCTTTTTGTGGAATTTGCAAGTGGAGATTTCAAGCGCTTTGGGTCCAACGGTAGAAAAGGAAATATCCTCGTATAAAAACTGGAGAGAATCATTCTCAGAAAACACTTTGTGATGTGTGCATTCCACTCACAGAGTTTAACCTTTCCTTTCATAGAGCAGTTTGGAAACACTCTGTTTGTGAAGACTGCAAGTGGATATTTGTACCTCTTTGAGGGTTTCGTTGGAAACGGGATTTCTTCATCTAATGCTAGAAGGAAGAATTCTCAGAAACATCTTTGATTTGTGTGTGTTCAACTAACGGAGCTGAACCATCCTTTAGACAGAGCAGATTGGAAACCCTCTTTTTGAGGAATTTGCTTGTGGAGATTACAAGCGTTTTGGGGCCAACGGTAGAAAAGGAAATATCCTCGTATAAAAACTAGAGAGAATCATTCTCAGAAACCACTTTGTGATGTGTGCGTTCCACTCACAGAGTTTAACCTTTCTTTTCATAGAACAGTTTGGAAACACTCTGTTTGTAAAGTCTGCAAGTGGATATTTGGACCTCTTTGAGGATTTCGTTGGAAGCGGGATTTCTTCATCTAATGCTACACAGAAGATTTCTCAGTAACTTCGTTGATTTGTGTGTGTTCAACTAACAGAGTTCAACCTTCCCTTAGACATAGCAGATTGGAAACCCTCTTTTTGTGGAATTTGCAAGTGGAGATTTCAAGCGTTTTGGGGCCAACGGTAGAAAAGGAATTATCCTCGTATAAAAACTAGAGAGAATCATTCTCAGAAACCACTTTGTGATGTGTGCGTTCCCCTCACAGATTTTAACCTTTCTTTTCATAGAGCAGTTTGGACACACTCTGTTTGTGAAGTCTGCAATTGGATATTTGGCCCTCTTTGAGGATTTCATAGGAAGCGGGATTTCTTCATCTAATGCTACACAGAAGATTTCTCAGTAACTTCGTTGATTTCTGTGTGTTCAACTAACAGAGTTCAACCTTCCCTTAGAGATAGCAGATTGGAAACCCACTTTTTGTGGAATTTGCAAGTGGAGATTTCAAGCGCTTTGGGGCCAACGGTAGAAAAGGGAATATCCTCGTATAAAAAGTGGAGAGAATCATTCTCAGAAACCACTTTGTGATGTGTGCGTTCCACTCACAGAGTTTAACCTTTCCTTTCATAGAGCAGTTTGGAAACACTCTGTTTGTGAAGACTGCAAGTGGATATTTGGACCTCTTTGAGGATTTCTTTGGAAACGGGATTTCTTCATCTAATGCTAGAAGGAAGAATTCTCAGAAACTTCTTTGATTTGTGTGTGTTCAACTAACGGAGCTGAACCATCCTTTAGACAGAGCAGATTGGAAACCATCTTTTTGAGGAATTTGCTTGTGGAGATTTCAAGCCTTTTGGGGCCAACGGTAGAAAAGGAAATATCCTCGTATAAAAACTAGAGAGAATCATTCTCAGAAACCACTTTGTGATGTGTGCGTTCCACTCACAGAGTTTAATCTTTCTTTTCATAGAACAGTTTGGAAACACTCTGTTTGTAAAGTCTGCAAGTGGATATTTGGACCTCTTTGAGGATTTCGTTGGAAGCGGGATTTCTTCATCTAATGCTACACAGAAGATTTCTCAGTAACTTCGTTGATTTCTGTGTGTTCAACTAACAGAGTTCAACCTTCCCTTAGACATAGCAGATTGGAAACCCTCTTTTTGTGGAATTTGCAAGTGGAGATTTCAAGCGCTTTGGGGTCAACTGTAGAAAAGGAAATATCCTCGTATAAAAACTAGAGAGAATCATTCTCAGAAACCACTTTGTGTAGTGTGCGTTCCACTCACAGAGTTCAATCTTTCCTTTCATACGGCAGTTTGGAAACACTCTGTGAAGACTGCAAGTGGATATTTGGACCTCTTTGAGGATTTCGTTGGAATCGGGATTTCTTCATCTAATGCTAGAAGGAAGAATTCTCAGAAACTTCTTTGATATGTGTGTGTTCAACTGACAGAGCTGAACCATCCTTTAGACAGAGCAGAATGGAAACCCTCTTTTTGAGGAATTTGCTTGTGGAGATTTCAAGCCTTTTGGGGCCAACGGTAGAAAAGGAAATATCCTCGTATAAAAACTAGAGAGAATCATTCTCAGAAACCACTTTGTGATGTGTGCGTTCCACTCACAGAGTTTAATCTTTCTTTTCATAGAACAGTTTGGAAACACTCTGTTTGTAAAGTCTGCAAGTGGATATTTGGACCTCTTTGAGGATTCCGTTGGAAGCGGGATTTCTTCATCTAATGCTACACAGAAGATTTCTCAGTAACTTCGTTGATTTCTGTGTGTTCAACTAACAGAGTTCAACCTTCCCTTAGACATAGCAGATTGGAAACCCTCTTTTTGTGGAATTTGCAAGTGGAGATTTCAAGCGCTTTGGGGTCAACTGTAGAAAAGGAAATATCCTCGTATAAAAACTAGAGAGAATCATTCTCAGAAACCACTTTGTGTAGTGTGCGTTCCACTCACAGAGTTCAATCTTTCCTTTCATACGGCAGTTTGGAAACACTCTGTTTGTGAAGACTGCAAGTGGATATTTGGACCTCTTTGAGGATTTCGTTGGAAACGGGATTTCTTCATCTAATGCTAGAAGGAAGAATTCCCAGAAATTTCTTTGATTTGTGTGTGTTCAGCTAACAGAGCTGAACCATCCTTTTGACAGAGCAGATTGGAAACCCTCTTTTTGAGGAATTTGCTTGTGGAGATTTCAAGCGTTTTGGGGCCAACTGTAGAAAGGAAATATCCTGGTATAAAAACTAGAGAGAATCATTCTCAGAAACCACTTTGGATGTGTGCGTTCCACTCACAGAGTTTAACCTTTCTTTTCACAGAACAGTTTGGAAACACTCTGTTTGTAAAGTCTGCAAGTGGATATTTGGACCTCTTTGAGGATTTCGTTGGAAGCGGGCTTTCTTCATCTAATGCTACACAGAAGATTTCTCAGTAACTTCGTTGATTTGTGTGTGTTCAACTAACAGAGTTCAACCTTCCCTTAGACATAGCAGATTGGAAACCCTCTTTTTGTGGAACTTGCAAGTGGAGATTTCAAGCGTTTTTGGGGCCAACGGTAGAAAAGGAAATATCCTCGTATAAAAAATAGAGAGAATCATTCTCAGAAACCGCTTTCGGATGTGTGCGTTCCCCTCAAGGAGTTTAACCTTTCTTTTCATAGAGCAGTTTGAACACACTATGTTTGTGAAGTCTGCAAGTGGATATTTGGACCTCTTTGAGGATTTCTTTGGAAGCGGGATTTCATCATCTAATGCTACACAGAAGATTTCTCAGTAACTTCGTTGATTTCTGTGTGTTCAACTAACAGAGCTGAACCATCCTTTAGACAGAGCAGATTGGAAACCCTCTTTTTGAGAAATTTGCTTTTGGGGATTTCAAGCGTTTTGGGGCCAACGGTAGAAAAGGAAATATCCTCGTATAAAAACTAGAGAGAATCATTCTCAGAAACCGCTTTGTGATGTGTGCGTTCCCCTCACGGAGTTTAACCTTTCTTTTCATAGAGCAGTTTGGACACACTCTGTTTGTGAAGTCTGCAAGTGGATATTTGGACCTCTTTGAGGATTTCGTTGGAAGCGGGATTTCTTCATCTAATGCTACACAGAAGATTTCTCAGTAACTTCGTTGATTTCTCTGTGTTCAACTAACAGAGTTCAACCTTCCCTTAGACATAGCAAATTGGAAACCCTCTTTTTGTGGAATTTGCAAGTGGAGATTTCAAGCGCTTTGGGGCCAACGGTAGAAAAGGAAATATCCTCGTATAAAAACTGGAGAGAATCATTCTCAGAAAACACTTTGTGATGTGTGCGTTCCATTCACAGAGTTTAACCTTTCCTTTCATAGAGCAGTTTGGAAACACTCTGTTTGTGAAGACTGCAAGTGGATATTTGGACCTCTTTGAGGGTTTCGTTGGAAACGGGATTTCTTCATCTAATGCTAGAAGGAAGAATTCTCAGAAAATTCTTTGATTTGTGTGTGTTCAACTAACAGAGCTGAACCATCCTTTAGACAGAGCAGATTGGAAACCCTCTTTTTGAGGAATTTGCTTGTGGAGATTACAAGCGTTTTGGGGCCAACGGTAGAAAAGGAAATATCCTCGTATAAAAACTAGAGAGAATCACTCTCAGATACCACTTTGTGATGTGTGCGTTCCACTCACAGAGTTTAACGTTTCTTTTCATAGAACAGTTTGGAAACACTCTGTTTGTAAAGTCTGCAAGTGGATATTTGGACCTCTTTGAGGATTTCGTTGGAAGCGGGATTTCTTCATCTAATGCTACACAGAAGATTTCTCAGTAACTTCGTTGATTTGTGTGTGTTCAACTAACAGAGTTCAACCTTCCCTTAGACATAGCAGATTGGAAACCCTCTTTTTGTGGAATTTGCAAGTGGAGATTTCAAGCGTTTTGGGGCCAACGGTAGAAAAGGAATTATCCTCATATAAAAACTAGAGAGAATCATTCTCAGAAACCACTTTGTGATGTGTGCGTTCCCCTCACAGATTTTAACCTTTCTTTTCATAGAGCAGTTTGGACACACTCTGTTTGTGAAGTCTGCAATTGGATATTTTGCCCTCTTTGAGGATTTCATAGGAAGCGGGATTTCTTCATCTAATGCTACACAGAAGATTTCTCAGTAACTTCGTTGATTTCTGTGTGTTCAACTAACAGAGTTCAACCTTCCCTTAGAGATAGCAGATTGGAAACCCACTTTTTGTGGAATTTGCAAGTGGAGATTTCAAGCGCTTTGGGGCCAACGGTAGAAAAGGAAATATCTTCGTATAAAAACTACAGAGAACCATTCTCAGAAACCACTTTGTGTTGTGCGCGTTCCACTCACAGAGTTTAACCTTTCTTTTCATAGAGCAGTTTGGAAACACTCTGTTTGTGAAGTCTGCAAGTGGATATTTGGACCTCTTTGAGGATTTCGTTGGAATCGGGATTTCTTCATCTAATGCTAGAAGGAAGAATTCTCAGAAATTTCTTTGATATGTGTGTGTTCAACTAACAGAGCTGAACCATCCTTTAGACAGAGCAGAATGGAAACCCTCTTTTTGAGGAATTTGCTTGTGGAGATTTCAAGCCTTTTGGGGCCAACGGTAGAAAAGGAAATATCCTCGTATAAAAAATAGAGAGAATCATTCTCAGAAACCGCTTTGGGATGTGTGCGTTCCACTCACAGAGTTTAACCTTTCCTTTCATAGAGCAGTTTGGACACACTATGTTTGTGAAGTCTGCAAGTGGATATTTGGACCTCTTTGAGGATTTCTTTGGAAGCGGGATTTCATCATCTAATGCTACACAGAAGATTTCTCAGTAACTTCGTTGATTTCTGTGTGTTCAACTAACAGAGCTGAACCGTCCTTTAGACAGAGCAGATTTGAAACCCTCTTTTTGAGAAATTTGCTTTTGGGGATTTCAAGCGTTTTGGGGCCAACGGTAGAAAAGGAAATATCCTCGTATAAAAACTAGAGAGAATCATTCTCAGAAACCGCTTTGTGATGTGTGCGTTCCCCTCACGGAGTTTAACCTTTCTTTTCATAGAGCAGTTTGGACACACTCTGTTTGTTAAGTCTGCAAGTGGATATTTGGACCTCTTTGAGGATTTCGTTGGAAGCGGGATTTCTTCATCTAATGCTACACAGAAGATTTCTCAGTAACTTCGTTGATTTCTCTGTGTTCAACTAACAGAGTTCAACCTTCCCTTAGACATAGCAGTTTGGAAACCCTCTTTTTGTGGAATTTGCAAGTGGAGATTTCAAGCGCTTTGGGGCCAACGGTAGAAAAGGAAATATCCTCGTATAAAAACTAGAGAGAATCATTCTCAGAAACCACTTTGTGTAGTGTGCGTTCCACTCACAGAGTTCAATCTTTCCTTTCATAGAGCAGTTTGGAAACACTCTGTTTGTGAAGACTGCAAGTGGATATTTGGACCTCTTTGAGGATTTCGTTGGATACGGGATTTCTTCATCTAATGCTAGAAGGAAGAATTCCCAGAAATTCCTTTGATTTGTGTGTGTTCAGCTAACAGAGCTGAACCATCCTTTAGACAGAGCAGATTGGAAACCATCTTTTTGCGGAATTTGCTTGTGGAGATTACAAGCGTTTTGGGGCCAACGGTAGAAAAGGAAATATCCTCGTATAAAAACTAGAGAGAATCATTCTCAGAAACCACTTTGTGATGTGTGCGTTCCACTCACAGAGTTTAACCTTTCTTTTCATAGAACAGTTTGGAAACACTCTGTTTGTAAAGTCTGCAAGTGGATATTTGGACCTCTTTGAGGATTTCGTTGGAAGCGGGATTTCTTCATCTAATGCTACACAGAAGATTTCTCAGTAACTTCGTTGATTTGTGTGTGTTCAAATAACAGAGTTCAACCTTCCCTTTGAGATAGCAGCTTGGAAACCCTCTTTTTGTGGAATTTGCAAGTGGAGATTTCAAGCGTTTGGGGCCAACGGTAGAAAACGAAATATCTTCGTACAAAAACTACAGAGAACCATTCTCAGAAACCACTTTGTGTTGTGCGCGTTCCACTCACAGAGTTTAACCTTTCTTTTCATAGAGCAGTTTGGAAACACTCTGTTTGTGAAGTCTGCAAGTGGATATTTGGACCTCTTTGAGGATTTCGTTGGAAACGGGATTTCTTCATCTAATGCTAGAAGGAAGAATTCTCAGAAATTTCTTTGATATGTGTGTGTTCAACTAACAGAGCTGAACCATCCTTTAGACAGAGCAGAATGGAAACCCTCTTTTTGAGGAATTTGCTTGTGGAGATTTCAAGCCTTTTGGGGCCAACGGTAGAAAAGGAAATATCCTCGTATAAAAACTAGAGAGAATCATTCTCAGAAACCACTTTGTGATGTGTGCGTTCCACTCACAGAGTTTAATCTTTCTTTTCATAGAACAGTTTGGAAACACTCTGTTTGTAAAGTCTGCAAGTGGATATTTGGACCTCTTTGAGGATTTCGTTGGAAGCGGGATTTCTTCATCTAATGCTACACAGAAGATTTCTCAGTAACTTCGTTGATTTCTGTGTGTTCAACTAACAGAGTTCAACCTTCCCTTAGACATAGCAGATTGGAAAACCTCTTTTTGTGGAATTTGCAAATGGAGATTTCAAGCGCTTTGGGGTCAACTGTAGAAAAGGAAATATCCTCGTATAAAAACTAGAGAGAATCATTCTCAGAAACCACTTTGTGTAGTGTGTGTTCCACTCACAGACTTCAATCTTTGCTTTCATACGGCAGTTTGGTAACACTCTGTTTGTGAAGACTGCAAGTGGATATTTGGACCTCTTTGAGGATTTCGTTGGAAACGGGATTTCTTCATCTAATGCTAGAAGGAAGAATTCCCAGAAATTTCTTTGATTTGTGGGTGTTCAGCTAACAGAGCTGAACCATCCTTTAGACAGAGCAGATTGGAAACCCTCTTTTTGAGGAATTTGCTTGTGGAGATTTCAAGCGTTTTGGGGCCAACTGTAGAAAAGAAATATCCTGGTATAAAAACTAGAGAGAATCATTCTCAGAAACCACTTTGGATGTGTGCGTTCCACTCACAGAGTTTAACCTTTCTTTTCATAAAACAGTTTGGAAACACTCTGTTTGTAAAGTCTGCAAGTGGATATTTGGACCTCTTTGAGGATTTCGTTGGAAACGGGATTTCTTCATCTAATGCTACACAGAAGATTTCTCAGTAACTTCGTTGATTTGTGTGTGTTCAACTAACAGAGTTCAACCTTCCCTTAGACATAGCAGATTGGAAACCCTCTTTTTGTGGAACTTGCAAGTGGAGATTTCAAGCGTTTTTGGGGCCAACGGTAGAAAAGTAAATATCCTCGTATAAAAAATAGAGAGAATCATTCTCAGAAACTGCTTTGTGATGTGTGCGTTCCACTCACAGAGTTTAACCTTTCCTTTCATAGAGCAGTTTGGACACACTATGTTTGTGAAGTCTGCAAGTGGATATTTGGACCTCTTTGAGGATTTCTTTGGAAGCGGGATTTCATCATCTAATGCTACACAGAAGATTTCTCAGTAACTTCGTTGATTTCTGTGTGTTCAACTAACAGAGCTGAACCATCCTTTAGACAGAGCAGATTGGAAACCCTCTTTTTGAGAAATTTGCTTTTGGGGATTTCAAGCGTATTGGGGCCAACGGTAGAAAAGGAACTATCCTCGTATAAAAACTAGAGAGAATCATTCTCAGAAACCGCTTTGTGATGTGTGCGTTCCCCTCACGGAGTTTAACCTTTCTTTTCATAGAGCAGTTTGGACACACTCTGTTTGTGAAGTCTGCAAGTGGATATTTGGACCTCTTTGAGGATTTCGTTGGATACGGGATTTCTTCATCTAATGCTAGAAGGAAGAATTCCCAGAAATTCCTTTGATTTGTGTGTGTTCAGCTAACAGAGCTGAACCATCCTTTAGACAGAGCAGATTGGAAACCCTCTTTTTGAGGAATTTGCTTGTGGAGATTACAAGCGTTTTGGGGCCAACGGTATAAAAGGAAATATCCTCGTATAAAAACTAGAGAGAATCATTCTCAGAAACCACTTTGTGATGTGTGCGTTCCACTCACAGAGTTTAACCTTTCTTTTCATAGAACAGTTTGGAAACACTCTGTTTGTAAAGTCTGCAAGTGGATATTTGGACCTCTTTGAGGATTTCGTTGGAAGCGGGATTTCTTCATCTAATGCTACACAGAAGATTTCTCAGTAACTTCGTTGATTTCTGTGTGTTCAACTAACAGAGTTTAACCTTCCCTTAGACATAGCAGTTTGGAAACCCTCTTTTTGTGGAATTTGCAAGTGGAGATTTCAAGCGCTTTGGGGCCAACGGTAGAAAAGGAAATATCCTCGTATAAAAACTAGAGAGAATCATTCTCAGAAACCACTTTGTGTAGTGTGCGTTCCACTCACAGAGTTCAATCTTTCCTTTCATAGAGCAGTTTGGAAACACTCTGTTTGTGAAGACTGCAAGTGGATATTTGGACCTCTTTGAGGATTTCGTTGGATACGGGATTTCTTCATCTAATGCTAGAAGGAAGAATTCCCAGAAATTCCTTTGATTTGTGTGTGTTCAGCTAACAGAGCTGAACCATCCTTTAGACAGAGCAGATTGGAAACCATCTTTTTGCGGAATTTGCTTGTGGAGATTACAAGCGTTTTGGGGCCAACGGTAGAAAAGGAAATATCCTCGTATAAAAACTAGAGAGAATCATTCTCAGAAACCACTTTGTGATGTGTGCGTTCCACTCACAGAGTTTAACCTTTCTTTTCATAGAACAGTTTGGAAACACTCTGTTTGTAAAGTCTGCAAGTGGATATTTGGACCTCTTTGAGGATTTCGTTGGAAGCGGGATTTCTTCATCTAATGCTACACAGAAGATTTCTCAGTAACTTCGTTGATTTGTGTGTGTTCAAATAACAGAGTTCAACCTTCCCTTTGAGATAGCAGCTTGGAAACCCTCTTTTTGTGGAATTTGCAAGTGGAGATTTCAAGCGCTTTGGGGCCAACGGTAGAAAAGGAAATATCTTCGTACAAAAACTACAGAGAACCATTCTCAGAAACCACTTTGTGTTGTGCGCGTTCCACTCACAGAGTTTAACCTTTCTTTTCATAGAGCAGTTTGGAAACACTCTGTTTGTGAAGTCTGCAAGTGGATATTTGGACCTCTTTGAGGATTTCGTTGGAAACGGGATTTCTTCATCTAATGCTAGAAGGAAGAATTCTCAGAAATTTCTTTGATATGTGTGTGTTCAACTAACAGAGCTGAACCATCCTTTAGACAGAGCAGATTGGAAACCCTCTTTTTGAGGAATTTGCTTGTGGAGATTTCAAGCCTTTTGGGGCCAACGGTAGAAAAGGAAATATCCTCGTTTAAAAACTAGAGAGAATCATTCTCAGAAACCACTTTGTGATGTGTGCGTTCCACTCACAGAGTTTAACCTTTCTTTTCATAGAACAGTTTGGAAACACTCTGTTTGTAAAGTCTGCAAGTGGATATTTGGACCTCTTTGAGGATTTCGTTGGAAGCGGGATTTCTTCATCTAATGCTACACAGAAGATTTCTCAGTAACTTCGTTGATTTCTGTGTGTTCAACTAACAGAGTTCAACCTTCCCTTAGACATAGCAGATTGGAAAACCTCTTTTTGTGGAATTTGCAAATGGAGATTTCAAGCGCTTTGGGGTCAACTGTAGAAAAGGAAATATCCTCGTATAAAAACTAGAGAGAATCATTCTCAGAAACCACTTTGTGTAGTGTGTGTTCCACTCACAGAGTTCAATCTTTGCTTTCATACGGCAGTTTGGTAACACTCTGTTTGTGAAGACTGCAAGTGGATATTTGGACCTCTTTGAGGATTTCGTTGGAAACGGGATTTCTTCATCTAATGCTAGAAGGAAGAATTCCCAGAAATTTCTTTGATTTGTGTGTGTTCAGCTAACAGAGCTGAACCATCCTTTAGACAGAGCAGATTGGAAACCCTCTTTTTGAGGAATTTGCTTGTGGAGATTTCAAGCGTTTTGGGGCCAACTGTAGAAAAGAAATATCCTGGTATAAAAACTAGAGAGAATCATTCTCAGAAACCACTTTGGATGTGTGCGTTCCACTCACAGAGTTTAACCTTTCTTTTCATAAAACAGTTTGGAAACACTCTGTTTGTAAAGTCTGCAAGTGGATATTTGGACCTCTTTGAGGATTTCGTTGGAAACGGGATTTCTTCATCTAATGCTACACAGAAGATTTCTCAGTAACTTCGTTGATTTGTGTGTGTTCAACTAACAGAGTTCAACCTTCCCTTAGACATAGCAGATTGGAAACCCTCTTTTTGTGGAACTTGCAAGTGGAGATTTCAAGCGTTTTTGGGGCCAACAGTAGAAAAGGAAATATCCTCGTATAAAAAATAGAGAGAATCATTCTCAGAAACCGCTTTGTGATGTGTGCGTTCCACTCACAGAGTTTAACCTTTCCTTTCATAGAGCAGTTTGGACACACTATGTTTGTGAAGTCTGCAAGTGGATATTTGGACCTCTTTGAGGATTTCTTTGGAAGCGGGATTTCATCATCTAATGCTACACAGAAGATTTCTCAGTAACTTCGTTGATTTCTGTGTGTTCAACTAACAGAGCTGAACCATCCTTTAGACAGAGCAGATTGGAAACCCTCTTTTTGAGAAATTTGCTTTTGGGGATTTCAAGCGTATTGGGGCCAACGGTAGAAAAGGAACTATCCTCGTATAAAAACTAGAGAGAATCATTCTCAGAAACCGCTTTGTGATGTGTGCGTTCCCCTCACGGAGTTTAACCTTTCTTTTCATAGAGCAGTTTGGACACACTCTGTTTGTGAAGTCTGCAAGTGGATATTTGGACCTCTTTGAGGATTTCGTTGGATACGGGATTTCTTCATCTAATGCTAGAAGGAAGAATTCCCAGAAATTCCTTTGATTTGTGTGTGTTCAGCTAACAGAGCTGAACCATCCTTTAGACAGAGCAGATTGGAAACCATCTTTTTGCGGAATTTGCTTGTGGAGATTACAAGCGTTTTGGGGCCAACGGTAGAAAAGGAAATATCCTCGTATAAAAACTAGAGAGAATCATTCTCAGAAACCACTTTGTGATGTGTGCGTTCCACTCACAGAGTTTAACCTTTCTTTTCATAGAACAGTTTGGAAACACTCTGTTTGTAAAGTCTGCAAGTGGATATTTGGACCTCTTTGAGGATTTCGTTGGAAGCGGGATTTCTTCATCTAATGCTACACAGAAGATTTCTCAGTAACTTCGTTGATTTGTGTGTGTTCAAATAACAGAGTTCAACCTTCCCTTTGAGATAGCAGCTTGGAAACCCTCTTTTTGTGGAATTTGCAAGTGGAGATTTCAAGCGCTTTGGGGCCAACGGTAGAAAAGGAAATATCTTCGTACAAAAACTACAGAGAACCATTCTCAGAAACCACTTTGTGTTGTGCGCGTTCCACTCACAGAGTTTAACCTTTCTTTTCATAGAGCAGTTTGGAAACACTCTGTTTGTGAAGTCTGCAAGTGGATATTTGGACCTCTTTGAGGATTTCGTTGGAAACGGGATTTCTTCATCTAATGCTAGAAGGAAGAATTCTCAGAAATTTCTTTGATATGTGTGTGTTCAACTAACAGAGCTGAACCATCCTTTAGACAGAGCAGATTGGAAACCCTCTTTTTGAGGAATTTGCTTGTGGAGATTTCAAGCCTTTTGGGGCCAACGGTAGAAAAGGAAATATCCTCGTATAAAAACTAGAGAGAACCATTCTCAGAAACCACTTTGTGATGTGTGCGTTCCACTCACAGAGTTTAACCTTTCTTTTCATAGAACAGTTTGGAAACACTCTGTTTGTAAAGTCTGCAAGTGGATATTTGGACCTCTTTGAGGATTTCGTTGGAAGCGGGATTTCTTCATCTAATGCTACACAGAAGATTTCTCAGTAACTTCGTTGATTTCTGTGTGTTCAACTAACAGAGTTCAACCTTCCCTTAGACATAGCAGATTGGAAAACCTCTTTTTGTGGAATTTGCAAATGGAGATTTCAAGCGCTTTGGGGTCAACTGTAGAAAAGGAAATATCCTCGTATAAAAACTAGAGAGAATCATTCTCAGAAACCACTTTGTGTAGTGTGTGTTCCACTCACAGAGTTCAATCTTTGCTTTCATACGGCAGTTTGGTAACACTCTGTTTGTGAAGACTGCAAGTGGATATTTGGACCTCTTTGAGGATTTCGTTGGAAACGGGATTTCTTCATCTAATGCTAGAAGGAAGAATTCCCAGAAATTTCTTTGATTTGTGTGTGTTCAGCTAACAGAGCTGAACCATCCTTTAGACAGAGCAGATTGGAAACCCTCTTTTTGAGGAATTTGCTTGTGGAGATTTCAAGCGTTTTGGGGCCAACTGTAGAAAAGAAATATCCTGGTATAAAAACTAGAGAGAATCATTCTCAGAAACCACTTTGGATGTGTGCGTTCCACTCACAGAGTTTAACCTTTCTTTTCATAAAACAGTTTGGAAACACTCTGTTTGTAAAGTCTGCAAGTGGATATTTGGACCTCTTTGAGGATTTCGTTGGAAACGGGATTTCTTCATCTAATGCTACACAGAAGATTTCTCAGTAACTTCGTTGATTTGTGTGTGTTCAACTAACAGAGTTCAACCTTCCCTTAGACATAGCAGATTGGAAACCCTCTTTTTGTGGAACTTGCAAGTGGAGATTTCAAGCGTTTTTGGGGCCAACAGTAGAAAAGGAAATATCCTCGTATAAAAAATAGAGAGAATCATTCTCAGAAACCGCTTTGTGATGTGTGCGTTCCACTCACAGAGTTTAACCTTTCCTTTCATAGAGCAGTTTGGACACACTATGTTTGTGAAGTCTGCAAGTGGATATTTGGACCTCTTTGAGGATTTCTTTGGAAGCGGGATTTCATCATCTAATGCTACACAGAAGATTTCTCAGTAACTTCGTTGATTTCTGTGTGTTCAACTAACAGAGCTGAACCATCCTTTAGACAGAGCAGATTGGAAACCCTCTTTTTGAGAAATTTGCTTTTGGGGATTTCAAGCGTATTGGGGCCAACGGTAGAAAAGGAACTATCCTCGTATAAAAACTAGAGAGAATCATTCTCAGAAACCGCTTTGTGATGTGTGCGTTCCCCTCACGGAGTTTAACCTTTCTTTTCATAGAGCAGTTTGGACACACTCTGTTTGTGAAGTCTGCAAGTGGATATTTGGACCTCTTTGAGGATTTCGTTGGATACGGGATTTCTTCATCTAATGCTAGAAGGAAGAATTCCCAGAAATTCCTTTGATTTGTGTGTGTTCAGCTAACAGAGCTGAACCATCCTTTAGACAGAGCAGATTGGAAACCCTCTTTTTGAGGAATTTGCTTGTGGAGATTACAAGCGTTTTGGGGCCAACGGTAGAAAAGGAAATATCCTCGTATAAAAACTAGAGAGAATCATTCTCAGAAACCACTTTGTGATGTGTGCGTTCCACTCACAGAGTTTAACCTTTCTTTTCATAGAACAGTTTGGAAACACTCTGTTTGTAAAGTCTGCAAGTGGATATTTGGACCTCTTTGAGGATTTCGTTGGAAGCGGGATTTCTTCATCTAATGCTACACAGAAGATTTCTCAGTAACTTCGTTGATTTCTGTGTGTTCAACTAACAGAGTTCAACCTTCCCTTAGACATAGCAGTTTGGAAACCCTCTTTTTGTGGAATTTGCAAGTGGAGATTTCAAGCGCTTGGGGGCCAACGGTAGAAAAGGAAATATCCTCGTATAAAAACTAGAGAGAATCATTCTCAGAAACCACTTTGTGTAGTGTGCGTTCCACTCACAGAGTTCAATCTTTGCTTTCATACGGCAGTTTGGAAACACTCTGTTTGTGAAGACTGCAAGTGGATATTTGGACCTCTTTGAGGATTTCGTTGGAAACGGGATTTCTTCATCTAATGCTAGAAGGAAGAATTCCCAGAAATTTCTTTGATTTGTGTGTGTTCAGCTAACAGAGCTGAACCATCCTTTAGACAGAGCAGATTGGAAACCCTCTTTTTGAGGAATTTGCTTGTGGAGATTTCAAGCGTTTTGGGGCCAACGGTAGAAAAGGAAATATCCTGGTATAAAAACTAGAGAGAATCATTCTCAGAAACCACTTTGGATGTGTGCGTTCCACTCACAGAGTTTAACCTTTCTTTTAATAGACCAGTTTGTAAACACTCTGTTTGTAAAGTCTGCAAGTGGATATTTGGACCTCTTTGAGGATTTCGTTGGAAACGGGATTTCTTCATCTAATGCTACACAGAAGATTTCTCAGTAACTTCGTTGATTTGTGTGTGTGCAACTACCAGAGTTCAACCTTCCCTTAGACATAGCAGATTGGAAACCCTCTTTTTGTGGAATTTGCAAGTGGAGATTTCAAGCGTTTAGGGGCCAACGGTAGAAAAGGAATCATCCTCGTATAAAAAATAGAGAGAATCATTCTCAGAAACCGCTTTGTGATGTGAGCGTTCCCCTCACGGATTTTAACCTTTCTTTTCATAGAGCAGTTTGGACACACTCTGTTTGTGAAGTCTGCAATTGGATATTTGGCCCTCTTTGAGGATTTCATAGGAAGCGGGATTTCTTCATCTAATGCTACACAGAAGATTTCTCAGTAACTTCGTTGATTTCTGTGTGTTCAACTAACAGAGTTCAACCTTCCCTTAGAGATAGCAGATTGGAAACCCACTTTTTGTGGAATTTGCAAGTGGAGATTTCAAGCGCTTTGGGGCCAACGGTAGAAAAGGAAATATCCTCGTATAGAAAGTGGAGAGAATCATTCTCAGAAACCGCTTTGTGATGTGTGCGTTCCCCTCACGGAGTTTAACCTTTCTTTTCATAGAACAGTTTGGACACACTCTGTTTGTGAAGTCTGCAAGTGGATATTTGGACCTCTTTGAGGATTTCGTTGGAAGCGGGATTTCTTCATCTAATGCTACACAGAAGATTTCTCTGTAACCTCGTGATTTCTGTGTGTTCAACTAACAGTGTTCAACCTTCCCTTAGACATAGCAGTTTTGAAACCCTCTTTTTGTGGAATTTGCAAGTGGAGATTTCAAGCGTTTTGGGGCCAACGGTAGAAAAGGAAATATCCTCGTATAAAAACTAGAGAGAATCATTCTCAGAAACCACTTTGTGTAGTGTGCGTTCCACTCACAGAGTTCAATCTTTCCTTTCATAGAGCAGTTTGGAAACACTCTGTTTGTGAAGACTGCAAGTGGATATTTGGACCTCTTTGAGGATTTCGTTGGATACGGGATTTCTTCATCTAATGCTAGAAGGAAGAATTCCCAGAAATTCCTTTGATTTGTGTGTGTTCAGCTAACAGAGCTGAACCATCCTTTAGACAGAGCAGATTGGAAACCCTCTTTTTGAGGAATTTGCTTGTGGAGATTACAAGCGTTTTGGGGCCAACGGTAGAAAAGGAAATATCCTCGTATAAAAACTAGAGAGAATCATTCTGAGAAAACACTTTGTGATGTGTGCGTTCCACTCACAGAGTTTAACCTTTCTTTTCATAGAACAGTTTGGAAACACTCTGTTTGTAAAGTCTGCAAGTGGATATTTGGACCTCTTTGAGGATTTCGTTGGAAGCGGGATTTCTTCATCTAATGCTACACAGAAGATTTCTCAGTAACTTCGTTGATTTGTGTGTGTTCAAATAACAGAGTTCAACCTTCCCTTAGAGATAGCAGCTTGGAAACCCTCTTTTTGTGGAATTTGCAAGTGGAGATTTCAAGCGCTTTGGGGCCAACGGTAGAAAAGGAAATATCTTCGTATAAAAACTACAGAGAACCATTCTCAGAAACCACTTTGTGTTGTGCGCGTTCCACTCACAGAGTTTAACCTTTCTTTTCATAGAGCAGTTTGGAAACACTCTGTTTGTGAAGTCTGCAAGTGGATATTTGGACCTCTTTGAGGATTTCGTTGGAATCGGGATTTCTTCATCTAATGCTAGAAGGAAGAATTCTCAGAAACTTCTTTGATATGTGTGTGTTCAACTAACAGAGCTGAACCATCCTTTAGACAGAGCAGAATGGAAACCCTCTTTTTGAGGAATTTGCTTGTGGAGATTTCAAGCCTTTTGGGGCCAACGGTAGAAAAGGAAATATCCTCGTATAAAAACTAGAGAGAATCATTCTCAGAAACCACTTTGTGATGTGTGCGTTCCACTCACAGAGTTTAATCTTTCTTTTCATAGAACAGTTTGGAAACACTCTGTTTGTAAAGTCTGCAAGTGGATATTTGGACCTCTTTGAGGATTTCGTTGGAAGCGGGATTTCTTCATCTAATGCTACACAGAAGATTTCTCAGTAACTTCGTTGATTTCTGTGTGTTCAACTAACAGAGTTCAACCTTCCCTTAGACATAGCAGATTGGAAACCCTCTTTTTGTGGAATTTGCAAATGGAGATTTCAAGCGCTTTGGGGTCAACTGTAGAAAAGTAAATATCCTCTTATAAAAACTAGAGAGAATCATTCTCACAAACCACTTTGTGTAGTGTGCGTTCCACTCACAGAGTTCAATCTTTGCTTTCATACGGCAGTTTGGAAACACTCTGTTTGTGAAGACTGCAAGTGGATATTTGGACCTCTTTGAGGATTTCGTTGGAAACGGGATTTCTTCATCTAATGATAGAAGGAAGAATTCCCAGAAATTTCTTTGATTTGTGTGTGTTCAGCTAACAGAGCTGAACCATCCTTTAGACAGAGCAGATTGGAAACCCTCTTTTTGAGGAATTTGCTTGTGGAGATTTCAAGCGTTTTGGGGCCAACTGTAGAAAAGAAATATCCTGGTATAAAAACTAGAGAGAATCATTCTCAGAAACCACTTTGGATGTGTGCGTTCCACTCACAGAGTTTAACCTTTCTTTTCATAGAACAGTTTGGAAACACTCTGTTTGTAAAGTCTGCAAGTGGATATTTGGACCTCTTTGAGGATTTCGTTGGAAACGGGATTTCTTCATCTAATGCTACACAGAAGATTTCTCAGTAACTTCGTTGATTTGTGTGTGTTCAACTAACAGAGTTCAACCTTCCGTTAGACATAGCAGATTGGAAACCCTCTTTTTGTGGAACTTGCAAGTGGAGATTTCAAGCGTTTTTGGGGCCAACGGTAGAAAAGGAAATATCCTCGTATAAAAAATAGAGAGAATCATTCTCAGAAACCGCTTTGTGATGTGTGCGTTCCACTCACAGAGTTTAACCTTTCCTTTCATAGAGCAGTTTGGACACACTATGTTTGTGAAGTCTGCAAGTGGATATTTGGACCTCTTTGAGGATTTCTTTGGAAGCGGGATTTCATCATCTAATGCTACACAGAAGATTTCTCAGTAACTTCGTTGATTTCTGTGTGTTCAACTAACAGAGCTGAACCATCCTTTAGACAGAGCAGATTGGAAAACCTCTTTTTGAGAAATTTGCTTTTGGGGATTTCAAGCGTTTTGGGGCCAACGGTAGAAAAGGAAATATCCTCGTATAAAAACTAGAGAGAATCATTCTCAGAAACCGCTTTGTGATGTGTGCGTTCCCCTCACGGAGTTTAACCTTTCTTTTCATAGAGCAGTTTGGACACACTCTGTTTGTGAAGTCTGCAAGTGGATATTTGGACCTCTTTGAGGATTTCGTTGGAAGCGGGATTTCTTCATCTAATGCTAGAAGGAAGAATTCTCAGAAACTTCTTTGATTTGTGTGTGTTCAACTAACAGAGCTGAACCATCCTTTAGACAGAGCAGATTGGAAACCCTCTTTTTGAGGAATTTGCTTGTGGAGATTACAAGCTTTTTGGGGCCAACGGTAGAAAAGGAAATATCCTCGTATAAAAACTAGAGAGAATCATTCTCAGAAACCACTTTGTGATGTGTGCGTTCCACTCACAGAGTTTAACCTTTCTTTTCATAGAACAGTTTGGAAACACTCTGTTTGTAAAGTCTGCAAGTGGATATTTGGACCTCTTTGAGGATTTCGTTGGAAGAGGGATTTCTTCATCTAATGCTACACAGAAGATTTCTCAGTAACTTCGTTGATTTCTGTGTGTTCAACTAACAGAGTTCAACCTTCCCTTAGACATAGCAGTTTGGAAACCCTCTTTTTGTGGAATTTGCAAGTGGAGATTTCAAGCGCTTTGGGGCCAACGGTAGAAAAGGAAATATCCTCGTATAAAAACTAGAGAGAATCATTCTCAGAAACCACTTTGTGTAGTGTGCGTTCCACTCACAGAGTTCAATCTTTCCTTTCATAGAGCAGTTTGGAAACACTCTGTTTGTGAAGACTGCAAGTGGATATTTGGACCTCTTTGAGGATTTCGTTGGATACGGGATTTCTTCATCTAATGCTAGAAGGAAGAATTCCCAGAAATTCCTTTGATTTGTGTGTGTTCAGCTAACAGAGCTGAACCATCCTTTAGACAGAGCAGATTGGAAACCCTCTTTTTGAGGAATTTGCTTGTGGAGATTACAAGCGTTTTGGGGCCAACGGTAGAAAAGGAAATATCCTCGTATAAAAACTAGAGAGAATCATTCTCAGAAACCACTTTGTGATGTGTGCGTTCCACTCACAGAGTTTAACCTTTCTTTTCATAGAACAGTTTGGAAACACTCTGTTTGTAAAGTCTGCAAGTGGATATTTGGACCTCTTTGAGGATTTCGTTGGAAGCGGGATTTCTTCATCTAATGCTACACAGAAGATTTCTCAGTAACTTCGTTGATTTGTGTGTGTTCAAATAACAGAGTTCAACCTTCCCTTAGAGATAGCAGCTTGGAAACCCTCTTTTTGTGGAATTTGCAAGTGGAGATTTCAAGCGCTTTGGGGCCAACGGTAGAATAGGAAATATCTTCGTATAAAAACTACAGAGAACCATTCTCAGAAACCACTTTGTGTTGTGCGCGTTCCACTCACAGAGTTTAACCTTTCTTTTCATAGAGCAGTTTGGAAACACTCTGTTTGTGAAGTCTGCAAGTGGATATTTGGACCTCTTTGAGGATTTCGTTGGAAACGGGATTTCTTCATCTAATGCTAGAAGGAAGAATTCTCAGAAATTTCTTTGATATGTGTGTGTTCAACTAACAGAGCTGAACCATCCTTTAGACAGAGCAGAATGGAAACCCTCTTTTTGAGGAATTTGCTTGTGGAGATTTCAAGCCTTTTGGGGCCAACGGTAGAAAAGGAAATATCCTCGTATAAAAACTAGAGAGAATCATTCTCAGAAACCGCTTTGGGATGTGTGCGTTCCACTCACAGAGTTTAACCTTTCCTTTCATAGAGCAGTTTGGACACACTATGTTTGTGAAGTCTGCAAGTGGATATTTGGACCTCTTTGAGGATTTCTTTGGAAGCGGGATTTCATCATCTAATGCTACACAGAAGATTTCTCAGTAACTTCGTTGATTTCTGTGTGTTCAACTAACAGAGCTGAACCATCCTTTAGACAGAGCAGATTGGAAACCCTCTTTTTGAGAAATTTGCTTTTGGGGATTTCAAGCGTTTTGGGGCCAACGGTAGAAAAGGAAATATCCTCGTATAAAAACTAGAGAGAATCATTCTCAGAAACCGCTTTGTGATGTGTGCGTTCCCCTCACGGAGTTTAACCTTTCTTTTCATAGAGCAGTTTGGACACACTCTGTTTGTGAAGTCTGCAAGTGGATATTTGGACCTCTTTGAGGATTTCGTTGGAAGCGGGATTTCTTCATCTAATGCTACACAGAAGATTTCTCAGTAACTTCGTTGATTTCTCTGTGTTCAACTAACAGAGTTCAACCTTCCCTTAGACATAGCAGATTGGAAACCCTCTTTTTGTGGAATTTGCAAGTGGAGATTTCAAGCGCTTTGGGGCCAACGGTAGAAAAGGAAATATCCTCGTATAAAAACTGGAGAGAATCATTCTCAGAAAACACTTTGTGATGTGTGCGTTCCACTCACAGAGTTTAACCTTTCCTTTCATAGAGCAGTTTGGAAACACTCTGTTTGTGAAGACTGCAAGTGGATATTTGGACCTCTTTGAGGGTTTCGTTGGAAACGGGATTTCTTCATCTAATGCTAGAAGGAAGAATTCTCAGAAACTTCTTTGATTTGTGTGTGTTCAACTAACGGAGCTGAACCATCCTTTAGACAGAGCAGATTGGAAACCCTCTTTTTGAGGAATTTGCTTGTGGAGATTACAAGCGTTTTGGGGCCAACGGTAGAAAAGGAAATATCCTCGTATAAAAACTAGAGAGAATCATTCTCAGAAACCACTTTGTGATGTGTGCGTTCCACTCACAGAGTTTAACCTTTCTTTTCATAGAACAGTTTGGAAACACTCTGTTTGTAAAGTCTGCAAGTGGATATTTGGACCTCTTTGAGGATTTCGTTGGAAGCGGGATTTCTTCATCTAATGCTACACAGAAGATTTCTCAGTAACTTCGTTGATTTCTGTGTGTTCAACTAACAGAGTTCAACCTTCCCTTCGACATAGCAGTTTGGAAACCCTCTTTTTGTGGAATTTGCAAGTGGAGATTTCAAGCGCTTTGGGGCCAACGGTAGAAAAGGAAATATCCTCGTATAAAAACTAGAGAGAATCATTCTCAGAAACCACTTTGTGTAGTGTGCGTTCCACTCACAGAGTTCAATCTTTCCTTTCATAGAGCAGTTTGGAAACACTCTGTTTGTGAAGACTGCAAGTGGATATTTGGACCTCTTTGAGGATTTCTTTGGATACGGGATTTCTTCATCTAATGCTAGAAGGAAGAATTCCCAGAAATTCCTTTGATTTGTGTGTGTTCAGCTAACAGAGCTGAACCATCCTTTAGACAGAGCAGATTGGAAACCCTCTTTTTGAGGAATTTGCTTGTGGAGATTACAAGCGTTTTGGGGCCAACGGTAGAAAAGGAAATATCCTCGTATAAAAACTAGAGAGAATCATTCTCAGAAACCACTTTGTGATGTGTGCGTTCCACTCACAGAGTTTAACCTTTCTTTTCATAGAACAGTTTGGAAACACTCTGTTTGTAAAGTCTGCAAGTGGATATTTGGACCTCTTTGAGGATTTCGTTGGAAGCGGGATTTCTTCATCTAATGCTACACAGAAGATTTCTCAGTAACTTCGTTGATTTGTGTGTGTTCAAATAACAGAGTTCAACCTTCCCTTTGAGATAGCAGCTTGGAAACCCTCTTTTTGTGGAATTTGCAAGTGGAGATTTCAAGCGCTTTGGGGCCAACGGTAGAAAAGGAAATATCTTCGTACAAAAACTACAGAGAACCATTCTCAGAAACCACTTTGTGTTGTGCGCGTTCCACTCACAGAGTTTAACCTTTCTTTTCATAGAGCAGTTTGGAAACACTCTGTTTGTGAAGTCTGCAAGTGGATATTTGGACCTCTTTGAGGATTTCGTTGGAAACGGGATTTCTTCATCTAATGCTAGAAGGAAGAATTCTCAGAAATTTCTTTGATATGTGTGTGTTCAACTAACAGAGCTGAACCATCCTTTAGACAGAGCAGAATGGACACCCTCTTTTTGAGGAATTTGCTTGTGGAGATTTCAAGCGTTTTGGGGCCAACGGTAGAAAAGGAAATATCCTCGTATAAAAACTAGAGAGAATCATTCTCAGAAACCACTTTGTGATGTGTGCGTTCCACTCACAGAGTTTAATCTTTCTTTTCATAGAACAGTTTGGAAACACTCTGTTTGTAAAGTCTGCAAGTGGATATTTGGACCTCTTTGAGGATTTCGTTGGAAGCGGGATTTCTTCATCTAATGCTACACAGAAGATTTCTCAGTAACTTCGTTGATTTCTGTGTGTTCAACTAACAGAGTTCAACCTTCCCTTAGACATAGCAGATTGGAAAACCTCTTTTTGTGGAATTTGCAAATGGAGATTTCAAGCGCTTTGGGGTCAACTGTAGAAAAGGAAATATCCTCGTATAAAAACTAGAGAGAATCATTCTCAGAAACCACTTTGTGGTGTGTGTTCCACTCACAGAGTTCAATCTTTGCTTTCATACGACAGTTTGGAAACACTCTGTTTGTGAAGACTGCAAGTGGATATTTGGACCTCTTTGAGGATTTCGTTGGAAACGGGATTTCTTCATCTAATGCTAGAAGGAAGAATTCCCAGAAATTTCTTTGATTTGTGTGTGTTCAGCTAACAGAGCTGAACCATCCTTTAGACAGAGCAGATTGGAAACCCTCTTTTTGAGGAATTTGCTTGTGGAGATTTCAAGCGTTTTGGGGCCAACTGTAGAAAAGAAATATCCTGGTATAAAAACTAGAGAGAATCATTCTCAGAAACCACTTTGGATGTGTGCGTTCCACTCACAGAGTTTAACCTTTCTTTTCATAAAACAGTTTGGAAACACTCTGTTTGTAAAGTCTGCAAGTGGATATTTGGACCTCTTTGAGGATTTCGTTGGAAACGGGATTTCTTCATCTAATGCTACACAGAAGATTTCTCAGTAACTTCGTTGATTTGTGTGTGTTCAACTAACAGAGTTCAACCTTCCCTTAGACATAGCAGATTGGAAACCCTCTTTTTGTGGAACTTGCAAGTGGAGATTTCAAGCGTTTTTGGGGCCAACGGTAGAAAAGGAAATATCCTCGTATAAAAAATAGAGAGAATCATTCTCAGAAACCGCTTTGTGATGTGTGCGTTCCACTCACAGAGTTTAACCTTTCCTTTCATAGAGCAGTTTGGACACACTATGTTTGTGAAGTCTGCAAGTGGATATTTGGACCTCTTTGAGGATTTCTTTGGAAGCGGGATTTCATCATCTAATGCTACACAGAAGATTTCTCAGTAACTTCGTTGATTTCTGTGTGTTCAACTAACAGAGCTGAACCATCCTTTAGACAGAGCAGATTGGAAACCCTCTTTTTGAGAAATTTGCTTTTGGGGATTTCAAGCGTATTGGGGCCAACGGTAGAAAAGGAACTATCCTCGTATAAAAACTAGAGAGAATCATTCTCAGAAACCGCTTTGTGATGTGTGCGTTCCCCTCACGGAGTTTAACCTTTCTTTTCATAGAGCAGTTTGGACACACTCTGTTTGTGAAGTCTGCAAGTGGATATTTGGACCTCTTTGAGGATTTCGTTGGATACGGGATTTCTTCATCTAATGCTAGAAGGAAGAATTCCCAGAAATTCCTTTGATTTGTGTGTGTTCAGCTAACAGAGCTGAACCATCCTTTAGACAGAGCAGATTGGAAACCCTCTTTTTGAGGAATTTGCTTGTGGAGATTACAAGCGTTTTGGGGCCAACGGTAGAAAAGGAAATATCCTCGTATAAAAACTAGAGAGAATCATTCTCAGAAACCACTTTGTGATGTGTGCGTTCCACTCACAGAGTTTAATCTTTCTTTTCATAGAACAGTTTGGAAACACTCTGTTTGTAAAGTCTGCAAGTGGATATTTGGACCTCTTTGAGGATTTCGTTGGAAGCGGGATTTCTTCATCTAATGCTACACAGAAGATTTCTCAGTAACTTCGTTGATTTCTGTGTGTTCAACTAACAGAGTTCAACCTTCCCTTAGACATAGCAGTTTGGAAACCCTCTTTTTGTGGAATTTGCAAGTGGAGATTTCAAGCTCTTTGGGGCCAACGGTAGAAAAGGAAATATCCTCGTATAAAAACTAGAGAGAATCATTCTCAGAAACCACTTTGTGTAGTGTGCGTTCCACTCACAGAGTTCAATCTTTGCTTTCATACGGCAGTTTGGAAACACTCTGTTTGTGAAGACTGCAAGTGGATATTTGGACCTCTTTGAGGATTTCGTTGGAAACGGGATTTCTTCATCTAATGCTAGAAGGAAGAATTCCCAGAAATTTCTTTGATTTGTGTGTGTTCAGCTAACAGAGCTGAACCATCCTTTAGACAGAGCAGATTGGAAACCCTCTTTTTGAGGAATTTGCTTGTGGAGATTTCAAGCGTTTTGGGGCCAACTGTAGAAAAGAAATATCCTGGTATAAAAACTAGAGAGAATCATTCTCAGAAACCACTTTAGATGTGTGCGTTCCACTCACAGAGTTTAACCTTTCTTTTAATAGAACAGTTTGTAAACACTCTGTTTGTAAAGTCTGCAAGTGGATATTTGGACCTCTTTGAGGATTTCGTTGGAAACGGGATTTCTTCATCTAATGCTACACAGAAGATTTCTCAGTAACTTCGTTGATTTGTGTGTGTTCAACTACCAGAGTTCAACCTTCCCTTAGACATAGCAGATTGGAAACCCTCTTTTTGTGGAACTTGCAAGTGGAGATTTCAAGCGATTTTGGGGCCAACGGTAGAAAAGGAAATATCCTCGTATAAAAAATAGAGAGAATCATTCTCAGAAACCGCTTTGTGATGTGTGCGTTCCCCTCAAGGAGTTAAACCTTTCTTTTCATAGAGCAGGTTGGACACACTATGTTTGTGAAGTCTGCAAGTGGATATTTGGACCTCTTTGAGGATTTCTTTGGAAGCGGGATTTCATCATCTAATGCTACACAGAAGATTTCTCAGTAACTTCGTTGATTTCTGTGTGTTCAACTAACAGAGCTGAACCATCCTTTAGACAGAGCAGATTGGAAACCCTCTTTTTGAGAAATTTGCTTTTGGGGATTTCAAGCGTTTTGGGGCCAACGGTAGAAAAGGAAATATCCTCGTATAAAAACTAGAGAGAATCATTCTCAGAAACCGCTTTGTGATGTGTGCGTTCCCCTCACGGAGTTTAACCTTTCTTTTCATAGAGCAGTTTGGACACACTCTGTTTGTGAAGTCTGCAAGTGGATATTTGGACCTCTTTGAGGATTTCGTTGGAAGCGGGATTTCTTCATCTAATGCTACACAGAAGATTTCTCAGTAACTTCGTTGATTTCTCTGTGTTCAACTAACAGAGTTCAACCTTCCCTTAGACATAGCAGATTGGAAACCCTCTTTTTGTGGAATTTGCAAGTGGAGATTTCAAGCGCTTTGGGGCCAACGGTAGAAAAGGAATCATCCTCGTATAAAAACTAGAGAGAATCATTCTCAGAAACCACTTTGTGATGTGTGCGTTCCCCTCACAGATTTTAACCTTTCTTTTCATAGAGCAGTTTGGACACACTCTGTTTGTGAAGTCTGCAATTGGATATTTGGCCCTCTTTGAGGATTTCATAGGAAGCGGGATTTCTTCATCTAATGCTACACAGAAGATTTCTCAGTAACTTCGTTGATTTCTGTGTGTTCAACTAACAGAGTTCAACCTTCCCTTAGAGATAGCAGATTGGAAACCCACTTTTTGTGGAATTTGCAAGTGGAGATTTCAAGCGCTTTGGGGCCAACGGTAGAAAAGGAAATATCCTCGTATAGAAAGTGGAGAGAATCATTCTCAGAAACCACTTTGTAATGTGTGCGTTCCACTCACAGAGTTTAACCTTTCCTTTCATAGAGCAGTTTGGAAACACTCTGTTTGTGAAGACTGCAAGTGGATATTTGGACCTCTTTGAGGATTTCTTTGGAAACGGGATTTCTTCATCTAATGCTAGAAGGAAGAATTCTCAGAAACTTCTTTGATTTGTGTGTGTTCAACTAACGGAGCTGAACCATCCTTTAGACAGAGCAGATTGGAAACCCTCTTTTTGAGGAATTTGCTTGTGGAGATTACAAGCGTTTTGGGGCCAACGGTAGAAAAGGAAATATCCTCGTATAAAAACTAGAGAGAATCATTCTCAGAAACCACTTTGTGATGTGTGCGTTCCACTCACAGAGTTTAACCTTTCTTTTCATAGAACAGTTTGGAAACACTCTGTTTGTAAAGTCTGCAAGTGGATATTTGGACCTCTTTGAGGATTTCGTTGGAAGCGGGATTTCTTCATCTAATGCTACACAGAAGATTTCTCAGTAACTTCGTTGATTTCTGTGTGTTCAACTAACAGAGTTCAACCTTCCCTTAGACATAGCAGTTTGGAAACCCTCTTTTTGTGGAATTTGCAAGTGGAGATTTCAAGCGCTTTGGGGCCAACGGTAGAAAAGGAAATATCCTCGTATAAAAACTAGAGAGAATCATTCTCAGAAACCACTTTGTGTAGTGTGCGTTCCACTCACAGAGTTCAATCTTTGCTTTCATACGGCAGTTTGGAAACACTCTGTTTGTGAAGACTGCAAGTGGATATTTGGACCTCTTTGAGGATTTCGTTGGAAACGGGATTTCTTCATCTAATGCTACACAGAAGATTTCTCAGTAACTTCGTTGATTTCTCTGTGTTCAACTAACAGAGTTCAACCTTCCCTTAGACATAGCAGATTGGAAACCCTCTTTTTGTGGAATTTGCAAGTGGAGATTTCAAGCGCTTTGGGGCCAACGGTAGAAAAGGAATCATCCTCGTATAAAAACTAGAGAGAATCATTCCCAGAAACCACTTTGTGATGTGTGCGTTCCCCTCACAGATTTTAACCTTTCTTTTCATAGAGCAGTTTGGACACACTCTGTTTGTGAAGTCTGCAATTGGATATTTGGCCCTCTTTGAGGATTTCATAGGAAGCGGGATTTCTTCATCTAATGCTACACAGAAGATTTCTCAGTAACTTCGTTGATTTCTGTGTGTTCAACTAACAGAGTTCAACCTTCCCTTAGAGATAGCAGATTGGAAACCCACTTTTTGTGGAATTTGCAAGTGGAGATTTCAAGCGCTTTGGGGCCAACGGTAGAAAAGGAAATATCCTCGTATAGAAAGTGGAGAGAATCATTCTCAGAAACCACTTTGTAATGTGTGCGTTCCACTCACAGAGTTTAACCTTTCCTTTCATAGAGCAGTTTGGAAACACTCTGTTTGTGAAGACTGCAAGTGGATATTTGGACCTCTTTGAGGATTTCTTTGGAAACGGGATTTCTTCATCTAATGCTAGAAGGAAGAATTCTCAGAAACTTCTTTGATTTGTGTGTGTTCAACTAACGGAGCTGAACCATCCTTTAGACAGAGCAGATTGGAAACCCTCTTTTTGAGGAATTTGCTTGTGGAGATTACAAGCGTTTTGGGGCCAACGGTAGAAAAGGAAATATCCTCGTATAAAAACTAGAGAGAATCATTCTCAGAAACCACTTTGTGATGTGTGCGTTCCACTCACAGAGTTTAACCTTTCTTTTCATAGAACAGTTTGGAAACACTCTGTTTGTAAAGTCTGCAAGTGGATATTTGGACCTCTTTGAGGATTTCGTTGGAAGCGGGATTTCTTCATCTAATGCTACACAGAAGATTTCTCAGTAACTTCGTTGATTTCTGTGTGTTCAACTAACAGAGTTCAACCTTCCCTTAGACATAGCAGTTTGGAAACCCTCTTTTTGTGGAATTTGCAAGTGGAGATTTCAAGCGCTTTGGGGCCAACGGTAGAAAAGGAAATATCCTCGTATAAAAACTAGAGAGAATCATTCTCAGAAACCACTTTGTGTAGTGTGCGTTCCACTCACAGAGTTCAATCTTTGCTTTCATACGGCAGTTTGGAAACACTCTGTTTGTGAAGACTGCAAGTGGATATTTGGACCTCTTTGAGGATTTCGTTGGAAACGGGATTTCTTCATCTAATGATAGAAGGAAGAATTCCCAGAAATTTCTTTGATTTGTGTGTGTTCAGCTAACAGAGCTGAACCATCCTTTAGACAGAGCAGATTGGAAACCCTCTTTTTGAGGAATTTGCTTGTGGAGATTTCAAGCGTTTTGGGGCCAACTGTAGAAAAGAAATATCCTGGTATAAAAACTAGAGAGAATCATTCTCAGAAACCACTTTGGATGTGTGCGTTCCACTCACAGAGTTTAACCTTTCTTTTAATAGAACAGTTTGGAAACACTCTGTTTGTAAAGTCTGCAAGTGGATATTTGGACCTCTTTGAGGATTTCGTTGGAAACGGGATTTCTTCATCTAATGCTACACAGAAGATTTCTCAGTAACTTCGTTGATTTGTGTGTGTTCAACTACCAGAGTTCAACCTTCCCTTAGACATAGCAGATTGGAAACCCTCTTTTTGTGGAACTTGCAAGTGGAGATTTCAAGCGATTTTGGGGCCAACGGTAGAAAAGGAAATATCCTCGTATAAAAAATAGAGAGAATCATTCTCAGAAACCGCTTTGTGTTGTGTGCGTTCCCCTCAAGGAGTTTAACCTTTCTTTTCATAGAGCAGTTTGGACACACTATGTTTGTGAAGTCTGCAAGTGGATATTTGGACCTCTTTGAGGATTTCTTTGGAAGCGGGATTTCATCATCTAATGCTACACAGAAGATTTCTCAGTAACTTCGTTGATTTCTGTGTGTTCAACTAACAGAGCTGAACCATCCTTTAGACAGAGCAGATTGGAAACCCTCTTTTTGAGAAATTTGCTTTTGGGGATTTCAAGCGTTTTGGGGCCAACGGTAGAAAAGGAAATATCCTCGTATAAAAACTAGAGAGAATCATTGTCAGAAACCGCTTTGTGATGTGTGCGTTCCCCTCACGGAGTTTAACCTTTCTTTTCATAGAGCAGTTTGGACACACTCTGTTTGTGAAGTCTGCAAGTGGATATTTGGACCTCTTTGAGGATTTCGTTGGAAGCGGGATTTCTTCATCTAATGCTACACAGAAGATTTCTCAGTAACTTCGTTGATTTCTCTCTGTTCAACTAACAGAGTTCAACCTTCCCTTAGACATAGCAGATTGGAAACCCTCTTTTTGTGGAATTTCCAAGTGGAGATTTCAAGCGCTTTGGGGCCAACGGTAGAAAAGGAAATATCCTCGTATAAAAACTGGAGAGAATCATTCTCAGAAAACACTTTGTGATGTGTGCGTTCCACTCACAGAGTTTAACCTTTCCTTTCATAGAGCAGTTTGGAAACACTCTGTTTGTGAAGACTGCAAGTGGATATTTGGACCTCTTTGAGGGTTTCGTTTGAAACGGGATTTCTTCATCTAATGCTAGAAGGAAGAATTCTCAGAAACTTCTTTGATTTGTGTGTGTTCAACTAACGGAGCTGAACCATCCTTTAGACAGAGCAGATTGGAAACCCTCTTTTTGAGGAATTTGCTTGTGGAGATTACAAGCGTTTTGGGGCCAACGGTAGAAAAGGAAATATCCTCGTATAAAAACTAGAGAGAATCATTCTCAGAAACCACTTTGTGATGTGTGCGTTCCACTCACAGAGTTTAACCTTTCTTTTCATAGAACAGTTTGGAAACACTCTGTTTGTAAAGTCTGCAAGTGGATATTTGGACCTCTTTGAGGATTTCGTTGGAAGCGGGATTTCTTCATCTAATGCTACACAGAAGATTTCTCAGTAACTTCGTTGATTTGTGTGTGTTCAACTAACAGAGTTCAACCTTCCCTTAGACATAGCAGTTTGGAAACCCTCTTTTTGTGGAATTTGCAAGTGGAGATTTCAAGCGTTTTGGGGCCAACGGTAGAAAAGGAATCATCCTCGTATAAAAACTAGAGAGAATCATTCTCAGAAACCACTTTGTGATGTGTGCGTTCCCCTCACAGATTTTAACCTTTCTTTTCATAGAGCTGTTTTGACACACTCTGTTTGTGAAGTCTGCAATTGGATATTTGGCCATCTTTGAGGATTTCATAGGAAGCGGGATTTCTTCATCTAATGCTACACAGAAGATTTCTCAGTAACTTCGTTGATTTGTGTGTGTTCAACTAACAGAGTTCAACCTTCCCTTAGAGATATCAGCTTCGAAACCCTCTTTTTGTGGAATTTGCAAGTGGAGATTTCAAGCGCTTTGGGGCCAACGGTAGAAAAGGAAATATCTTCGTATAAAAACTAGAGAGAACCATTCTCAGAAACCACTTTGTGTTGTGCGCGTTCCACTCACAGAGTTTAACCTTTCTTTTCATAGAGCAGTTTGGAAACACTCTGTTTGTGAAGTCTGCAAGTGGATATTTGGACCTCTTTGAGGATTTCGTTGGAATCGGGATTTCTTCATCTAATGCTAGAAGGAAGAATTCTCAGAAACTTCTTTGATATGTGTGTGTTCAACTGACAGAGCTGAACCATCCTTTAGACAGAGCAGAATGGAAACCCTCTTTTTGAGGAATTTGCTTGTGGAGATTTCAAGCCTTTTGGGGCCAACGGTAGAAAAGGAAATATCCTCGTATAAAAACTAGAGAGAATCATTCTCAGAAACCACTTTGTGATGTGTGCGTTCCACTCACAGAGTTTAATCTTTCTTTTCATAGAACAGTTTGGAAACACTCTGTTTGTAAAGTCTGCAAGTGGATATTTGGACCTCTTTGAGGATTTCGTTGGAAGCGGGATTTCTTCATCTAATGCTACACAGAAGATTTCTCAGTAACTTCGTTGATTTCTGTGTGTTCAACTAACAGAGTTCAACCTTCCCTTAGACATAGCAGATTGGAAACCCTCTTTTTGTGGAATTTGCAAGTGGAGATTTCAAGCGCTTTGGGGTCAACTGTAGAAAAGGAAATATCCTCGTATAAAAACTAGAGAGAATCATTCTCAGAAAGCACTTTGTGTAGTGTGCGTTCCACTCACAGAGTTCAATCTTTCCTTTCATACGGCAGTTTGGAAACACTCTGTTTGTGAAGACTGCAAGTGGATATTTGGACTTCTTTGAGGATTTCGTTGGAAACGGGATTTCTTCATCTAATGCTAGAAGGAAGAATTCCCAGAAATTTCTTTGATTTGTGTGTGTTCAGCTAACAGAGCTGAACCATCCTTTAGACAGAGCAGATTGGAAACCCTCTTTTTGAGGAATTTGCTTGTGGAGATTTCAAGCGTTTTGGGGCCAACTGTAGAAAAGAAATATCCTGGTATAAAAACTAGAGAGAATCATTCTCAGAAACCACTTTGGATGTGTGCGTTCCACTCACAGAGTTTAACCTTTCTTTTCATAGAACAGTTTGGAAACACTCTGTTTGTAAAGTCTGCAAGTGGATATTTGGACCTCTTTGAGGATTTCGTTGGAAGCGGGATTTCTTCATCTAATGCTACACAGAAGATTTCTCAGTAACTTCGTTGATTTGTGTGTGTTCAACTAACAGAGTTCAACCTTCCCTTAGACATAGCAGATTGGAAACCCTCTTTTTGTGGAATTTGCAAGTGGAGATTTCAAGCGCTTTGGGGCCAACGGTAGAAAAGGAAATATCCTCGTATAAAAACTGGAGAGAATCATTCTCAGAAAACACTTTGTGATGTGTGCGTTCCACTCACAGAGTTTAACCTTTCCTTTCATAGAGCAGTTTGGAAACACTCTGTTTGTGAAGACTGCAAGTGGATATTTGGACCTCTTTGAGGGTTTCGTTGGAAACGGGATTTCTTCATCTAATGCTAGAAGGAAGAATTCTCAGAAACTTCTTTGATTTGTGTGTGTTCAACTAACAGAGCTGAACCATCCTTTAGACAGAGCAGATTGGAAACCCTCTTTTTGAGGAATTTGCTTGTGGAGATTACAAGCGTTTTGGGGCCAACGGTGGAAAAGAAAATATCCTCGTATAAAAACTAGAGAGAATCATTCTCAGAAACCACTTTGTGATGTGTGCGTTCCACTCACAGAGTTTAATCTTTCTTTTCACAGAACAGTTTGGAAACACTCTGTTTGTAAAGTCTGCAAGTGGATATTTGGACCTCTTTGAGGATTTCGTTGGAAGCGGGATTTCTTCATCTAATGCTACACAGAAGATTTCTCAGTAACTTCGTTGATTTCTGTGTGTTCAACTAACAGAGTTCAACCTTCCCTTAGACATAGCAGATTGGAAACCCTCTTTTTGTGGAATTTGCAAATGGAGATTTCAAGCGCTTTGGGGTGAACTGTAGAAAAGGAAATATCCTCTTATAAAAACTAGAGAGAATCATTCTCAGAAACCACTTTGTGTAGTGTGCGTTCCACTCACAGAGTTCAATCTTTGCTTTCATACGGCAGTTTGGAAACACTCTGTTTGTGAAGACTGCAAGTGGATATTTGGACCTCTTTGAGGATTTCGTTTAAACGGGATTTCTTCATCTAATGCTAGAAGGAAGAATTCCCAGAAATTTCTTTGATTTGTGTGTGTTCAGCTAACAGAGCTGAACCATCCTTTAGACAGAGCAGATTGGAAACCCTCTTTTTGAGGAATTTGCTTGTGGAGATTTCAAGCGTTTTGGGGCCAACTGTAGAAAAGAAATATCCTGGTATAAAAACTAGAGAGAATCATTCTCAGAAACCACTTTGGATGTGTGCGTTCCACTCACAGAGTTTAACCTTTCTTTTCATAGAACAGTTTGGAAACACTCTGTTTGTAAAGTCTGCAAGTGGATATTTGGACCTCTTTGAGGATTTCGTTGGAAGCGGGATTTCTTCATCTAATGCTACACAGAAGATTTCTCAGTAACTTCGTTGATTTGTGTGTGTTCAACTAACAGAGTTCAACCTTCCCTTAGACATAGCAGTTTGGAAACCCTCTTTTTGTGGAATTTGCAAGTGGAGATTTCAAGCGTTTTGGGGCCAACGGTAGAAAAGGAATCATCCTCGTATAAAAACTAGAGAGAATCATTCTCAGAAACCACTTTGTGATGTGTGCGTTCCCCTCACAGATTTTAACCTTTCTTTTCATAGAGCTGTTTTGACACACTCTGTTTGTGAAGTCTGCAATTGGATATTTGGCCATCTTTGAGGATTTCATAGGAAGCGGGATTTCTTCATCTAATGCTACACAGAAGATTTCTCAGTAACTTCGTTGATTTGTGTGTGTTCAACTAACAGAGTTCAACCTTCCCTTAGAGATATCAGCTTCGAAACCCTCTTTTTGTGGAATTTGCAAGTGGAGATTTCAAGCGCTTTGGGGCCAACGGTAGAAAAGGAAATATCTTCGTATAAAAACTAGAGAGAACCATTCTCAGAAACCACTTTGTGTTGTGCGCGTTCCACTCACAGAGTTTAACCTTTCTTTTCATAGAGCAGTTTGGAAACACTCTGTTTGTGAAGTCTGCAAGTGGATATTTGGACCTCTTTGAGGATTTCGTTGGAATCGGGATTTCTTCATCTAATGCTAGAAGGAAGAATTCTCAGAAACTTCTTTGATATGTGTGTGTTCAACTGACAGAGCTGAACCATCCTTTAGACAGAGCAGAATGGAAACCCTCTTTTTGAGGAATTTGCTTGTGGAGATTTCAAGCCTTTTGGGGCCAACGGTAGAAAAGGAAATATCCTCGTATAAAAACTAGAGAGAATCATTCTCAGAAACCACTTTGTGATGTGTGCGTTCCACTCACAGAGTTTAATCTTTCTTTTCATAGAACAGTTTGGAAACACTCTGTTTGTAAAGTCTGCAAGTGGATATTTGGACCTCTTTGAGGATTTCGTTGGAAGCGGGATTTCTTCATCTAATGCTACACAGAAGATTTCTCAGTAACTTCGTTGATTTCTGTGTGTTCAACTAACAGAGTTCAACCTTCCCTTAGACATAGCAGATTGGAAACCCTCTTTTTGTGGAATTTGCAAGTGGAGATTTCAAGCGCTTTGGGGTCAACTGTAGAAAAGGAAATATCCTCGTATAAAAACTAGAGAGAATCATTCTCAGAAAGCACTTTGTGTAGTGTGCGTTCCACTCACAGAGTTCAATCTTTCCTTTCATACGGCAGTTTGGAAACACTCTGTTTGTGAAGACTGCAAGTGGATATTTGGACTTCTTTGAGGATTTCGTTGGAAACGGGATTTCTTCATCTAATGCTAGAAGGAAGAATTCCCAGAAATTTCTTTGATTTGTGTGTGTTCAGCTAACAGAGCTGAACCATCCTTTAGACAGAGCAGATTGGAAACCCTCTTTTTGAGGAATTTGCTTGTGGAGATTTCAAGCGTTTTGGGGCCAACTGTAGAAAAGAAATATCCTGGTATAAAAACTAGAGAGAATCATTCTCAGAAACCACTTTGGATGTGTGCGTTCCACTCACAGAGTTTAACCTTTCTTTTCATAGAACAGTTTGGAAACACTCTGTTTGTAAAGTCTGCAAGTGGATATTTGGACCTCTTTGAGGATTTCGTTGGAAGCGGGATTTCTTCATCTAATGCTACACAGAAGATTTCTCAGTAACTTCGTTGATTTGTGTGTGTTCAACTAACAGAGTTCAACCTTCCCTTAGACATAGCAGATTGGAAACCCTCTTTTTGTGGAATTTGCAAGTGGAGATTTCAAGCGCTTTGGGGCCAACGGTAGAAAAGGAAATATCCTCGTATAAAAACTGGAGAGAATCATTCTCAGAAAACACTTTGTGATGTGTGCGTTCCACTCACAGAGTTTAACCTTTCCTTTCATAGAGCAGTTTGGAAACACTCTGTTTGTGAAGACTGCAAGTGGATATTTGGACCTCTTTGAGGGTTTCGTTGGAAACGGGATTTCTTCATCTAATGCTAGAAGGAAGAATTCTCAGAAACTTCTTTGATTTGTGTGTGTTCAACTAACAGAGCTGAACCATCCTTTAGACAGAGCAGATTGGAAACCCTCTTTTTGAGGAATTTGCTTGTGGAGATTACAAGCGTTTTGGGGCCAACGGTGGAAAAGAAAATATCCTCGTATAAAAACTAGAGAGAATCATTCTCAGAAACCACTTTGTGATGTGTGCGTTCCACTCACAGAGTTTAATCTTTCTTTTCACAGAACAGTTTGGAAACACTCTGTTTGTAAAGTCTGCAAGTGGATATTTGGACCTCTTTGAGGATTTCGTTGGAAGCGGGATTTCTTCATCTAATGCTACACAGAAGATTTCTCAGTAACTTCGTTGATTTCTGTGTGTTCAACTAACAGAGTTCAACCTTCCCTTAGACATAGCAGATTGGAAACCCTCTTTTTGTGGAATTTGCAAATGGAGATTTCAAGCGCTTTGGGGTGAACTGTAGAAAAGGAAATATCCTCTTATAAAAACTAGAGAGAATCATTCTCAGAAACCACTTTGTGTAGTGTGCGTTCCACTCACAGAGTTCAATCTTTGCTTTCATACGGCAGTTTGGAAACACTCTGTTTGTGAAGACTGCAAGTGGATATTTGGACCTCTTTGAGGATTTCGTTTAAACGGGATTTCTTCATCTAATGCTAGAAGGAAGAATTCCCAGAAATTTCTTTGATTTGTGTGTGTTCAGCTAACAGAGCTGAACCATCCTTTAGACAGAGCAGATTGGAAACCCTCTTTTTGAGGAATTTGCTTGTGGAGATTTCAAGCGTTTTGGGGCCAACTGTAGAAAAGAAATATCCTGGTATAAAAACTAGAGAGAATCATTCTCAGAAACCACTTTGGATGTGTGCGTTCCACTCACAGAGTTTAACCTTTCTTTTCATAGAACAGTTTGGAAACACTCTGTTTGTAAAGTCTGCAAGTGGATATTTGGACCTCTTTGAGGATTTCGTTGGAAACGGGATTTCTTCATCTAATGCTACACAGAAGATTTCTCAGTAACTTCGTTGATTTGTGTGTGTTCAACTAACAGAGTTCAACCTTCCCTTAGACATAGCAGATTGGAAACCCTCTTTTTGTGGAACTTGCAAGTGGAGATTTCAAGCGTTTTTGGGGCCAACGGTAGAAAAGGAAATATCCTCGTATAAAAAATAGAGAGAATCATTCTCAGAAACCGCTTTGTGATGTGTGCGTTCCACTCACAGAGTTTAACCTTTCCTTTCATAGAGCAGTTTGGACACACTATGTTTGTGAAGTCTGCAAGTGGATATTTGGACCTCTTTGAGGATTTCTTTGGAAGCGGGATTTCATCATCTAATGCTACACAGAAGATTTCTCAGTAACTTCGTTGATTTCTGTGTGTTCAACTAACAGAGCTGAACCATCCTTTAGACAGAGCAGATTGGAAACCCTCTTTTTGAGAAATTTGCTTTTGGGGATTTCAAGCGTTTTGGGGCCAACGGTAGAAAAGGAAATATCCTCGTATAAAAACTAGAGAGAATCATTCTCAGAAACCGCTTTGTGATGTGTGCGTTCCCCTCACGGAGTTTAACCTTTCTTTTCATAGAGCAGTTTGGACACACTCTGTTTGTAAAGTCTGCAAGTGGATATTTGGACCTCTTTGAGGATTTCGTTGGAAGCGGGATTTCTTCATGTAATGCTACACAGAAGACTTCTCAGTAACTTCGTTGATTTGTGTGTGTTCAACTAACAGAGTTCAACCTTCCCTTAGACATAGCAGATTGGAAACCCTCTTTTTGTGGAATTTGCAAGTGGAGATTTCAAGCGTTTTGGGGCCAACGGTAGAAAAGGAATTATCCTCGTATAAAAACTAGAGAGAATCATTCTCAGAAACCACTTTGTGATGTGTGCGTTCCCCTCACAGATTTTAACCTTTCTTTTCATAGAGCAGTTTGGACACACTCTGTTTGTGAAGTCTGCAATTGGATATTTGGCCCTCTTGGAGGATTTCATAGGAAGCGGGATTTCTTCATCTAATGCTCACAGAAGATTTCTCAGTAACTTCGTTGATTTCTCTGTGTTCAACTAACAGAGTTCAACCTTCCCTTAGAGATAGCAGATTGGAAACCCACTTTTTGCGGAATTTGCAAGTGGAGATTTCAAGCGATTTGGGGCCAACGGTAGAAAAGGAAATATCCTCGTATAAAAAGTGGAGAGAATCATTCTCAGAAACCACTTTCTGATGTGTGCGTTCCACTCACAGAGTTTAACCTTTCCTTTCATAGAGCAGTTTGGAAACACTCTGTTTGTGAAGACTGCAAGTGGATATTTGGACCTCTTTGAGGATTTCTTTGGAAATGGGATTTCTTCATCTAATGCTAGAAGGAAGAATTCTCAGAAACTTCTTTGATTTGTGCGTGTTCAACTAACAGAGCTGAACCATCCTTTAGACAGAGCAGATTGGAAACCATCTTTTTGAGGAATTTGCTTGTGGAGATTTCAAGCGTTTTGGGGCCAACGGTAGAAAAGGAAATATCCTCGTATAAAAACTAGAGTGAATCATTTTCAGAAACCACTTTGTGTTGTGCGCGTTCCACTCACAGAGTTTAACCTTTCTTTTCATTGAGCAGTTTGGAAACACTCTGTTTGTAAAGTCTGCAAGTGGATATTTGGACCTCTTTGAGGATTTCGTTGGAAGCGGGATTTCTTCATCTAATGCTACACAGAAGATTTCTCAGTAACTTCGTTGATTTCTGTGTGTTCAACTAACAGAGTTCAACCTTCCCTTAGAGATAGCAGCTTGGAAACCCTCTTTTTGTGGAATTTGCAAGTGGAGATTTCATGCGCTTTGGGGCCAACGGTAGAAAAGGAAATATCTTCGTATAAAAACTTGAGAGAACCATTCTCAGAAACCACTTTGTGTTGTGCGCATTCCACTCACAGAGTTTAACCTTTCTTTTCATAGAGCAGTTTGGAAACACTCTGTTTGTGAAGTCTGCAAGTGGATATTTGGACCTCTTTGAGGATTTCGTTGGAATCGGGATTTCTTCATCTAATGCTAGAAGGAAGAATTCTCAGAAACTTCTTTGATATGTGTGTGTTCAACTAACAGAGCTGAACCATCCTTTAGACAGAGCAGAATGGAAACCCTCTTTTTGAGGAATTTGCTTGTGGAGATTTCAAGCCTTTTGGGGCCAACGGTAGAAAAGGAAATATCCTCGTATAAAAACTAGAGAGAATCATTCTCAGAAACCACTTTGTGATGTGTGTGTTCCACTCACAGAGTTTAATCTTTCTTTTCATAGAACAGTTTGGAAACACTCTGTTTGTAAAGTCTGCAAGTGGATATTTGGACCTCTTTGAGGATTTCGTTGGAAGCGGGATTTCTTCATCTAATGCTACACAGAAGATTTCTCAGTAACTTCGTTGATTTCTGTGTGTTCAACTAACAGAGTTCAACCTTCCCTTAGACATAGCAGTTTGGAAACCCTCTTTTTGTGGAATTTGCAAGTGGAGATTTCAAGCGCTTTGGGGCCAACGGTAGAAAAGGAAATATCCTCGTATAAAAACTAGAGAGAATCATTCTCAGAAACCACTTTGTGTAGTGTGCGTTCCACTCACAGAGTTCAATCTTTCCTTTCATAGAGCAGTTTGGAAACACTCTGTTTGTGAAGACTGCAAGTGGATATTTGGACCTCTTTGAGGATTTCGTTGGATACGGGATTTCTTCATCTAATGCTAGAAGGAAGAATTCCCAGAAATTCCTTTGATTTGTGTGTGTTCAGCTAACAGAGCTGAACCATCCTTTAGACAGAGCAGATTGGAAACCCTCTTTTTGAGGAATTTGCTTGTGGAGATTACAAGCGTTTTGGGGCCAACGGTAGAAAAGGAAATATCCTCGTATAAAAACTAGAGAGAATCATTCTCAGAAACCACTTTGTGATGTGTGCGTTCCACTCACAGAGTTTAACCTTTCTTTTCATAGAACAGTTTGGAAACACTCTGTTTGTAAAGTCTGCAAGTGGATATTTGGACCTCTTTGAGGATTTCATAGGAAGCGGGATTTCTTCATCTAATGCTACACAGAAGATTTCTCAGTAACTTCGTTGATTTGTGTGTGTTCAAATAACAGAGTTCAACCTTCCCTTAGAGATAGCAGCTTGGAAACCCTCTTTTTGTGGAATTTGCAAGTGGAGATTTCAAGCGCTTTGGGGCCAACGGTAGAAAAGGAAATATCTTCGTATAAAAACTACAGAGAACCATTCTCAGAAACCACTTTGTGTTGTGCGCGTTCCACTCACAGAGTTTAACTTTTCTTTTCATAGAGCAGTTTGGAAACACTCTGTTTGTGAAGTCTGCAAGTGGATATTTGGACCTCTTTGAGGATTTCATTGGAATCGGGATTTCTTCATCTAATGCTAGAAGGAAGAATTCTCAGAAATTTCTTTGATATGTGTGTGTTCAACTAACAGAGCTGAACCATCCTTTAGACAGAGCAGAATGGAAACCCTCTTTTTGAGGAATTTGCTTGTGGAGATTTCAAGCCTTTTGGGGCCAACGGTAGAAAAGGAAATATCCTCGTATAAAAACTAGAGAGAATCATTCTCAGAAACCGCTTTGGGATGTGTGCGTTCCACTCACAGAGTTTAACCTTTCCTTTCATAGAGCAGTTTGGACACACTATGTTTGTGAAGTCTGCAAGTGGATATTTGGACCTCTTTGAGGATTTCTTTGGAAGCGGGATTTCATCATCTAATGCTACACAGAAGATTTCTCAGTAACTTCGTTGATTTCTGTGTGTTCAACTAACAGAGCTGAACCATCCTTTAGACAGAGCAGATTGGAAACCCTCTTTTTGAGAAATTTGCTTTTGGGGATTTCAAGCGTTTTGGGGCCAACGGTAGAAAAGGAAATATCCTCGTATAAAAACTAGAGAGAATCATTCTCAGAAACCGCTTTGTGATGTGTGCGTTCCCCTCACGGAGTTTAACCTTTCTTTTCATAGAGCAGTTTGGACACACTCTGTTTGTGAAGTCTGCAAGTGGATATTTGGACCTCTTTGAGGATTTCGTTGGAAGCGGGATTTCTTCATCTAATGCTACACAGAAGATTTCTCAGTAACTTCGTTGATTTCTCTGTGTTCAACTAACAGAGTTCAACCTTCCCTTAGACATAGCAGATTGGAAACCCTCTTTTTGTGGAATTTGCAAGTGGAGATTTCAAGCGCTTTGGGGCCAACGGTAGAAAAGGAAATATCCTCGTATAAAAACTGGAGAGAATCATTCTCAGAAAACACTTTGTGATGTGGGCGTTCCACGCACAGAGTTTAACCTTTCCTTTCATAGAGCAGTTTGGAAACACTCTGTTTGTGAAGACTGCAAGTGGATATTTGGACCTCTTTGAGGGTTTCGTTGGAAACGGGATTTCTTCATCTAATGCTAGAAGGAAGAATTCTCAGAAACTTCTTTGATTTGTGTGTGTTCAACTAACGGAGCTGAACCATCCTTTAGACAGAGCAGATTGGAAACCCTCTTTTTGAGGAATTTGCTTGTGGAGATTACAAGCGTTTTGGGGCCAACGGTAGAAAAGGAAATATCCTCGTATAAAAACTAGAGAGAATCATTCTCAGAAACCACTTTGTGATGTGTGCGTTCCACTCACAGAGTTTAACCTTTCTTTTCATAGAACAGTTTGGAAACACTCTGTTTGTAAAGTCTGCAAGTGGATATTTGGACCTCTTTGAGGATTTCGTTGGAAGCGGGATTTCTTCATCTAATGCTACACAGAAGATTTCTCAGTAACTTCGTTGATTTCTGTGTGTTCAACTAACAGAGTTCAACCTTCCCTTAGACATAGCAGTTTGGAAACCCTCTTTTTGTGGAATTTGCAAGTGGAGATTTCAAGCGCTTTGGGGCCAACGGTAGAAAAGGAAATATCCTCGTATAAAAACTAGAGAGAATCATTCTCAGAAACCACTTTGTGTAGTGTGCGTTCCACTCACAGAGTTCAATCTTTCCTTTCATAGAGCAGTTTGGAAACACTGTTTGTGAAGACTGCAAGTGGATATTTGGACCTCTTTGAGGATTTCGTTGGATACGGGATTTCTTCATCTAATGCTAGAAGGAAGAATTCCCAGAAATTCCTTTGATTTGTGTGTGTTCAGCTAACAGAGCTGAACCATCCTTTAGACAGAGCAGATTGGAAACCCTCTTTTTGAGGAATTTGCTTGTGGAGATTACAAGCGTTTTGGGGCCAACGGTAGAAAAGGAAATATCCTCGTATAAAAACTAGAGAGAATCATTCTCAGAAACCACTTTGTGATGTGTGCGTTCCACTCACAGAGTTTAACCTTTCTTTTCATAGAGCAGTTTGGAAACACTCTGTTTGTAAAGTCTGCAAGTGGATATTTGGACCTCTTTGAGGATTTCGTTGGAAGCGGGATTTCTTCATCTAATGCTACACAGAAGATTTCTCAGTAACTTCGTTGATTTGTGTGTGTTCAAATAACAGAGTTCAACCTTCCCTTTGAGATAGCAGCTTGGAAACCCTCTTTTTGTGGAATTTGCAAGTGGAGATTTCAAGCGCTTTGGGGCCAACGGTAGAAAAGGAAATATCTTCGTATAAAAACTACAGAGAACCATTCTCAGAAACCACTTTGTGTTGTGCGCGTTCCACTCACAGAGTTTAACCTTTCTTTTCATAGAGCAGTTTGGAAACACTCTGTTTGTGAAGTCTGCAAGTGGATATTTGGACCTCTTTGAGGATTTCGTTGGAAACGGGATTTCTTCATCTAATGCTAGAAGGAAGAATTCTCAGAAATTTCTTTGATATGTGTGTGTTCAACTAACAGAGCTGAACCATCCTTTAGACAGAGCAGAATGGAAACCCTCTTTTTGAGGAATTTGCTTGTGGAGATTTCAAGCCTTTTGGGGCCAACGGTAGAAAAGGAAATATCCTGGTATAAAAACTAGAGAGAATCATTCTCAGAAACCACTTTGTGATGTGTGCGTTCCACTCACAGAGTTTAATCTTTCTTTTCATAGAACAGTTTGGAAACACTCTGTTTGTAAAGTCTGCAAGTGGATATTTGGACCTCTTTGAGGATTTCGTTGGAAGCGGAATTTCTTCATCTAATGCTACACAGAAGATTTCTCAGTAACTTCGTTGATTTCTGTGTGTTCAACTAACAGAGTTCAACCTTCCCTTAGACATAGCAGATTGGAAAACCTCTTTTTGTGGAACTTGCAAATGGAGATTTCAAGCGCTTTGGGGTCAACTGTAGAAAAGGAAATATCCTCGTATAAAAACTAGAGAGAATCATTCTCAGAAACCACTTTGTGTAGTGTGTGTTCCACTCACAGAGTTCAATCTTTGCTTTCATACGGCAGTTTGGAAACACTCTGTTTGTGAAGACTGCAAGTGGATATTTGGACCTCTTTGAGGATTTCGTTGGAAACGGGGTTTCTTCATCTAATGCTAGAAGGAAGAATTCCCAGAAATTTCTTTGATTTGTCTGTGTTCAGCTAACAGAGCTGAACCATCCTTTAGACAGAGCAGATTGGAAACCCTCTTTTTGAGACATTTGCTTGTGGAGATTTCAAGCGTTTTGGGGCCAACTGTAGAAAAGAAATATCCTGGTATAAAAACTAGAGAGAATCATTCTCAGAAACCACTTTGGATGTGTGCGTTCCACTCACAGAGTTTAACCTTTCTTTTCATAAAACAGTTTGGAAACACTCTGTTTGTAAAGTCTGCAAGTGGATATTTGGACCTCTTTGAGGATTTCGTTGGAAACGGGATTTCTTCATCTAATGCTACACAGAAGATTTCTCAGTAACTTCGTTGATTTGTGTGTGTTCAACTAACAGAGTTCAACCTTCCCTTAGACATAGCAGATTGGAAACCCTCTTTTTGTGGAACTTGCAAGTGGAGATTTCAAGCGTTTTTGGGGCCAACGGTAGAAAAGGAAATATCCTCGTATAAAAAATAGAGAGAATCATTCTCAGAAACCGCTTTGTGATGTGTGCGTTCCACTCACAGAGTTTAACCTTTCCTTTCATAGAGCAGTTTGGACACACTATGTTTGTGAAGTCTGCAAGTGGATATTTGGACCTCTTTGAGGATTTCTTTGGAAGCGGGATTTCATCATCTAATGCTACACAGAAGATTTCTCAGTAACTTCGTTGATTTCTGTGTGTTCAACTAACAGAGCTGAACCATCCTTTAGACAGAGCAGATTGGAAACCCTCTTTTTGAGAAATTTGCTTTTGGGGATTTCAAGCGTTTTGGGGCCAACGGTAGAAAAGGAAATATCCTCGTATAAAAAGTGGAGAGAATCATTCTCAGAAACCACTTTGTGATGTGTGCGTTCCACTCACAGAGTTTAACCTTTCCTTTCATAGAGCAGTTTGGAAACACTCTGTTTGTGAAGACTGCAAGTGGATATTTGGACCTCTTTGAGGATTCCTTTGGAAATGGGATTTCTTCATCTAATGCTAGAAGGAAGAATTCTCAGAAACTTCTTTGATTTGTGCGTGTTCAACTAACAGAGCTGAACCATCCTTTAGACAGAGCAGATTGGAAACCATCTTTTTGAGGAATTTGCTTGTGGAGATTTCAAGCGTTTTGGGGCCAACGGTAGAAAAGGAAATATCCTCGTATAAAAACTAGAGTGAATCATTTTCAGAAACCACTTTGTGTTGTGCGCGTTCCACTCACAGAGTTTAACCTTTCTTTTCATTGAGCAGTTTGGAAACACTCTGTTTGTAAAGTCTGCAAGTGGATATTTGGACCTCTTTGAGGATTTCGTTGGAAGCGGGATTTCTTCATCTAATGCTACACAGAAGATTTCTCAGTAACTTCGTTGATTTGTGTGTGTTCAACTAGCAGAGTTCAACCTTCCCTTAGAGATAGCAGCTTGGAAACCCTCTTTTTGTGGAATTTGCAAGTGGAGATTTCAAGCGCTTTGGGGCCAACGGTAGAAAAGGAAATATCTTCTTATAAAAACTTGAGAGAACCATTCTCAGAAACCACTTTGTGTTGTGCGCATTCCACTCACAGAGTTTAACCTTTCTTTTCATAGAGCAGTTTGGAAACACTCTGTTTGTGAAGTCTGCAAGTGGATATTTGGACCTCTTTGAGGAATTCGTTGGAATCGGGATTTCTTCATCTAATGCTAGAAGGAAGAATTCTCAGAAACTTCTTTGATATGTGTGTGTTCAACTAACAGAGCTGAACCATCCTTTAGACAGAGCAGAATGGAAACCCTCTTTTTGAGGAATTTGCTTGTGGAGATTTCAAGCCTTTTGGGGCCAACGGTAGAAAAGGAAATATCCTCGTATAAAAACTAGAGAGAATCATTCTCAGAAACCACTTTGTGATGTGTGCGTTCCACTCACAGAGTTTAATCTTTCTTTTCATAGAACAGTTTGGAAACACTCTGTTTGTAAAGTCTGCAAGTGGATATTTGGACCTCTTTGAGGATTTCGTTGGAAGCGGGATTTCTTCATCTAATGCTACACAGAAGATTTCTCAGTAACTTCGTTGATTTCTGTGTGTTCAACTAACAGAGTTCAACCTTCCCTTAGACATAGCAGTTTGGAAACCCTCTTTTTGTGGAATTTGCAAGTGGAGATTTCAAGCGCTTTGGGGCCAACGGTAGAAAAGGAAATATCCTCGTATAAAAACTAGAGAGAATCATTCTCAGAAACCACTTTGTGTAGTGTGCGTTCCACTCACAGAGTTCAATCTTTCCTTTCATAGAGCAGTTTGGAAACACTCTGATTGTGAAGACTGCAAGTGGATATTTGGACCTCTTTGAGGATTTCGTTGGATACGGGATTTCTTCATCTAATGCTAGAAGGAAGAATTCCCAGAAATTCCTTTGATTTGTGTGTGTTCAGCTAACAGAGCTGAACCATCCTTTAGACAGAGCAGATTGGAAACCCTCTTTTTGAGGAATTTGCTTGTGGAGATTACAAGCGTTTTGGGGCCAACGGTAGAAAAGGAAATATCCTCGTATAAAAACTAGAGAGAATCATTCTCAGAAACCACTTTGTGATGTGTGCGTTCCACTCACAGAGTTTAACCTTTCTTTTCATAGAACAGTTTGGAAACACTCTGTTTGTAAAGTCTGCAAGTGGATATTTGGACCTCTTTGAGGATTTCGTTGGAAGCGGGATTTCTTCATCTAATGCTACACAGAAGATTTCTCAGTAACTTCGTTGATTTGTGTGTGTTCAAATAACAGAGTTCAACCTTCCCTTAGAGATAGCAGCTTGGAAACCCTCTTTTTGTGGAATTTGCAAGTGGAGATTTCAAGCGCTTTGGGGCCAACGGTAGAAAAGGAAATATCTTCGTATAAAAACTACAGAGAACCATTCTCAGAAACCACTTTGTGTTGTGCGCGTTCCACTCACAGAGTTTAACCTTTCTTTTCATAGAGCAGTTTGGAAACACTCTGTTTGTGAAGTCTGCAAGTGGATATTTGGACCTCTTTGAGGATTTCGTTGGAAACGGGATTTCTTCATCTAATGCTAGAAGGAAGAATTCTCAGAAATTTCTTTGATATGTGTGTGTTCAACTAACAGAGCTGAACCATCCTTTAGACAGAGCAGAATGGAAACCCTCTTTTTGAGGAATTTGCTTGTGGAGATTTCAAGCCTTTTGGGGCCAACGGTAGAAAAGGAAATATCCTGGTATAAAAACTAGAGAGAATCATTCTCAGAAACCACTTTGTGATGTGTGCGTTCCACTCACAGAGTTTAATCTTTCTTTTCATAGAACAGTTTGGAAACACTCTGTTTGTAAAGTCTGCAAGTGGATATTTGGACCTCTTTGAGGATTTCGTTGGAAGCGGAATTTCTTCATCTAATGCTACACAGAAGATTTCTCAGTAACTTCGTTGATTTCTGTGTGTTCAACTAACAGAGTTCAACCTTCCCTTAGACATAGCAGATTGGAAAACCTCTTTTTGTGGAATTTGCAAATGGAGATTTCAAGCGCTTTGGGGTCAACTGTAGAAAAGGAAATATCCTCGTATAAAAACTAGAGAGAATCATTCTCAGAAACCACTTTGTGTAGTGTGTGTTCCACTCACAGAGTTCAATCTTTGCTTTCATACGGCAGTTTGGAAACACTCTGTTTGTGAAGACTGCAAGTGGATATTTGGACCTCTTTGAGGATTTCGTTGGAAACGGGGTTTCTTCATCTAATGCTAGAAGGAAGAATTCCCAGAAATTTCTTTGATTTGTCTGTGTTCAGCTAACAGAGCTGAACCATCCTTTAGACAGAGCAGATTGGAAACCCTCTTTTTGAGACATTTGCTTGTGGAGATTTCAAGCGTTTTGGGGCCAACTGTAGAAAAGAAATATCCTGGTATAAAAACTAGAGAGAATCATTCTCAGAAACCACTTTGGATGTGTGCGTTCCACTCACAGAGTTTAACCTTTCTTTTCATAAAACAGTTTGGAAACACTCTGTTTGTAAAGTCTGCAAGTGGATATTTGGACCTCTTTGAGGATTTCGTTGGAAACGGGATTTCTTCATCTAATGCTACACAGAAGATTTCTCAGTAACTTCGTTGATTTGTGTGTGTTCAACTAACAGAGTTCAACCTTCCCTTAGACATAGCAGATTGGAAACCCTCTTTTTGTGGAACTTGCAAGTGGAGATTTCAAGCGTTTTTGGGGCCAACGGTAGAAAAGGAAATATCCTCGTATAAAAAATAGAGAGAATCATTCTCAGAAACCGCTTTGTGATGTGTGCGTTCCACTCACAGAGTTTAACCTTTCCTTTCATAGAGCAGTTTGGACACACTATGTTTGTGAAGTCTGCAAGTGGATATTTGGACCTCTTTGAGGATTTCTTTGGAAGCGGGATTTCATCATCTAATGCTACACAGAAGATTTCTCAGTAACTTCGTTGATTTCTGTGTGTTCAACTAACAGAGCTGAACCATCCTTTAGACAGAGCAGATTGGAAACCCTCTTTTTGAGAAATTTGCTTTTGGGGATTTCAAGCGTTTTGGGGCCAACGGTAGAAAAGGAAATATCCTCGTATAAAAAGTGGAGAGAATCATTCTCAGAAACCACTTTGTGATGTGTGCGTTCCACTCACAGAGTTTAACCTTTCCTTTCATAGAGCAGTTTGGAAACACTCTGTTTGTGAAGACTGCAAGTGGATATTTGGACCTCTTTGAGGATTCCTTTGGAAATGGGATTTCTTCATCTAATGCTAGAAGGAAGAATTCTCAGAAACTTCTTTGATTTGTGCGTGTTCAACTAACAGAGCTGAACCATCCTTTAGACAGAGCAGATTGGAAACCATCTTTTTGAGGAATTTGCTTGTGGAGATTTCAAGCGTTTTGGGGCCAACGGTAGAAAAGGAAATATCCTCGTATAAAAACTAGAGTGAATCATTTTCAGAAACCACTTTGTGTTGTGCGCGTTCCACTCACAGAGTTTAACCTTTCTTTTCATTGAGCAGTTTGGAAACACTCTGTTTGTAAAGTCTGCAAGTGGATATTTGGACCTCTTTGAGGATTTCGTTGGAAGCGGGATTTCTTCATCTAATGCTACACAGAAGATTTCTCAGTAACTTCGTTGATTTGTGTGTGTTCAACTAGCAGAGTTCAACCTTCCCTTAGAGATAGCAGCTTGGAAACCCTCTTTTTGTGGAATTTGCAAGTGGAGATTTCAAGCGCTTTGGGGCCAACGGTAGAAAAGGAAATATCTTCTTATAAAAACTTGAGAGAACCATTCTCAGAAACCACTTTGTGTTGTGCGCATTCCACTCACAGAGTTTAACCTTTCTTTTCATAGAGCAGTTTGGAAACACTCTGTTTGTGAAGTCTGCAAGTGGATATTTGGACCTCTTTGAGGAATTCGTTGGAATCGGGATTTCTTCATCTAATGCTAGAAGGAAGAATTCTCAGAAACTTCTTTGATATGTGTGTGTTCAACTAACAGAGCTGAACCATCCTTTAGACAGAGCAGATTGGAAACCCTCTTTTTGAGAAATTTGCTTTTGGGGATTTCAAGCGTTTTGGGGCCAACGGTAGAAAAGGAAATATCCTCGTATAAAAACTAGAGAGAATCATTCTCAGAAACCGCTTTGTGATGTGTGCGTTCCCCTCACGGAGTTTAACCTTTCTTTTCATAGAGCAGTTTGGACACACTCTGTTTGTGAAGTCTGCAAGTGGATATTTGGACCTCTTTGAGGATTTCGTTGGAAGCGGGATTTCTTCATCTAATGCTACACAGAAGATTTCTCAGTAACTTCGTTGATTTCTCTGTGTTCAACTAACAGAGTTCAACCTTCCCTTAGACATAGCAGATTGGAAACCCTCTTTTTGTGGAATTTGCAAGTGGAGATTTCAAGCGCTTTGGGGCCAACGGTAGAAAAGGAAATATCCTCGTATAAAAACTGGAGAGAATCATTCTCAGAAAACACTTTGTGATGTGTGCGTTCCACTCACAGAGTTTAACCTTTCCTTTCATAGAGCAGTTTGGAAACACTCTGTTTGTGAAGACTGCAAGTGGATATTTGGACCTCTTTGAGGGTTTCGTTGGAAACGGGATTTCTTCATCTAATGCTAGAAGGAAGAATTCTCAGAAACTTCTTTGATTTGTGTGTGTTCAACTAACGGAGCTGAACCATCCTTTAGACAGAGCAGATTGGAAACCCTCTTTTTGAGGAATTTGCTTGTGGAGATTACAAGCGTTTTGGGGCCAACGGTAGAAAAGGAAATATCCTCGTATAAAAACTAGAGAGAATCATTCTCAGAAACCACTTTGTGATGTGTGCGTTCCACTCACAGAGTTTAACCTTTCTTTTCATAGAACAGTTTGGAAACACTCTGTTTGTAAAGTCTGCAAGTGGATATTTGGACCTCTTTGAGGATTTCGTTGGAAGCGGGATTTCTTCATCTAATGCTACACAGAAGATTTCTCAGTAACTTCGTTGATTTCTGTGTGTTCAACTAACAGAGTTCAACCTTCCCTTCGACATAGCAGTTTGGAAACCCTCTTTTTGTGGAATTTGCAAGTGGAGATTTCAAGCGCTTTGGGGCCAACGGTAGAAAAGGAAATATCCTCGTATAAAAACTAGAGAGAATCATTCTCAGAAACCACTTTGTGTAGTGTGCGTTCCACTCACAGAGTTCAATCTTTCCTTTCATAGAGCAGTTTGGAAACACTCTGTTTGTGAAGACTGCAAGTGGATATTTGGACCTCTTTGAGGATTTCGTTGGATACGGGATTTCTTCATCTAATGCTAGAAGGAAGAATTCCCAGAAATTCCTTTGATTTGTGTGTGTTCAGCTAACAGAGCTGAACCATCCTTTAGACAGAGCAGATTGGAAACCATCTTTTTGAGGAATTTGCTTGTGGAGATTACAAGCGTTTTGGGGCCAACGGTAGAAAAGGAAATATCCTCGTATAAAAACTAGAGAGAATCATTCTCAGAAACCACTTTGTGATGTGTGCGTTCCACTCACAGAGTTTAACCTTTCTTTTCATAGAACAGTTTGGAAACACTCTGTTTGTAAAGTCTGCAAGTGGATATTTGGACCTCTTTGAGGATTTCGTTGGAAGCGGGATTTCTTCATCTAATGCTACACAGAAGATTTCTCAGTAACTTCGTTGATTTGTGTGTGTTCAAATAACAGAGTTCAACCTTCCCTTTGAGATAGCAGCTTGGAAACCCTCTTTTTGTGGAATTTGCAAGTGGAGATTTCAAGCGCTTTGGGGCCAACGGTAGAAAAGGAAATATCTTCGTACAAAAACTACAGAGAACCATTCTCAGAAACCACTTTGTGTTGTGCGCGTTCCACTCACAGAGTTTAACCTTTCTTTTCATAGAGCAGTTTGGAAACACTCTGTTTGTAAAGTCTGCAAGTGGATATTTGGACCTCTTTGAGGATTTCGTTGGAAGCGGGATTTCTTCATCTAATGCTACACAGAAGATTTCTCAGTAACTTCGTTGATTTCTGTGTGTTCAACTAACAGAGTTCAACCTTCCCTTAGACATAGCAGATTGGAAAACCTCTTTTTGTGGAATTTGCAAATGGAGATTTCAAGCGCTTTGGGGTCAACTGTAGAAAAGGAAATATCCTCGTATAAAAACTAGAGAGAATCATTCTCAGAAACCACTTTGTGGTGTGTGTTCCACTCACAGAGTTCAATCTTTGCTTTCATACGGCAGTTTGGAAACACTCTGTTTGTGAAGACTGCAAGTGGATATTTGGACCTCTTTGAGGATTTCGTTGGAAACGGGATTTCTTCATCTAATGCTAGAAGGAAGAATTCCCAGAAATTTCTTTGATTTGTGTGTGTTCAGCTAACAGAGCTGAACCATCCTTTAGACAGAGCAGATTGGAAACCCTCTTTTTGAGGAATTTGCTTGTGGAGATTTCAAGCGTTTTGGGGCCAACTGTAGAAAAGAAATATCCTGGTATAAAAACTAGAGAGAATCATTCTCAGAAACCACTTTGGATGTGTGCGTTCCACTCACAGAGTTTAACCTTTCTTTTCATAAAACAGTTTGGAAACACTCTGTTTGTAAAGTCTGCAAGTGGATATTTGGACCTCTTTGAGGATTTCGTTGGAAACGGGATTTCTTCATCTAATGCTACACAGAAGATTTCTCAGTAACTTCGTTGATTTGTGTGTGTTCAACTAACAGAGTTCAACCTTCCCTTAGACATAGCAGATTGGAAACCCTCTTTTTGTGGAACTTGCAAGTGGAGATTTCAAGCGTTTTTGGGGCCAACGGTAGAAAAGGAAATATCCTCGTATAAAAAATAGAGAGAATCATTCTCAGAAACCGCTTTGTGATGTGTGCGTTCCACTCACAGAGTTTAACCTTTCCTTTCATAGAGCAGTTTGGACACACTATGTTTGTGAAGTCTGCAAGTGGATATTTGGACCTCTTTGAGGATTTCTTTGGAAGCGGGATTTCATCATCTAATGCTACACAGAAGATTTCTCAGTAACTTCGTTGATTTCTGTGTGTTCAACTAACAGAGCTGAACCATCCTTTAGACAGAGCAGATTGGAAACCCTCTTTTTGAGAAATTTGCTTTTGGGGATTTCAAGCGTATTGGGGCCAACGGTAGAAAAGGAACTATCCTCGTATAAAAACTAGAGAGAATCATTCTCAGAAACCGCTTTGTGATGTGTGCGTTCCCCTCACGGAGTTTAACCTTTCTTTTCATAGAGCAGTTTGGACACACTCTGTTTGTGAAGTCTGCAAGTGGATATTTGGACCTCTTTGAGGATTTCGTTGGATACGGGATTTCTTCATCTAATGCTAGAAGGAAGAATTCCCAGAAATTCCTTTGATTTGTGTGTGTTCAGCTAACAGAGCTGAACCATCCTTTAGACAGAGCAGATTGGAAACCCTCTTTTTGAGGAATTTGCTTGTGGAGATTACAAGCGTTTTGGGGCCAACGGTAGAAAAGGAAATATCCTCGTATAAAAACTAGAGAGAATCATTCTCAGAAACCACTTTGTGATGTGTGCGTTCCACTCACAGAGTTTAACCTTTCTTTTCATAGAACAGTTTGGAAACACTCTGTTTGTAAAGTCTGCAAGTGGATATTTGGACCTCTTTGAGGATTTCGTTGGAAGCGGGATTTCTTCATCTAATGCTACACAGAAGATTTCTCAGTAACTTCGTTGATTTCTGTGTGTTCAACTAACAGAGTTCAACCTTCCCTTAGACATAGCAGTTTGGAAACCCTCTTTTTGTGGAATTTGCAAGTGGAGATTTCAAGCTCTTTGGGGCCAACGGTAGAAAAGGAAATATCCTCGTATAAAAACTAGAGAGAATCATTCTCAGAAACCACTTTGTGTAGTGTGCGTTCCACTCACAGAGTTCAATCTTTGCTTTCATACGGCAGTTTGGAAACACTCTGTTTGTGAAGACTGCAAGTGGATATTTGGACCTCTTTGAGGATTTCGTTGGAAACGGGATTTCTTCATCTAATGCTAGAAGGAAGAATTCCCAGAAATTTCTTTGATTTGTGTGTGTTCAGCTAACAGAGCTGAACCATCCTTTAGACAGAGCAGATTGGAAACCCTCTTTTTGAGGAATTTGCTTGTGGAGATTTCAAGCGTTTTGGGGCCAACTGTAGAAAAGAAATATCCTGGTATAAAAACTAGAGAGAATCATTCTCAGGAACCACTTTGGATGTGTGCGTTCCACTCACAGAGTTTAACCTTTCTTTTAATAGAACAGTTTGTAAACACTCTGTTTGTAAAGTCTGCAAGTGGATATTTGGACCTCTTTGAGGATTTCGTTGGAAACGGGATTTCTTCATCTAATGCTACACAGAAGATTTCTCAGTAACTTCGTTGATTTGTGTGTGTTCAACTACCAGAGTTCAACCTTCCCTTAGACATAGCAGATTGGAAACCCTCTTTTTGTGGAACTTGCAAGTGGAGATTTCAAGCGATTTTGGGGCCAACGGTAGAAAAGGAAATATCCTCGTATAAAAAATAGAGAGAATCATTCTCAGAAACCGCTTTGTGATGTGTGCGTTCCCCTCAAGGAGTTTAACCTTTCTTTTCATAGAGCAGGTTGGACACACTATGTTTGTGAAGTCTGCAAGTGGATATTTGGACCTCTTTGAGGATTTCTTTGGAAGCGGGATTTCATCATCTAATGCTACACAGAAGATTTCTCAGTAACTTCGTTGATTTCTGTGTGTTCAACTAACAGAGCTGAACCATCCTTTAGACAGAGCAGATTGGAAACCCTCTTTTTGAGAAATTTGCTTTTGGGGATTTCAAGCGCTTTGGGGCCAACGGTAGAAAAGGAAATATCTTCGTATAAAAACTACAGAGAACCATTCTCAGAAACCACTTTGTGTTGTGCGCGTTCCACTCACAGAGTTTAACCTTTCTTTTCATAGAGCAGTTTGGAAACACTCTGTTTGTGAAGTCTGCAAGTGGATATTTGGACCTCTTTGAGGATTTCGTTGGAATCGGGATTTCTTCATCTAATGCTAGAAGGAAGAATTCTCAGAAATTTCTTTGATATGTGTGTGTTCAACTAACAGAGCTGAACCATCCTTTAGACAGAGCAGAATGGAAACCCTCTTTTTGAGGAATTTGCTTGTGGAGATTTCAAGCCTTTTGGGGCCAACGGTAGAAAAGGAAATATCCTCGTATAAAAACTAGAGAGAATCATTCTCAGAAACCGCTTTGGGATGTGTGCGTTCCACTCACAGAGTTTAACCTTTCCTTTCATAGAGCAGTTTGGACACACTATGTTTGTGAAGTCTGCAAGTGGATATTTGGACCTCTTTGAGGATTTCTTTGGAAGCGGGATTTCATCATCTAATGCTACACAGAAGATTTCTCAGTAACTTCGTTGATTTCTGTGTGTTCAACTAACAGAGCTGAACCATCCTTTAGACAGAGCAGATTGGAAACCCTCTTTTTGAGAAATTTGCTTTTGGGGATTTCAAGCGTTTTGGGGCCAACGGTAGAAAAGGAAATATCCTCGTATAAAAACTAGAGAGAATCATTCTCAGAAACCGCTTTGTGATGTGTGCGTTCCCCTCACGGAGTTTAACCTTTCTTTTCATAGAGCAGTTTGGACACACTCTGTTTGTGAAGTCTGCAAGTGGATATTTGGACCTCTTTGAGGATTTCGTTGGAAGCGGGATTTCTTCATCTAATGCTACACAGAAGATTTCTCAGTAACTTCGTTGATTTCTCTGTGTTCAACTAACAGAGTTCAACCTTCCCTTAGACATAGCAGATTTGAAACCCTCTTTTTGTGGAATTTGCAAGTGGAGATTTCAAGCGCTTTGGGGCCAACGGTAGAAAAGGAAATATCCTCGTATAAAAACTGGAGAGAATCATTCTCAGAAAACACTTTGTGATGTGTGCGTTCCACTCACAGAGTTTAACCTTTCCTTTCATAGAGCAGTTTGGAAACACTCTGTTTGTGAAGACTGCAAGTGGATATTTGGACCTCTTTGAGGGTTTCGTTGGAAACGGGATTTCTTCATCTAATGCTAGAAGGAAGAATTCTCAGAAACTTCTTTGATTTGTGTGTGTTCAACTAACGGAGCTGAACCATCCTTTAGACAGAGCAGATTGGAAACCCTCTTTTTGAGGAATTTGCTTGTGGAGATTACAAGCGTTTTGGGGCCAACGGTAGAAAAGGAAATATCCTCGTATAAAAACTAGAGAGAATCATTCTCAGAAACCACTTTGTGATGTGTGCGTTCCACTCACAGAGTTTAACCTTTCTTTTCATAGAACAGTTTGGAAACACTCTGTTTGTAAAGTCTGCAAGTGGATATTTGGACCTCTTTGAGGATTTCGTTGGAAGCGGGATTTCTTCATCTAATGCTACACAGAAGATTTCTCAGTAACTTCGTTGATTTCTGTGTGTTCAACTAACAGAGTTCAACCTTCCCTTCGACATAGCAGTTTGGAAACCCTCTTTTTGTGGAATTTGCAAGTGGAGATTTCAAGCGCTTTGGGGCCAACGGTAGAAAAGGAAATATCCTCGTATAAAAACTAGAGAGAATCATTCTCAGAAACCACTTTGTGTAGTGTGCGTTCCACTCACAGAGTTCAATCTTTCCTTTCATAGAGCAGTTTGGAAACACTCTGTTTGTGAAGACTGCAAGTGGATATTTGGACCTCTTTGAGGATTTCGTTGGATACGGGATTTCTTCATCTAATGCTAGAAGGAAGAATTCCCAGAAATTCCTTTGATTTGTGTGTGTTCAGCTAACAGAGCTGAACCATCCTTTAGACAGAGCAGATTGGAAACCATCTTTTTGAGGAATTTGCTTGTGGAGATTACAAGCGTTTTGGGGCCAACGGTAGAAAAGGAAATATCCTCGTATAAAAACTAGAGAGAATCATTCTCAGAAACCACTTTGTGATGTGTGCGTTCCACTCACAGAGTTTAACCTTTCTTTTCATAGAACAGTTTGGAAACACTCTGTTTGTAAAGTCTGCAAGTGGATATTTGGACCTCTTTGAGGATTTCGTTGGAAGCGGGATTTCTTCATCTAATGCTACACAGAAGATTTCTCAGTAACTTCGTTGATTTGTGTGTGTTCAAATAACAGAGTTCAACCTTCCCTTTGAGATAGCAGCTTGGAAACCCTCTTTTTGTGGAATTTGCAAGTGGAGATTTCAAGCGCTTTGGGGCCAACGGTAGAAAAGGAAATATCTTCGTACAAAAACTACAGAGAACCATTCTCAGAAACCACTTTGTGTTGTGCGCGTTCCACTCACAGAGTTTAACCTTTCTTTTCATAGAGCAGTTTGGAAACACTCTGTTTGTGAAGTCTGCAAGTGGATATTTGGACCTCTTTGAGGATTTCGTTGGAAACGGGATTTCTTCATCTAATGCTAGAAGGAAGAATTCTCAGAAATTTCTTTGATATGTGTGTGTTCAACTAACAGAGCTGAACCATCCTTTAGACAGAGCAGAATGGAAACCCTCTTTTTGAGGAATTTGCTTGTGGAGATTTCAAGCGTTTTGGGGCCAACGGTAGAAAAGGAAATATCCTCGTATAAAAACTAGAGAGAATCATTCTCAGAAACCACTTTGTGATGTGTGCGTTCCACTCACAGAGTTTAATCTTTCTTTTCATAGAACAGTTTGGAAACACTCTGTTTGTAAAGTCTGCAAGTGGATATTTGGACCTCTTTGAGGATTTCGTTGGAAGCGGGATTTCTTCATCTAATGCTACACAGAAGATTTCTCAGTAACTTCGTTGATTTCTGTGTGTTCAACTAACAGAGTTCAACCTTCCCTTAGACATAGCAGATTGGAAAACCTCTTTTTGTGGAATTTGCAAATGGAGATTTCAAGCGCTTTGGGGTCAACTGTAGAAAAGGAAATATCCTCGTATAAAAACTAGAGAGAATCATTCTCAGAAACCACTTTGTGGTGTGTGTTCCACTCACAGAGTTCAATCTTTGCTTTCATACGGCAGTTTGGAAACACTCTGTTTGTGAAGACTGCAAGTGGATATTTGGACCTCTTTGAGGATTTCGTTGGAAACGGGATTTCTTCATCTAATGCTAGAAGGAAGAATTCCCAGAAATTTCTTTGATTTGTGTGTGTTCAGCTAACAGAGCTGAACCATCCTTTAGACAGAGCAGATTGGAAACCCTCTTTTTGAGGAATTTGCTTGTGGAGATTTCAAGCGTTTTGGGGCCAACTGTAGAAAAGAAATATCCTGGTATAAAAACTAGAGAGAATCATTCTCAGAAACCACTTTGGATGTGTGCGTTCCACTCACAGAGTTTAACCTTTCTTTTCATAAAACAGTTTGGAAACACTCTGTTTGTAAAGTCTGCAAGTGGATATTTGGACCTCTTTGAGGATTTCGTTGGAAACGGGATTTCTTCATCTAATGCTACACAGAAGATTTCTCAGTAACTTCGTTGATTTGTGTGTGTTCAACTAACAGAGTTCAACCTTCCCTTAGACATAGCAGATTGGAAACCCTCTTTTTGTGGAACTTGCAAGTGGAGATTTCAAGCGTTTTTGGGGCCAACGGTAGAAAAGGAAATATCCTCGTATAAAAAATAGAGAGAATCATTCTCAGAAACCGCTTTGTGATGTGTGCGTTCCACTCACAGAGTTTAACCTTTCCTTTCATAGAGCAGTTTGGACACACTATGTTTGTGAAGTCTGCAAGTGGATATTTGGACCTCTTTGAGGATTTCTTTGGAAGCGGGATTTCATCATCTAATGCTACACAGAAGATTTCTCAGTAACTTCGTTGATTTCTGTGTGTTCAACTAACAGAGCTGAACCATCCTTTAGACAGAGCAGATTGGAAACCCTCTTTTTGAGAAATTTGCTTTTGGGGATTTCAAGCGTATTGGGGCCAACGGTAGAAAAGGAACTATCCTCGTATAAAAACTAGAGAGAATCATTCTCAGAAACCGCTTTGTGATGTGTGCGTTCCCCTCACGGAGTTTAACCTTTCTTTTCATAGAGCAGTTTGGACACACTCTGTTTGTGAAGTCTGCAAGTGGATATTTGGACCTCTTTGAGGATTTCGTTGGATACGGGATTTCTTCATCTAATGCTAGAAGGAAGAATTCCCAGAAATTCCTTTGATTTGTGTGTGTTCAGCTAACAGAGCTGAACCATCCTTTAGACAGAGCAGATTGGAAACCCTCTTTTTGAGGAATTTGCTTGTGGAGATTACAAGCGTTTTGGGGCCAACGGTAGAAAAGGAAATATCCTCGTATAAAAACTAGAGAGAATCATTCTCAGAAACCACTTTGTGATGTGTGCGTTCCACTCACAGAGTTTAACCTTTCTTTTCATAGAACAGTTTGGAAACACTCTGTTTGTAAAGTCTGCAAGTGGATATTTGGACCTCTTTGAGGATTTCGTTGGAAGCGGGATTTCTTCATCTAATGCTACACAGAAGATTTCTCAGTAACTTCGTTGATTTCTGTGTGTTCAACTAACAGAGTTCAACCTTCCCTTAGACATAGCAGTTTGGAAACCCTCTTTTTGTGGAATTTGCAAGTGGAGATTTCAAGCTCTTTGGGGCCAACGGTAGAAAAGGAAATATCCTCGTATAAAAACTAGAGAGAATCATTCTCAGAAACCACTTTGTGTAGTGTGCGTTCCACTCACAGAGTTCAATCTTTGCTTTCATACGGCAGTTTGGAAACACTCTGTTTGTGAAGACTGCAAGTGGATATTTGGACCTCTTTGAGGATTTCGTTGGAAACGGGATTTCTTCATCTAATGCTAGAAGGAAGAATTCCCAGAAATTTCTTTGATTTGTGTGTGTTCAGCTAACAGAGCTGAACCATCCTTTAGACAGAGCAGATTGGAAACCCTCTTTTTGAGGAATTTGCTTGTGGAGATTTCAAGCCTTTTGGGGCCAACTGTAGAAAAGAAATATCCTGGTATAAAAACTAGAGAGAATCATTCTCAGGAACCACTTTGGATGTGTGCGTTCCACTCACAGAGTTTAACCTTTCTTTTAATAGAACAGTTTGTAAACACTCTGTTTGTAAAGTCTGCAAGTGGATATTTGGACCTCTTTGAGGATTTCGTTGGAAACGGGATTTCTTCATCTAATGCTACACAGAAGATTTCTCAGTAACTTCGTTGATTTGTGTGTGTTCAACTACCAGAGTTCAACCTTCCCTTAGACATAGCAGATTGGAAACCCTCTTTTTGTGGAACTTGCAAGTGGAGATTTCAAGCGATTTTGGGGCCAACGGTAGAAAAGGAAATATCCTCGTATAAAAAATAGAGAGAATCATTCTCAGAAACCGCTTTGTGATGTGTGCGTTCCCCTCAAGGAGTTTAACCTTTCTTTTCATAGAGCAGGTTGGACACACTATGTTTGTGAAGTCTGCAAGTGGATATTTGGACCTCTTTGAGGATTTCTTTGGAAGCGGGATTTCATCATCTAATGCTACACAGAAGATTTCTCAGTAACTTCGTTGATTTCTGTGTGTTCAACTAACAGAGCTGAACCATCCTTTAGACAGAGCAGATTGGAAACCCTCTTTTTGAGAAATTTGCTTTTGGGGATTTCAAGCGTTTTGGGGCCAACGGTAGAAAAGGAAATATCCTCGTATAAAAACTAGAGAGAATCATTCTCAGAAACCGCTTTGTAATGTGTGCGTTCCCCTCACGGAGTTTAACCTTTCTTTTCATAGAGCAGTTTGGACACACTCTGTTTGTGAAGTCTGCAAGTGGATATTTGGACCTCTTTGAGGATTTCGTTGGAAGCGGGATTTCTTCATCTAATGCTACACAGAAGATTTCTCACTAACTTCGTTGATTTCTCTGTGTTCAACTAACAGAGTTCAACCTTCCCTTAGACATAGCAGATTGGAAACCCTCTTTTTGTGGAATTTGCAAGTGGAGATTTCAAGCGCTTTGGGGCCAACGGTAGAAAAGGAATCATCCTCGTATAAAAACTAGAGAGAATCATTCTCAGAAACCACTTTGTGATGTGTGCGTTCCCCTCACAGATTTTAACCTTTCTTTTCATAGAGCAGTTTGGACACACTCTGTTTGTGAAGTCTGCAATTGGATATTTGGCCCTCTTTGAGGATTTCATAGGAAGCGGGATTTCTTCATCTAATGCTACACAGAAGATTTCTCAGTAACTTCGTTGATTTCTGTGTGTTCAACTAACAGAGTTCAACCTTCCCTTAGAGATAGCAGATTGGAAACCCACTTTTTGTGGAATTTGCAAGTGGAGATTTCAAGCGCTTTGGGGCCAACGGTAGAAAAGGAAATATCCTCGTATAAAAACTGGAGAGAATCATTCTCAGAAACCACTTTGTAATGTGTGCGTTCCACTCACAGAGTTTAACCTTTCCTTTCATAGAGCAGTTTGGAAACACTCTGTTTGTGAAGACTGCAAGTGGATATTTGGACCTCTTTGAGGATTTCTTTGGAAACGGGATTTCTTCATCTAATGCTAGAAGGAAGAATTCTCAGAAACTTCTTTGATTTGTGTGTGTTCAACTAACGGAGCTGAACCATCCTTTAGACAGAGCAGATTGGAAACCCTCTTTTTAAGGAATTTGCTTGTGGAGATTACAAGCGTTTTGGGGCCAACGGTAGAAAAGGAAATATCCTCGTATAAAAACTAGAGAGAATCATTCTCAGAAACCACTTTGTGATGTGTGCGTTCCACTCACAGAGTTTAACCTTTCTTTTCATAGAACAGTTTGGAAACACTCTGTTTGTAAAGTCTGCAAGTGGATATTTGGACCTCTTTGAGGATTTCGTTGGAAGCGGGATTTCTTCATCTAATGCTACACAGAAGATTTCTCAGTAACTTCGTTGATTTCTGTGTGTTCAACTAACAGAGTTCAACCTTCCCTTAGACATAGCAGTTTGGAAACCCTCTTTTTGTGGAATTTGCAAGTGGAGATTTCAAGCGCTTTGGGGCCAACGGTAGAAAAGGAAATATCCTCGTATAAAAACTAGAGAGAATCATTCTCAGAAACCACTTTGTGTAGTGTGCGTTCCACTCACAGAGTTCAATCTTTGCTTTCATACGGCAGTTTGGAAACACTCTGTTTGTGAAGACTGCAAGTGGATATTTGGACCTCTTTGAGGATTTCGTTGGAAACGGGATTTCTTCATCTAATGATAGAAGGAAGAATTCCCAGAAATTTCTTTGATTTGTGTGTGTTCAGCTAACAGAGCTGAACCATCCTTTAGACAGAGCAGATTGGAAACCCTCTTTTTGAGGAATTTGCTTGTGGAGATTTCAAGCGTTTTGGGGCCAACTGTAGAAAAGAAATATCCTGGTATAAAAACTAGAGAGAATCATTCTCAGAAACCACTTTGGATGTGTGCGTTCCACTCACAGAGTTTAACCTTTCTTTTAATAGAACAGTTTGGAAACACTCTGTTTGTAAAGTCTGCAAGTGGATATTTGGACCTCTTTGAGGATTTCGTTGGAAACGGGATTTCTTCATCTAATGCTACACAGAAGATTTCTCAGTAACTTCGTTGATTTGTGTGTGTTCAACTACCAGAGTTCAACCTTCCCTTAGACATAGCAGATTGGAAACCCTCTTTTTGTGGAACTTGCAAGTGGAGATTTCAAGCGATTTTGGGGCCAACGGTAGAAAAGGAAATATCCTCGTATAAAAAATAGAGAGAATCATTCTCAGAAACCGCTTTGTGATGTGTGCGTTCCCCTCAAGGAGTTTAACCTTTCTTTTCATAGAGCAGTTTGGACACACTATGTTTGTGAAGTCTGCAAGTGGATATTTGGACCTCTTTGAGGATTTCTTTGGAAGCGGGATTTCATCATCTAATGCTACACAGAAGATTTCTCAGTAACTTCGTTGATTTCTGTGTGTTCAACTAACAGAGCTGAACCATCCTTTAGACAGAGCAGATTGGAAACCCTCTTTTTGAGAAATTTGCTTTTGGGGATTTCAAGCGTTTTGGGGCCAACGGTAGAAAAGGAAATATCCTCGTATAAAAACTAGAGAGAATCATTGTCAGAAACCGCTTTGTGATGTGTGCGTTCCCCTCACGGAGTTTAACCTTTCTTTTCATAGAGCAATTTGGACACACTCTGTTTGTGAAGTCTGCAAGTGGATATTTGGACCTCTTTGAGGATTTCGTTGGAAGCGGGATTTCTTCATCTAATGCTACACAGAAGATTTCTCAGTAACTTCGTTGATTTGTGTGTGTTCAACTAACAGAGTTCAACCTTCCCTTAGACATAGCAGATTGGAAACCCTCTTTTTGTGGAATTTGCAAGTGGAGATTTCAAGCGCTTTGGGGCCAACGGTAGAAAAGGAAATATCCTCGTATAAAAACTGGAGAGAATCATTCTCAGAAAACACTTTGTGATGTGTGCGTTCCACTCACAGAGTTTAACCTTTCCTTTCATAGAGCAGTTTGGAAACACTCTGTTTGTGAAGACTGCAAGTGGATATTTGGACCTCTTTGAGGGTTTCGTTGGAAACGGGATTTCTTCATCTAATGCTAGAAGGAAGAATTCTCAGAAACTTCTTTGATTTGTGTGTGTTCAACTAACGGAGCTGAACCATCCTTTAGACAGAGCAGATTGGAAACCCTCTTTTTGAGGAATTTGCTTGTGGAGATTACAAGCGTTTTGGGGCCAACGGTAGAAAAGGAAATATCCTCGTATAAAAACTAGAGAGAATCATTCTCAGAAACCACTTTGTGATGTGTGCGTTCCACTCACAGAGTTTAACCTTTCTTTTCATAGAACAGTTTGGAAACACTCTGTTTGTAAAGTCTGCAAGTGGATATTTGGACCTCTTTGAGGATTTCGTTGGAAGCGGGATTTCTTCATCTAATGCTACACAGAAGATTTCTCAGTAACTTCGTTGATTTGTGTGTGTTCAACTAACAGAGTTCAACCTTCCCTTAGACATAGCAGATTGGAAACCCTCTTTTTGTGGAATTTGCAAGTGGAGATTTCAAGCGTTTTGGGGCCAACGGTAGAAAAGGAATCATCCTCGTATAAAAACTAGAGAGAATCATTCTCAGAAACCACTTTGTGATGTGTGCGTTCCCCTCACAGATTTTAACCTTTCTTTTCATAGAGCTGTTTGGACACACTCTGTTTGTGAAGTCTGCAATTGGATATTTGGCCCTCTTTGAGGATTTCATAGGAAGCGGGATTTCTTCATCTAATGCTACACAGAAGATTTCTCAGTAACTTCGTTGATTTGTGTGTGTTCAACTAACAGAGTTCAACCTTCCCTTAGAGATATCAGCTTCGAAACCCTCTTTTTGTGGAATTTGCAAGTGGAGATTTCAAGCGCTTTGGGGCCAACGGTAGAAAAGGAAATATCTTCGTATAAAAACTAGAGAGAACCATTCTCAGAAACCACTTTGTGTTGTGCGCGTTCCACTCACAGAGTTTAACCTTTCTTTTCATAGAGCAGTTTGGAAACACTCTGTTTGTGAAGTCTGCAAGTGGATATTTGGACCTCTTTGAGGATTTCGTTGGAATCGGGATTTCTTCATCTAATGCTAGAAGGAAGAATTCTCAGAAACTTCTTTGATATGTGTGTGTTCAACTGACAGAGCTGAACCATCCTTTAGACAGAGCAGAATGGAAACCCTCTTTTTGAGGAATTTGCTTGTGGAGATTTCAAGCCTTTTGGGGCCAACGGTAGAAAAGGAAATATCCTCGTATAAAAACTAGAGAGAATCATTCTCAGAAACCACTTTGTGATGTGTGCGTTCCACTCACAGAGTTTAATCTTTCTTTTCATAGAACAGTTTGGAAACACTCTGTTTGTAAAGTCTGCAAGTGGATATTTGGACCTCTTTGAGGATTTCGTTGGAAGCGGGATTTCTTCATCTAATGCTACACAGAAGATTTCTCAGTAACTTCGTTGATTTCTGTGTGTTCAACTAACAGAGTTCAACCTTCCCTTAGACATAGCAGATTGGAAACCCTCTTTTTGTGGAATTTGCAAGTGGAGATTTCAAGCGCTTTGGGGTCAACTGTAGAAAAGGAAATATCCTCGTATAAAAACTAGAGAGAATCATTCTCAGAAAGCACTTTGTGTAGTGTGCGTTCCACTCACAGAGTTCAATCTTTCCTTTCATACGGCAGTTTGGAAACACTCTGTTTGTGAAGACTGCAAGTGGATATTTGGACTTCTTTGAGGATTTCGTTGGAAACGGGATTTCTTCATCTAATGCTAGAAGGAAGAATTCCCAGAAATTTCTTTGATTTGTGTGTGTTCAGCTAACAGAGCTGAACCATCCTTTAGACAGAGCAGATTGGAAACCCTCTTTTTGAGGAATTTGCTTGTGGAGATTTCAAGCGTTTTGGGGCCAACTGTAGAAAAGAAATATCCTGGTATAAAAACTAGAGAGAATCATTCTCAGAAACCACTTTGGATGTGTGCGTTCCACTCACAGAGTTTAACCTTTCTTTTCATAGAACAGTTTGGAAACACTCTGTTTGTAAAGTCTGCAAGTGGATATTTGGACCTCTTTGAGGATTTCGTTGGAAGCGGGATTTCTTCATCTAATGCTACACAGAAGATTTCTCAGTAACTTCGTTGATTTGTGTGTGTTCAACTAACAGAGTTCAACCTTCCCTTAGACATAGCAGATTGGAAACCCTCTTTTTGTGGAACTTGCAAGTGGAGATTTCAAGCGTTTTTGGGGCCAACGGTAGAAAAGGAAATATCCTCGTATAAAAAATAGAGAGAATCATTCTCAGAAACCGCTTTGGGATGTGTGCGTTCCCCTCAAGGAGTTTAACCTTTCTTTTCATAGAGCAGTTTGGACACACTATGTTTGTGAAGTCTGCAAGTGGATATTTGGACCTCTTTGAGGATTTCTTTGGAAGCGGGATTTCATCATCTAATGCTACACAGAAGATTTCTCAGTAACTTCGTTGATTTCTGTGTGTTCAACTAACAGAGCTGAACCATCCTTTAGACAGAGCAGATTGGAAACCCTCTTTTTGAGAAATTTGCTTTTGGGGATTTCAAGCGTTTTGGGGCCAACGGTAGAAAAGGAAATATCCTCGTATAAAAACTAGAGAGAATCATTCTCAGAAACCGCTTTGTGATGTGTGCGTTCCCCTCACGGAGTTTAACCTTTCTTTTCATAGAGCAGTTTGGACACACTCTGTTTGTGAAGTCTGCAAGTGGATATTTGGACCTCTTTGAGGATTTCGTTGGAAGCGGGATTTCTTCATCTAATGCTACACAGAAGATTTCTCAGTAACTTCGTTGATTTCTCTGTGTTCAACTAACAGAGTTCAACCTTCCCTTAGACATAGCAGATTGGAAACCCTCTTTTTGTGGAATTTGCAAGTGGAGATTTCAAGCGCTTTGGGGCCAACGGTAGAAAAGGAAATATCCTCGTATAAAAACTGGAGAGAATCATTCTCAGAAAACACTTTGTGATGTGTGCGTTCCACTCACAGAGTTTAACCTTTCCTTTCATAGAGCAGTTTGGAAACACTCTGTTTGTGAAGACTGCAAGTGGATATTTGGACCTCTTTGAGGGTTTCGTTGGAAACGGGATTTCTTCATCTAATGCTAGAAGGAAGAATTCTCAGAAACTTCTTTGATTTGTGTGTGTTCAACTAACGGAGCTGAACCATCCTTTAGACAGAGCAGATTGGAAACCCTCTTTTTGAGGAATTTGCTTGTGGAGATTACAAGCGTTTTGGGGCCAACGGTAGAAAAGGAAATATCCTCGTATAAAAACTAGAGAGAATCATTCTCAGAAACCACTTTGTGATGTGTGCGTTCCACTCACAGAGTTTAACCTTTCTTTTCATAGAACAGTTTGGAAACACTCTGTTTGTAAAGTCTGCAAGTGGATATTTGGACCTCTTTGAGGATTTCGTTGGAAGCGGGATTTCTTCATCTAATGCTACACAGAAGATTTCTCAGTAACTTCGTTGATTTGTGTGTGTTCAACTAACAGAGTTCAACCTTCCCTTAGACATAGCAGATTGGAAACCCTCTTTTTGTGGAATTTGCAAGTGGAGATTTCAAGCGTTTTGGGGCCAACGGTAGAAAAGGAATCATCCTCGTATAAAAACTAGAGAGAATCATTCTCAGAAACCACTTTGTGATGTGTGCGTTCCCCTCACAGATTTTAACCTTTCTTTTCATAGAGCTGTTTGGACACACTCTGTTTGTGAAGTCTGCAATTGGATATTTGGCCCTCTTTGAGGATTTCATAGGAAGCGGGATTTCTTCATCTAATGCTACACAGAAGATTTCTCAGTAACTTCGTTGATTTGTGTGTGTTCAACTAACAGAGTTCAACCTTCCCTTAGAGATATCAGCTTCGAAACCCTCTTTTTGTGGAATTTGCAAGTGGAGATTTCAAGCGCTTTGGGGCCAACGGTAGAAAAGGAAATATCTTCGTATAAAAACTAGAGAGAACCATTCTCAGAAACCACTTTGTGTTGTGCGCGTTCCACTCACAGAGTTTAACCTTTCTTTTCATAGAGCAGTTTGGAAACACTCTGTTTGTGAAGTCTGCAAGTGGATATTTGGACCTCTTTGAGGATTTCGTTGGAATCGGGATTTCTTCATCTAATGCTAGAAGGAAGAATTCTCAGAAACTTCTTTGATATGTGTGTGTTCAACTGACAGAGCTGAACCATCCTTTAGACAGAGCAGAATGGAAACCCTCTTTTTGAGGAATTTGCTTGTGGAGATTTCAAGCCTTTTGGGGCCAACGGTAGAAAAGGAAATATCCTCGTATAAAAACTAGAGAGAATCATTCTCAGAAACCACTTTGTGATGTGTGCGTTCCACTCACAGAGTTTAATCTTTCTTTTCATAGAACAGTTTGGAAACACTCTGTTTGTAAAGTCTGCAAGTGGATATTTGGACCTCTTTGAGGATTTCGTTGGAAGCGGGATTTCTTCATCTAATGCTACACAGAAGATTTCTCAGTAACTTCGTTGATTTCTGTGTGTTCAACTAACAGAGTTCAACCTTCCCTTAGACATAGCAGATTGGAAACCCTCTTTTTGTGGAATTTGCAAGTGGAGATTTCAAGCGCTTTGGGGTCAACTGTAGAAAAGGAAATATCCTCGTATAAAAACTAGAGAGAATCATTCTCAGAAAGCACTTTGTGTAGTGTGCGTTCCACTCACAGAGTTCAATCTTTCCTTTCATACGGCAGTTTGGAAACACTCTGTTTGTGAAGACTGCAAGTGGATATTTGGACTTCTTTGAGGATTTCGTTGGAAACGGGATTTCTTCATCTAATGCTAGAAGGAAGAATTCCCAGAAATTTCTTTGATTTGTGTGTGTTCAGCTAACAGAGCTGAACCATCCTTTAGACAGAGCAGATTGGAAACCCTCTTTTTGAGGAATTTGCTTGTGGAGATTTCAAGCGTTTTGGGGCCAACTGTAGAAAAGAAATATCCTGGTATAAAAACTAGAGAGAATCATTCTCAGAAACCACTTTGGATGTGTGCGTTCCACTCACAGAGTTTAACCTTTCTTTTCATAGAACAGTTTGGAAACACTCTGTTTGTAAAGTCTGCAAGTGGATATTTGGACCTCTTTGAGGATTTCGTTGGAAGCGGGATTTCTTCATCTAATGCTACACAGAAGATTTCTCAGTAACTTCGTTGATTTGTGTGTGTTCAACTAACAGAGTTCAACCTTCCCTTAGACATAGCAGATTGGAAACCCTCTTTTTGTGGAACTTGCAAGTGGAGATTTCAAGCGTTTTTGGGGCCAACGGTAGAAAATGAAATATCCTCGTATAAAAAATAGAGAGAATCATTCTCAGAAACCGCTTTGGGATGTGTGCGTTCCCCTCAAGGAGTTTAACCTTTCTTTTCATAGAGCAGTTTGGACACACTATGTTTGTGAAGTCTGCAAGTGGATATTTGGACCTCTTTGAGGATTTCTTTGGAAGCGGGATTTCATCATCTAATGCTACACAGAAGATTTCTCAGTAACTTCGTTGATTTCTGTGTGTTCAACTAACAGAGCTGAACCATCCTTTAGACAGAGCAGATTGGAAACCCTCTTTTTGAGAAATTTGCTTTTGGGGATTTCAAGCGTTTTGGGGCCAACGGTAGAAAAGGAAATATCCTCGTATAAAAACTAGAGAGAATCATTCTCAGAAACCGCTTTGTGATGTGTGCGTTCCCCTCACGGAGTTTAACCTTTCTTTTCATAGAGCAGTTTGGACACACTCTGTTTGTGAAGTCTGCAAGTGGATATTTGGACCTCTTTGAGGATTTCGTTGGAAGCGGGATTTCTTCATCTAATGCTACACAGAAGATTTCTCAGTAACTTCGTTGATTTCTCTGTGTTCAACTAACAGAGTTCAACCTTCCCTTAGACATAGCAGATTGGAAACCCTCTTTTTGTGGAATTTGCAAGTGGAGATTTCAAGCGCTTTGGGGCCAACGGTAGAAAAGGAAATATCCTCGTATAAAAACTGGAGAGAATCATTCTCAGAAAACACTTTGTGATGTGTGCGTTCCACTCACAGAGTTTAACCTTTCCTTTCATAGAGCAGTTTGGAAACACTCTGTTTGTGAAGACTGCAAGTGGATATTTGGACCTCTTTGAGGGTTTCGTTGGAAACGGGATTTCTTCATCTAATGCTAGAAGGAAGAATTCTCAGAAACTTCTTTGATTTGTGTGTGTTCAACTAACAGAGCTGAACCATCCTTTAGACAGAGCAGATTGGAAACCCTCTTTTTGAGGAATTTGCTTGTGGAGATTACAAGCGTTTTGGGGCCAACGGTGGAAAAGAAAATATCCTCGTATAAAAACTAGAGAGAATCATTCTCAGAAACCACTTTGTGATGTGTGCGTTCCACTCACAGAGTTTAATCTTTCTTTTCACAGAACAGTTTGGAAACACTCTGTTTGTAAAGTCTGCAAGTGGATATTTGGACCTCTTTGAGGATTTCGTTGGAAGCGGGATTTCTTCATCTAATGCTACACAGAAGATTTCTCAGTAACTTCGTTGATTTCTGTGTGTTCAACTAACAGAGTTCAACCTTCCCTTAGACATAGCAGATTGGAAACCCTCTTTTTGTGGAATTTGCAAATGGAGATTTCAAGCGCTTTGGGGTCAACTGTAGAAAAGGAAATATCCTCTTATAAAAACTAGAGAGAATCATTCTCAGAAACCACTTTGTGTAGTGTGCGTTCCACTCACAGAGTTCAATCTTTGTTTTCATACGGCAGTTTGGAAACACTCTGTTTGTGAAGACTGCAAGTGGATATTTGGACCTCTTTGAGGATTTCGTTTAAACGGGATTTCTTCATCAAATGCTAGAAGGAAGAATTCCCAGAAATTTCTTTGATTTGTGTGTGTTCAGCTAACAGAGCTGAACCATCCTTTAGACAGAGCAGATTGGAAACCCTCTTTTTGAGGAATTTGCTTGTGGAGATTTCAAGCGTTTTGGGGCCAACTGTAGAAAAGAAATATCCTGGTATAAAAACTAGAGAGAATCATTCTCAGGAACCACTTTGGATGTGTGCGTTCCACTCACAGAGTTTAACCTTTCTTTTCATAGAACAGTTTGGAAACACTCTGTTTGTAAAGTCTGCAAGTGGATATTTGGACCTCTTTGAGGATTTCGTTGGAAACGGGATTTCTTCATCTAATGCTACACAGAAGATTTCTCAGTAACTTCGTTGATTTGTGTGTGTTCAACTAACAGAGTTCAACCTTCCCTTAGACATAGCAGATTGGAAACCCTCTTTTTGTGGAACTTGCAAGTGGAGATTTCAAGCGATTTTGGGGCCAACGGTAGAAAAGGAAATATCCTCGTATAAAAAATAGAGAGAATCATTCTCAGAAACCGCTTTGTGATGTGTGCGTTCCCCTCAAGGAGTTTAACCTTTCTTTTCATAGAGCAGGTTGGACACACTATGTTTGTGAAGTCTGCAAGTGGATATTTGGACCTCTTTGAGGATTTCTTTGGAAGCGGGATTTCATCATCTAATGCTACACAGAAGATTTCTCAGTAACTTCGTTGATTTCTGTGTGTTCAACTAACAGAGCTGAACCATCCTTTAGACAGAGCAGATTGGAAACCCTCTTTTTGAGAAATTTGCTTTTGGGGATTTCAAGCGTTTTGGGGCCAACGGTAGAAAAGGAAATATCCTCGTATAAAAACTAGAGAGAATCATTCTCAGAAACCGCTTTGTAATGTGTGCGTTCCCCTCACGGAGTTTAACCTTTCTTTTCATAGAGCAGTTTGGACACACTCTGTTTGTGAAGTCTGCAAGTGGATATTTGGACCTCTTTGAGGATTTCGTTGGAAGCGGGATTTCTTCATCTAATGCTACACAGAAGATTTCTCACTAACTTCGTTGATTTCTCTGTGTTCAACTAACAGAGTTCAACCTTCCCTTAGACATAGCAGATTGGAAACCCTCTTTTTGTGGAATTTGCAAGTGGAGATTTCAAGCGCTTTGGGGCCAACGGTAGAAAAGGAATCATCCTCGTATAAAAACTAGAGAGAATCATTCTCAGAAACCACTTTGTGATGTGTGCGTTCCCCTCACAGATTTTAACCTTTCTTTTCATAGAGCAGTTTGGACACACTCTGTTTGTGAAGTCTGCAATTGGATATTTGGCCCTCTTTGAGGATTTCATAGGAAGCGGGATTTCTTCATCTAATGCTACACAGAAGATTTCTCAGTAACTTCGTTGATTTCTGTGTGTTCAACTAACAGAGTTCAACCTTCCCTTAGAGATAGCAGATTGGAAACCCACTTTTTGTGGAATTTGCAAGTGGAGATTTCAAGCGCTTTGGGGCCAACGGTAGAAAAGGAAATATCCTCGTATAGAAAGTGGAGAGAATCATTCTCAGAAACCACTTTGTAATGTGTGCGTTCCACTCACAGAGTTTAACCTTTCCTTTCATAGAGCAGTTTGGAAACACTCTGTTTGTGAAGACTGCAAGTGGATATTTGGACCTCTTTGAGGATTTCTTTGGAAACGGGATTTCTTCATCTAATGCTAGAAGGAAGAATTCTCAGAAACTTCTTTGATTTGTGTGTGTTCAACTAACGGAGCTGAACCATCCTTTAGACAGAGCAGATTGGAAACCCTCTTTTTAAGGAATTTGCTTGTGGAGATTACAAGCGTTTTGGGGCCAACGGTAGAAAAGGAAATATCCTCGTATAAAAACTAGAGAGAATCATTCTCAGAAACCACTTTGTGATGTGTGCGTTCCACTCACAGAGTTTAACCTTTCTTTTCATAGAACAGTTTGGAAACACTCTGTTTGTAAAGTCTGCAAGTGGATATTTGGACCTCTTTGAGGATTTCGTTGGAAGCGGGATTTCTTCATCTAATGCTACACAGAAGATTTCTCAGTAACTTCGTTGATTTCTGTGTGTTCAACTAACAGAGTTCAACCTTCCCTTAGACATAGCAGATTGGAAACCCTCTTTTTGTGGAATTTGCAAGTGGAGATTTCAAGCGCTTTGGGGCCAACGGTAGAAAAGGAAATATCCTCGTATAAAAACTAGAGAGAATCATTCTCAGAAACCACTTTGTGTAGTGTGCGTTCCACTCACAGAGTTCAATCTTTGCTTTCATACGGCAGTTTGGAAACACTCTGTTTGTGAAGACTGCAAGTGGATATTTGGACCTCTTTGAGGATTTCGTTGGAAACGGGATTTCTTCATCTAATGATAGAAGGAAGAATTCCCAGAAATTTCTTTGATTTGTGTGTGTTCAGCTAACAGAGCTGAACCATCCTTTAGACAGAGCAGATTGGAAACCCTCTTTTTGAGGAATTTGCTTGTGGAGATTTCAAGCGTTTTGGGGCCAACTGTAGAAAAGAAATATCCTGGTATAAAAACTAGAGAGAATCATTCTCAGAAACCACTTTGGATGTGTGCGTTCCACTCACAGAGTTTAACCTTTCTTTTAATAGAACAGTTTGTAAACACTCTGTTTGTAAAGTCTGCAAGTGGATATTTGGACCTCTTTGAGGATTTCGTTGGAAACGGGATTTCTTCATCTAATGCTACACAGAAGATTTCTCAGTAACTTCGTTGATTTGTGTGTGTTCAACTACCAGAGTTCAACCTTCCCTTAGACATAGCAGATTGGAAACCCTCTTTTTGTGGAACTTGCAAGTGGAGATTTCAAGCGATTTTGGGGCCAACGGTAGAAAAGGAAATATCCTCGTATAAAAAATAGAGAGAATCATTCTCAGAAACCGCTTTGTGATGTGTGCGTTCCCCTCAAGGAGTTTAACCTTTCTTTTCATAGAGCAGTTTGGACACACTATGTTTGTGAAGTCTGCAAGTGGATATTTGGACCTCTTTGAGGATTTCTTTGGAAGCGGGATTTCATCATCTAATGCTACACAGAAGATTTCTCAGTAACTTCGTTGATTTCTGTGTGTTCAACTAACAGAGCTGAACCATCCTTTAGACAGAGCAGATTGGAAACCCTCTTTTTGAGAAATTTGCTTTTGGGGATTTCAAGCGTTTTGGGGCCAACGGTAGAAAAGGAAATATCCTCGTATAAAAACTAGAGAGAATCATTGTCAGAAACCGCTTTGTGATGTGTGCGTTCCCCTCACGGAGTTTAACCTTTCTTTTCATAGAGCAATTTGGACACACTCTGTTTGTGAAGTCTGCAAGTGGATATTTGGACCTCTTTGAGGATTTCGTTGGAAGCGGGATTTCTTCATCTAATGCTACACAGAAGATTTCTCAGTAACTTCGTTGATTTCTCTCTGTTCAACTAACAGAGCTCAACCTTCCCTTAGACATAGCAGATTGGAAACCCTCTTTTTGTGGAATTTGCAAGTGGAGATTTCAAGCGCTTTGGGGCCAACGGTAGAAAAGGAAATATCCTCGTATAAAAACTGGAGAGAATCATTCTCAGAAAACACTTTGTGATGTGTGCGTTCCACTCACAGAGTTTAACCTTTCCTTTCATAGAGCAGTTTGGAAACACTCTGTTTGTGAAGACTGCAAGTGGATATTTGGACCTCTTTGAGGGTTTCGTTGGAAACGGGATTTCTTCATCTAATGCTAGAAGGAAGAATTCTCAGAAACTTCTTTGATTTGTGTGTGTTCAACTAACGGAGCTGAACCATCCTTTAGACAGAGCAGATTGGAAACCCTCTTTTTGAGGAATTTGCTTGTGGAGATTACAAGCGTTTTGGGGCCAACGGTAGAAAAGGAAATATCCTCGTATAAAAACTAGAGAGAATCATTCTCAGAAACCACTTTGTGATGTGTGCGTTCCACTCACAGAGTTTAACCTTTCTTTTCATAGAACAGTTTGGAAACACTCTGTTTGTAAAGTCTGCAAGTGGATATTTGGACCTCTTTGAGGATTTCGTTGGAAGCGGGATTTCTTCATCTAATGCTACACAGAAGATTTCTCAGTAACTTCGTTGATTTGTGTGTGTTCAACTAACAGAGTTCAACCTTCCCTTAGACATAGCAGATTGGAAACCCTCTTTTTGTGGAATTTGCAAGTGGAGATTTCAAGCGTTTTGGGGCCAACGGTAGAAAAGGAATCATCCTCGTATAAAAACTAGAGAGAATCATTCTCAGAAACCACTTTGTGATGTGTGCGTTCCCCTCACAGATTTTAACCTTTCTTTTCATAGAGCTGTTTGGACACACTCTGTTTGTGAAGTCTGCAATTGGATATTTGGCCCTCTTTGAGGATTTCATAGGAAGCGGGATTTCTTCATCTAATGCTACACAGAAGATTTCTCAGTAACTTCGTTGATTTGTGTGTGTTCAACTAACAGAGTTCAACCTTCCCTTAGAGATATCAGCTTCGAAACCCTCTTTTTGTGGAATTTGCAAGTGGAGATTTCAAGCGCTTTGGGGCCAACGGTAGAAAAGGAAATATCTTCGTATAAAAACTAGAGAGAACCATTCTCAGAAACCACTTTGTGTTGTGCGCGTTCCACTCACAGAGTTTAACCTTTCTTTTCATAGAGCAGTTTGGAAACACTCTGTTTGTGAAGTCTGCAAGTGGATATTTGGACCTCTTTGAGGATTTCGTTGGAATCGGGATTTCTTCATCTAATGCTAGAAGGAAGAATTCTCAGAAACTTCTTTGATATGTGTGTGTTCAACTGACAGAGCTGAACCATCCTTTAGACAGAGCAGAATGGAAACCCTCTTTTTGAGGAATTTGCTTGTGGAGATTTCAAGCCTTTTGGGGCCAACGGTAGAAAAGGAAATATCCTCGTATAAAAACTAGAGAGAATCATTCTCAGAAACCACTTTGTGATGTGTGCGTTCCACTCACAGAGTTTAATCTTTCTTTTCATAGAACAGTTTGGAAACACTCTGTTTGTAAAGTCTGCAAGTGGATATTTGGACCTCTTTGAGGATTTCGTTGGAAGCGGGATTTCTTCATCTAATGCTACACAGAAGATTTCTCAGTAACTTCGTTGATTTCTGTGTGTTCAACTAACAGAGTTCAACCTTCCCTTAGACATAGCAGATTGGAAACCCTCTTTTTGTGGAATTTGCAAGTGGAGATTTCAAGCGCTTTGGGGTCAACTGTAGAAAAGGAAATATCCTCGTATAAAAACTAGAGAGAATCATTCTCAGAAAGCACTTTGTGTAGTGTGCGTTCCACTCACAGAGTTCAATCTTTCCTTTCATACGGCAGTTTGGAAACACTCTGTTTGTGAAGACTGCAAGTGGATATTTGGACTTCTTTGAGGATTTCGTTGGAAACGGGATTTCTTCATCTAATGCTAGAAGGAAGAATTCCCAGAAATTTCTTTGATTTGTGTGTGTTCAGCTAACAGAGCTGAACCATCCTTTAGACAGAGCAGATTGGAAACCCTCTTTTTGAGGAATTTGCTTGTGGAGATTTCAAGCGTTTTGGGGCCAACTGTAGAAAAGAAATATCCTGGTATAAAAACTAGAGAGAATCATTCTCAGAAACCACTTTGGATGTGTGCGTTCCACTCACAGAGTTTAACCTTTCTTTTCATAGAACAGTTTGGAAACACTCTGTTTGTAAAGTCTGCAAGTGGATATTTGGACCTCTTTGAGGATTTCGTTGGAAGCGGGATTTCTTCATCTAATGCTACACAGAAGATTTCTCAGTAACTTCGTTGATTTGTGTGTGTTCAACTAACAGAGTTCAACCTTCCCTTAGACATAGCAGATTGGAAACCCTCTTTTTGTGGAACTTGCAAGTGGAGATTTCAAGCGTTTTTGGGGCCAACGGTAGAAAAGGAAATATCCTCGTATAAAAAATAGAGAGAATCATTCTCAGAAACCGCTTTGGGATGTGTGCGTTCCCCTCAAGGAGTTTAACCTTTCTTTTCATAGAGCAGTTTGGACACACTATGTTTGTGAAGTCTGCAAGTGGATATTTGGACCTCTTTGAGGATTTCTTTGGAAGCGGGATTTCATCATCTAATGCTACACAGAAGATTTCTCAGTAACTTCGTTGATTTCTGTGTGTTCAACTAACAGAGCTGAACCATCCTTTAGACAGAGCAGATTGGAAACCCTCTTTTTGAGAAATTTGCTTTTGGGGATTTCAAGCGTTTTGGGGCCAACGGTAGAAAAGGAAATATCCTCGTATAAAAACTAGAGAGAATCATTCTCAGAAACCGCTTTGTGATGTGTGCGTTCCCCTCACGGAGTTTAACCTTTCTTTTCATAGAGCAGTTTGGACACACTCTGTTTGTGAAGTCTGCAAGTGGATATTTGGACCTCTTTGAGGATTTCGTTGGAAGCGGGATTTCTTCATCTAATGCTACACAGAAGATTTCTCAGTAACTTCGTTGATTTCTCTGTGTTCAACTAACAGAGTTCAACCTTCCCTTAGACATAGCAGATTGGAAACCCTCTTTTTGTGGAATTTGCAAGTGGAGATTTCAAGCGCTTTGGGGCCAACGGTAGAAAAGGAAATATCCTCGTATAAAAACTGGAGAGAATCATTCTCAGAAAACACTTTGTGATGTGTGCGTTCCACTCACAGAGTTTAACCTTTCCTTTCATAGAGCAGTTTGGAAACACTCTGTTTGTGAAGACTGCAAGTGGATATTTGGACCTCTTTGAGGGTTTCGTTGGAAACGGGATTTCTTCATCTAATGCTAGAAGGAAGAATTCTCAGAAACTTCTTTGATTTGTGTGTGTTCAACTAACAGAGCTGAACCATCCTTTAGACAGAGCAGATTGGAAACCCTCTTTTTGAGGAATTTGCTTGTGGAGATTACAAGCGTTTTGGGGCCAACGGTGGAAAAGAAAATATCCTCGTATAAAAACTAGAGAGAATCATTCTCAGAAACCACTTTGTGATGTGTGCGTTCCACTCACAGAGTTTAATCTTTCTTTTCACAGAACAGTTTGGAAACACTCTGTTTGTAAAGTCTGCAAGTGGATATTTGGACCTCTTTGAGGATTTCGTTGGAAGCGGGATTTCTTCATCTAATGCTACACAGAAGATTTCTCAGTAACTTCGTTGATTTCTGTGTGTTCAACTAACAGAGTTCAACCTTCCCTTAGACATAGCAGATTGGAAACCCTCTTTTTGTGGAATTTGCAAATGGAGATTTCAAGCGCTTTGGGGTCAACTGTAGAAAAGGAAATATCCTCTTATAAAAACTAGAGAGAATCATTCTCAGAAACCACTTTGTGTAGTGTGCGTTCCACTCACAGAGTTCAATCTTTGTTTTCATACGGCAGTTTGGAAACACTCTGTTTGTGAAGACTGCAAGTGGATATTTGGACCTCTTTGAGGATTTCGTTTAAACGGGATTTCTTCATCAAATGCTAGAAGGAAGAATTCCCAGAAATTTCTTTGATTTGTGTGTGTTCAGCTAACAGAGCTGAACCATCCTTTAGACAGAGCAGATTGGAAACCCTCTTTTTGAGGAATTTGCTTGTGGAGATTTCAAGCGTTTTGGGGCCAACTGTAGAAAAGAAATATCCTGGTATAAAAACTAGAGAGAATCATTCTCAGAAACCACTTTGGATGTGTGCGTTCCACTCACAGAGTTTAACCTTTCTTTTCATAGAACAGTTTGGAAACACTCTGTTTGTAAAGTCTGCAAGTGGATATTTGGACCTCTTTGAGGATTTCGTTGGAAACGGGATTTCTTCATCTAATGCTACACAGAAGATTTCTCAGTAACTTCGTTGATTTGTGTGTGTTCAACTAACAGAGTTCAACCTTCCCTTAGACATAGCAGATTGGAAACCCTCTTTTTGTGGAACTTGCAAGTGGAGATTTCAAGCGTTTTTGGGGCCAACGGTAGAAAAGGAAATATCCTCGTATAAAAAATAGAGAGAATCATTCTCAGAAACCGCTTTGTGATGTGTGCGTTCCACTCACAGAGTTTAACCTTTCCTTTCATAGAGCAGTTTGGACACACTATGTTTGTGAAGTCTGCAAGTGGATATTTGGACCTCTTTGAGGATTTCTTTGGAAGCGGGATTTCATCATCTAATGCTACACAGAAGATTTCTCAGTAACTTCGTTGATTTCTGTGTGTTCAACTAACAGAGCTGAACCATCCTTTAGACAGAGCAGATTGGAAACCCTCTTTTTGAGAAATTTGCTTTTGGGGATTTCAAGCGTTTTGGGGCCAACGGTAGAAAAGGAAATATCCTCGTATAAAAACTAGAGAGAATCATTCTCAGAAACCGCTTTGTGATGTGTGCGTTCCCCTCACGGAGTTTAACCTTTCTTTTCATAGAGCAGTTTGGACACACTCTGTTTGTAAAGTCTGCAAGTGGATATTTGGACCTCTTTGAGGATTTCGTTGGAAGCGGGATTTCTTCATGTAATGCTACACAGAAGATTTCTCAGTAACTTCGTTGATTTGTGTGTGTTCAACTAACAGAGTTCAACCTTCCCTTAGACATAGCAGATTGGAAACCCTCTTTTTGTGGAATTTGCAAGTGGAGATTTCAAGCGTTTTGGGGCCAACGGTAGAAAAGGAATTATCCTCGTATAAAAACTAGAGAGAATCATTCTCAGAAACCACTTTGTGATGTGTGCGTTCCCCTCACAGATTTTAACCTTTCTTTTCATAGAGCAGTTTGGACACACTCTGTTTGTGAAGTCTGCAATTGGATATTTGGCCCTCTTGGAGGATTTCATAGGAAGCGGGATTTCTTCATCTAATGCTCACAGAAGATTTCTCAGTAACTTCGTTGATTTCTCTGTGTTCAACTAACAGAGTTCAACCTTCCCTTAGAGATAGCAGATTGGAAACCCACTTTTTGCGGAATTTGCAAGTGGAGATTTCAAGCGCTTTGGGGCCAACGGTAGAAAAGGAAATATCCTCGTATAAAAAGTGGAGAGAATCATTCTCAGAAACCACTTTCTGATGTGTGCGTTCCACTCACAGAGTTTAACCTTTCCTTTCATAGAGCAGTTTGGAAACACTCTGTTTGTGAAGACTGCAAGTGGATATTTGGACCTCTTTGAGGATTTCTTTGGAAATGGGATTTCTTCATCTAATGCTAGAAGGAAGAATTCTCAGAAACTTCTTTGATTTGTGCGTGTTCAACTAACAGAGCTGAACCATCCTTTAGACAGAGCAGATTGGAAACCATCTTTTTGAGGAATTTGCTTGTGGAGATTTCAAGCGTTTTGGGGCCAACGGTAGAAAAGGAAATATCCTCGTATAAAAACTAGAGTGAATCATTTTCAGAAACCACTTTGTGTTGTGCGCGTTCCACTCACAGAGTTTAACCTTTCTTTTCATTGAGCAGTTTGGAAACACTCTGTTTGTAAAGTCTGCAAGTGGATATTTGGACCTCTTTGAGGATTTCGTTGGAAGCGGGATTTCTTCATCTAATGCTACACAGAAGATTTCTCAGTAACTTCGTTGATTTCTGTGTGTTCAACTAACAGAGTTCAACCTTCCCTTAGAGATAGCAGCTTGGAAACCCTCTTTTTGTGGAATTTGCAAGTGGAGATTTCAAGCGCTTTGGGGCCAACCGTAGAAAAGGAAATATCTTCGTATAAAAACTTGAGAGAACCATTCTCAGAAACCACTTTGTGTTGTGCGCATTCCACTCACAGAGTTTAACCTTTCTTTTCATAGAGCAGTTTGGAAACACTCTGTTTGTGAAGTCTGCAAGTGGATATTTGGACCTCTTTGAGGATTTCGTTGGAATCGGGATTTCTTCATCTAATGCTAGAAGGAAGAATTCTCAGAAACTTCTTTGATATGTGTGTGTTCAACTAACAGAGCTGAACCATCCTTTAGACAGAGCAGAATGGAAACCCTCTTTTTGAGGAATTTGCTTGTGGAGATTTCAAGCCTTTTGGGGCCAACGGTAGAAAAGGAAATATCCTCGTATAAAAACTAGAGAGAATCATTCTCAGAAACCACTTTGTGATGTGTGCGTTCCACTCACAGAGTTTAATCTTTCTTTTCATAGAACAGTTTGGAAACACTCTGTTTGTAAAGTCTGCAAGTGGATATTTGGACCTCTTTGAGGATTTCGTTGGAAGCGGGATTTCTTCATCTAATGCTACACAGAAGATTTCTCAGTAACTTCGTTGATTTCTGTGTGTTCAACTAACAGAGTTCAACCTTCCCTTAGACATAGCAGTTTGGAAACCCTCTTTTTGTGGAATTTGCAAGTGGAGATTTCAAGCGCTTTGGGGCCAACGGTAGAAAAGGAAATATCCTCGTATAAAAACTAGAGAGAATCATTCTCAGAAACCACTTTGTGTAGTGTGCGTTCCACTCACAGAGTTCAATCTTTCCTTTCATAGAGCAGTTTGGAAACACTCTGTTTGTGAAGACTGCAAGTGGATATTTGGACCTCTTTGAGGATTTCGTTGGATACGGGATTTCTTCATCTAATGCTAGAAGGAAGAATTCCCAGAAATTCCTTTGATTTGTGTGTGTTCAGCTAACAGAGCTGAACCATCCTTTAGACAGAGCAGATTGGAAACCCTCTTTTTGAGGAATTTGCTTGTGGAGATTACAAGCGTTTTGGGGCCAACGGTAGAAAAGGAAATATCCTCGTATAAAAACTAGAGAGAATCATTCTCAGAAACCACTTTGTGATGTGTGCGTTCCACTCACAGAGTTTAACCTTTCTTTTCATAGAACAGTTTGGAAACACTCTGTTTGTAAAGTCTGCAAGTGGATATTTGGACCTCTTTGAGGATTTCGTTGGAAGCGGGATTTCTTCATCTAATGCTACACAGAAGATTTCTCAGTAACTTCGTTGATTTGTGTGTGTTCAAATAACAGAGTTCAACCTTCCCTTAGAGATAGCAGCTTGGAAACCCTCTTTTTGTGGAATTTGCAAGTGGAGATTTCAAGCGCTTTGGGGCCAACGGTAGAAAAGGAAATATCTTCGTATAAAAACTACAGAGAACCATTCTCAGAAACCACTTTGTGTTGTGCGCGTTCCACTCACAGAGTTTAACTTTTCTTTTCATAGAGCAGTTTGGAAACACTCTGTTTGTGAAGTCTGCAAGTGGATATTTGGACCTCTTTGAGGATTTCGTTGGAATCGGGATTTCTTCATCTAATGCTAGAAGGAAGAATTCTCAGAAATTTCTTTGATATGTGTGTGTTCAACTAACAGAGCTGAACCATCCTTTAGACAGAGCAGAATGGAAACCCTCTTTTTGAGGAATTTGCTTGTGGAGATTTCAAGCCTTTTGGGGCCAACGGTAGAAATGGAAATATCCTCGTATAAAAACTAGAGAGAATCATTCTCAGAAACCGCTTTCGGATGTGTGCGTTCCACTCACAGAGTTTAACCTTTCCTTTCATAGAGCAGTTTGGACACACTATGTTTGTGAAGTCTGCAAGTGGATATTTGGACCTCTTTGAGGATTTCTTTGGAAGCGGGATTTCATCATCTAATGCTACACAGAAGATTTCTCAGTAACTTCGTTGATTTCTGTGTGTTCAACTAACAGAGCTGAACCATCCTTTAGACAGAGCAGATTGGAAACCCTCTTTTTGAGAAATTTGCTTTTGGGGATTTCAAGCGTTTTGGGGCCAACGGTAGAAAAGGAAATATCCTCGTATAAAAACTAGAGAGAATCATTCTCAGAAACCGCTTTGTGATGTGTGCGTTCCCCTCACGGAGTTTAACCTTTCTTTTCATAGAGCAGTTTGGACACACTCTGTTTGTGAAGTCTGCAAGTGGATATTTGGACCTCTTTGAGGATTACGTTGGAAGCGGGATTTCTTCATCTAATGCTACACAGAAGATTTCTCAGTAACTTCGTTGATTTCTCTGTGTTCAACTAACAGAGTTCAACCTTCCCTTAGACATAGCAGATTGGAAACCCTCTTTTTGTGGAATTTGCAAGTGGAGATTTCAAGCGCTTTGGGGCCAACGGTAGAAAAGGAAATATCCTCGTATAAAAACTGGAGAGAATCATTCTCAGAAAACACTTTGTGATGTGGGCGTTCCACGCACAGAGTTTAACCTTTCCTTTCATAGAGCAGTTTGGAAACACTCTGTTTGTGAAGACTGCAAGTGGATATTTGGACCTCTTTGAGGGTTTCGTTGGAAACGGGATTTCTTCATCTAATGCTAGAAGGAAGAATTCCCAGAAACTTCTTTGATTTGTGTGTGTTCAACTAACGGAGCTGAACCATCCTTTAGACAGAGCAGATTGGAAACCCTCTTTTTGAGGAATTTGCTTGTGGAGATTACAAGCGTTTTGGGGCCAACGGTAGAAAAGGAAATATCCTCGTATAAAAACTAGAGAGAATCATTCTCAGAAACCACTTTGTGATGTGTGCGTTCCACTCACAGAGTTTAACCTTTCTTTTCATAGAACAGTTTGGAAACACTCTGTTTGTAAAGTCTGCAAGTGGATATTTGGACCTCTTTGAGGATTTCGTTGGAAGCGGGATTTCTTCATCTAATGCTACACAGAAGATTTCTCAGTAACTTCGTTGATTTGTGTGTGTTCAACTAACAGAGTTCAACCTTCCCTTAGACATAGCAGTTTGGAAAACCTCTTTTTGTGGAATTTGCAAGTGGAGATTTCAAGCGCTTTGGGGCCAACGGTAGAAAAGGAAATATCCTCGTATAAAAACTAGAGAGAATCATTCTCAGAAACCACTTTGTGTAGTGTGCGTTCCACTCACAGAGTTCAATCTTTCCTTTCATAGAGCAGTTTGGAAACACTGTTTGTGAAGACTGCAAGTGGATATTTGGACCTCTTTGAGGATTTCGTTGGATACGGGATTTCTTCATCTAATGCTAGAAGGAAGAATTCCCAGAAATTCCTTTGATTTGTGTGTGTTCAGCTAACAGAGCTGAACCATCCTTTAGGCAGAGCAGATTGGAAACCCTCTTTTTGAGGAATTTGCTTGTGGAGATTACAAGCGTTTTGGGGCCAACGGTAGAAAAGGAAATATCCTCGTATAAAAACTAGAGAGAATCATTCTCAGAAACCACTTTGTGATGTGTGCGTTCCACTCACAGAGTTTAACCTTTCTTTTCATAGAGCAGTTTGGAAACACTCTGTTTGTAAAGTCTGCAAGTGGATATTTGGACCTCTTTGAGGATTTCGTTGGAAGCGGGATTTCTTCATCTAATGCTACACAGAAGATTTCTCAGTAACTTCGTTGATTTGTGTGTGTTCAAATAACAGAGTTCAACCTTCCCTTTGAGATAGCAGCTTGGAAACCCTCTTTTTGTGGAATTTGCAAGTGGAGATTTCAAGCGCTTTGGGGCCAACGGTAGAAAAGGAAATATCTTCGTATAAAAACTACAGAGAACCATTCTCAGAAACCACTTTGTGTTGTGCGCGTTCCACTCACAGAGTTTAACCTTTCTTTTCATAGAGCAGTTTGGAAACACTCTGTTTGTGAAGTCTGCAAGTGGATATTTGGACCTCTTTGAGGATTTCGTTGGAAACGGGATTTCTTCATCTAATGCTAGAAGGAAGAATTCTCAGAAATTTCTTTGATATGTGTGTGTTCAACTAACAGAGCTGAACCATCCTTTAGACAGAGCAGAATGGAAACCCTCTTTTTGAGGAATTTGCTTGTGGAGATTTCAAGCCTTTTGGGGCCAACGGTAGAAAAGGAAATATCCTCGTATAAAAACTAGAGAGAATCATTCTCAGAAACCACTTTGTGATGTGTGCGTTCCACTCACAGAGTTTAATCTTTCTTTTCATAGAACAGTTTGGAAACACTCTGTTTGTAAAGTCTGCAAGTGGATATTTGGACCTCTTTGAGGATTTCGTTGGAAGCGGGATTTCTTCATCTAATGCTACACAGAAGATTTCTCAGTAACTTCGTTGATTTCTGTGTGTTCAACTAACAGAGTTCAACCTTCCCTTAGACATAGCAGATTGGAAAACCTCTTTTTGTGGAATTTGCAAATGGAGATTTCAAACGCTTTGGGGTCAACTGTAGAAAAGGAAATATCCTCGTATAAAAACTAGAGAGAATCATTCTCAGAAACCACTTTGTGTAGTGTGTGTTCCACTCACAGAGTTCAATCTTTGCTTTCATACGGCAGTTTGGAAACACTCTGTTTGTGAAGACTGCAAGTGGATATTTGGACCTCTTTGAGGATTTCGTTGGAAACGGGGTTTCTTCATCTAATGCTAGAAGGAAGAATTCCCAGAAATTTCTTTGATTTGTCTGTGTTCAGCTAACAGAGCTGAACCATCCTTTAGACAGAGCAGATTGGAAACCCTCTTTTTGAGACATTTGCTTGTGGAGATTTCAAGCGTTTTGGGGCCAACTGTAGAAAAGAAATATCCTGGTATAAAAACTAGAGAGAATCATTCTCAGAAACCACTTTGGATGTGTGCGTTCCACTCACAGAGTTTAACCTTTCTTTTCATAAAACAGTTTGGAAACACTCTGTTTGTAAAGTCTGCAAGTGGATATTTGGACCTCTTTGAGGATTTCGTTGGAAACGGGATTTCTTCATCTAATGCTACACAGAAGATTTCTCAGTAACTTCGTTGATTTGTGTGTGTTCAACTAACAGAGTTCAACCTTCCCTTAGACATAGCAGATTGGAAACCCTCTTTTTGTGGAACTTGCAAGTGGAGATTTCAAGCGTTTTTGGGGCCAACGGTAGAAAAGGAAATATCCTCGTATAAAAAATAGAGAGAATCATTCTCAGAAACCGCTTTGTGATGTGTGCGTTCCACTCACAGAGTTTAACCTTTCCTTTCATAGAGCAGTTTGGACACACTATGTTTGTGAAGTCTGCAAGTGGATATTTGGACCTCTTTGAGGATTTCTTTGGAAGCGGGATTTCATCATCTAATGCTACACAGAAGATTTCTCAGTAACTTCGTTGATTTCTGTGTGTTCAACTAACAGAGCTGAACCATCCTTTAGACAGAGCAGATTGGAAACCCTCTTTTTGAGAAATTTGCTTTTGGGGATTTCAAGCGTTTTGGGGCCAACGGTAGAAAAGGAAATATCCTCGTATAAAAAGTGGAGAGAATCATTCTCAGAAACCACTTTCTGATGTGTGCGTTCCACTCACAGAGTTTAACCTTTCCTTTCATAGAGCAGTTTGGAAACACTCTGTTTGTGAAGACTGCAAGTGGATATTTGGACCTCTTTGAGGATTTCTTTGGAAATGGGATTTCTTCATCTAATGCTAGAAGGAAGAATTCTCAGAAACTTCTTTGATTTGTGCGTGTTCAACTAACAGAGCTGAACCATCCTTTAGACAGAGCAGATTGGAAACCATCTTTTTGAGGAATTTGCTTGTGGAGATTTCAAGCGTTTTGGGGCCAACGGTAGAAAAGGAAATATCCTCGTATAAAAACTAGAGTGAATCATTTTCAGAAACCACTTTGTGTTGTGCGCGTTCCACTCACAGAGTTTAACCTTTCTTTTCATTGAGCAGTTTGGAAACACTCTGTTTGTAAAGTCTGCAAGTGGATATTTGGACCTCTTTGAGGATTTCGTTGGAAGCGGGATTTCTTCATCTAATGCTACACAGAAGATTTCTCAGTAACTTCGTTGATTTGTGTGTGTTCAACTAACAGAGTTCAACCTTCCCTTAGAGATAGCAGCTTGGAAACCCTCTTTTTGTGGAATTTGCAAGTGGAGATTTCAAGCGCTTTGGGGCCAACGGTAGAAAAGGAAATATCTTCGTATAAAAACTACGGAGAACCATTCTCAGAAACCACTTTGTGTTGTGCGCATTCCACTCACAGAGTTTAACCTTTCTTTTCATAGAGCAGTTTGGAAACACTCTGTTTGTGAAGTCTGCAAGTGGATATTTGGACCTCTTTGAGGATTTCGTTGGAATCGGGATTTCTTCATCTAATGCTAGAAGGAAGAATTCTCAGAAACTTCTTTGATATGTGTGTGTTCAACTAACAGAGCTGAACCATCCTTTAGACAGAGCAGAATGGAAACCCTCTTTTTGAGGAATTTGCTTGTGGAGATTTCAAGCCTTTTGGGGCCAACGGTAGAAAAGGAAATATCCTCGTATAAAAACTAGAGAGAATCATTCTCAGAAACCACTTTGTGATGTGTGCGTTCCACTCACAGAGTTTAATCTTTCTTTTCATAGAACAGTTTGGAAACACTCTGTTTGTAAAGTCTGCAAGTGGATATTTGGACCTCTTTGAGGATTTCGTTGGAAGCGGGATTTCTTCATCTAATGCTACACAGAAGATTTCTCAGTAACTTCGTTGATTTCTGTGTGTTCAACTAACAGAGTTCAACCTTCCCTTAGACATAGCAGTTTGGAAACCCTCTTTTTGTGGAATTTGCAAGTGGAGATTTCAAGCGCTTTGGGGCCAACGGTAGAAAAGGAAATATCCTCGTATAAAAACTAGAGAGAATCATTCTCAGAAACCACTTTGTGTAGCGTGCGTTCCACTCACAGAGTTCAATCTTTCCTTTCATAGAGCAGTTTGGAAACACTCTGTTTGTGAAGACTGCAAGTGGATATTTGGACCTCTTTGAGGATTTCGTTGGATACGGGATTTCTTCATCTAATGCTAGAAGGAAGAATTCCCAGAAATTCCTTTGATTTGTGTGTGTTCAGCTAACAGAGCTGAACCATCCTTTAGACAGAGCAGATTGGAAACCCTCTTTTTGAGGAATTTGCTTGTGGAGATTACAAGCGTTTTTGGGCCAACGGTAGAAAAGGAAATATCCTCGTATAAAAACTAGAGAGAATCATTCTCAGAAACCACTTTGTGATGTGTGCATTCCACTCACAGAGTTTAACCTTTCTTTTCATAGAACAGTTTGGAAACACTCTGTTTGTAAAGTCTGCAAGTGGATATTTGGACCTCTTTGAGGATTTCGTTGGAAGCGGGATTTCTTCATCTAATGCTACACAGAAGATTTCTCAGTAACTTCGTTGATTTGTGTGTGTTCAAATAACAGAGTTCAACCTTCCCTTTGAGATAGCAGCTTGGAAACCCTCTTTTTGTGGAATTTGCAAGTGGAGATTTCAAGCACTTTGGGGCCAACGGTAGAAAAGGAAATATCTTCGTATAAAAACTACAGAGAACCATTCTCAGAAACCACTTTGTGTTGTGCGCGTTCCACTCACAGAGTTTAACCTTTCTTTTCATAGAGCAGTTTGGAAACACTCTGTTTGTGAAGTCTGCAAGTGGATATTTGGACCTCTTTGAGGATTTCGTTGGAATCGGGATTTCTTCATCTAATGCTAGAAGGAAGAATTCTCAGAAATTTCTTTGATATGTGTGTGTTCAACTAACAGAGCTGAACCATCCTTTAGACAGAGCAGAATGGAAACCCTCTTTTTGAGGAATTTGCTTGTGGAGATTTCAAGCCTTTTGGGGCCAACGGTAGAAAAGGAAATATCCTCGTATAAAAACTAGAGAGAATCATTCTCAGAAACCGCTTTGGGATGTGTGCGTTCCACTCACAGAGTTTAACCTTTCCTTTCATAGACCAGTTTGGACACACTATGTTTGTGAAGTCTGCAAGTGGATATTTGGACCTCTTTAAGGATTTCTTTGGAAGCAGGATTTCATCATCTAATGCTACACAGAAGATTTCTCAGTAACTTCGTTGATTTCTGTGTGTTCAACTAACAGAGCTGAACCATCCTTTAGACAGAGCAGATTGGAAACCCTCTTTTTGAGAAATTTGCTTTTGGGGATTTCAAGCGTATTGGGGCCAACGGTAGAAAAGGAACTATCCTCGTATAAAAACTAGAGAGAATCATTCTCAGAAACCGCTTTGTGATGTGTGCGTTCCCCTCACGGAGTTTAACCTTTCTTTTCATAGAGCAGTTTGGACACACTCTGTTTGTGAAGTCTGCAAGTGGATATTTGGACCTCTTTGAGGATTTCGTTGGAAGCGGGATTTCTTCATCTAATGCTACACAGAAGATTTCTCAGTAACTTCGTTGATTTCTGTGTGTTCAACTAACAGAGTTCAACCTTCCCTTAGACATAGCAGTTTGGAAACCCTCTTTTTGTGGAATTTGCAAGTGGAGATTTCAAGCGCTTTGGGGCCAAAGGTAGAAAAGGAAATATCCTCGTATAAAAACTAGAGAGAATCATTCTCAGAAACCACTTTGTGTAGTGTGCGTTCCACTCACAGAGTTCAATCTTTCCTTTCATAGAGCAGTTTGGAAACACTCTGTTTGTGAAGACTGCAAGTGGATATTTGGACCTCTTTGAGGATTTCGTTTAAACGGGATTTCTTCATCTAATGCTAGAAGGAAGAATTCCCAGAAATTTCTTTGATTTGTGTGTGTTCAGCTAACAGAGCTGAACCATCCTTTAGACAGAGCAGATTGGAAACCCTCTTTTTGAGGAATTTGCTTGTGGAGATTTCAAGCGTTTTGGGGCCAACTGTAGAAAAGAAATATCCTCGTATAAAAACTAGAGACAATCATTCTCAGAAACCACTTTGGATGTGTGCGTTCCACTCACAGAGTTTAACCTTTCTTTTTATAGAACAGTTTGGAAACACTCTGTTTGTAAAGTCTGCAAGTGGATATTTGGACCTCTTTGAGGATTTCGTTGGAAACGGGATTTCTTCATCTAATGCTACACAGAAGATTTCTCAGTAACTTCGTTGATTTGTGTGTGTTCAACTAACAGAGTTCAACCTTCCCTTAGACATAGCAGATTGGAAACCCTCTTTTTGTGGAACTTGCAAGTGGAGATTTCAAGCGTTTTTGGGGCCAACGGTAGAAAAGGAAATATCCTCGTATAAAAAATAGAGAGAATCATTCTCAGAAACCGCTTTGTGATGTGTGCGTTCCACTCACAGAGTTTAACCTTTCCTTTCATAGAGCAGTTTGGACACACTATGTTTGTGAAGTCTGCAAGTGGATATTTGGACCTCTTTGAGGATTTCTTTGGAAGCGGGATTTCATCATCTAATGCTACACAGAAGATTTCTCAGTAACTTCGTTGATTTCTGTGTGTTCAACTAACAGAGCTGAACCATCCTTTAGACAGAGCAGATTGGAAACCCTCTTTTTGAGAAATTTGCTTTTGGGGATTTCAAGCGTTTTGGGGCCAACGGTAGAAAAGGAAATATCCTCGTATAAAAACTAGAGAGAATCATTCTCAGAAACCGCTTTGTGATGTGTGCGTTCCCCTCACGGAGTTTAACCTTTCTTTTCATAGAGCAGTTTGGACACACTCTGTTTGTAAAGTCTGCAAGTGGATATTTGGACCTCTTTGAGGATTTCGTTGGAAGCGGGATTTCTTCATGTAATGCTACACAGAAGATTTCTCAGTAACTTCGTTGATTTGTGTGTGTTCAACTAACAGAGTTCAACCTTCCCTTAGACATAGCAGATTGGAAACCCTCTTTTTGTGGAATTTGCAAGTGGAGATTTCAAGCGTTTTGGGGCCAACGGTAGAAAAGGAATTATCCTCGTATAAAAACTAGAGAGAATCATTCTCAGAAACCACTTTGTGATGTGTGCGTTCCCCTCACAGATTTTAACCTTTCTTTTCATAGAGCAGTTTGGACACACTCTGTTTGTGAAGTCTGCAATTGGATATTTGGCCCTCTTGGAGGATTTCATAGGAAGCGGGATTTCTTCATCTAATGCTACACAGAAGATTTCTCAGTAACTTCGTTGATTTCTCTGTGTTCAACTAACAGAGTTCAACCTTCCCTTAGAGATAGCAGATTGGAAACCCACTTTTTGCGGAATTTGCAAGTGGAGATTTCAAGCGCTTTGGGGCCAACGGTAGAAAAGGAAATATCCTCGTATAAAAAGTGGAGAGAATCATTCTCAGAAACCACTTTCTGATGTGTTCGTTCCACTAACAGAGTTTAACCTTTCCTTTCATAGAGCAGTTTGGAAACACTCTGTTTGTGAAGACTGCAAGTGGATATTTGGACCTCTTTGAGGATTTCTTTGGAAATGGGATTTCTTCATCTAATGCTAGAAGGAAGAATTCTCAGAAACTTCTTTGATTTGTGCGTGTTCAACTAACAGAGCTGAACCATCCTTTAGACAGAGCAGATTGGAAACCATCTTTTTGAGGAATTTGCTTGTGGAGATTTCAAGCGTTTTGGGGCCAACGGTAGAAAAGGAAATATCCTCGTATAAAAACTAGAGTGAATCATTTTCAGAAACCACTTTGTGTTGTGCGCGTTCCACTCACAGAGTTTAACCTTTCTTTTCATTGAGCAGTTTGGAAACACTCTGTTTGTAAAGTCTGCAAGTGGATATTTGGACCTCTTTGAGGATTTCGTTGGAAGCGGGATTTCTTCATCTAATGCTACACAGAAGATTTCTCAGTAACTTCGTTGATTTCTCTGTGTTCAACTAACAGAGTTCAACCTTCCCTTAGAGATAGCAGCTTGGAAACCCTCTTTTTGTGGAATTTGCAAGTGGAGATTTCAAGCGCTTTGGGGCCAACGGTAGAAAAGGAAATATCTTCGTATACAAACTTGAGAGAACCATTCTCAGAAACCACTTTGTGTTGTGCGCATTCCACTCACAGAGTTTAACCTTTCTTTTCATAGAGCAGTTTGGAAACACTCTGTTTGTGAAGTCTGCAAGTGGATATTTGGACCTCTTTGAGGATTTCGTTGGAATCGGGATTTCTTCATCTAATGCTAGAAGGAAGAATTCTCAGAAACTTCTTTGATATGTGTGTGTTCAACTAACAGAGCTGAACCATCCTTTAGACAGAGCAGAATGGAAACCCTCTTTTTGAGGAATTTGCTTGTGGAGATTTCAAGCCTTTTGGGGCCAACGGTAGAAAAGGAAATATCCTCGTATAAAAACTAGAGAGAATCATTCTCAGAAACCACTTTGTGATGTGTGCGTTCCACTCACAGAGTTTAATCTTTCTTTTCATAGAACAGTTTGGAAACACTCTGTTTGTAAAGTCTGCAAGTGGATATTTGGACCTCTTTGAGGATTTCGTTAGAAGCGGGATTTCTTCATCTATTGCTACACAGAAGATTTCTCAGTAACTTCGTTGATTTCTGTGTGTTCAACTAACAGAGTTCAACCTTCCCTTAGACATAGCAGTTTGGAAACCCTCTTTTTGTGGAATTTGCAAGTGGAGATTTCAAGCGCTTTGGGGCCAACGGTAGAAAAAGAAATATCCTCGTATAAAAACTAGAGAGAATCATTCTCAGAAACCACTTTGTGTAGTGTGCATTCCACTCACAGAGTTCAATCTTTCCTTTCATAGAGCAGTTTGGAAACACTCTGTTTGTGAAGACTGCAAGTGGATATTTGGACCTCTTTGAGGATTTCGTTGGATACGGGAATTCTTCATCTAATGCTAGAAGGAAGAATTCCCAGAAATTCCTTTGATTTGTGTGTGTTCAGCTAACAGAGCTGAACCATCCTTTAGACAGAGCAGATTGGAAACCCTCTTTTTGAGGAATTTGCTTGTGGAGATTACAAGCGTTTTGGGGCCAACGGTAGAAAAGGAAATATCCTCGTATAAAAACTAGAGAGAATCATTCTCAGAAACCACTTTGTGATGTGTGCGTTCCACTCACAGAGTTTAACCTTTCTTTTCATAGAACAGTTTGGAAACACTCTGTTTGTAAAGTCTGCAAGTGGATATTTGGACCTCTTTGAGGATTTCGTTGGAAGCGGGATTTCTTCATCTAATGCTACACAGAAGATTTCTCAGTAACTTCGTTGATTTGTGTGTGTTCAAATAACAGAGTTCAACCTTCCCTTTGAGATAGCAGCTTGGAAACCCTCTTTTTGTGGAATTTGCAAGTGGAGATTTCAAGTGCTTTGGGGCCAACGGTAGAAAAGGAAATATCTTCGTATAAAAACTACAGAGAACCATTCTCAGAAACCACTTTGTGTTGTGCGCGTTCCACTCACAGAGTTTAACCTTTCTTTTCATAGAGCAGTTTGGAAACACTCTGTTTGTGAAGTCTGCAAGTGGATATTTGGACCTCTTTGAGGATTTCGTTGGAATCGGGATTTCTTCATCTAATGCTAGAAGGAAGAATTCTCAGAAATTTCTTTGATATGTGTGTGTTCAACTAACAGAGCTGAACCATCCTTTAGACAGAGCAGAATGGAAACCCTCTTTTTGAGGAATTTGCTTGTGGAGATTTCAAGCCTTTTGGGGCCAACGGTAGAAAAGGAAATATCCTCGTATAAAAACTAGAGAGAATCATTCTCAGAAACCGCTTTGGGATGTGTGCGTTCCACTCACAGAGTTTAACCTTTCCTTTCATAGAGCAGTTTGGACACACTATGTTTGTGAAGTCTGCAAGTGGATATTTGGACCTCTTTGAGGATTTCTTTGGAAGCGGGATTTCATCATCTAATGCTACACAGAAGATTTCTCAGTAACTTCGTTGATTTCTGTGTGTTCAACTAACAGAGCTGAACCATCCTTTAGACAGAGCAGATTGGAAACCCTCTTTTTGAGAAATTTGCTTTTGGGGATTTCAAGCGTTTTGGGGCCAACGGTACAAAAGGAAATATCCTCGTATAAAAACTAGAGAGAATCATTCTCAGAAACCGCTTTGTGATGTGTGCGTTCCCCTCACGGAGTTTAACCTTTCTTTTCATAGAGCAGTTTGGACACACTCTGTTTGTGAAGTCTGCAAGTGGATATTTGGACCTCTTTGAGGATTTCGTTGGAAGCGGGATTTCTTCATCTAATGCTTCACAGAAGATTTCTCAGTAACTTCGTTGATTTCTCTGTGTTCAACTAACAGAGTTCAACCTTCCCTTAGACATAGCAGTTTGGAAACCCTCTTTTTGTGGAATTTGCAAGTGGAGATTTCAAGCGCTTTGGGGCCAACGGTAGAAAAGGAAATATCCTCGTATAAAAACTGGAGAGAATCATTCTCAGAAAACACTTTGTGATGTGTGCGTTCCACTCACAGAGTTTAACCTTTCCTTTCATAGAGCAGTTTGGAAACACTCTGTTTGTGAAGACTGCAAGTGGATATTTGGACCTCTTTGAGGGTTTCGTTGGAAACGGGATTTCTTCATCTAATGCTAGAAGGAAGAATTCTCAGAAACTTCTTTGATTTGTGTGTGTTCAACTAACGGAGCTGAACCATCCTTTAGACAGAGCAGATTGGAAACCCTCTTTTTGAGGAATTTGCTTGTGGAGATTACAAGCGTTTTGGGGCCAACGGTAGAAAAGGAAATATCCTCGTATAAAAACTAGAGAGAATCATTCTCAGAAACCACTTTGTGATGTGTGCGTTCCACTCACAGAGTTTAACCTTTCTTTTCATAGAACAGTTTGGAAACACTCTGTTTGTAAAGTCTGCAAGTGGATATTTGGACCTCTTTGAGGATTTCGTTGGAAGCGGGATTTCTTCATCTAATGCTACACAGAAGATTTCTCAGTAACTTCGTTGATTTCTGTGTGTTCAACTAACAGAGTTCAACCTTCCCTTAGACATAGCAGTTTGGAAACCCTCTTTTTGTGGAATTTGCAAGTGGAGATTTCAAGCGCTTTGGGGCCAACGGTAGAAAAGGAAATATCCTCGTATAAAAACTAGAGAGAATCATTCTCAGAAACCACTTTGTGTAGTGTGCGTTCCACTCACAGAGTTCAATCTTTCCTTTCATAGAGCAGTTTGGAAACACTCTGTTTGTGAAGACTGCAAGTGGATATTTGGACCTCTTTGAGGATTTCGTTGGATACGGGATTTCTTCATCTAATGCTAGAAGGAAGAACTCCCAGAAATTCCTTTGATTTGTGTGTGTTCAGCTAACAGAGCTGAACCATCCTTTAGACAGAGCAGATTGGAAACCCTCTTTTTGAGGAATTTTCTTGTGGAGATTACAAGCGTTTTGGGGCCAACGGTAGAAAAGGAAATATCCTCGTATAAAAACTAGAGAGAATCATTCTCAGAAACCACTTTGTGATGTGTGCATTCCACTCACAGAGTTTAACCTTTCTTTTCATAGAACAGTTTGGAAACACTCTGTTTGTAAAGTCTGCAAGTGGATATTTGGACCTCTTTGAGGATTTCGTTGGAAGCGGGATTTCTTCATCTAATGCTACACAGAAGATTTCTCAGCAACTTCGTTGATTTGTGTGTGTTCAAATAACAGAGTTCAACCTTCCCTTTGAGATAGCAGCTTGGAAAACCTCTTTTTGTGGAATTTGCAAGTGGAGATTTCAAGAGCTTTGGGGCCAACGGTAGAAAAGGAAATATCTTCGTATAAAAACTACAGAGAACCATTCTCAGAAACCACTTTGTGTTGTGCGCGTTCCACTCACAGAGTTTAACCTTTCTTTTCATAGAGCAGTTTGGAAACACTCTGTTTGTGAAGTCTGCAAGTGGATATTTGGACCTCTTTGAGGATTTCGTTGGAAACGGGATTTCTTCATCTAATGCTAGAAGGAAGAATTCTCAGAAATTTCTTTGATATGTGTGTGTTCAACTAACAGAGCTGAACCATCCTTTAGACAGAGCAGAATGGAAACCCTCTTTTTGAGGAATTTGCTTGTGGAGATTTCAAGCCTTTTGGGGCCAACGGTAGAAAAGGAAATATCCTCGTATAAAAACTAGAGAGAATCATTCTCAGAAACCACTTTGTGATGTGTGCGTTCCACTCACAGAGTTTAATCTTTCTTTTCATAGAACAGTTTGGAAACACTCTGTTTGTAAAGTCTGCAAGTGGATATTTGGACCTCTTTGAGGATTTCGTTGGAAGCGGGATTTCTTCATCTAATGCTACACAGAAGATTTCTCAGTAACTTCGTTGATTTCTGTGTGTTCAACTAACAGAGTTCAACCTTCCCTTAGACATAGCAGATTGGAAAACCTCTTTTTGTGGAATTTGCAAATGGAGATTTCAAGCGCTTTGGGGTCAACTGTAGAAAAGGAAATATCCTCGTATAAAAACTAGAGAGAATCATTCTCAGAAACCACTTTGTGTAGTGTGTGTTCCACTCACAGAGTTCAATCTTTGCTTTCATACGGCAGTTTGGAAACACTCTGTTTGTGAAGACTGCAAGTGGATATTTGGACCTCTTTGAGGATTTCGTTGGAAACGGGATTTCTTCATCTAATGCTAGAAGGAAGAATTCCCAGAAATTTCTTTGATTTGTCTGTGTTCAGCTAACAGAGCTGAACCATCCTTTAGACAGAGCAGATTGGAAACCCTCTTTTTGAGGAATTTGCTTGTGGAGATTTCAAGCGTTTTGGGGCCAACTGTAGAAAAGAAATATCCTGGTATAAAAACTAGAGAGAATCATTCTCAGAAACCACTTTGGATGTGTGCGTTCCACTCACAGGGTTTAACCTTTCTTTTCATAAAACAGTTTGGAAACACTCTGTTTGTAAAGTCTGCAAGTGGATATTTGGACCTCTTTGAGGATTTCGTTGGAAACGGGATTTCTTCATCTAATGCTACACAGAAGATTTCTCAGTAACTTCGTTGATTTGTGTGTGTTCAACTAACAGAGTTCAACCTTCCCTTAGACATAGCAGATTGGAAACCCTCTTTTTGTGGAACTTGCAAGTGGAGATTTCAAGCGTTTTTGGGGCCAACGGTAGAAAAGGAAATATCCTCGTATAAAAAATAGAGAGAATCATTCTCAGAAACCGCTTTGTGATGTGTGCGTTCCACTCACAGAGTTTAACCTTTCCTTTCATAGAGCAGTTTGGACACACTATGTTTGTGAAGTCTGCAAGTGGATATTTGGACCTCTTTGAGGATTTCGTTGGAAGCGGGATTTCATCATCTAATGCTACACAGAAGATTTCTCAGTAACTTCGTTGATTTCTGTGTGTTCAACTAACAGAGCTGAACCATCCTTTAGACAGAGCAGATTGGAAACCCTCTTTTTGAGAAATTTGCTTTTGGGGATTTCAAGCGTATTGGGGCCAACGGTAGAAAAGGAACTATCCTCGTATAAAAACTAGAGAGAATCATTCTCAGAAACCGCTTTGTGATGTGTGCGTTCCCCTCACGGAGTTTAACCTTTCTTTTCATAGAGCAGTTTGGACACACTCTGTTTGTGAAGTCTGCAAGTGGATATTTGGACCTCTTTGAGGATTTCGTTGGAAGCGGGATTTCTTCATCTAATGCTACACAGAAGATTTCTCAGTAACTTCGTTGATTTCTGTGTGTTCAACTAACAGAGTTCAACCTTCCCTTAGACATAGCAGTTTGGAAACCCTCTTTTTGTGGAATTTGCAAGTGGAGATTTCAAGCGCTTTGGGGCCAACGGTAGAAAAGGAAATATCCTCGTATAAAAACTAGAGAGAATCATTCTCAGAAACCACTTTGTGTAGTGTGCGTTCCACTCACAGAGTTCAATCTTTCCTTTCATAGAGCAGTTTGGAAACACTCTGTTTGTGAAGACTGCAAGTGGATATTTGGATCTCTTTGAGGATTTCGTTGGATACGGGATTTCTTCATCTAATGCTAGAAGGAAGAATTCCCAGAAATTCCTTTGATTTGTGTGTGTTCAGCTAACAGAGCTGAACCATCCTTTAGACAGAGCATATTGGAAACCCTCTTTTTGAGGAATTTGCTTGTGGAGATTACAAGCGTTTTGGGGCCAACGGTAGAAAAGGAAATATCCTCGTATAAAAACTAGAGAGAATCATTCTCAGAAACCACTTTGTGATGTGTGCGTTCCACTCACAGAGTTTAACCTTTCTTTTCATAGAACAGTTTGGAAACACTCTGTTTGTAAAGTCTGCAAGTGGATATTTGGACCTCTTTGAGGATTTCGTTGGAAGCGGGATTTCTTCATCTAATGCTACACAGAAGATTTCTCAGCAACTTCGTTGATTTGTGTGTGTTCAAATAACAGAGTTCAACCTTCCCTTAGAGATAGCAGCTTGGAAACCCTCTTTTTGTGGAATTTGCAAGTGGAGATTTCAAGCGCTTTGGGGCCAACGGTAGAAAAGGAAATATCTTCGTATAAAAACTACAGAGAATCATTCTCAGAAACCACTTTGTGTAGTGTGCGTTCCATTCACAGAGTTCAATCTTTCCTTTCATACGACAGTTTGGAAACACTCTGTTTGTGAAGACTGCAAGTGGATATTTGGACCTCTTTGAGGATTTCGTTGGATACGGGATTTCTTCATCTAATGCTAGAAGGAAGAATTCCCAGAAATTTCTTTGATTTGTGTGTGTTCAGCTAACAGAGCTGAACCATCCTTTAGACAGAGCAGATTGGAAACCCTCTTTTTGAGGAATTTGCTTGTGGAGATTTCAAGCGTTTTGGGGCCAACTGTAGAAAAGAAATATCCTGTTATAAAAACTAGAGAGAATCATTCTCAGAAACCACTTTGGATGTGTGCGTTCCACTCACAGAGTTTAACCTTTCTTTTCATAGAACAGTTTGGAAACACTCTGTTTGTAAAGTCTGCAAGTGGATATTTGGACCTCTTTGAGGATTTCGTTGGAAGCGGGATTTCTTCATCTAATGCTACACAGAAGATTTCTCAGTAACTTCGTTGATTTGTGTGTGTTCAACTAACAGAGTTCAACCTTCCCTTAGACATAGCAGATTGGAAACCCTCTTTTTGTGGAACTTGCAAGTGGAGATTTCAAGCGTTTTTGGGGCCAACGGTAGAAAAGGAAATATCCTCGTATAAAAAATAGAGAGAATCATTCTCAGAAACCGCTTTGGGATGTGTGCGTTCCCCTCAAGGAGTTTAACCTTTCTTTTCATAGAGCAGTTTGGACACACTATGTTTGTGAAGTCTGCAAGTGGATATTTGGACCTCTTTGAGGATTTCTTTGGAAGCGGGATTTCATCATCTAATGCTACACAGAAGATTTCTCAGTAACTTCGTTGATTTCTGTGTGTTCAACTAACAGAGCTGAACCATCCTTTAGACAGAGCAGATTGGAAACCCTCTTTTTGAGAAATTTGCTTTTGGGGATTTCAAGCGTTTTGGGGCCAACGGTAGAAAAGGAACTATCCTCGTATAAAAACTAGAGAGAATCATTCTCAGAAACCGCTTTGTGATGTGTGCGTTCCCCTCACGGAGTTTAACCTTTCTTTTCATAGAGCAGTTTGGACACACTCTGTTTGTGAAGTCTGCAAGTGGATCTTTGGACCTCTTTGAGGATTTCGTTGGAAGCGGGATTTCTTCATCTAATGCTACACAGAAGATTTCTCAGTAACTTCGTTGATTTCTCTGTGTTCAACTAACAGAGTTCAACCTTCCCTTAGACATAGCAGATTGGAAACCCTCTTTTTGTGGAATTTGCAAGTGGAGATTTCAAGCGCTTTGGGGCCAACGGTAGAAAAGGAAATATCCTCGTATAAAAACTGGAGAGAATCATTCTCAGAAAACACTTTGTGATGTGTGCGTTCCACTCACAGAGTTTAACCTTTCCTTTCATAGAGCAGTTTGGAAACACTCTGTTTGTGAAGACTGCAAGTGGATATTTGGACCTCTTTGAGGGTTTCGTTGGAAACGGGATTTCTTCATCTAATGCTAGAAGGAAGAATTCTCAGAAACTTCTTTGATTTGTGTGTGTTCAACTAACAGAGCTGAACCATCCTTTAGACAGAGCAGATTGGAAACCCTCTTTTTGAGGAATTTGCTTTTGGAGATTACAAGCGTTTTGGGGCCAACGGTGGAAAAGAAAATATCCTCGTATAAAAACTAGAGAGAATCATTCTCAGAAACCACTTTGTGATGTGTGCGTTCCACTCACAGAGTTTAATCTTTCTTTTCATAGAACAGTTTGGAAACACTCTGTTTGTAAAGTCTGCAAGTGGATATTTGGACCTCTTTGAGGATTTCGTTGGAAGCGGGATTTCTTCATCTAATGCTACACAGAAGATTTCTCAGTAACTTCGTTGATTTCTGTGTGTTCAACTAACAGAGTTCAACCTTCCCTTAGACATAGCAGATTGGAAACCCTCTTTTTGTGGAATTTGCAAATGGAGATTTCAAGCGCTTTGGGGTCAACTGTAGAAAAGGAAATATCCTCTTATAAAAACTAGAGAGAATCATTCTCAGAAACCACTTTGTGTAGTGTGCGTTCCACTCACAGAGTTCAATCTTTGCTTTCATACGGCAGTTTGGAAACACTCTGTTTGTGAAGACTGCAAGTGGATATTTGGACCTCTTTGAGGATTTCGTTTAAACGGGATTTCTTCATCTAATGCTAGAAGGAAGAATTCCCAGAAATTTCTTTGATTTGTGTGTGTTCAGCTAACAGAGCTGAACCATCCTTTAGACAGAGCAGATTGGAAACCCTCTTTTTGAGGAATTTGCTTGTGGAGATTTCAAGCGTTTTGGGGCCAACTGTAGAAAAGAAATATCCTGGTATAAAAACTAGAGAGAATCATTCTCAGAAACCACTTTGGATGTGTGCGTTCCACTTACAGAGTTTAACCTTTCTTTTAATAGAACAGTTTGTAAACACTCTGTTTGTAAAGTCTGCAAGTGGATATTTGGACCTCTTTGAGGATTTCGTTGGAAACGGGATTTCTTCATCTAATGCTACACAGAAGATTTCTCAGTAACTTCGTTGATTTGTGTGTGTTCAACTAACAGAGTTCAACCTTCCCTTAGACATAGCAGATTGGAAACCCTCTTTTTGTGGAACTTGCAAGTGGAGATTTTAAGCGTTTTTGGGGCCAACGGTAGAAAAGGAAATATCCTCGTATAAAAAATAGAGAGAATCATTCTCAGAAACCGCTTTGTGATGTGTGCGTTCCACTCACAGAGTTTAACCTTTCCTTTCATAGAGCAGTTTGGACACACTATGTTTGTGAAGTCTGCAAGTGGATATTTGGACCTCTTTGAGGATTTCTTTGGAAGCGGGATTTCATCATCTAATGCTACACAGAAGATTTCTCAGTAACTTCGTTGATTTCTGTGTGTTCAACTAACAGAGCTGAACCATCCTTTACACAGAGCAGATTGGAAACCCTCTTTTTGAGAAATTTGCTTTTGGGGATTTCAAGCGTTTTGGGGCCAACGGTAGAAAAGGAAATATCCTCGTATAAAAACTAGAGAGAATCATTCTCAGAAACCGCTTTGTGATGTGTGCGTTCCCCTCACGGAGTTTAACCTTTCTTTTCATAGAGCAGTTTGGACACACTCTGTTTGTGAAGTCTGCAAGTGGATATTTGGACCTCTTTGAGGATTTCGTTGGAAGCGGGATTTCTTCATCTAATGCTACACAGAAGATTTCTCAGTAACTTCGTTGATTTCTCTGTGTTCAACTAACAGAGTTCAACCTTCCCTTAGACATAGCAGATTGGAAACCCTCTTTTTGTGGAATTTGCAAGTGGAGATTTCAAGCGCTTTTGGGCCAACGGTAGAAAAGGAAATATCCTCGTATAAAAACTGGAGAGAATCATTCTCAGAAAACACTTTGTGATGTGTGCGTTCCACTAACAGAGTTTAACCTTTCCTTTCATAGAGCAGTTTGGAAACACTCTGTTTGTGAAGACTGCAAGTGGATATTTGGACCTCTTTGAGGGTTTCGTTGGAAACGGGATTTCTTCATCTAATGCTAGAAGGAAGAATTCTCAGAAACTTCTTTGATTTGTGTGTGTTCAACTAACAGAGCTGAACCATCCTTTAGACAGAGCAGATTGGAAACCCTCTTTTTGAGGAATTTGCTTGTGGAGATTACAAGCGTTTTGGGGCCAACGGTAGAAAAGAAAATATCCTCGTATAAAAACTAGAGAGAATCATTCTCAGAAACCACTTTGTGATGTGTGCGTTCCACTCACAGAGTTTAACCTTTCTTTTCATAGAACAGTTTGGAAACACTCTGTTTGTAAAGTCTGCAAGTGGATATTTGGACCTCTTTGAGGATTTCGTTGGAAGCGGGATTTCTTCATGTAATGCTACACAGAAGATTTCTCAGTAACTTCGTTGATTTGTGTGTGTTCAACTAACAGAGTTCAACCTTCCCTTAGACATAGCAGATTGGAAACCCTCTTTTTGTGGAATTTGCAAGTGGAGATTTCAAGCGTTTTGGGGCCAACGGTAGAAAAGGAATTATCCTCGTATAAAAACTAGAGAGAATCATTCTCAGAAACCACTTTGTGATGTGTGCGTTCCCCTCACAGATTTTAACCTTTCTTTTCATAGAGCAGTTTGGACACACTCTGTTTGTGAAGTCTGCAATTGGATATTTGGCCCTCTTGGAGGATTTCATAGGAAGCGGGATTTCTTCATCTAATGCTACACAGAAGATTTCTCAGTAACTTCGTTGATTTCTCTGTGTTCAACTAACAGAGTTCAACCTTCCCTTAGAGATAGCAGATTGGAAACCCACTTTTTGCGGAATTTGCAAGTGGAGATTTCAAGCGCTTTGGGGCCAACGGTAGAAAAGGAAATATCCTCGTATAAAAAGTGGAGAGAATCATTCTCAGAAACCACTTTCTGATGTGTGCGTTCCACTCACAGAGTTTAACCTTTCCTTTCATAGAGCAGTTTGGAAACACTCTGTTTGTGAAGACTGCAAGTGGATATTTGGACCTCTTTGAGGATTTCTTTGGAAATGGGATTTCTTCATCTAATGCTAGAAGGAAGAATTCTCAGAAACTTCTTTGATTTGTGCGTGTTCAACTAACAGAGCTGAACCATCCTTTAGACAGAGCAGATTGGAAACCATCTTTTTGAGGAATTTGCTTGTGGAGATTTCAAGCGTTTTGGGGCCAACGGTAGAAAAGGAAATATCCTCGTATAAAAACTAGAGTGAATCATTTTCAGAAACCACTTTGTGTTGTGCGCGTTCCACTCACAGAGTTTAACCTTTCTTTTCATTGAGCAGTTTGGAAACACTCTGTTTGTAAAGTCTGCAAGTGGATATTTGGACCTCTTTGAGGATTTCGTTGGAAGCGGGATTTCTTCCTCTAATGCTACACAGAAGATTTCTCAGTAACTTCGTTGATTTGTGTGTGTTCAACTAACAGAGTTCAACCTTCCCTTAGAGATAGCAGCTTGGAAACCCTCTTTTTGTGGAATTTGCAAGTGGAGATTTCAAGCGCTTTGGGGCCAACGGTAGAAAAGGAAATATCTTCGTATAAAAACTTGAGAGAACCATTCTCAGAAACCACTTTGTGTTGTGCGCGTTCCACTCACAGAGTTTAACCTTTCCTTTCATAGAGCAGTTTGGAAACACTCTGTTTGTGAAGTCTGCAAGTGGATATTTGGACCTCTTTGAGGATTTCGTTGGAAACGGGATTTCTTCATCTAATGCTAGAAGGAAGAATTCTCAGAAATTTCTTTGATATGTGTGTGTTCAACTAACAGAGCTGAACCATCCTTTAGACAGAGCAGAATGGAAACCCTCTTTTTGAGGAATTTGCTTGTGGAGATTTCAAGCCTTTTGGGGCCAACGGTAGAAAAGGAAATATCCTCGTATAAAAACTAGAGAGAATCATTCTCAGAAACCGCTTTGGGATGTGTGCGTTCCACTCACAGAGTTTAACCTTTCCTTTCATAGAGCAGTTTGGACACACTATGTTTGTGAAGTCTGCAAGTGGATATTTGGACCTCTTTGAGGATTTCTTTGGAAGCGGGATTTCATCATCTAATGCTACACAGAAGATTTCTCAGTAACTTCGTTGATTTCTGTGTGTTCAACTAACAGAGCTGAACCATCCTTTAGACAGAGCAGATTGGAAACCCTCTTTTTGAGAAATTTGCTTTTGGGGATTTCAAGCGTTTTGGGGCCAACGGTAGAAAAGGAAATATCCTCGTATAAAAACTAGAGAGAATCATTCTCAGAAACCGCTTTGTGATGTGTGCGTTCCCCTCACGGAGTTTAACCTTTCTTTTCATAGAGCAGTTTGGACACACTCTGTTTGTGAAGTCTGCAAGTGGATATTTGGACCTCTTTGAGGATTTCGTTGGAAGCGGGATTTCTTCATCTAATGCTACACAGAAGATTTCTCAGTAACTTCGTTGATTTCTCTGTGTTCAACTAACAGAGTTCAACCTTCCCTTAGACATAGCAGATTGGAAACCCTCTTTTTGTGGAATTTGCAAGTGGAGATTTCAAGCGCTTTGGGGCCAACGGTAGAAAAGGAAATATCCTCGTATAAAAACTGGAGAGAATCATTCTCAGAAAACACTTTGTGATGTGTGCGTTCCACTAACAGAGTTTAACCTTTCCTTTCATAGAGCAGTTTGGAAACACTCTGTTTGTGAAGACTGCAAGTGGATATTTGGACCTCTTTGAGGGTTTCGTTGGAAACGGGATTTCTTCATCTAATGCTAGAAGGAAGAATTCTCAGAAACTTCTTTGATTTGTGTGTGTTCAACTAACAGAGCTGAACCATCCTTTAGACAGAGCAGATTGGAAACCCTCTTTTTGAGGAATTTGCTTGTGGAGATTACAAGCGTTTTGGGGCCAACGGTAGAAAAGAAAATATCCTCGTATAAAAACTAGAGAGAATCATTCTCAGAAACCACTTTGTGATGTGTGCGTTCCACTCACAGAGTTTAACCTTTCTTTTCATAGAACAGTTTGGAAACACTCTGTTTGTAAAGTCTGCAAGTGGATATTTGGACCTCTTTGAGGATTTCGTTGGAAGCGGGATTTCTTCATGTAATGCTACACAGAAGATTTCTCAGTAACTTCGTTGATTTGTGTGTGTTCAACTAACAGAGTTCAACCTTCCCTTAGACATAGCAGATTGGAAACCCTCTTTTTGTGGAATTTGCAAGTGGAGATTTCAAGCGTTTTGGGGCCAACGGTAGAAAAGGAATTATCCTCGTATAAAAACTAGAGAGAATCATTCTCAGAAACCACTTTGTGATGTGTGCGTTCCCCTCACAGATTTTAACCTTTCTTTTCATAGAGCAGTTTGGACACACTCTGTTTGTGAAGTCTGCAATTGGATATTTGGCCCTCTTGGAGGATTTCATAGGAAGCGGGATTTCTTCATCTAATGCTACACAGAAGATTTCTCAGTAACTTCGTTGATTTCTCTGTGTTCAACTAACAGAGTTCAACCTTCCCTTAGAGATAGCAGATTGGAAACCCACTTTTTGCGGAATTTGCAAGTGGAGATTTCAAGCGCTTTGGGGCCAACGGTAGAAAAGGAAATATCCTCGTATAAAAAGTGGAGAGAATCATTCTCAGAAACCACTTTCTGATGTGTGCGTTCCACTCACAGAGTTTAACCTTTCCTTTCATAGAGCAGTTTGGAAACACTCTGTTTGTGAAGACTGCAAGTGGATATTTGGACCTCTTTGAGGATTTCTTTGGAAATGGGATTTCTTCATCTAATGCTAGAAGGAAGAATTCTCAGAAACTTCTTTGATTTGTGCGTGTTCAACTAACAGAGCTGAACCATCCTTTAGACAGAGCAGATTGGAAACCATCTTTTTGAGGAATTTGCTTGTGGAGATTTCAAGCGTTTTGGGGCCAACGGTAGAAAAGGAAATATCCTCGTATAAAAACTAGAGTGAATCATTTTCAGAAACCACTTTGTGTTGTGCGCGTTCCACTCACAGAGTTTAACCTTTCTTTTCATTGAGCAGTTTGGAAACACTCTGTTTGTAAAGTCTGCAAGTGGATATTTGGACCTCTTTGAGGATTTCGTTGGAAGCGGGATTTCTTCCTCTAATGCTACACAGAAGATTTCTCAGTAACTTCGTTGATTTGTGTGTGTTCAACTAACAGAGTTCAACCTTCCCTTAGAGATAGCAGCTTGGAAACCCTCTTTTTGTGGAATTTGCAAGTGGAGATTTCAAGCGCTTTGGGGCCAACGGTAGAAAAGGAAATATCTTCGTATAAAAACTTGAGAGAACCATTCTCAGAAACCACTTTGTGTTGTGCGCGTTCCACTCACAGAGTTTAACCTTTCCTTTCATAGAGCAGTTTGGAAACACTCTGTTTGTGAAGTCTGCAAGTGGATATTTGGACCTCTTTGAGGATTTCGTTGGAAACGGGATTTCTTCATCTAATGCTAGAAGGAAGAATTCTCAGAAATTTCTTTGATATGTGTGTGTTCAACTAACAGAGCTGAACCATCCTTTAGACAGAGCAGAATGGAAACCCTCTTTTTGAGGAATTTGCTTGTGGAGATTTCAAGCCTTTTGGGGCCAACGGTAGAAAAGGAAATATCCTCGTATAAAAACTAGAGAGAATCATTCTCAGAAACCGCTTTGGGATGTGTGCGTTCCACTCACAGAGTTTAACCTTTCCTTTCATAGAGCAGTTTGGACACACTATGTTTGTGAAGTCTGCAAGTGGATATTTGGACCTCTTTGAGGATTTCTTTGGAAGCGGGATTTCATCATCTAATGCTACACAGAAGATTTCTCAGTAACTTCGTTGATTTCTGTGTGTTCAACTAACAGAGCTGAACCATCCTTTAGACAGAGCAGATTGGAAACCCTCTTTTTGAGAAATTTGCTTTTGGGGATTTCAAGCGTTTTGGGGCCAACGGTAGAAAAGGAAATATCCTCGTATAAAAACTAGAGAGAATCATTCTCAGAAACCGCTTTGTGATGTGTGCGTTCCCCTCACGGAGTTTAACCTTTCTTTTCATAGAGCAGTTTGGACACACTCTGTTTGTGAAGTCTGCAAGTGGATATTTGGACCTCTTTGAGGATTTCGTTGGAAGCGGGATTTCTTCATCTAATGCTACACAGAAGATTTCTCAGTAACTTCGTTGATTTCTCTGTGTTCAACTAACAGAGTTCAACCTTCCCTTAGACATAGCAGATTGGAAACCCTCTTTTTGTGGAATTTGCAAGTGGAGATTTCAAGCGCTTTGGGGCCAACGGTAGAAAAGGAAATATCCTCGTATAAAAACTGGAGAGAATCATTCTCAGAAAACACTTTGTGATGTGTGCGTTCCACTCACAGAGTTTAACCTTTCCTTTCATAGAGCAGTTTGGAAACACTCTGTTTGTGAAGACTGCAAGTGGATATTTGGACCTCTTTGAGGGTTTCGTTGGAAACGGGATTTCTTCATCTAATGCTAGAAGGATGAATTCTCAGAAACTTCTTTGATTTGTGTGTGTTCAACTAACGGAGCTGAACCATCTTTTAGACAGAGCAGATTGGAAACCCTCTTTTTGAGGAATTTGCTTGTGGAGATTACAAGCGTTTTGGGGCCAACGGTAGAAAAGGAAATATCCTCGTATAAAAACTAGAGAGAATCATTCTCAGAAACCACTTTGTGATGTGTGCGTTCCACTCACAGAGTTTAACCTTTCTTTTCATAGAACAGTTTGGAAACACTCTGTTTGTAAAGTCTGCAAGTGGATATTTGGACCTCTTTGAGGATTTCGTTGGAAGCGGGATTTCTTCATCTAATGCTACACAGAAGATTTCTCAGTAACTTCGTTGATTTGTGTGTGTTCAAATAACAGAGTTCAACCTTCCCTTAGAGATAGGAGCTTGGAAACCCTCTTTTTGTGGAATTTGCAAGTGGAGATTTCAAGCGCTTTGGGGCCAACGGTAGAAAAGGAAATATCTTCGTACAAAAACTACAGAGAACCATTCTCAGAAACCACTTTGTGTTGTGCGCGTTCCACTCACAGAGTTTAACCTTTCTTTTCATAGAGCAGTTTGGAAACACTCTGTTTGTGAAGTCGGCAAGTGGATATTTGGACCTCTTTGAGGATTTCGTTGGAAACGGGATTTCTTCATCTAATGCTAGAAGGAAGAATTCTCAGAAATTTCTTTGATATGTGTGTGTTCAACTAACAGAGCTGAACCATCCTTTAGACAGAGCAGAATGGAAACCCTCTTTTTGAGGAATTTGCTTGTGGAGATTTCAAGCCTTTTGGGGCCAACGGTAGAAAAGGAAATATCCTCGTATAAAAACTAGAGAGAATCATTCTCAGAAACCACTTTGTGATGTGTGCGTTCCACTCACAGAGTTTAATCTTTCTTTTCATAGAACAGTTTGGAAACACTCTGTTTGTAAAGTCTGCAAGTGGATATTTGGACCTCTTTGAGGATTTCGTTGGAAGCGGGATTTCTTCATCTAATGCTACACAGAAGATTTCTCAGTAACTTCGTTGATTTCTGTGTGTTCAACTAACAGAGTTCAACCTTCCCTTAGACATAGCAGATTGGAAAACCTCTTTTTGTGGAATTTGCAAATGGAGATTTCAAGCGCTTTGGGGTCAACTGTAGAAAAGGAAATATCCTCGTATAAAAACTAGAGAGAATCATTCTCAGAAACCACTTTGTGTAGTGTGTGTTCCACTCAAAGAGTTCAATCTTTTCTTTCATACGGCAGTTTGGAAACACTCTGTTTGTGAAGACTGCAAGTGGATATTTGGACCTCTTTGAGGATTTCGTTGGAAACGGGATTTCTTCATCTAATGCTAGAAGGAAGAATTCCCAGAAATTTCTTTGATTTGTCTGTGTTCAGCTAACAGAGCTGAACCATCCTTTAGACAGAGCAGATTGGAAACCCTCTTTTTGAGGAATTTGCTTGTGGAGATTTCAAGCGTTTTGGGGCCAACTGTAGAAAAGAAATATCCTGGTATAAAAACTAGAGAGAATCATTCTCAGAAACCACTTTGGATGTGTGCGTTCCACTCACAGAGTTTAACCTTTCTTTTCATAAAACAGTTTGTAAACACTCTGTTTGTAAAGTCTGCAAGTGGATATTTGGACCTCTTTGAGGATTTCGTTGGAAACGGGATTTCTTCATCTAATGCTACACAGAAGATTTCTCAGTAACTTCGTTGATTTGTGTGTGTTCAACTAACAGAGTTCAACCTTCCCTTAGACATAGCAGATTGGAAACCCTCTTTTTGTGGAACTTGCAAGTGGAGATTTCAAGCGTTTTTGGGGCCAACGGTAGAAAAGGAAATATCCTCGTATAAAAAATAGAGAGAATCATTCTCAGAAACCGCTTTGTGATGTGTGCGTTCCACTCACAGAGTTTAACCTTCCTTTCAGAGAGCAGATTGGACACACTATGTTTGTGAAGTCTGCAAGTGGATATTTGGACCTCTTTGAGGATTTCTTTGGAAGCGGGATTTCATCATCTAATGCTACACAGAAGATTTCTCAGTAACTTCGTTGATTTCTGTGTGTTCAACTAACAGAGCTGAACCATCCTTTAGACAGAGCAGATTGGAAACCCTCTTTTTGAGAAATTTGCTTTTGGGGATTTCAAGCGTATTGGGGCCAACGGTAGAAAAGGAACTATCCTCGTATAAAAACTAGAGAGAATCATTCTCAGAAACAGCTTTGTGATGTGTGCGTTCCCCTCACGGAGTTTAACCTTTCTTTTCATAGAGCAGTTTGGACACACTCTGTTTGTGAAGTCTGCAAGTGGATATTTGGACCTCTTTGAGGATTTCGTTGGATACGGGATTTCTTCATCTAATGCTAGAAGGAAGAATTCCCAGAAATTCCTTTGATTTGTGTGTGTTCAGCTAACAGAGCTGAACCATCCTTTAGACAGAGCAGATTGGAAACCCTCTTTTTGAGGAATTTGCTTGTGGAGATTACAAGCGTTTTGGGGCCAACGGTAGAAAAGGAAATATCCTCGTATAAAAACTAGAGAGAATCATTCTCAGAAACCACTTTGTGATGTGTGCATTCCACTCACAGAGTTTAACCTTTCTTTTCATAGAGCAGTTTGGAAACACTCTGTTTGTAAAGTCTGCAGGTGGATATTTGGACCTCTTTGAGGATTTCGTTGGAAGCGGGATTTCTTCATCTAATGCTACACAGAAGATTTCTCAGTAACTTCGTTGATTTCTGTGTGTTCAACTAACAGAGTTCAACCTTCCCTTAGACATAGCAGTTTGGAAACCCTCTTTTTGTGGAATTTGCAAGTGGAGATTTCAAGCGCTTTGGGGCCAACGGTAGAAAAGGAAATATCCTCGTATAAAAACTAGAGAGAATCATTCTCAGAAACCACTTTGTGTAGTGTGCGTTCCACTCACAGAGTTCAATCTTTGCTTTCATACGGCAGTTTGGAAACACTCTGTTTGTGAAGACTGCAAGTGGATATTTGGACCTCTTTGAGGATTTCGTTGGAAACGGGATTTCTTCATCTAATGCTAGAAGGAAGAATTCCCAGAAATTTCTTTGATTTGTGTGTGTTCAGCTAACAGAGCTGAACCATCCTTTAGACAGAGCAGATTGGAAACCCTCTTTTTGAGGAATTTGCTTGTGGAGATTTCAAGCCTTTTGGGGCCAACGGTAGAAAAGGAAATATCCTCGTATAAAAACTAGAGAGAATCATTCTCAGAAACCACTTTGTGATGTGTGCGTTCCACTCACAGAGTTTAATCTTTCTTTTCATAGAACAGTTTGGAAACACTCTGTTTGTAAAGTCTGCAAGTGGATATTTGGACCTCTTTGAGGATTTCGTTGGAAGCGGGATTTCTTCATCTAATGCTACACAGAAGATTTCTCAGTAACTTCGTTGATTTCTGTGTGTTCAACTAACAGAGTTCAACCTTCCCTTAGACATAGCAGATTGGAAAACCTCTTTTTGTGGAATTTGCAAATGGAGATTTCAAGCGCTTTGGGGTCAACTGTAGAAAAGGAAATATCCTCGTATAAAAACTAGAGAGAATCATTCTCAGAAACCACTTTGTGTAGTGTGTGTTCCACTCAAAGAGTTCAATCTTTTCTTTCATACGGCAGTTTGGAAACCCTCTGTTTGTGAAGACTGCAAGTGGATATTTGGACCTCTTTGAGGATTTCGTTGGAAACGGGATTTCTTCATCTAATGCTAGAAGGAAGAATTCCCAGAAATTTCTTTGATTTGTCTGTGTTCAGCTAACAGAGCTGAACCATCCTTTAGACAGAGCAGATTGGAAACCCTCTTTTTGAGGAATTTGCTTGTGGAGATTTCAAGCGTTTTGGGGCCAACTGTAGAAAAGAAATATCCTGGTATAAAAACTAGAGAGAATCATTCTCAGAAACCACTTTGGATGTGTGCGTTCCACTCACAGAGTTTAACCTTTCTTTTCATAAAACAGTTTGGAAACACTCTGTTTGTAAAGTCTGCAAGTGGATATTTGGACCTCTTTGAGGATTTCGTTGGAAACGGGATTTCTTCATCTAATGCTACACAGAAGATTTCTCAGTAACTTCGTTGATTTGTGTGTGTTCAACTAACAGAGTTCAACCTTCCCTTAGACATAGCAGATTGGAAACCCTCTTTTTGTGGAACTTGCAAGTGGAGATTTCAAGCGTTTTTGGGGCCAACGGTAGAAAAGGAAATATCCTCGTATAAAAAATAGAGAGAATCATTCTCAGAAACCGCTTTGTGATGTGTGCGTTCCACTCACAGAGTTTAACCTTCCTTTCATAGAGCAGATTGGACACACTATGTTTGTGAAGTCTGCAAGTGGATATTTGGACCTCTTTGAGGATTTCTTTGGAAGCGGGATTTCATCATCTAATGCTACACAGAAGATTTCTCAGTAACTTCGTTGATTTCTGTGTGTTCAACTAACAGAGCTGAACCATCCTTTAGACAGAGCAGATTGGAAACCCTCTTTTTGAGAAATTTGCTTTTGGGGATTTCAAGCGTATTGGGGCCAACGGTAGAAAAGGAACTATCCTCGTATAAAAACTAGAGAGAATCATTCTCAGAAACAGCTTTGTGATGTGTGCGTTCCCCTCACGGAGTTTAACCTTTCTTTTCATAGAGCAGTTTGGACACACTCTGTTTGTGAAGTCTGCAAGTGGATATTTGGACCTCTTTGAGGATTTCGTTGGATACGGGATTTCTTCATCTAATGCTAGAAGGAAGAATTCCCAGAAATTCCTTTGATTTGTGTGTGTTCAGCTAACAGAGCTGAACCATCCTTTAGACAGAGCAGATTGGAAACCCTCTTTTTGAGGAATTTGCTTGTGGAGATTACAAGCGTTTTGGGGCCAACGGTAGAAAAGGAAATATCCTCGTATAAAAACTAGAGAGAATCATTCTCAGAAACCACTTTGTGATGTGTGCATTCCACTCACAGAGTTTAACCTTTCTTTTCATAGAGCAGTTTGGAAACACTCTGTTTGTAAAGTCTGCAGGTGGATATTTGGACCTCTTTGAGGATTTCGTTGGAAGCGGGATTTCTTCATCTAATGCTACACAGAAGATTTCTCAGTAACTTCGTTGATTTCTGTGTGTTCAACTAACAGAGTTCAACCTTCCCTTAGACATAGCAGTTTGGAAACCCTCTTTTTGTGGAATTTGCAAGTGGAGATTTCAAGCGCTTTGGGGCCAACGGTAGAAAAGGAAATATCCTCGTATAAAAACTAGAGAGAATCATTCTCAGAAACCACTTTGTGTAGTGTGCGTTCCACTCACAGAGTTCAATCTTTGCTTTCATACGGCAGTTTGGAAACACTCTGTTTGTGAAGACTGCAAGTGGATATTTGGACCTCTTTGAGGATTTCGTTGGAAACGGGATTTCTTCATCTAATGCTAGAAGGAAGAATTCCCAGAAATTTCTTTGATTTGTGTGTGTTCAGCTAACAGAGCTGAACCATCCTTTAGACAGAGCAGATTGGAAACCCTCTTTTTGAGGAATTTGCTTGTGGAGATTTCAAGCGTTTTGGGGCCAACTGTAGAAAAGAAATATCCTGGTATAAAAACTAGAGAGAATCATTCTCAGAAACCACTTTGGATGTGTGCGTTCCACTCACAGAGTTTAACCTTTCTTTTAATAGAACAGTTTGTAAACACTCTGTTTGTAAAGTCTGCAAGTGGATATTTGGACCTCTTTGAGGATTTCGTTGGAAACGGGATTTCTTCATCTAATGCTACACAGAAGATTTCTCAGTAACTTCGTTGATTTGTGTGTGTTCAACTACCAGAGTTCAACCTTCCCTTAGACATAGCAGATTGGAAACCCTCTTTTTGTGGAACTTGCAAGTGGAGATTTCAAGCGATTTTGGGGCCAACGGTAGAAAAGGAAATATCCTCGTATAAAAAATAGAGAGAATCATTCTCAGAAACCGCTTTGTGATGTGTGCGTTCCCCTCAAGGAGTTTAACCTTTCTTTTCATAGAGCAGGTTGGACACACTGTGTTTGTGAAGTCTGCAAGTGGATATTTGGACCTCTTTGAGGATTTCTTTGGAAGCGGGATTTCATCATCTAATGCTACACAGAAGATTTCTCAGTAACTTCGTTGATTTCTGTGTGTTCAACTAACAGAGCTGAACCATCCTTTAGACAGAGCAGATTGGAAACCCTCTTTTTGAGAAATTTGCTTTTGGGGATTTCAAGCGTTTTGGGGCCAACGGTAGAAAAGGAAATATCCTCGTATAAAAACTAGAGAGAATCATTCTCAGAAACCGCTTTGTGATGTGTGCGTTCCCCTCACGGAGTTTAACCTTTCTTTTCATAGAGCAGTTTGGACACACTCTGTTTGTGAAGTCTGCAAGTGGATATTTGGACCTCTTTGAGGATTTCGTTGGAAGCGGGATTTCTTCATCTAATGCTACACAGAAGATTTCTCAGTAACTTCGTTGATTTCTCTGTGTTCAACTAACAGAGTTCAACCTTCCCTTAGACATAGCAGATTGGAAACCCTCTTTTTGTGGAATTTGCAAGTGGAGATTTCAAGCGCTTTGGGGCGAACGGTAGAAAAGGAAATATCCTCGTATAAAAACTGGAGAGAATCATTCTCAGAAAACACTTTGTGATGTGTGCGTTCCACTCACAGAGTTTAACCTTTCCTTTCATAGAGCAGTTTGGAAACACTCTGTTTGTGAAGACTGCAAGTGGATATTTGGACCTCTTTGAGGGTTTCGTTGGAAACGGGATTTCTTCATCTAATGCTAGAAGGAAGAATTCTCAGAAACTTCTTTGATTTGTGTGTGTTCAACTAACGGAGCTGAACCATCCTTTAGACAGAGCAGATTGGAAACCCTCTTTTTGAGGAATTTGCTTGTGGAGATTACAAGCGTTTTGGGGCCAACGGTAGAAAAGGAAATATCCTCGTATAAAAACTAGAGAGAATCATTCTCAGAATCCACTTTGTGATGTGTGCGTTCCACTCACAGAGTTTAACCTTTCTTTTCATAGAACAGTTTGGAAACACTCTGTTTGTAAAGTCTGCAAGTGGATATTTGGACCTCTTTGAGGATTTCGTTGGAAGCGGGATTTCTTCATCTAATGCTACACAGAAGATTTCTCAGTAACTTCGTTGATTTGTGTGTGTTCAACTAACAGAGTTCAACCTTCCCTTAGACATAGCAGATTGGAAACCCTCTTTTTGTGGAATTTGCAAGTGGAGATTTCAAGCGTTTTGGGGCCAACGGTAGAAAAGGAATCATCCTCGTATAAAAACTAGAGAGAATCATTCTCAGAAACCACTTTGTGATGTGTGCGTTCCCCTCACAGATTTTAACCTTTCTTTTCATAGAGCAGTTTGGACACACTCTGTTTGTGAAGTCTGCAATTGGATATTTGGCCCTCTTTGAGGATTTCATAGGAAGCGGGATTTCTTCATCTAATGCTACACAGAAGATTTCTCAGTAACTTCGTTGATTTCTGTGTGTTCAACTAACAGAGTTCAACCTTCCCTTAGAGATAGCAGATTGGAAACCCACTTTTTGTGGAATTTGCAAGTGGAGATTTCAAGCGCTTTGGGGCCAACGGTAGATAAGGAAATATCCTCGTATAGAAAGTGGAGAGAATCATTCTCAGAAACCACTTTGTAATGTGTGCGTTCCACTCACAGAGTTTAACCTTTCCTTTCATAGAGCAGTTTGGAAACACTCTGTTTGTGAAGACTGCAAGTGGATATTTGGACCTCTTTGAGGATTTCTTTGGAAACGGGATTTCTTCATCTAATGCTAGAAGGAAGAATTCTCAGAAACTTCTTTGATTTGTGTGTGTTCAACTAACGGAGCTGAACCATCCTTTAGACAGAGCAGATTGGAAACCCTCTTTTTGAGGAATTTGCTTGTGGAGATTACAAGCGTTTTGGGGCCAACGGTAGAAAAGGAAATATCCTCGTATAAAAACTAGAGAGAATCATTCTCAGAAACCACTTTGTGATGTGTGCGTTCCACTCACAGAGTTTAACCTTTCTTTTCATAGAACAGTTTGGAAACACTCTGTTTGTAAAGTCTGCAAGTGGATATTTGGACCTCTTTGAGTATTTCGTTGGAAGCGGGATTTCTTCATCTAATGCTACACAGAAGATTTCTCAGTAACTTCGTTGATTTCTGTGTGTTTAACTAACAGAGTTCAACCTTCCCTTAGACATAGCAGATTGGAAACCCTCTTTTTGTGGAATTTGCAAGTGGAGATTTCAAGCGTTTTGGGGCCAACGGTAGAAAAGGAATCATCCTCGTATAAAAACTAGAGAGAATCATTCTCAGAAACCACTTTGTGATGTGTGCGTTCCCCTCACAGATTTTAACCTTTCTTTTCATAGAGCAGTTTGGACACACTCTGTTTGTGAAGTCTGCAATTGGATATTTGGCCCTCTTTGAGGATTTCATAGGAAGCGGGATTTCTTCATCTAATGCTACACAGAAGATTTCTCAGTAACTTCGTTGATTTCTGTGTGTTCAACTAACAGAGTTCAACCTTCCCTTAGAGATAGCAGATTGGAAACCCACTTTTTGTGGAATTTGCAAGTGGAGATTTCAAGCGCTTTGGGGCCAACGGTAGAAAAGGAAATATCCTCGTATAGAAAGTGGAGAGAATCATTCTCAGAAACCACTTTGTGATGTGTGCGTTCCACTCACAGAGTTTAACCTTTCCTTTCATAGAGCAGTTTGTAAACACTCTGTTTGTGAAGACTGCAAGTGGATATTTGGACCTCTTTGAGGATTTCTTTGGAAACGGGATTTCTTCATCTAATGCTAGAAGGAAGAATTCTCAGAAACTTCTTTGATTTGTGTGTGTTCAACTAACGGAGCTGAACCATCCTTTAGACAGAGCTGATTGGAAACCATCTTTTTGAGGAATTTGCTTGTGGAGATTTCAAGCGTTTTGGGGCCAACGGTAGAAAAGGAAATATCCTCGTATAAAAACTAGAGAGAATCATTCTCAGAAACCACTTTGTGATGTGTGCGTTCCACTCACAGAGTTTAACCTTTCTTTTCATAGAGCAGTTTGGAAACACTCTGTTTGTAATGTCTGCAAGTGGATATTTGGACCTCTTTGAGGATTTCGTTGGAAGCGGGATTTCCTCATCTAATGCTACACAGAAGATTTCTCAGTAACTTCGTTGATTTGTGTGTGTTCAACTAACAGAGTTCAACCTTCCCTTAGAGATATCAGCTTCGAAACCCTCTTTTTGTGGAATTTGCAAGTGGAGATTTCAAGCGCTTTGGGGCCAACGGTAGAAAAGGAAATATCTTCGTATAAAAACTAGAGAGAACCATTCTCAGAAACCACTTTGTGTTGTGCGCGTTCCACTCACAGAGTTTAACCTTTCTTTTCATAGAGCAGTTTGGAAACACTCTGTTTGTGAAGTCTGCAAGTGGATATTTGGACCTCTTTGAGGATTTCGTTGGAATCGGGATTTCTTCATCTAATGCTAGAAGGAAGAATTCTCAGAAACTTCTTTGATATATGTGTGTTCAACTGACAGAGCTGAACCATCCTTTAGACAGAGCAGAATGGAAACCCTCTTTTTGAGGAATTTGCTTGTGGAGATTTCAAGCCTTTTGGGGCCAACGGTAGAAAAGGAAATATCCTCGTATAAAAACTAGAGAGAATCATTCTCAGAAACCACTTTGTGATGTGTGCGTTCCACTCACAGAGTTTAATCTTTCTTTTCATAGAACAGTTTGGAAACACTCTGTTTGTAAAGTCTGCAAGTGGATATTTGGACCTCTTTGAGGATTTCGTTGGAAGCAGGATTTCTTCATCTAATGCTACACAGAAGATTTCTCAGTAACTTCGTTGATTTCTGTGTGTTCAACTAACAGAGTTCAACCTTCCCTTAGACATAGCAGATTGGAAACCCTCTTTTTGTGGAATTTGCAAGTGGAGATTTCAAGCGCTTTGGGGTCAACTGTAGAAAAGGAAATATCCTCGTATAAAAACTAGAGAGAATCATTCTCAGAAACCACTTTGTGTAGTGTGCGTTCCACTCACAGAGTTCAATCTTTCCTTTCATACGGCAGTTTGGAAACACTCTGTTTGTGAAGACTGCAAGTGGATATTTGGACCTCTTTGAGGATTTCGTTGGAAACGGGATTTCTTCATCTAATGCTAGAAGGAAGAATTCCCAGAAATTTCTTTGATTTGTGTGTGTTCAGCTAACAGAGCTGAACCATCCTTTAGACAGAGCAGATTGGAAACCCTCTTTTTGAGGAATTTGCTTGTGGAGATTTCAAGCGTTTTGGGGCCAACTGTAGAAAAGAAATATCCTGGTATAAAAACTAGAGAGAATCATTCTCAGAAACCACTTTGGATGTGTGCGTTCCACTCACAGAGTTTAACCCTTCTTTTCATAGAACAGTTTGGAAACACTCTGTTTGTAAAGTCTGCAAGTGGATATTTGGACCTCTTTGAGGATTTCGTTGGAAGCGGGATTTCTTCATCTAATGCTACACAGAAGATTTCTCAGTAACTTCGTTGATTTGTGTGTGTTCAACTAACAGAGTTCAACCTTCCCTTAGACATAGCAGATTGGAAACCCTCTTTTTGTGGAACTTGCAAGTGGAGATTTCAAGCGTTTTTGGGGCCAACGGTAGAAAAGGAAATATCCTCGTATAAAAAATAGAGAGAATCATTCTCAGAAACCGCTTTGGGAAGTGTGCGTTCCCCTCAAGGAGTTTAACCTTTCTTTTCATAGAGCAGTTTGGACACACTATGTTTGTGAAGTCTGCAAGTGGATATTTGGACCTCTTTGAGGATTTCTTTGGAAGCGGGATTTCATCATCTAATGCTACACAGAAGATTTCTCAGTAACTTCGTTGATTTCTGTGTGTTCAACTAACAGAGCTGAACCATCCTTTAGACAGAGCAGATTGGAAACCCTCTTTTTGAGAAATTTGCTTTTGGGGATTTCAAGCGTTTTGGGGCCAACGGTAGAAAAGGAAATATCCTCGTATAAAAACTAGAGAGAATCATTCTCAGAAACCGCTTTGTGATGTGTGCGTTCCCCTCACGGAGTTTAACCTTTCTTTTCATAGAGCAGTTTGGACACACTCTGTTTGTGAAGTCTGCAAGTGGATATTTGGACCTCTTTGAGGATTTCGTTGGAAGCGGGATTTCTTCATCTAATGCTACACAGAAGATTTCTCAGTAACTTCGTTGATTTCTCTGTGTTCAACTAACAGAGTTCAACCTTCCCTTAGACATAGCAGATTGGAAACCCTCTTTTTGTGGAATTTGCAAGTGGAGATTTCAAGCGCTTTGGGGCCAACGGTAGAAAAGGAAATATCCTCGTATAAAAACTGGAGAGAATCATTCTCAGAAAACACTTTGTGATGTGTGCGTTCCACTCACAGAGTTTAACCTTTCCTTTCATAGAGCAGTTTGGAAACACTCTGTTTGTGAAGACTGCAAGTGGATATTTGGACCTCTTTGAGGGTTTCGTTGGAAACGGGATTTCTTCATCTAATGCTAGAAGGAAGAATTCTCAGAAACTTCTTTGATTTGTGTTTGTTCAACTAACAGAGCTGAACCATCCTTTAGACAGAGCAGATTGGAAACCCTCTTTTTGAGGAATTTGCTTGTGGAGATTACAAGCGTTTTGGGGCCAACGGTGGAAAAGAAAATATCCTCGTATAAAAACTAGAGAGAATCATTCTCAGAAACCACTTTGTGATGTGTGCGTTCCACTCACAGAGTTTAATCTTTCTTTTCACAGAACAGTTTGGAAACACTCTGTTTGTAAAGTCTGCAAGTGGATATTTGGACCTCTTTGAGGATTTCGTTGGAAGCGGGATTTCTTCATCTAATGCTACACAGAAGATTTCTCAGTAACTTCGTTGATTTCTGTGTGTTCAACTAACAGAGTTCAACCTTCCCTTAGACATAGCAGATTGGAAACCCTCTTTTTGTGGAATTTGCAAGTGGAGATTTCAAGCGCTTTGGGGTCAACTGTAGAAAAGGAAATATCCTCTTATAAAAACTAGAGAGAATCATTCTCAGAAACCACTTTGTGTAGTGTGCGTTCCACTCACAGAGTTCAATCTTTGCTTTCATACGGCAGTTTGGAAACACTCTGTTTGTGAAGACTGCAAGTGGATATTTGGACCTCTTTGAGGATTTCGTTTAAACGGGATTTCTTCATCTAATGCTAGAAGGAAGAATTCTCAGAAACTTCTTTGATTTGTGTGTGTTCAACTAACGGAGCTGAACCATCCTTTAGACAGAGCAGATTGGAAACCCTCTTTTTGAGGAATTTGCTTGTGGAGATTACAAGCGTTTTGGGGCCAACGGTAGAAAAGGAAATATCCTCGTATAAAAACTAGAGAGAATCATTCTCAGAAACCACTTTGTGATGTGTGCGTTCCACTCACAGAGTTTAACCTTTCTTTTCATAGAACAGTTTGGAAACACTCTGTTTGTAAAGTCTGCAAGTGGATATTTGGACCTCTTTGAGGATTTCGTTGGAAGCGGGATTTCTTCATCTAATGCTACACAGAAGATTTCTCAGTAACTTCGTTGATTTCTGTGTGTTCAACTAACAGAGTTCAACCTTCCCTTAGACATAGCAGTTTGGAAACCCTCTTTTTGTGGAATTTGCAAGTGGAGATTTCAAGGGCTTTGGGGCCAACGGTAGAAAAGGAAATATCCTCGTATAAAAACTAGAGAGAATCATTCTCAGAAACCACTTTGTGTAGTGTGCGTTCCACTCACAGAGTTCAATCTTTGCTTTCATACGGCAGTTTCGAAACACTCTGTTTGTGAAGACTGCAAGTGGATATTTGGACCTCTTTGAGGATTTCGTTGGAAACGGGATTTCTTCATCTAATGCTAGAAGGAAGAATTCCCAGAAATTTCTTTGATTTGTGTGTGTTCAGCTAACAGAGCTGAACCATCCTTTAGACAGAGCAGATTGGAAACCCTCTTTTTGAGGAATTTGCTTGTGGAGATTTCAAGCGTTTTGGGGCCAACTGTAGAAAAGAAATATCCTGGTATAAAAACTAGAGAGAATCATTCTCAGAAACCACTTTGGATGTGTGCGTTCCACTCACAGAGTTTAACCTTTCTTTTATTAGAACAGTTTGTAAACACTCTGTTTGTAAAGTCTGCAAGTGGATATTTGGACCTCTTTGAGGATTTCGTTGGAAACGGGATTTCTTCATCTAATGCTACACAGAAGATTTCTCAGTAACTTCGTTGATTTGTGTGTGTTCAACTACCAGAGTTCAACCTTCCCTTAGACATAGCAGATTGGAAACCCTCTTTTTGTGGAACTTGCAAGTGGAGATTTCATGCGATTTTAGGGCCAACGGTAGAAAAGGAAATATCCTCGTATAAAAAATAGAGAGAATCATTCTCAGAAACCGCTTTGTGATGTGTGCGTTCCCCTCAAGGAGTTTAACCTTTCTTTTCATAGAGCAGTTTGGACACACTATGTTTGTGAAGTCTGCAAGTGGATATTTGGACCTCTTTGAGGATTTCTTTGGAAGCGGGATTTCATCATCTAATGCTACACAGAAGATTTCTCAGTAACTTCGTTGATTTCTGTGTGTTCAACTAACAGAGCTGAACCATCCTTTAGACAGAGCAGATTGGAAACCCTCTTTTTGAGAAATTTGCTTTTGGGGATTTCAAGCGTTTTGGGGCCAACGGTAGAAAAGGAAATATCCTCGTATAAAAACTAGAGAGAATCATTCTCAGAAACCGCTTTGTGATGTGTGCGTTCCCCTCACGGAGTTTAACCTTTCTTTTCATAGAGCAGTTTGGACACACTCTGTTTGTGAAGTCTGCAAGTGGATATTTGGACCTCTTTGAGGATTTCGTTGGAAGCGGGATTTCTTCATCTAATGCTACACAGAAGATTTCTCAGTAACTTCGTTGATTTCTCTGTGTTCAACTAACAGAGTTCAACCTTCCCTTAGACATAGCAGATTGGAAACCCTCTTTTTGTGGAATTTGCAAGTGGAGATTTCAAGCGCTTTGGGGCCAACGGTAGAAAAGGAAATATCCTCGTATAAAAACTGGAGAGAATCATTCTCAGAAAACACTTTGTGATGTGTGCGTTCCACTCACAGAGTTTAACCTTTCCTTTCATAGAGCAGTTTGGAAACACTCTGTTTGTGAAGACTGCAAGTGGATATTTGGACCTCTTTGAGGGTTTCGTTGGAAACGGGATTTCTTCATCTAATGCTAGAAGGAAGAATTCTCAGAAACTTCTTTGATTTGTGTGTGTTCAACTAACGGAGCTGAACCATCCTTTAGACAGAGCAGATTGGAAACCCTCTTTTTGAGGAATTTGCTTGTGGAGATTACAAGCGTTTTGGGGCCAACGGTAGAAAAGGAAATATCCTCGTATAAAAACTAGAGAGAATCATTCTCAGAAACCACTTTGTGATGTGTGCGTTCCACTCACAGAGTTTAACCTTTCTTTTCATAGAACAGTTTGGAAACACTCTGTTTGTAAAGTCTGCAAGTGGATATTTGGACCTCTTTGAGGATTTCGTTGGAAGCGGGATTTCTTCATCTAATGCTACACAGAAGATTTCTCAGTAACTTCGTTGATTTGTGTGTGTTCAACTAACAGAGTTCAACCTTCCCTTAGACATAGCAGATTGGAAACCCTCTTTTTGTGGAATTTGCAAGTGGAGATTTCAAGCGTTTTGGGGCCAACGGTAGAAAAGGAATCATCCTCGTATAAAAACTAGAGAGAATCATTCTCAGAAACCACTTTGTGATGTGTGCGTTCCCCTCACAGATTTTAACCTTTCTTTTCATAGAGCAGTTTGGACACACTCTGTTTGTGAAGTCTGCAATTGGATATTTGGCCCTCTTTGAGGATTTCATAGGAAGCGGGATTTCTTCATCTAATGCTACACAGAAGATTTCTCAGTAACTTCGTTGATTTCTGTGTGTTGAACTAACAGAGTTCAACCTTCCCTTAGAGATAGCAGATTGGAAACCCACTTTTTGTGGAATTTGCAAGTGGAGATTTCAAGCGCTTTGGGGCCAACGGTAGAAAAGGAAATATCCTCGTATAGAAAGTGGAGAGAATCATTCTCAGAAACCACTTTGTGATGTGTGCGTTCCACTCACAGAGTTTAACCTTTCCCTTCATAGAGCAGTTTGTAAACACTCTGTTTGTGAAGACTGCAAGTGGATATTTGGACCTCTTTGAGGATTTCTTTGGAAACGGGATTTCTTCATCTAATGCTAGAAGGAAGAATTCTCAGAAACTTCTTTGATTTGTGTGTGTTCAACTAACGGAGCTGAACCATCCTTTAGACAGAGCAGATTGGAAACCATCTTTTTGAGGAATTTGCTTGTGGAGATTTCAAGCGTTTTGGGGCCAACGGTAGAAAAGGAAATATCCTCGTATAAAAACTAGAGAGAATCATTTTCAGAAACCACTTTGTGTTGTGCGCGTTCCACTCACAGAGTTTAACCTTTCTTTTCATAGAGCAGTTTGGAAACACTCTGTTTGTAAAGTCTGCAAGTGGATATTTGGACCTCTTTGAGGATTTCGTTGGAAGCGGGATTTCCTCATCTAATGCTACACAGAAGATTTCTCAGTAACTTCGTTGATTTGTGTGTGTTCAACTAACAGAGTTCAACCTTCCCTTAGAGATATCAGCTTCGAAACCCTCTTTTTGTGGAATTTGCAAGTGGAGATTTCAAGCGCTTTGGGGCCAACGGTAGAAAAGGAAATATCTTCGTATAAAAACTAGAGAGAACCATTCTCAGAAACCACTTTGTGTTGTGCGCGTTCCACTCACAGAGTTTAACCTTTCTTTTCATAGAGCAGTTTGGAAACACTCTGTTTGTGAAGACTGCAAGTGGATATTTGGACCTCTTTGAGGATTTCGTTTAAACGGGATTTCTTCATCTAATGCTAGAAGGAAGAATTCCCAGAAATTTCTTTGATTTGTGTGTTCAGCTAACAGAGCTGAACCATCCTTTAGACAGAGCAGATTGGAAACCCTCTTTTTGAGGAATTTGCTTGTGGAGATTTCAAGCGTTTTGGGGCCAACTGTAGAAAAGAAATATCCTGGTATAAAAACTAGAGAGAATCATTCTCAGAAACCACTTTGGATGTGTGCGTTCCACTCACAGAGTTTAACCTTTCTTTTCATAGAACAGTTTGGAAACACTCTGTTTGTAAAGTCTGCAAGTGGATATTTGGACCTCTTTGAGGATTTCGTTGGAAACGGGATTTCTTCATCTAATGCTACACAGAAGATTTCTCAGTAACTTCGTTGATTTGTGTGTGTTCAACTAACAGAGTTCCACCTTCCCTTAGACATAGCAGATTGGAAACCCTCTTTTTGTGGAACTTGCAAGTGGAGATTTCAAGCGTTTTTGGGGCCAACGGTAGAAAAGGAAATATCCTCGTATAAAAAATAGAGAGAATCATTCTCAGAAACCGCTTTCGGATGTGTGCGTTCCACTCACAGAATTTAACCTTTCCTTTCATAGAGCAGTTTGGACACACTATGTTTGTGAAGTCTGCAAGTGGATATTTGGACCTCTTTGAGGATTTCTTTGGAAGCGGGATTTCATCATCTAATGCTACACAGAAGATTTCTCAGTAACTTCGTTGATTTCTGTGTGTTCAACTAACAGAGCTGAACCATCCTTTAGACAGAGCAGATTGGAAACCCTCTTTTTGAGAAATTTGCTTTTGGGGATTTCAAGCGTTTTGGCGCCAACGGTAGAAAAGGAAATATCCTCGTATAAAAACTAGAGAGAATCATTCTCAGAAACCGCTTTGTGATGTGTGCGTTCCCCTCACGGAGTTTAACCTTTCTTTTCATAGAGCAGTTTGGACACACTCTGTTTGTAAAGTCTGCAAGTGCATATTTGGACCTCTTTGAGGATTTCGTTGGAAGCGGGATTTCTTCATGTAATGCTACACAGAAGATTTCTCAGTAACTTCGTTGATTTGTGTGTGTTCAACTAACAGAGTTCAACCTTCCCTTAGACATAGCAGATTGGAAACCCTCTTTTTGTGGAATTTGCAAGTGGAGATTTCAAGCGTTTTGGGGCCAACGGTAGAAAAGGAATTATCCTCGTATAAAAACTAGAGAGAATCATTCTCAGAAACCACTTTGTGATGTGTGCGTTCCCCTCACAGATTTTAACCTTTCTTTTCATAGAGCAGTTTGGACACACTCTGTTTGTGAAGTCTGCAATTGGATATTTGGCCCTCTTGGAGGATTTCATAGGAAGCGGGATTTCTTCATCTAATGCTACACAGAAGATTTCTCAGTAACTTCGTTGATTTCTCTGTGTTCAACTAACAGAGTTCAACCTTCCCTTAGAGATAGCAGATTGGAAACCCACTTTTTGCGGAATTTGCAAGTGGAGATTTCAAGCGCTTTGGGGCCAACGGTAGAAAAGGAAATATCCTCGTATAAAAAGTGGAGAGAATCATTCTCAGAAACCACTTTCTGATGTGTGCGTTCCACTCACAGAGTTTAACCTTTCCTTTCATAGAGCAGTTTGGAAACACTCTGTTTGTGAAGACTGCAAGTGGATATTTGGACCTCTTTGAGGATTTCTTTGGAAATGGGATTTCTTCATCTAATGCTAGAAGGAAGAATTCTCAGAAACTTCTTTGATTTGTGCGTGTTCAACTAACAGAGCTGAACCATCCTTTAGACAGAGCAGATTGGAAACCATCTTTTTGAGGAATTTGCTTGTGGAGATTTCAAGCGTTTTGGGGCCAACGGTAGAAAAGGAAATATCCTCGTATAAAAACTAGAGTGAATCATTTTCAGAAACCACTTTGTGTTGTGCGCGTTCCACTCACAGAGTTTAACCTTTCTTTTCATTGAGCAGTTTGGAAACACTCTGTTTGTAAAGTCTGCAAGTGGATATTTGGACCTCTTTGAGGATTTCGTTGGAAGCGGGATTTCTTCATCTAATGCTACACAGAAGATTTCTCAGTAACTTCGTTGATTTGTGTGTGTTCAACTAACAGAGTTCAACCTTCCCTTAGAGATAGCAGCTTGGAAACCCTCTTTTTGTGGAATTTGCAAGTGGAGATTTCAAGCGCTTTGGGGCCAACGGTAGAAAAGGAAATATCTTCGTATAAAAACTTGAGAGAACCATTCTCAGAAACCACTTTGTGTTGTGCGCATTCCACTCACAGAGTTTAACCTTTCTTTTCATAGAGCAGTTTGGAAACACTCTGTTTGTGAAGTCTGCAAGTGGATATTTGGACCTCTTTGAGGATTTCGTTGGAATCGGGATTTCTTCATCTAATGCTAGAAGGAAGAATTCTCAGAAACTTCTTTGATATGTGTGTGTTCAACTAACAGAGCTGAACCATCCTTTAGACAGAGCAGAATGGAAACCCTCTTTTTGAGGAATTTGCTTGTGGAGATTTCAAGCCTTTTGGGGCCAACGGTAGAAAAGGAAATATCCCCGTATAAAAACTAGAGAGAATCATTCTCAGAAACCACTTTGTGATGTGTGCGTTCCACTCACAGAGTTTAATCTTTCTTTTCATAGAACAGTTTGGAAACACTCTGTTTGTAAAGTCTGCAAGTGGATATTTGGACCTCTTTGAGGATTTCGTTGGAAGCGGGATTTCTTCATCTAATGCTACACAGAAGATTTCTCAGTAACTTCGTTGATTTCTGTGTGCTCAACTAACAGAGTTCAACCTTCCCTTAGACATAGCAGTTTGGAAACCCTCTTTTTGTGGAATTTGCAAGTGGAGATTTCAAGCGCTTTGGGGCCAACGGTAGAAAAGGAAATATCCTCGTATAAAAACTAGAGAGAATCATTCTCAGAAACCACTTTGTGTAGTGTGCGTTCCACTCACAGAGTTCAATCTTTCCTTTCATAGAGCAGTTTGGAAACACTCTGTTTGTGAAGACTGCAAGTGGATATTTGGACCTCTTTGAGGATTTCGTTGGATACGGGATTTCTTCATCTAATGCTAGAAGGAAGAATTCCCAGAAATTCCTTTGATTTGTGTGTGTTCAGCTAACAGAGCTGAACCATCCTTTAGACAGAGCAGATTGGAAACCCTCTTTTTGAGGAATTTGCTTGTGGAGATTACAAGCGTTTTGGGGCCAACGGTAGAAAAGGAAATATCCTCGTATAAAAACTAGAGAGAATCATTCTCAGAAACCACTTTGTGATGTGTGCGTTCCACTCACAGAGTTTAACTTTCTTTTCATAGAACAGTTTGGAAACACTCTGTTTGTAAAGTCTGCAAGTGGATATTTGGACCTCTTTGAGGATTTCGTTGGAAGCGGGATTTCTTCATCTAATGCTACACAGAAGATTTCTCAGTAACTTCGTTGATTTGTGTGTGTTCAAATAACAGAGTTCAACCTTCCCTTAGAGATAGCAGCTTGGAAACCCTCTTTTTGTGGAATTTGCAAGTGGAGATTTCAAGCGCTTTGGGGCCAACGGTAGAAAAGGAAATATCTTCGTATAAAAACTACAGAGAACCATTCTCAGAAACCACTTTGTGTTGTGCGCGTTCCACTCACAGAGTTTAACCTTTCTTTTCATAGAGCAGTTTGGAAACACTCTGTTTGTGAAGTCTGCAAGTGGATATTTGGACCTCTTTGAGGATTTCGTTGGAATCGGGATTTCTTCATCTAATGCTAGAAGGAAGAATTCTCAGAAATTTCTTTGATATGTGTGTGTTCAACTAACAGAGCTGAACCATCCTTTAGACAGAGCAGAATGGAAACCCTCTTTTTGAGGAATTTGCTTGTGGAGATTTCAAGACTTTTGGGGCCAACGGTAGAAAAGGAAATATCCTCGTATAAAAACTAGAGAGAATCATTCTCAGAAACCACTTTGTGATGTGTGCGTTCCACTCACAGAGTTTAACTTTCTTTTCATAGAACAGTTTGGAAACACTCTGTTTGTAAAGTCTGCAAGTGGATATTTGGACCTCTTTGAGGATTTCGTTGGAAGCGGGATTTCTTCATCTAATGCTACCAGAAGATTTCTCAGTAACTTCGTTGATTTGTGTGTGTTCAAATAACAGAGTTCAACCTTCCCTTAGAGATAGCAGCTTGGAAACCCTCTTTTTGTGGAATTTGCAAGTGGAGATTTCAAGCGCTTTGGGGCCAACGGTAGAAAAGGAAATATCTTCGTATAAAAACTACAGAGAACCATTCTCAGAAACCACTTTGTGTTGTGCGCGTTCCACTCACAGAGTTTAACCTTTCTTTTCATAGAGCAGTTTGGAAACACTCTGTTTGTGAAGTCTGCAAGTGGATATTTGGACCTCTTTGAGGATTTCGTTGGAATCGGGATTTCTTCATCTAATGCTAGAAGGAAGAATTCTCAGAAATTTCTTTGATATGTGTGTGTTCAACTAACAGAGCTGAACCATCCTTTAGACAGAGCAGAATGGAAACCCTCTTTTTGAGGAATTTGCTTGTGGAGATTTCAAGCCTTTTGGGGCCAACGGTAGAAAAGGAAATATCCTCGTATAAAAACTAGAGAGAATCATTCTCAGAAACCGCTTTGGGATGTGTGCGTTCCACTCACAGAGTTTAACCTTTCCTTTCATAGAGCAGTTTGGACACACTATGTTTGTGAAGTCTGCAAGTGGATATTTGGACCTCTTTGAGGATTTTTTTGGAAGCGGGATTTCATCATCTAATGCTACACAGAAGATTTCTCAGTAACTTCGTTGATTTCTGTGTGTTCAACTAACAGAGCTGAACCATCCTTTAGACAGAGCAGATTGGAAACCCTCTTTTTGAGAAATTTGCTTTTGGGGATTTCAAACGTTTTGGGGCCAACGGTAGAAAAGGAAATATCCTCGTATAAAAACTAGAGAGAATCATTCTCAGAAACCGCTTTGTGATGTGTGCGTTCCCCTCACGGAGTTTAACCTTTCTTTTCATAGAGCAGTTTGGACACACTCTGTTTGTGAAGTCTGCAAGTGGATATTTGGACCTCTTTGAGGATTTCGTTGGAAGCGGGATTTCTTCATCTAATGCTACACAGAAGATTTCTCAGTAACTTCGCTGATTTCTCTGTGTTCAACTAACAGAGTTCAACCTTCCCTTAGACATAGCAGATTGGAAACCCTCTTTTTGTGGAATTTGCAAGTGGAGATTTCAAGCGCTTTGGGGCCAACGGTAGAAAAGGAAATATCCTCGTATAAAAACTGGAGAGAATCATTCTCAGAAAACACTTTGTGATGTGTGCGTTCCACTCACAGAGTTTAAACTTTCCTTTCATAGAGCAGTTTGGAAACACTCTGTTTGTGAAGACTGCAAGTGGATATTTGGACCTCTTTGAGGGTTTCGTTGGAAACGGGATTTCTTCATCTAATGCTAGAAGGAAGAATTCTCAGAAACTTCTTTGATTTGTGTGTGTTCAACTAACGGAGCTGAACCATCCTTTAGACAGAGCAGATTGGAAACCCTCTTTTTGAGGAATTTGCTTGTGGAGATTACAAGCGTTTTGGGGCCAACGGTAGAAAAGGAAATATCCTCGTATAAAAACTAGAGAGAATCATTCTCAGAAACCACTTTGTGATGTGTGCGTTCCACTCACAGAGTTTAACCTTTCTTTTCATAGAACAGTTTGGAAACACTCTGTTTGTAAAGTCTGCAAGTGGATATTTGGACCTCTTTGAGGATTTCGTTGGAAGCGGGATTTCTTCATCTAATGCTACACAGAAGATTTCTCAGTAACTTCGTTGATTTCTGTGTGTTCAACTAACAGAGTTCAACCTTCCCTTAGACATAGCAGATTGGAAACCCTCTTTTTGTGGAATTTGCAAGTGGAGATTTCAAGCGCTTTGGGGCCAACGGTAGAAAAGGAAATATCCTCGTATAAAAACTAGAGAGAATCATTCTCAGAAACCACTTTGTGTAGTGTGCGTTCCACTCACAGAGTTCAATCTTTCCTTTCATAGAGCAGTTTGGAAACACTCTGTTTGTGAAGACTGCAAGTGGATATTTGGACCTCTTTGAGGATTTCGTTGGATACGGGATTTCTTCATCTAATGCTAGAAGGAAGAATTCCCAGAAATTCCTTTGATTTGTGTGTGTTCAGCTAACAGAGCTGAACCATCCTTTAGACAGTGCAGATTGGAAACCCTCTTTTTGAGGAATTTGCTTGTGGAGATTACAAGCGTTTTGGGGCCAACGGTAGAAAAGGAAATATCCTCGTATAAAAACTAGAGAGAATCATTCTCAGAAACCACTTTGTGATGTGTGCGTTCCACTCACAGAGTTTAACCTTTCTTTTCATAGAACAGTTTGGAAACACTCTGTTTGTAAAGTCTGCAAGTGGATATTTGGACCTCTTTGAGGATTTCGTTGGAAGCGGGATTTCTTCATCTAATGCTACACAGAAGATTTCTCAGTAACTTCGTTGATTTGTGTGTGTTCAAATAACAGAGTTCAACCTTCCCTTTGAGATAGCAGCTTGGAAACCCTCTTTTTGTGGAATTTGCAAGTGGAGATTTCAAGCGCTTTGGGGCCAACGGTAGAAAAGGAAATATCTTCGTATAAAAACTACAGAGAACCATTCTAAGAAACCGCTTTGTGTTGTGCGCGTTCCACTCACAGAGTTTAACCTTTCTTTTCATAGAGCAGTTTGGAAACACTCTGTTTGTGAAGTCTGCAAGTGGATATTTGGACCTCTTTGAGGATTTCGTTGGAAACGGGATTTCTTCATCTAATGCTAGAAGGAAGAATTCTCAGAAATTTCTTTGATATGTGTGTGTTCAACTAACAGAGCTGAACCATCCTTTAGACAGAGCAGAATGGAAACCCTCTTTTTGAGGAATTTGCTTGTGGAGATTTCAAGCCTTTTGGGGCCAACGGTAGAAAAGGAAATATCCTCGTATAAAAACTAGAGAGAATCATTCTCAGAAACCACTTTGTGATGTGTGCGTTCCACTCACAGAGTTTAATCTTTCTTTTCATAGAACAGTTTGGAAACACTCTGTTTGTAAAGTCTGCAAGTGGATATTTGGACCTCTTTGAGGATTTCGTTGGAAGCGGGATTTCTTCATCTAATGCTACACAGAAGATTTCTCAGTAACTTCGTTGATTTCTGTGTGTTCAACTAACAGAGTTCAACCTTCCCTTAGACATAGCAGATTGGAAAACCTCTTTTTGTGGAATTTGCAAATGGAGATTTCAAGCGCTTTGGGGTCAACTGTAGAAAAGGAAATATCCTCGTATAAAAACTAGAGAGAATCATTCTCAGAAACCACTTTGTGTAGTGTGTGTTCCACTCACAGAGTTCAATCTTTGCTTTCATACGGCAGTTTGGAAACACTCTGTTTGTGAAGACTGCAAGTGGATATTTGGACCTCTTTGAGGATTTCGTTGGAAACGGGATTTCTTCATCTAATGCTAGAAGGAAGAATTCCCAGAAATTTCTTTGATTTGTGTGTGTTCAGCTAACAGAGCTGAACCATCCTTTAGACAGAGCAGATTGGAAACCCTCTTTTTGAGGAATTTGCTTGTGGAGATTTCAAGCGTTTTGGGGCCAACTGTAGAAAAGAAATATCCTGGTATAAAAACTAGAGAGAATCATTCTCAGAAACCACTTTGGATGTGTGCGTTCCACTCACAGAGTTTAACCTTTCTTTTCATTGAGCAGTTTGGAAACACTCTGTTTGTAAAGTCTGCAAGTGGATATTTGGACCTCTTTGAGGATTTCGTTGGAAACGGGATTTCTTCATCTAATGCTACACAGAAGATTTCTCAGTAACTTCGTTGATTTGTGTGTGTTCAACTAACAGAGTTCAACCTTCCCTTAGACATAGCAGATTGGAAACCCTCTTTTTGTGGAACTTGGAAGTGGAGATTTCAAGCGTTTTTGGGGCCAACGGTAGAAAAGGAAATATCCTCGTATAAAAAATAGAGAGAATCATTCTCAGAAACCGCTCTGTGATGTGTGCGTTCCACTCACAGAGTTTAACCTTTCCTTTCATAGAGCAGTTTGGACACACTATGTTTGTGAAGTCTGCAAGTGGATATTTGGACCTCTTTGAGGATTTCTTTGGAAGCGGGATTTCATCATCTAATGCTACACAGAAGATTTCTCAGTAACTTCGTTGATTTCTGTGTGTTCAACTAACAGAGCTGAACCATCCTTTAGACAGAGCAGATTGGAAACCCTCTTTTTGAGAAATTTGCTTTTGGGGATTTCAAGCGTATTGGGGCCAACGGTAGAAAAGGAACTATCCTCGTATAAAAACTAGAGAGAATCATTCTCAGAAACCGCTTTGTGATGTGTGCGTTCCCCTCACGGAGTTTAACCTTTCTTTTCATAGAGCAGTTTGGACACACTCTGTTTGTGAAGTCTGCAAGTGGATATTTGGACCTCTTTGAGGATTTCGTTGGAAGCGGGATTTCTTCATCTAATGCTACACAGAAGATTTCTCAGTAACTTCGTTGATTTCTGTGTGTTCAACTAACAGAGTTCAACCTTCCCTTAGACATAGCAGCTTGGAAACCCTCTTTTTGTGGAATTTGCAAGTGGAGATTTCAAGCGCTTTGGGGCCAACGGTAGAAAAGGAAATATCTTCGTATAAAAACTACAGAGAACCATTCTCAGAAACCACTTTGTGTTGTGCGCGTTCCACTCACAGAGTTTAACCTTTCTTTTCATAGAGCAGTTTGGAAACACTCTGTTTGTGAAGTCTGCAAGTGGATATTTGGACCTCTTTGAGGATTTCGTTGGAATCGGGATTTCTTCATCTAATGCTAGAAGGAAGAATTCTCAGAAATTTCTTTGATATGTGTGTGTTCAACTAACAGAGCTGAACCATCCTTTAGTCAGAGCAGAATGGAAACCCTCTTTTTGAGGAATTTGCTTGTGGAGATTTCAAGCCTTTTGGGGCCAACGGTAGAAAAGGAAATATCCTCGTATAAAAACTAGAGAGAATCATTCTCAGAAACCGCTTTGGGATGTGTGCGTTCCACTCACAGAGTTTAACCTTTCCTTTCATAGAGCAGTTTGGACACACTATGTTTGTGAAGTCTGCAAGTGGATATTTGGACCTCTTTGAGGATTTCTTTGGAAGCGGGATTTCATCATCTAATGCTACACAGAAGATTTCTCAGTAACTTCGTTGATTTCTGTGTGTTCAACTAACAGAGCTGAACCATCCTTTAGACAGAGCAGATTGGAAACCCTCTTTTTGAGAAATTTGCTTTTGGGGATTTCAAACGTTTTGGGGCCAACGGTAGAAAAGGAAATATCCTCGTATAAAAACTAGAGAGAATCATTCTCAGAAACCGCTTTGTGATGTGTGCGTTCCCCTCACGGAGTTTAACCTTTCTTTTCATAGAGCAGTTTGGACACACTCTGTTTGTGAAGTCTGCAAGTGGATATTTGGACCTCTTTGAGGATTTCGTTGGAAGCGGGATTTCTTCATCTAATGCTACACAGAAGATTTCTCAGTAACTTCGCTGATTTCTCTGTGTTCAACTAACAGAGTTCAACCTTCCCTTAGACATAGCAGATTGGAAACCCTCTTTTTGTGGAATTTGCAAGTGGAGATTTCAAGCGCTTTGGGGCCAACGGTAGAAAAGGAAATATCCTCGTATAAAAACTGGAGAGAATCATTCTCAGAAAACACTTTGTGATGTGTGCGTTCCACTCACAGAGTTTAAACTTTCCTTTCATAGAGCAGTTTGGAAACACTCTGTTTGTGAAGACTGCAAGTGGATATTTGGACCTCTTTGAGGGTTTCGTTGGAAACGGGATTTCTTCATCTAATGCTAGAAGGAAGAATTCTCAGAAACTTCTTTGATTTGTGTGTGTTCAACTAACGGAGCTGAACCATCCTTTAGACAGAGCAGATTGGAAACCCTCTTTTTGAGGAATTTGCTTGTGGAGATTACAAGCGTTTTGGGGCCAACGGTAGAAAAGGAAATATCCTCGTATAAAAACTAGAGAGAATCATTCTCAGAAACCACTTTGTGATGTGTGCGTTCCACTCACAGAGTTTAACCTTTCTTTTCATAGAACAGTTTGGAAACACTCTGTTTGTAAAGTCTGCAAGTGGATATTTGGACCTCTTTGACGATTTCGTTGGAAGCGGGATTTCTTCATCTAATGCTACACAGAAGATTTCTCAGTAACTTCGTTGATTTCTGTGTGTTCAAGTAACAGAGTTCAACCTTCCCTTAGACATAGCAGATTGGAAACCCTCTTTTTGTGGAATTTGCAAGTGGAGATTTCAAGCGCTTTGGGGCCAACGGTAGAAAAGGAAATATCCTCGTATAAAAACTAGAGAGAATCATTCTCAGAAACCACTTTGTGTAGTGTGCGTTCCACTCACAGAGTTCAATCTTTCCTTTCATAGAGCAGTTTGGAAACACTCTGTTTGTGAAGACTGCAAGTGGATATTTGGACCTCTTTGAGGATTTCGTTGTATACGGGATTTCTTCATCTAATGCTAGAAGGAAGAATTCCCAGAAATTCCTTTGATTTGTGTGTGTTCAGCTAACAGAGCTGAACCATCCTTTAGACAGTGCAGATTGGAAACCCTCTTTTTGAGGAATTTGCTTGTGGAGATTACAAGCGTTTTGGGGCCAACGGTAGAAAAGGAAATATCCTCGTATAAAAACTAGAGAGAATCATTCTCAGAAACCACTTTGTGATGTGTGCGTTCCACTCACAGAGTTTAACCTTTCTTTTCATAGAACAGTTTGGAAACACTCTGTTTGTAAAGTCTGCAAGTGGATATTTGGACCTCTTTGAGGATTTCGTTGGAAGCGGGATTTCTTCATCTAATGCTACACAGAAGATTTCTCAGTAACTTCGTTGATTTGTGTGTGTTCAAATAACAGAGTTCAACCTTCCCTTTGAGATAGCAGCTTGGAAACCCTCTTTTTGTGGAATTTGCAAGTGGAGATTTCAAGCGCTTTGGGGCCAACGGTAGAAAAGGAAATATCTTCGTATAAAAACTACAGAGAACCATTCTAAGAAACCACTTTGTGTTGTGCGCGTTCCACTCACAGAGTTTAACCTTTCTTTTCATAGAGCAGTTTGGAAACACTCTGTTTGTGAAGTCTGCAAGTGGATATTTGGACCTCTTTGAGGATTTCGTTGGAAACGGGATTTCTTCATCTAATGCTAGAAGGAAGAATTCTCAGAAATTTCTTTGATATGTGTGTGTTCAACTAACAGAGCTGAACCATCCTTTAGACAGAGCAGAATGGAAACCCTCTTTTTGAGGAATTTGCTTGTGGAGATTTCAAGCCTTTTGGGGCCAACGGTAGAAAAGGAAATATCCTCGTATAAAAACTAGAGAGAATCATTCTCAGAAACCACTTTGTGATGTGTGCGTTCCACTCACAGAGTTTAATCTTTCTTTTCATAGAACAGTTTGGAAACACTCTGTTTGTAAAGTCTGCAAGTGGATATTTGGACCTCTTTGAGGATTTCGTTGGAAGCGGGATTTCTTCATCTAATGCTACACAGAAGATTTCTCAGTAACTTCGTTGATTTCTGTGTGTTCAACTAACAGAGTTCAACCTTCCCTTAGACATAGCAGATTGGAAAACCTCTTTTTGTGGAATTTGCAAATGGAGATTTCAAGCGCTTTGGGGTCAACTGTAGAAAAGGAAATATCCTCGTATAAAAACTAGAGAGAATCATTCTCAGAAACCACTTTGTGTAGTGTGTGTTCCACTCACAGAGTTCAATCTTTGCTTTCATACGGCAGTTTGGAAACACTCTGTTTGTGAAGACTGCAAGTGGATATTTGGACCTCTTTGAGGATTTCGTTGGAAACGGGATTTCTTCATCTAATGCTAGAAGGAAGAATTCCCAGAAATTTCTTTGATTTGTCTGTGTTCAGCTAACAGAGCTGAACCATCCTTTAGACAGAGCAGATTGGAAACCCTCTTTTTGAGGAATTTGCTTGTGGAGATTTCAAGCGTTTTGGGGCCAACTGTAGAAAAGAAATATCCTGGTATAAAAACTAGAGAGAATCATTCTCAGAAACCACTTTGGATGTGTGCGTTCCACTCACAGAGTTTAACCTTTCTTTTCATTGAGCAGTTTGGAAACACTCTGTTTGTAAAGTCTGCAAGTGGATATTTGGACCTCTTTGAGGATTTCGTTGGAAACGGGATTTCTTCATCTAATGCTACACAGAAGATTTCTCAGTAACTTCGTTGATTTGTGTGTGTTCAACTAACAGAGTTCAACCTTCCCTTAGACATAGCAGATTGGAAACCCTCTTTTTGTGGAACTTGGAAGTGGAGATTTCAAGCGTTTTTGGGGCCAACGGTAGAAAAGGAAATATCCTCGTATAAAAAATAGAGAGAATCATTCTCAGAAACCGCTCTGTGATGTGTGCGTTCCACTCACAGAGTTTAACCTTTCCTTTCATAGAGCAGTTTGGACACACTATGTTTGTGAAGTCTGCAAGTGGATATTTGGACCTCTTTGAGGATTTCTTTGGAAGCGGGATTTCATCATCTAATGCTACACAGAAGATTTCTCAGTAACTTCGTTGATTTCTGTGTGTTCAACTAACAGAGCTGAACCATCCTTTAGACAGAGCAGATTGGAAACCCTCTTTTTGAGAAATTTGCTTTTGGGGATTTCAAGCGTATTGGGGCCAACGGTAGAAAAGGAACTATCCTCGTATAAAAACTAGAGAGAATCATTCTCAGAAACCGCTTTGTGATGTGTGCGTTCCCCTCACGGAGTTTAACCTTTCTTTTCATAGAGCAGTTTGGACACACTCTGTTTGTGAAGTCTGCAAGTGGATATTTGGACCTCTTTGAGGATTTCGTTGGAAGCGGGATTTCTTCATCTAATGCTACACAGAAGATTTCTCAGTAACTTCGTTGATTTCTGTGTGTTCAACTAACAGAGTTCAACCTTCCCTTAGACATAGCAGTTTGGAAACCCTCTTTTTGTGGAATTTGCAAGTGGAGATTTCAAGCGCTTTGGGGCCAACGGTAGAAAAGGAAATATCCTCGTATAAAAACTAGAGAGAATCATTCTCAGAAACCACTTTGTGTAGTGTGCGTTCCACTCACAGAGTTCAATCTTTCCTTTCATAGAGCAGTTTGGAAACACTCTGTTTGTGAAGACTGCAAGTGGATATTTGGACCTCTTTGAGGATTTCGTTGGAAACGGGATTTCTTCATCTAATGCTAGAAGGAAGAATTCTCAGAAATTTCTTTGATATGTGTGTGTTCAACTAACAGAGCTGAACCATCCTTTAGACAGAGCAGAATGGAAACCCTCTTTTTGAGGAATTTGCTTGTGGAGATTTCAAGCCTTTTGGGGCCAACGGTAGAAAAGGAAATATACTCGTATAAAAACTAGAGAGAATCATTCTCAGAAACCACTTTGTGATGTGTGCGTTCCACTCACAGAGTTTAATCTTTCTTTTCATAGAACAGTTTGGAAACACTCTGTTTGTAAAGTCTGCAAGTGGATATTTGGACCTCTTTGAGGATTTCGTTGGAAGCGGGATTTCTTCATCTAATGCTACACAGAAGATTTCTCAGTAACTTCGTTGATTTCTGTGTGTTCAACTAACAGAGTTCAACCTTCCCTTAGACATAGCAGATTGGAAAACCTCTTTTTGTGGAATTTGCAAATGGAGATTTCAAGCGCTTTGGGGTCAACTGTAGAAAGGGAAATATCCTCGTATAAAAACTAGAGAGAATCATTCTCAGAAACCACTTTGTGTAGTGTGTGTTCCACTCACAGAGTTCAATCTTTGCTTTCATACGGCAGTTTGGAAACACTCTGTTTGTGAAGACTGCAAGTGGACATTTGGACCTCTTTGAGGATTTCGTTGGAAACGGGATTTCTTCATCTAATGCTAGAAGGAAGAATTCCCAGAAATTTCTTTGATTTGTCTGTGTTCAGCTAACAGAGCTGAACCATCCTTTAGACAGAGCAGATTGGAAACCCTCTTTTTGAGGAATTTGCTTGTGGAGATTTCAAGCGTTTTGGGGCCAACGGTAGAAAAGGAAATATCCTCGTATAAAAACTAGAGAGAATCATTCTCAGAAACCGCTTTGTGATGTGTGCGTTCCCCTCACGGAGTTTAACCTTTCTTTTCATAGAGCAGTTTGGACACACTCTGTTTGTAAAGTCTGCAAGTGGATATTTGGACCTCTTTGAGGATTTCGTTGGAAGCGGGATTTCTTCATGTAATGCTACACAGAAGATTTCTCAGTAACTTCGTTGATTTCTGTGTGTTCAACTAACAGAGTTCAACCTTCCCTTAGACATAGCAGATTGGAAACCCTCTTTTTGTGGAATTTGCAAGTGGAGATTTCAAACGTTTTGGGGCCAACGGTAGAAAAGGAATTATCCTCGTATAAAAACTAGAGAGAATCATTCTCAGAAACCACTTTGTGATGTGTGCGTTCCCCTCACAGATTTTAACCTTTCTTTTCATAGAGCAGTTTGGACACACTCTGTTTGTGAAGTCTGCAATTGGATATTTGGCCCTCTTGGAGGATTTCATAGGAAGCGGGATTTCTTCATCTAATGCTACACAGAAGATTTCTCAGTAACTTCGTTGATTTCTCTGTGTTCAACTAACAGAGTTCAACCTTCCCTTAGAGATAGCAGATTGGAAACCCACTTTTTGCGGAATTTGCAAGTGGAGATTTCAAGCGCTTTGGGGCCAACGGTAGAAAAGGAAATATCCTCGTATAAAAAGTGGAGAGAATCATTCTCAGAAACCACTTTCTGATGTGTGCGTTCCACTCACAGAGTTTAACCTTTCCTTTCATAGAGCAGTTTGGAAACACTCTGTTTGTGAAGACTGCAAGTGGATATTTGGACCTCTTTGAGGATTTCTTTGGAAATGGGATTTCTTCATCTAATGCTAGAAGGAAGAATTCTCAGAAACTTCTTTGATTTGTGCGTGTTCAACTAACAGAGCTGAACCATCCTTTAGACAGAGCAGATTGGAAACCATCTTTTTGAGGAATTTGCTTGTGGAGATTTCAAGCGTTTTGGGGCCAACGGTAGAAAAGGAAATATCCTCGTATAAAAACTAGAGAGAATCATTCTCAGAAACCACTTTGTGATGTGTGCGTTCCACTCACAGAGTTTAATCTTTCTTTTCATAGAACAGTTTGGAAACACTCTGTTTGTAAAGTCTGCAAGTGGATATTTGGACCTCTTTGAGGATTTCGTTGGAAGCGGGATTTCTTCATCTAATGCTACACAGAAGATTTCTCAGTAACTTCGTTGATTTCTGTGTGTTCAACTAACAGAGTTCAACCTTCCCTTAGACATAGCAGATTGGAAAACCTCTTTTTGTGGAATTTGCAAATGGAGATTTCAAGCGCTTTGGGGTCAACTGTAGAAAAGGAAATATCCTCGTATAAAAACTAGAGAGAATCATTCTCAGAAACCACTTTGTGTAGTGTGTGTTCCACTCACAGAGTTCAATCTTTGCTTTCATACGGCAGTTTGGAAACACTCTGTTTGTGAAGACTGCAAGTGGATATTTGGACCTCTTTGAGGATTTCGTTGGAAACGGGATTTCTTCATCTAATGCTAGAAGGAAGAATTCCCAGAAATTTCTTTGATTTGTCTGTGTTCAGCTAACAGAGCTGAACCATCCTTTAGACAGAGCAGATTGGAAACCCTCTTTTTGAGGAATTTGCTTGTGGAGATTTCAAGCGTTTTGGGGCCAACTGTAGAAAAGAAATATCCTGGTATAAAAACTAGAGAGAATCATTCTCAGAAACCACTTTGGATGTGTGCGTTCCACTCACAGAGTTTAACCTTTCTTTTCATAAAACAGTTTGGAAACACTCTGTTTGTAAAGTCTGCAAGTGGATATTTGGACCTCTTTGAGGATTTCGTTGGAAACGGGATTTCTTCATCTAATGCTACACAGAAGATTTCTCAGTAACTTCGTTGATTTGTGTGTGTTCAACTAACAGAGTTCAACCTTCCCTTAGACATAGCAGATTGGAAACCCTCTTTTTGTGGAACTTGCAAGTGGAGATTTCAAGCGTTTTTGGGGCCAACGGTAGAAAAGGAAATATCCTCGTATAAAAAATAGAGAGAATCATTCTCAGAAACCGCTTTGTGATGTGTGCGTTCCACTCACAGAGTTTAACCTTTCCTTTCATAGAGCAGTTTGGACACACTATGTTTGTGAAGTCTGCAAGTGGATATTTGGACCTCTTTGAGGATTTCTTTGGAAGCGGGATTTCATCATCTAATGCTACACAGAAGATTTCTCAGTAACTTCGTTGATTTCTGTGTGTTCAACTAACAGAGCTGAACCATCCTTTAGACAGAGCAGATTGGAAACCCTCTTTTTGAGAAATTTGCTTTTGGGGATTTCAAGCGTTTTGGGGCCAATGGTAGAAAAGGAACTATCCTCGTATAAAAACTAGAGAGAATCATTCTCAGAAACCGCTTTGTGATGTGTGCGTTCCCCTCACGGAGTTTAACCTTTCTTTTCATAGAGCAGTTTGGACACACTCTGTTTGTGAAGTCTGCAAGTGGATATTTGGACCTCTTTGAGGATTTCGTTGGAAGCGGGATTTCTTCATCTAATGCTACACAGAAGATTTCTCAGTAACTTCGTTGATTTCTGTGTGTTCAACTAACAGAGTTCAACCTTCCCTTAGACATAGCAGTTTGGAAACCCTCTTTTTGTGGAATTTGCAAGTGGAGATTTCAAGCGCTTTGGGGCCAACGGTAGAAAAGGAAATATCCTCGTATAAAAACTAGAGAGAATCATTCTCAGAAACCACTTTGTGTAGTGTGCGTTCCACTCACCGAGTTCAATCTTTGCTTTCATACGGCAGTTTGGAAACACTCTGTTTGTGAAGACTGCAAGTGGATATTTGGACCTCTTTGAGGATTTCTTTGGAAATGGGATTTCTTCATCTAATGCTAGAAGGAAGAATTCTCAGAAACTTCTTTGATTTGTGCGTGTTCAACTAACAGAGCTGAACCATCCTTTAGACAGAGCAGATTGGAAACCATCTTTTTGAGGAATTTGCTTGTGGAGATTTCAAGCGTTTTGGGGCCAACGGTAGAAAAGGAAATATCCTCGTATAAAAACTAGAGTGAATCATTTTCAGAAACCACTTTGTGTTGTGCACGTTCCACTTACAGAGTTTAACCTTTCTTTTCATTGAGCAGTTTGGAAACACTCTGTTTGTAAAGTCTGCAAGTGGATATTTGGACCTCTTTGAGGATTTCGTTGGAAGCGGGATTTCTTCATCTAATGCTACACAGAAGATTTCTCAGTAACTTCGTTGATTTGTGTGTGTTCAACTAACAGAGTTCAACCTTCCCTTAGAGATAGCAGCTTGGAAACCCTCTTTTTGTGGAATTTGCAAGTGGAGATTTCAAGCGCTTTGGGGCCAACGGTAGAAAAGGAAATATCTTCGTATAAAAACTTGAGAGAACCATTCTCAGAAACCACTTTGTGTTGTGCGCATTCCACTCACAGAGTTTAACCTTTCTTTTCATAGAGCAGTTTGGAAACACTCTGTTTGTGAAGTCAGCAAGTGGATATTTGGACCTCTTTGAGGATTTCGTTGGAATCGGGATTTCTTCATCTAATGCTAGAAGGAAGAATTCTCAGAAACTTCTTTGATATGTGTGTGTTCAACTAACAGAGCTGAACCATCCTTTAGACAGAGCAGAATGGAAACCCTCTTTTTGAGGAATTTGCTTGTGGAGATTTCAAGCCTTTTGGGGCCAACGGTAGAAAAGGAAATATCCTCGTATAAAAACTAGAGAGAATCATTCTCAGAAACCACTTTGTGATGTGTGCGTTCCACTCACAGAGTTTAATCTTTCTTTCCATAGAACAGTTTGGAAACACTCTGTTTGTAAAGTCTGCAAGTGGATATTTGGACCTCTTTGAGGATTTCGTTGGAAGCGGGATTTCTTCATCTAATGCTACACAGAAGATTTCTCAGTAACTTCGTTGATTTCTGTGTGTTCAACTAACAGAGTTCAACCTTCCCTTAGACATAGCAGTTTGGAAACCCTCTTTTTGTGGAATTTGCAAGTGGAGATTTCAAGCGCTTTGGGGCCAACGGTAGAAAAGGAAATATCCTCGTATAAAAACTAGAGAGAATCATTCTCAGAAACCACTTTGTGTAGTGTGCGTTCCACTCACAGAGTTCAATCTTTCCTTTCATAGAGCAGTTTGGAAACACTCTGTTTGTGAAGACTGCAAGTGGATATTTGGACCTCTTTGAGGATTTCGTTGGATACGGGATTTCTTCATCTAATGCTAGAAGGAAGAATTCCCAGAAATTCCTTTGATTTGTGTGTGTTCAGCTAACAGAGCTGAACCATCCTTTAGACAGAGCAGATTGGAAACCCTCTTTTTGAGGAATTTGCTTGTGGAGATTACAAGCGTTTTGGGGCCAACGGTAGAAAAGGAAATATCCTCGTATAAAAACTAGAGAGAATCATTCTCAGAAACCACTTTGTGATGTGTGCGTTCCACTCACAGAGTTTAACCTTTCTTTTCATAGAACAGTTTGGAAACACTCTGTTTGTAAAGTCTGCAAGTGGATATTTGGACCTCTTTGAGGATTTCGTTGGAAGCGGGATTTCTTCATCTAATGCTACACAGAAGATTTCTCAGTAACTTCGTTGATTTGTGTGTGTTCAAATAACAGAGTTCAACCTTCCCTTAGAGATAGCAGCTTGGAAACCCTCTTTTTCTGGAATTTGCAAGTGGAGATTTCAAGCGCTTTGGGGCCAACGGTAGAAAAGGAAATATCTTCGTATAAAAACTACAGAGAACCATTCTCAGAAACCACTTTCTGTTGTGCGCGGTCCACTCACAGAGTTTAACCTTTCTTTTCATAGAGCAGTTTGGAAACACTCTGTTTGTGAAGTCTGCAAGTGGATATTTGGACCTCTTTGAGGATTTCGTTGGAATCGGGATTTCTTCATCTAATGCTAGAAGGAAGAATTCTCAGAAATTTCTTTGATATGTGTATGTTCAACTAACAGAGCTGAACCATCCTTTAGACAGAGCAGAATGGAAACCCTCTTTTTGAGGAATTTGCTTGTGGAGATTTCAAGCCTTTTGGGGCCAACGGTAGAAAAGGAAATATCCTCGTATAAAAACTAGAGAGAATCATTCTCAGAAACCGCTTTGGGATGTGTGCGTTCCACTCACAGAGTTTAACCTTTCCTTTCATAGAGCAGTTTGGACACACTATGTTTGTGAAGTCTGCAAGTGGATATTTGGACCTCTTTGAGGATTTCTTTGGAAGCGGGATTTCATCATCTAATGCTACACAGAAGATTTCTCAGTAACTTCGTTGATTTCTGTGTGTTCAACTAACAGAGCTGAACCATCCTTTAGACAGAGCAGATTGGAAACCCTCTTTTTGAGAAATTTGCTTTTGGGGATTTCAAGCGTTTTGGGGCCAACGGTAGAAAAGGAAATATCCTCGTATAAAAACTAGAGAGAATCATTCTCAGAAACCGCTTTGTGATGTGTGCGTTCCCCTCACGGAGTTTAACCTTTCTTTTCATAGAGCAGTTTGGACACACTCTGTTTGTGAAGTCTGCAAGTGGATATTTGGACCTCTTTGAGGATTTCGTTGGAAGCGGGATTTCTTCATCTAATGCTACACAGAAGATTTCTCAGTAACTTCGTTGATTTCTCTGTGTTCAACTAACAGAGTTCAACCTTCCCTTAGACATAGCAGATTGGAAACCCTCTTTTTGTGGAATTTGCAAGTGGAGATTTCAAGCGCTTTGGGGCCAACGGTAGAAAAGGAAATATCCTCGTATAAAAACTGGAGAGAATCATTCTCAGAAAACACTTTGTGATGTGTGCGTTCCACTCACAGAGTTTAACCTTTCCTTTCATAGAGCAGTTTGGAAACACTCTGTTTGTGAAGACTGCAAGTGGATATTTGGACCTCTTTGAGGGTTTCGTTGGAAACGGGATTTCTTCATCTAATGCTAGAAGGAAGAATTCTCAGAAACTTCTTTGATTTGTGTGTGTTCAACTAACGGAGCTGAACCATCCTTTAGACAGAGCAGATTGGAAACCCTCTTTTTGAGGAATTTGCTTGTGGAGATTACAAGCGTTTTGGGGCCAACGGTAGAAAAGGAAATATCCTCGTATAAAAACTAGAGAGAATCATTCTCAGAAACCACTTTGTGATGTGTGCGTTCCACTCACAGAGTTTAACCTTTCTTTTCATAGAACAGTTTGGAAACACTCTGTTTGTAAAGTCTGCAAGTGGATATTTGGACCTCTTTGAGGATTTCGTTGGAAGCGGGATTTCTTCATCTAATGCTACACAGAAGATTTCTCAGTAACTTCGTTGATTTCTGTGTGTTCAACTAACAGAGTTCAACCTTCCCTTAGACATAGCAGTTTGGAAACCCTCTTTTTGTGGAATTTGCAAGTGGAGATTTCAAGCGCTTTGGGGCCAACGGTAGAAAAGGAAATATCCTCGTATAAAAACTAGAGAGAATCATTCTCAGAAACCACTTTGTGTAGTGTGCGTTCCACTCACACAGTTCAATCTTTCCTTTCATAGAGCAGTTTGGAAACACTCTGTTTGTGAAGACTGCAAGTGGATATTTGGACCTCTTTGAGGATTTCGTTGGATACGAGATTTCTTCATCTAATGCTAGAAGGAAGAATTCCCAGAAATTCCTTTGATTTGTGTGTGTTCAGCTAACAGAGCTGAACCATCCTTTAGACAGAGCAGATTGGAAACCCTCTTTTTGAGGAATTTGCTTGTGGAGATTACAAGCGTTTTGGGGCCAACGGTAGAAAAGGAAATATCCTCGTATAAAAACTAGAGAGAATCATTCTCAGAAACCACTTTGTGATGTGTGCGTTCCACTCACAGAGTTAAACCTTTCTTTTCATAGAACAGTTTGGAAACACTCTGTTTGTAAAGTCTGCAAGTGGATATTTGGACCTCTTTGAGGATTTCGTTGGAAGCGGGATTTCTTCATCTAATGCTACACAGAAGATTTCTCAGTAACTTCGTTGATTTGTGTGTGTTCAAATAACAGAGTTCAACCTTCCCTTTGAGATAGCAGCTTGGAAACCCTCTTTTTGTGGAATTTGCAAGTGGAGATTTCAAGCGCTTTGGGGCCAACGGTAGAAAAGGAAATATCTTCGTATAAAAACTACAGAGAACCATTCTCAGAAACCACTTCGTGTTGTGCGCGTTCCACTCACAGAGTTTAACCTTTCTTTTCATAGAGCAGTTTGGAAACACTCTGTTTGTGAAGTCTGCAAGTGGATATTTGGACCTCTTTGAGGATTTCGTTGGAAACGGGATTTCTTCATCTAATGCTAGAAGGAAGAATTCTCAGAAATTTCTTTGATATGTGTGTGTTCAACTAACAGAGCTGAACCATCCTTTAGACAGAGCAGAATGGAAACCCTCTTTTTGAGGAATTTGCTTGTGGAGATTTCAAGCCTTTTGGGGCCAACGGTAGAAAAGGAAATATCCTCGTATAAAAACTAGAGAGAATCATTCTCAGAAACCACTTTGTGATGTGTGCGTTCCACTCACAGAGTTTAATCTTTCTTTTCATAGAACAGTTTGGAAACACTCTGTTTGTAAAGTCTGCAAGTGGATATTTGGACCTCTTTGAGGATTTCGTTGGAAGCGGGATTTCTTCATCTAATGCTACACAGAAGATTTCTCAGTAACTTCGTTGATTTCTGTGTGTTCAACTAACAGAGTTCAACCTTCCCTTAGACATAGCAGATTGGAAAACCTCTTTTTGTGGAATTTGCAAATGGAGATTTCAAGCGCTTTGGGGTCAACTGTAGAAAAGGAAATATCCTCGTATAAAAACTAGAGAGAATCATTCTCAGAAACCACTTTGTGTAGTGTGTGTTCCACTCACAGAGTTCAATCTTTGCTTTCATACGGCAGTTTGGAAACACTCTGTTTGTGAAGACTGCAAGTGGATATTTGGACCTCTTTGAGGATTTCGTTGGAAACGGGATTTCTTCATCTAATGCTAGAAGGAAGAATTCCCAGAAATTTCTTTGATTTGTCTGTGTTCAGCTAACAGAGCTGAACCATCCTTTAGACAGAGCAGATTGGAAACCCTCTTTTTGAGGAATTTGCTTGTGGAGATTTCAAGCGTTTTGGGGCCAACTGTAGAAAAGAAATATCCTGGTATAAAAACTAGAGAGAATCATTCTCAGAAACCACTTTGGATGTGTGCGTTCCACTCACAGAGTTTAACCTTTCTTTTCATAAAACAGTTTGGAAACACTCTGTTTGTAAAGTCTGCAAGTGGATATTTGGACCTCTTTGAGGATTTCGTTGGAAACGGGATTTCTTCATCTAATGCTACACAGAAGATTTCTCAGTAACTTCGTTGATTTGTGTGTGTTCAACTAACAGAGTTCAACCTTCCCTTAGACATAGCAGATTGGAAACCCTCTTTTTGTGGAACTTGCAAGTGGAGATTTCAAGCGTTTTTGGGGCCAACGGTAGAAAAGGAAATATCCTCGTATAAAAAATAGAGAGAATCATTCTCAGAAACCGCTTTGTGATGTGTGCGTTCCACTCACAGAGTTTAACCTTTCCTTTCATAGAGCAGTTTGGACACACTATGTTTGTGAAGTCTGCAAGTGGATATTTGGACCTCTTTGAGGATTTCTTTGGAAGCGGGATTTCATCATCTAATGCTACACAGAAGATTTCTCAGTAACTTCGTTGATTTCTGTGTGTTCAACTAACAGAGCTGAACCATCCTTTAGACAGAGCAGATTGGAAACCCTCTTTTTGAGAAATTTGCTTTTGGGGATTTCAAGCGTATTGGGGCCAACGGTAGAAAAGGAACTATCCTCGTATAAAAACTAGAGAGAATCATTCTCAGAAACCGCTTTGTGATGTGTGCGTTCCCCTCACGGAGTTTAACCTTTCTTTTCATAGAGCAGTTTGGACACACTCTGTTTGTGAAGTCTGCAAGTGGATATTTGGACCTCTTTGAGGATTTCGTTGGAAGCGGGATTTCTTCATCTAATGCTACACAGAAGATTTCTCAGTAACTTCGTTGATTTCTGTGTGTTCAACTAACAGAGTTCAACCTTCCCTTAGACATAGCAGTTTGGCAACCCTCTTTTTGTGGAATTTGCAAGTGGAGATTTCAAGCGCTTTGGGGCCAATGGTAGAAAAGGAAATATCCTCGTATAAAAACTAGAGAGAATCATTCTCAGAAACCACTTTGTGTAGTGTGCGTTCCACTCACAGAGTTCAATCTTTCCTTTCATAGAGCAGTTTGGAAACACTCTGTTTGTGAAGACTGCAAGTGGATATTTGGACCTCTTTGAGGATTTCGTTGGAAACGGGATTTCTTCATCTAATGCTAGAAGGAAGAATTCTCAGAAATTTCTTTGATATGTGTGTGTTCAACTAACAGAGCTGAACCATCCTTTAGACAGAGCAGAATGGAAACCCTCTTTTTGAGGAATTTGCTTGTGGAGATTTCAAGCCTTTTGGGGCCAACGGTAGAAAAGGAAATATCCTCGTATAAAAACTAGAGAGAATCATTCTCAGAAACCACTTTGTGATGTGTGCGTTCCACTCACAGAGTTTAATCTTTCTTTTCATAGAACAGTTTGGAAACACTCTGTTTGTAAAGTCTGCAAGTGGATATTTGGACCTCTTTGAGGATTTCGTTGGAAGCGGGATTTCTTCATCTAATGCTACACAGAAGATTTCTCAGTAACTTCGTTGATTTCTGTGTGTTCAACTAACAGAGTTCAACCTTCCCTTAGACATAGCAGATTGGAAAACCTCTTTTTGTGGAATTTGCAAATGGAGATTTCAAGCGCTTTGGGGTCAACTGTAGAAAAGGAAATATCCTCGTATAAAAACTAGAGAGAATCATTCTCAGAAACCACTTTGTGTAGTGTGTGTTCCACTCACAGAGTTCAATCTTTGCTTTCATACGGCAGTTTGGAAACACTCTGTTTGTGAAGACTGCAAGTGGACATTTGGACCTCTTTGAGGATTTCGTTGGAAACGGGATTTCTTCATCTAATGCTAGAAGGAAGAATTCCCAGAAATTTCTTTGATTTGTCTGTGTTCAGCTAACAGAGCTGAACCATCCTTTAGACAGAGCAGATTGGAAACCCTCTTTTTGAGGAATTTGCTTGTGGAGATTTCAAGCGTTTTGGGGCCAACGGTAGAAAAGGAAATATCCTCGTATAAAAACTAGAGAGAATCATTCTCAGAAACCGCTTTGTGATGTGTGCATTCCCCTCACGGAGTTTAACCTTTCTTTTCATAGAGCAGTTTGGACACACTCTGTTTGTAAAGTCTGCAAGTGGATATTTGGACCTCTTTGAGGATTTCGTTGGAAGCGGGATTTCTTCATGTAATGCTACACAGAAGATTTCTCAGTAACTTCGTTGATTTCTGTGTGTTCAACTAACAGAGTTCAACCTTCCCTTAGACATAGCAGATTGGAAACCCTCTTTTTGTGGAATTTGCAAGTGGAGATTTCAAGCGTTTTGGGGCCAACGGTAGAAAAGGAATTATCCTCGTATAAAAACTAGAGAGAATCATTCTCAGAAACCACTTTGTGATGTGTGCGTTCCCCTCACAGATTTTAACCTTTCTTTTCATAGAGCAGTTTGGACACACTCTGTTTGTGAAGTCTGCAATTGGATATTTGGCCCTCTTGGAGGATTTCATAGGAAGCGGGATTTCTTAATCTAATGCTACACAGAAGATTTCTCAGTAACTTCGTTGATTTCTCTGTATTCAACTAACAGAGTTCAACCTTCCCTTAGAGATAGCAGATTGGAAACCCACTTTTTGCGGAATTTGCAAGTGGAGATTTCAAGCGCTTTGGGGCCAACGGTAGAAAAGGAAATATCCTCGTATAAAAAGTGGAGAGAATCATTCTCAGAAACCACTTTCTGATGTGTGCGTTCCACTCACAGAGTTTAACCTTTCCTTTCATAGAGCAGTTTGGAAACACTCTGTTTGTGAAGACTGCAAGTGGATATTTGGACCTCTTTGAGGATTTCTTTGGAAATGGGATTTCTTCATCTAATGCTAGAAGGAAGAATTCTCAGAAACTTCTTTGATTTGTGCGTGTTCAACTAACAGAGCTGAACCATCCTTTAGACAGAGCAGATTGGAAACCATCTTTTTGAGGAATTTGCTTGTGGAGATTTCAAGCGTTTTGGGGCCAACGGTAGAAAAGGAAATATCCTCGTATAAAAACTAGAGAGAATCATTCTCAGAAACCACTTTGTGATGTGTGCGTTCCACTCACAGAGTTTAATCTTTCTTTTCATAGAACAGTTTGGAAACACTCTGTTTGTAAAGTCTGCAAGTGGATATTTGGACCTCTTTGAGGATTTCGTTGGAAGCGGGATTTCTTCATCTAATGCTACACAGAAGATTTCTCAGTAACTTCGTTGATTTCTGTGTGTTCAACTAACAGAGTTCAACCTTCCCTTAGACATAGCAGATTGGAAAACCTCTTTTTGTGGAATTTGCAAATGGAGATTTCAAGCGCTTTGGGGTCAACTGTAGAAAAGGAAATATCCTCGTATAAAAACTAGAGAGAATCATTCTCAGAAACCACTTTGTGTAGTGTGTGTTCCACTCACAGAGTTCAATCTTTGCTTTCATACGGCAGTTTGGAAACACTCTGTTTGTGAAGACTGCAAGTGGATATTTGGACCTCTTTGAGGATTTCGTTGGAAACGGGATTTCTTCATCTAATGCTAGAAGGAAGAATTCCCAGAAATTTCTTTGATTTGTCTGTGTTCAGCTAACAGAGCTGAACCATCCTTTAGACAGAGCAGATTGGAAACCCTCTTTTTGAGGAATTTGCTTGTGGAGATTTCAAGCGTTTTGGGGCCAACTGTAGAAAAGAAATATCCTGGTATAAAAACTAGAGAGAATCATTCTCAGAAACCACTTTGGATGTGTGCGTTCCACTCACAGAGTTTAACCTTTCTTTTCATAAAACAGTTTGGAAACACTCTGTTTGTAAAGTCTGCAAGTGGATATTTGGACCTCTTTGAGGATTTCGTTGGAAACGGGATTTCTTCATCTAATGCTACACAGAAGATTTCTCAGTAACTTCGTTGATTTGTGTGTGTTCAACTAACAGAGTTCAACCTTCCCTTAGACATAGCAGATTGGAAACCCTCTTTTTGTGGAACTTGCAAGTGGAGATTTCAAGCGTTTTTGGGGCCAACGGTAGAAAAGGAAATATCCTCGTATAAAAAATAGAGAGAATCATTCTCAGAAACCGCTTTGTGATGTGTGCGTTCCACTCACAGAGTTTAACCTTTCCTTTCATAGAGCAGTTTGGACACACTATGTTTGTGAAGTCTGCAAGTGGATATTTGGACCTCTTTGAGGATTTCTTTGGAAGCGGGATTTCATCATCTAATGCTACACAGAAGATTTCTCAGTAACTTCGTTGATTTCTGTGTGTTCAACTAACAGAGCTGAACCATCCTTTAGACAGAGCAGATTGGAAACCCTCTTTTTGAGAAATTTGCTTTTGGGGATTTCAAGCGTATTGGGGCCAACGGTAGAAAAGGAACTATCCTCGTATAAAAACTAGAGAGAATCATTCTCAGAAACCGCTTTGTGATGTGTGCGTTCCCCTCACGGAGTTTAACCTTTCTTTTCATAGAGCAGTTTGGACACACTCTGTTTGTGAAGTCTGCAAGTGGATATTTGGACCTCTTTGAGGATTTCGTTGGAAGCGGGATTTCTTCATCTAATGCTACACAGAAGATTTCTCAGTAACTTCGTTGATTTCTGTGTGTTCAACTAACAGAGTTCAACCTTCCCTTAGACATAGCAGTTTGGAAACCCTCTTTTTGTGGAATTTGCAAGTGGAGATTTCAAGCGCTTTGGGGCCAATGGTAGAAAAGGAAATATCCTCGTATAAAAACTAGAGAGAATCATTCTCAGAAACCACTTTGTGTAGTGTGCGTTCCACTCACAGAGTTCAATCTTTCCTTTCATAGAGCAGTTTGGAAACACTCTGTTTGTGAAGACTGCAAGTGGATATTTGGACCTCTTTGAGGATTTCGTTGGAAACGGGATTTCTTCATCTAATGCTAGAAGGAAGAATTCTCAGAAATTTCTTTGATATGTGTGTGTTCAACTAACAGAGCTGAACCATCCTTTAGACAGAGCAGAATGGAAACCCTCTTTTTGCGGAATTTGCTTGTGGAGATTTCAAGCCTTTTGGGGCCAACGGTAGAAAAGGAAATATCCTCGTATAAAAACTAGAGAGAATCATTCTCAGAAACCACTTTGTGATGTGTGCGTTCCACTCACAGAGTTTAATCTTTCTTTTCATAGAACAGTTTGGAAACACTCTGTTTGTAAAGTCTGCAAGTGGATATTTGGACCTCTTTGAGGATTTCGTTGGAAGCGGGATTTCTTCATCTAATGCTACACAGAAGATTTCTCAGTAACTTCGTTGATTTCTGTGTGTTCAACTAACAGAGTTCAACCTTCCCTTAGACATAGCAGATTGGAAAACCTCTTTTTGTGGAATTTGCAAATGGAGATTTCAAGCGCTTTGGGGTCAACTGTAGAAAAGGAAATATCCTCGTATAAAAACTAGAGAGAATCATTCTCAGAAACCACTTTGTGTAGTGTGTGTTCCACTCACAGAGTTCAATCTTTGCTTTCATACGGCAGTTTGGAAACACTCTGTTTGTGAAGACTGCAAGTGGACATTTGGACCTCTTTGAGGATTTCGTTGGAAACGGGATTTCTTCATCTAATGCTAGAAGGAAGAATTCCCAGAAATTTCTTTGATTTGTCTGTGTTCAGCTAACAGAGCTGAACCATCCTTTAGACAGAGCAGATTGGAAACCCTCTTTTTGAGGAATTTGCTTGTGGAGATTTCAAGCGTTTTGGGGCCAACGGTAGAAAAGGAAATATCCTCGTATAAAAACTAGAGAGAATCATTCTCAGAAACCGCTTTGTGATGTGTGCGTTCCCCTCACGGAGTTTAACCTTTCTTTTCATAGAGCAGTTTGGACACACTCTGTTTGTAAAGTCTGCAAGTGGATATTTGGACCTCTTTGAGGATTTCGTTGGAAGCGGGATTTCTTCATGTAATGCTACACAGAAGATTTCTCAGTAACTTCGTTGATTTCTGTGTGTTCAACTAACAGAGTTCAACCTTCCCTTAGACATAGCAGATTGGAAACCCTCTTTTTGTGGAATTTGCAAGTGGAGATTTCAAGCGTTTTGGGGCCAACGGTAGAAAAGGAATTATCCTCGTATAAAAACTAGAGAGAATCATTCTCAGAAACCACTTTGTGATGTGTGCGTTCCCCTCACAGATTTTAACCTTTCTTTTCATAGAGCAGTTTGGACACACTCTGTTTGTGAAGTCTGCAATTGGATATTTGGCCCTCTTGGAGGATTTCATAGGAAGCGGGATTTCTTAATCTAATGCTACACAGAAGATTTCTCAGTAACTTCGTTGATTTCTCTGTGTTCAACTAACAGAGTTCAACCTTCCCTTAGAGATAGCAGATTGGAAACCCACTTTTTGCGGAATTTGCAAGTGGAGATTTCAAGCGCTTTGGGGCCAACGGTAGAAAAGGAAATATCCTCGTATAAAAAGTGGAGAGAATCATTCTCAGAAACCACTTTCTGATGTGTGCGTTCCACTCACAGAGTTTAACCTTTCCTTTCATAGAGCAGTTTGGAAACACTCTGTTTGTGAAGACTGCAAGTGGATATTTGGACCTCTTTGAGGATTTCTTTGGAAATGGGATTTCTTCATCTAATGCTAGAAGGAAGAATTCTCAGAAACTTCTTTGATTTGTGCGTGTTCAACTAACAGAGCTGAACCATCCTTTAGACAGAGCAGATTGGAAACCATCTTTTTGAGGAATTTGCTTGTGGAGATTTCAAGCGTTTTGGGGCCAACGGTAGAAAAGGAAATATCCTCGTATAAAAACTAGAGAGAATCATTCTCAGAAACCACTTTGTGATGTGTGCGTTCCACTCACAGAGTTTAATCTTTCTTTTCATAGAACAGTTTGGAAACACTCTGTTTGTAAAGTCTGCAAGTGGATATTTGGACCTCTTTGAGGATTTCGTTGGAAGCGGGATTTCTTCATCTAATGCTACACAGAAGATTTCTCAGTAACTTCGTTGATTTCTGTGTGTTCAACTAACAGAGTTCAACCTTCCCTTAGACATAGCAGATTGGAAAACCTCTTTTTGTGGAATTTGCAAATGGAGATTTCAAGCGCTTTGGGGTCAACTGTAGAAAAGGAAATATCCTCGTATAAAAACTAGAGAGAATCATTCTCAGAAACCACTTTGTGTAGTGTGTGTTCCACTCACAGAGTTCAATCTTTGCTTTCATACGGCAGTTTGGAAACACTCTGTTTGTGAAGACTGCAAGTGGATATTTGGACCTCTTTGAGGATTTCGTTGGAAACGGGATTTCTTCATCTAATGCTAGAAGGAAGAATTCCCAGAAATTTCTTTGATTTGTCTGTGTTCAGCTAACAGAGCTGAACCATCCTTTAGACAGAGCAGATTGGAAACCCTCTTTTTGAGGAATTTGCTTGTGGAGATTTCAAGCGTTTTGGGGCCAACTGTAGAAAAGAAATATCCTGGTATAAAAACTAGAGAGAATCATTCTCAGAAACCACTTTGGATGTGTGCGTTCCACTCACAGAGTTTAACCTTTCTTTTCATAAAACAGTTTGGAAACACTCTGTTTGTAAAGTCTGCAAGTGGATATTTGGACCTCTTTGAGGATTTCGTTGGAAACGGGATTTCTTCATCTAATGCTACACAGAAGATTTCTCAGTAACTTCGTTGATTTGTGTGTGTTCAACTAACAGAGTTCAACCTTCCCTTAGACATAGCAGATTGGAAACCCTCTTTTTGTGGAACTTGCAAGTGGAGATTTCAAGCGTTTTTGGGGCCAACGGTAGAAAAGGAAATATCCTCGTATAAAAAATAGAGAGAATCATTCTCAGAAACCGCTTTGTGATGTGTGCGTTCCACTCACAGAGTTTAACCTTTCCTTTCATAGAGCAGTTTGGACACACTATGTTTGTGAAGTCTGCAAGTGGATATTTGGACCTCTTTGAGGATTTCTTTGGAAGCGGGATTTCATCATCTAATGCTACACAGAAGATTTCTCAGTAACTTCGTTGATTTCTGTGTGTTCAACTAACAGAGCTGAACCATCCTTTAGACAGAGCAGATTGGAAACCCTCTTTTTGAGAAATTTGCTTTTGGGGATTTCAAGCGTATTGGGGCCAACGGTAGAAAAGGAACTATCTTCGTATAAAAACTAGAGAGAATCATTCTCAGAAACCGCTTTGTGATGTGTGCGTTCCCCTCACGGAGTTTAACCTTTCTTTTCATAGAGCAGTTTGGACACACTCTGTTTGTGAAGTCTGCAAGTGGATATTTGGACCTCTTTGAGGATTTCGTTGGAAGCGGGATTTCTTCATCTAATGCTACACAGAAGATTTCTCAGTAACTTCGTTGATTTCTGTGTGTTCAACTAACAGAGTTCAACCTTCCCTTAGACACAGCAGTTTGGAAACCCTCTTTTTGTGGAATTTGCAAGTGGAGATTTCAAGCGCTTTGGGGCCAACGGTAGAAAAGGAAATATCCTCGTATAAAAACTAGAGAGAATCATTCTCAGAAACCACTTTGTGTAGTGTGCGTTCCACTCACAGAGTTCAATCTTTCCTTTCATAGAGCAGTTTGGAAACACTCTGTTTGTGAAGACTGCAAGTGGATATTTGGACCTCTTTGAGGATTTCGTTGGAAACGGGATTTCTTCATCTAATGCTAGAAGGAAGATTTCTCAGAAATTTCTTTGATATGTGTGTGTTCAACTAACAGAGCTGAACCATCCTTTAGACAGAGCAGAATGGAAACCCTCTTTTTGAGGAATTTGCTTGTGGAGATTTCAAGCCTTTTGGGGCCAACGGTAGAAAAGGAAATATCCTCGTATAAAAACTAGAGAGAATCATTCTCAGAAACCACTTTGTGATGTGTGCGTTCCACTCACAGAGTTTAATCTTTCTTTTCATAGAACAGTTTGGAAACACTCTGTTTGTAAAGTCTGCAAGTGGATATTTGGACCTCTTTGAGGATTTCGTTGGAAGCGGGATTTCTTCATCTAATGCTACACAGAAGATTTCTCAGTAACTTCGTTGATTTCTGTGTGTTCAACTAACAGAGTTCAACCTTCCCTTAGACATAGCAGATTGGAAAACCTCTTTTTGTGGAATTTGCAAATGGAGATTTCAAGCGCTTTGGGGTCAACTGTAGAAAAGGAAATATCCTCGTATAAAAACTAGAGAGAATCATTCTCAGAAACCACTTTGTGTAGTGTGTGTTCCACTCACAGAGTTCAATCTTTGCTTTCATACGGCAGTTTGGAAACACTCTGTTTGTGAAGACTGCAAGTGGACATTTGGACCTCTTTGAGGATTTCGTTGGAAACGGGATTTCTTCATCTAATGCTAGAAGGAAGAATTCCCAGAAATTTCTTTGATTTGTCTGTGTTCAGCTAACAGAGCTGAACCATCCTTTAGACAGAGCAGATTGGAAACCCTCTTTTTGAGAAATTTGCTTGTGGAGATTTCAAGCGTTTTGGGGCCAACGGTAGAAAAGGAAATATCCTCGTATAAAAACTAGAGAGAATCATTCTCAGAAACCGCTTTGTGATGTGTGCGTTCCCCTCACGGAGTTTAACCTTTCTTTTCATAGAGCAGTTTGGACACACTCTGTTTGTAAAGTCTGCAAGTGGATATTTGGACCTCTTTGAGGATTTCGTTGGAAGCGGGATTTCTTCATGTAATGCTACACAGAAGATTTCTCAGTAACTTCGTTGATTTGTGTGTGTTCAACTAACAGAGTTCAACCTTCCCTTAGACATAGCAGATTGGAAACCCTCTTTTTGTGGAATTTGCAAGTGGAGATTTCAAGCGTTTTGGGGCCAACGGTAGAAAAGGAATTATCCTCGTATAAAAACTAGAGAGAATCATTCTCAGAAACCACTTTGTGATGTGTGCGTTCCCCTCACAGATTTTAACCTTTCTTTTCATAGAGCAGTTTGGACACACTCTGTTTGTGAAGTCTGCAATTGGATATTTGGCCCTCTTGGAGGATTTCATAGGAAGCGGGATTTCTTCATCTAATGCTACACAGAAGATTTCTCAGTAACTTCGTTGATTTCTCTGTGTTCAACTAACAGAGTTCAACCTTCCCTTAGAGATAGCAGATTGGAAACCCACTTTTTGCGGAATTTGCAAGTGGAGATTTCAAGCGCTTTGGGGCCAACGGTAGAAAAGGAAATATCCTCGTATAAAAAGTGGAGAGAATCATTCTCAGAAACCACTTTCTGATGTGTGCGTTCCACTCACAGAGTTTAACCTTTCCTTTCATAGAGCAGTTTGGAAACACTCTGTTTGTGAAGACTGCAAGTGGATATTTGGACCTCTTTGAGGATTTCTTTGGAAATGGGATTTCTTCATCTAATGCTAGAAGGAAGATTCTCAGAAACTTCTTTGATTTGTGCGTGTTCAACTAACAGAGCTGAACCATCCTTTAGACAGAGCAGATTGGAAACCATCTTTTTGAGGGATTTGCTTGTGGAGATTTCAAGCGTTTTGGGGCCAACGGTAGAAAAGGAAATATCCTCGTATAAAAACTAGAGTGAATCATTTTCAGAAACCACTTTGTGTTGTGCGCGTTCCACTCACAGAGTTTAACCTTTCTTTTCATTGAGCAGTTTGGAAACACTCTGTTTGTAAAGTCTGCAAGTGGATATTTGGACCTCTTTGAGGATTTCGTTGGAAGCGGGATTTCTTCATCTAATGCTACACAGAAGATTTCTCAGTAACTTCGTTGATTTGTGTGTGTTCAACTAACAGAGTTCAACCTTCCCTTAGAGATAGCAGCTTGGAAACCCTCTTTTTGTGGAATTTGCAAGTGGAGATTTCAAGCGCTTTGGGGCCAACGGTAGAAAAGGAAATATCTTCGTATAAAAACTTGAGAGAACCATTCTCAGAAACCACTTTGTGTTGTGCGCATTCCACTCACAGAGTTTAACCTTTCTTTTCATAGAGCAGTTTGGAAACACTCTGTTTGTGAAGTCTGCAAGTGGATATTTGGACCTCTTTGAGGATTTCGTTGGAATCGGGATTTCTTCATCTAATGCTAGAAGGAAGAATTCTCAGAAACTTCTGTGATATGTGTGTGTTCAACTAACAGAGCTGAACCATCCTTTAGACAGAGCAGAATGGAAACCCTCTTTTTGAGGAATTTGCTTGTGGAGATTTCAAGCCTTTTGGGGCCAACGGTAGAAAAGGAAATATCCTCGTATAAAAACTAGAGAGAATCATTCTCAGAAACCACTTTGTGATGTGTGCGTTCCACTCACAGAGTTTAACCTTTCTTTTCATAGAACAGTTTGGAAACACTCTGTTTGTAAAGTCTGCAAGTGGATATTTGGACCTCTTTGAGGATTTCGTTGGAAGCGGGATTTCTTCATCTAATGCTACACAGAAGATTTCTCAGTAACTTCGTTGATTTCTGTGTGTTCAACTAACAGAGTTCAACCTTCCCTTAGACATAGCAGTTTGGAAACCCTCTTTTTGTGGAATTTGCAAGTGGAGATTTCAAGCGCTTTGGGGCCAACGGTAGAAAAGGAAATATCCTCGTATAAAAACTAGAGAGAATCATTCTCAGAAACCACTTTGTGTAGTGTGCGTTCCACTCACAGAGTTCAATCTTTGCTTTCATACGGCAGTTTGGAAACACTCTGTTTGTGAAGACTGCAAGTGGATATTTGGACCTCTTTGAGGATTTCGTTGGATACGGGATTTCTTCATCTAATGCTAGAAGGAAGAATTCCCAGAAATTCCTTTGATTTGTGTGTGTTCAGCTAACAGAGCTGAACCATCCTTTAGACAGAGCAGATTGGAAACCCTCTTTTTGAGGAATTTGCTTGTGGAGATTACAAGCGTTTTGGGGCCAACGGTAGAAAAGGAAATATCCTCGTATAAAAACTAGAGAGAATCATTCTCAGAAACCACTTTGTGATGTGTGCGTTCCACTCACATAGTTTAACCTTTCTTTTCATAGAACAGTTTGGAAACACTCTGTTTGTAAAGTCTGCAAGTGGATATTTGGACCCCTTTGAGGATTTCGTTGGAAGCGGGATTTCTTCATCTAATGCTACACAGAAGATTTCTCAGTAACTTCGTTGATTTGTGTGTGTTCAAATAACAGAGTTCAACCTTCCCTTAGAGATAGCAGCTTGGAAACTCTCTTTTTGTGGAATTTGCAAGTGGAGATTTCAAGCGCTTTGGGGCCAACGGTAGAAAAGGAAATATCTTCGTATAAAAACTACAGAGAACCATTCTCAGAAACCACTTTGTGTTGTGCGCGTTCCACTCACAGAGTTTAACCTTTCTTTTCATAGAGCAGTTTGGAAACACTCTGTTTGTGAAGTCTGCAAGTGGATATTTGGACCTCTTTGAGGATTTCGTTGGAATCGGGATTTCTTCATCTAATGCTAGAAGGAAGAATTCTCAGAAATTTCTTTGATATGTGTGTGTTCAACTAACAGAGCTGAACCATCCTTTAGACAGAGCAGAATGGAAACCCTCTTTTTGAGGAATTTGCTTGTGGAGATTTCAAGCCTTTTGGGGCCAACGGTAGAAAAGGAAATATCCTCGTATAAAAACTAGAGAGAATCATTCTCAGAAACCGCTTTGGGATGTGTGCGTTCCACTCACAGAGTTTAACCTTTCCTTTCATAGAGCAGTTTGGACACACTATGTTTGTGAAGTCTGCAAGTGGATATTTGGACCTCTTTGAGGATTTCTTTGGAAGCGGGATTTCATCATCTAATGCTACACAGAAGATTTCTCAGTAACTTCGTTGATTTCTGTGTGTTCAACTAACAGAGCTGAACCATCCTTTAGACAGAGCAGATTGGAAACCCTCTTTTTGAGAAATTTGCTTTTGGGGATTTCAAGCGTATTGGGGCCAACGGTAGAAAAGGAACTATCTTCGTATAAAAACTAGAGAGAATCATTCTCAGAAACCGCTTTGTGATGTGTGCGTTCCCCTCACGGAGTTTAACCTTTCTTTTCATAGAGCAGTTTGGACACACTCTGTTTGTGAAGTCTGCAAGTGGATATTTGGACCTCTTTGAGGATTTCGTTGGAAGCGGGATTTCTTCATCTAATGCTACACAGAAGATTTCTCAGTAACTTCGTTGATTTCTCTGTGTTCAACTAACAGAGTTCAACCTTCCCTTAGACATAGCAGTTTGGAAACCCTCTTTTTGTGGAATTTGCAAGTGGAGATTTCAAGCGCTTTGGGGCCAACGGTAGAAAAGGAAATATCCTCGTATAAAAACTAGAGAGAATCATTCTCAGAAACCACTTTGTGTAGTGTGCGTTCCACTCACAGAGTTCAATCTTTCCTTTCATAGAGCAGTTTGGAAACACTCTGTTTGTGAAGACTGCAAGTGGATATTTGGACCTCTTTGAGGATTTCGTTGGAAACGGGATTTCTTCATCTAATGCTAGAAGGAAGATTTCTCAGAAATTTCTTTGATATGTGTGTGTTCAACTAACAGAGCTGAACCATCCTTTAGACAGAGCAGAATGGAAACCCTCTTTTTGAGGAATTTGCTTGTGGAGATTTCAAGCCTTTTGGGGCCAACGGTAGAAAAGGAAATATCCTCGTATAAAAACTAGAGAGAATCATTCTCAGAAACCACTTTGTGATGTGTGCGTTCCACTCACAGAGTTTAATCTTTCTTTTCATAGAACAGTTTGGAAACACTCTGTTTGTAAAGTCTGCAAGTGGATATTTGGACCTCTTTGAGGATTTCGTTGGAAGCGGGATTTCTTCATCTAATGCTACACAGAAGATTTCTCAGTAACTTCGTTGATTTCTGTGTGTTCAACTAACAGAGTTCAACCTTCCCTTAGACATAGCAGATTGGAAAACCTCTTTTTGTGGAATTTGCAAATGGAGATTTCAAGCGCTTTGGGGTCAACTGTAGAAAAGGAAATATCCTCGTATAAAAACTAGAGAGAATCATTCTCAGAAACCACTTTGTGTAGTGTGTGTTCCACTCACAGAGTTCAATCTTTGCTTTCATACGGCAGTTTGGAAACACTCTGTTTGTGAAGACTGCAAGTGGACATTTGGACCTCTTTGAGGATTTCGTTGGAAACGGGATTTCTTCATCTAATGCTAGAAGGAAGAATTCCCAGAAATTTCTTTGATTTGTCTGTGTTCAGCTAACAGAGCTGAACCATCCTTTAGACAGAGCAGATTGGAAACCCTCTTTTTGAGAAATTTGCTTGTGGAGATTTCAAGCGTTTTGGGGCCAACGGTAGAAAAGGAAATATCCTCGTATAAAAACTAGAGAGAATCATTCTCAGAAACCGCTTTGTGATGTGTGCGTTCCCCTCACGGAGTTTAACCTTTCTTTTCATAGAGCAGTTTGGACACACTCTGTTTGTAAAGTCTGCAAGTGGATATTTGGACCTCTTTGAGGATTTCGTTGGAAGCGGGATTTCTTCATGTAATGCTACACAGAAGATTTCTCAGTAACTTCGTTGATTTGTGTGTGTTCAACTAACAGAGTTCAACCTTCCCTTAGACATAGCAGATTGGAAACCCTCTTTTTGTGGAATTTGCAAGTGGAGATTTCAAGCGTTTTGGGGCCAACGGTAGAAAAGGAATTATCCTCGTATAAAAACTAGAGAGAATCATTCTCAGAAACCACTTTGTGATGTGTGCGTTCCCCTCACAGATTTTAACCTTTCTTTTCATAGAGCAGTTTGGACACACTCTGTTTGTGAAGTCTGCAATTGGATATTTGGCCCTCTTGGAGGATTTCATAGGAAGCGGGATTTCTTCATCTAATGCTACACAGAAGATTTCTCAGTAACTTCGTTGATTTCTCTGTGTTCAACTAACAGAGTTCAACCTTCCCTTAGAGATAGCAGATTGGAAACCCACTTTTTGCGGAATTTGCAAGTGGAGATTTCAAGCGCTTTGGGGCCAACGGTAGAAAAGGAAATATCCTCGTATAAAAAGTGGAGAGAATCATTCTCAGAAACCACTTTCTGATGTGTGCGTTCCACTCACAGAGTTTAACCTTTCCTTTCATAGAGCAGTTTGGAAACACTCTGTTTGTGAAGACTGCAAGTGGATATTTGGACCTCTTTGAGGATTTCTTTGGAAATGGGATTTCTTCATCTAATGCTAGAAGGAAGAATTCTCAGAAACTTCTTTGATTTGTGCGTGTTCAACTAACAGAGCTGAACCATCCTTTAGACAGAGCAGATTGGAAACCATCTTTTTGAGGGATTTGCTTGTGGAGATTTCAAGCGTTTTGGGGCCAACGGTAGAAAAGGAAATATCCTCGTATAAAAACTAGAGTGAATCATTTTCAGAAACCACTTTGTGTTGTGCGCGTTCCACTCACAGAGTTTAACCTTTCTTTTCATTGAGCAGTTTGGAAACACTCTGTTTGTAAAGTCTGCAAGTGGATATTTGGACCTCTTTGAGGATTTCGTTGGAAGCGGGATTTCTTCATCTAATGCTACACAGAAGATTTCTCAGTAACTTCGTTGATTTGTGTGTGTTCAACTAACAGAGTTCAACCTTCCCTTAGAGATAGCAGCTTGGAAACCCTCTTTTTGTGGAATTTGCAAGTGGAGATTTCAAGCGCTTTGGGGCCAACGGTAGAAAAGGAAATATCTTCGTATAAAAACTTGAGAGAACCATTCTCAGAAACCACTTTGTGTTGTGCGCATTCCACTCACAGAGTTTAACCTTTCTTTTCATAGAGCAGTTTGGAAACACTCTGTTTGTGAAGTCTGCAAGTGGATATTTGGACCTCTTTGAGGATTTCGTTGGAATCGGGATTTCTTCATCTAATGCTAGAAGGAAGAATTCTCAGAAACTTCTTTGATATGTGTGTGTTCAACTAACAGAGCTGAACCATCCTTTAGACAGAGCAGAATGGAAACCCTCTTTTTGAGGAATTTGCTTGTGGAGATTTCAAGCCTTTTGGGGCCAACGGTAGAAAAGGAAATATCCTCGTATAAAAACTAGAGAGAATCATTCTCAGAAACCACTTTGTGATGTGTGCGTTCCACTCACAGAGTTTAACCTTTCTTTTCATAGAACAGTTTGGAAACACTCTGTTTGTAAAGTCTGCAAGTGGATATTTGGACCTCTTTGAGGATTTCGTTGGAAGCGGGATTTCTTCATCTAATGCTACACAGAAGATTTCTCAGTAACTTCGTTGATTTCTGTGTGTTCAACTAACAGAGTTCAACCTTCCCTTAGACATAGCAGTTTGGAAACCCTCTTTTTGTGGAATTTGCAAGTGGAGATTTCAAGCGCTTTGGGGCCAACGGTAGAAAAGGAAATATCCTCGTATAAAAACTAGAGAGAATCATTCTCAGAAACCACTTTGTGTAGTGTGCGTTCCACTCACAGAGTTCAATCTTTCCTTTCATAGAGCAGTTTGGAAACACTCTGTTTGTGAAGACTGCAAGTGGATATTTGGACCTCTTTGAGGATTTCGTTGGATACGGGATTTCTTCATCTAATGCTAGAAGGAAGAATTCCCAGAAATTCCTTTGATTTGTGTGTGTTCAGCTAACAGAGCTGAACCATCCTTTAGACAGAGCAGATTGGAAACCCTCTTTTTGAGGAATTTGCTTGTGGAGATTACAAGCGTTTTGGGGCCAACGGTAGAAAAGGAAATATCCTCGTATAAAAACTAGAGAGAATCATTCTCAGAAACCACTTTGTGATGTGTGCGTTCCACTCACATAGTTTAACCTTTCTTTTCATAGAACAGTTTGGAAACACTCTGTTTGTAAAGTCTGCAAGTGGATATTTGGACCTCTTTGAGGATTTCGTTGGAAGCGGGATTTCTTCATCTAATGCTACACAGAAGATTTCTCAGTAACTTCGTTGATTTGTGTGTGTTCAAATAACAGAGTTCAACCTTCCCTTAGAGATAGCAGCTTGGAAACTCTCTTTTTGTGGAATTTGCAAGTGGAGATTTCAAGCGCTTTGGGGCCAACGGTAGAAAAGGAAATATCTTCGTATAAAAACTACAGAGAACCATTCTCAGAAACCACTTTGTGTTGTGCGCGTTCCACTCACAGAGTTTAACCTTTCTTTTCATAGAGCAGTTTGGAAACACTCTGTTTGTGAAGTCTGCAAGTGGATATTTGGACCTCTTTGAGGATTTCGTTGGAATCGGGATTTCTTCATCTAATGCTAGAAGGAAGAATTCTCAGAAATTTCTTTGATATGTGTGTGTTCAACTAACAGAGCTGAACCATCCTTTAGACAGAGCAGAATGGAAACCCTCTTTTTGAGGAATTTGCTTGTGGAGATTTCAAGCCTTTTGGGGCCAACGGTAGAAAAGGAAATATCCTCGTATAAAAACTAGAGAGAATCATTCTCAGAAACCGCTTTGGGATGTGTGCGTTCCACTCACAGAGTTTAACCTTTCCTTTCATAGAGCAGTTTGGACACACTATGTTTGTGAAGTCTGCAAGTGGATATTTGGACCTCTTTGAGGATTTCTTTGGAAGCGGGATTTCATCATCTAATGCTACACAGAAGATTTCTCAGTAACTTCGTTGATTTCTGTGTGTTCAACTAACAGAGCTGAACCATCCTTTAGACAGAGCAGATTGGAAACCCTCTTTTTGAGAAATTTGCTTTTGGGGATTTCAAGCGTTTTGGGGCCAACGGTAGAAAAGGAAATATCCTCGTATAAAAACTAGAGAGAATCATTCTCAGAAACCGCTTTGTGATGTGTGCGTTCCCCTCACGGAGTTTAACCTTTCTTTTCATAGAGCAGTTTGGACACACTCTGTTTGTAAAGTCTGCAAGTGGATATTTGGACCTCTTTGAGGATTTCGTTGGAAGCGGGATTTCTTCATCTAATGCTACACAGAAGATTTCTCAGTAACTTCGTTGATTTCTGTGTGTTCAACTAACAGAGTTCAACCTTCCCTTAGACATAGCAGTTTGGAAACCCTCTTTTTGTGGAATTTGCAAGTGGAGATTTCAAGCGCTTTGGGGCCAACGGTAGAAAAGGAAATATCCTCGTATAAAAACTAGAGAGAATCATTCTCAGAAACCACTTTGTGTAGTGTGCGTTCCACTCACAGAGTTCAATCTTTCCTTTCATAGAGCAGTTTGGAAACACTCTGTTTGTGAAGACTGCAAGTGGATATTTGGACCTCTTTGAGGATTTCGTTGGATACGGGATTTCTTCATCTAATGCTAGAAGGAAGAATTCCCAGAAATTCCTTTGATTTGTGTGTGTTCAGCTAACAGAGCTGAACCATCCTTTAGACAGAGCAGATTGGAAACCCTCTTTTTGAGGAATTTGCTTGTGGAGATTACAAGCGTTTTGGGGCCAACGGTAGAAAAGGAAATATCCTCGTATAAAAACTAGAGAGAATCATTCTCAGAAACCACTTTGTGATGTGTGCGTTCCACTCACAGAGTTTAACCTTTCTTTTCATAGAACAGTTTGGAAACACTCTGTTTGTAAAGTCTGCAAGTGGATATTTGGACCTCTTTGAGGATTTCGTTGGAAGCGGGATTTCTTCATCTAATGCTACACAGAAGATTTCTCAGTAACTTCGTTGATTTCTGTGTGTTCAACTAACAGAGTTCAACCTTCCCTTAGACATAGCAGATTGGAAAACCTCTTTTTGTGGAATTTGCAAATGGAGATTTCAAGCGCTTTGGGGTCAACTGTAGAAAAGGAAATATCCTCGTATAAAAACTAGAGAGAATCATTCTCAGAAACCACTTTGTGTAGTGTGTGTTCCACTCACAGAGTTCAATCTTTGCTTTCATACGGCAGTTTGGAAACACTCTGTTTGTGAAGACTGCAAGTGGACATTTGGACCTCTTTGAGGATTTCGTTGGAAACGGGATTTCTTCATCTAATGCTAGAAGGAAGAATTCCCAGAAATTTCTTTGATTTGTCTGTGTTCAGCTAACAGAGCTGAACCATCCTTTAGACAGAGCAGATTGGAAACCCTCTTTTTGAGGAATTTGCTTGTGGAGATTTCAAGCGTTTTGGGGCCAACGGTAGAAAAGGAAATATCGTCGTATAAAAACTAGAGAGAATCATTCTCAGAAACCGCTTTGTGATGTGTGCGTTCCCCTCACGGAGTTTAACCTTTCTTTTCATAGAGCAGTTTGGACACACTCTGTTTGTAAAGTCTGCAAGTGGATATTTGGACCTCTTTGAGGATTTCGTTGGAAGCGGGATTTCTTCATGTAATGCTACACAGAAGATTTCTCAGTAACTTCGTTGATTTGTGTGTGTTCAACTAACAAAGTTCAACCTTCCCTTAGACATAGCAGATTGGAAACCCTCTTTTTGTGGAATTTGCAAGTGGAGATTTCAAGCGTTTTGGGGCCAACGGTAGAAAAGGAATTATCCTCGTATTAAAACTAGAGAGAATCATTCTCAGAAACCACTTTGTGATGTGTGCGTTCCCCTCACAGATTTTAACCTTTCTTTTCATAGAGCAGTTTGGACACACTCTGTTTGTGAAGTCTGCAATTGGATATTTGGCCCTCTTGGAGGATTTCATAGGAAGCGGGATTTCTTCATCTAATGCTACACAGAAGATTTCTCAGTAACTTCGTTGATTTCTCTGTGTTCAACTAACAGAGTTCAACCTTCCCTTAGAGATAGCAGATTGGAAACCCACTTTTTGCGGAATTTGCAAGTGGAGATTTCAAGCGCTTTGGGGCCAACGGTAGAAAAGGAAATATCCTCGTATAAAAAGTGGAGAGAATCATTCTCAGAAACCACTTTCTGATGTGTGCGTTCCACTCACAGAGTTTAACCTTTCCTTTCATAGAGCAGTTTGGAAACACTCTGTTTGTGAAGACTGCAAGTGGATATTTGGACCTCTTTGAGGATTTCTTTGGAAATGGGATTTCTTCATCTAATGCTAGAAGGAAGAATTCTTAGAAACTTCTTTGATTTGTGCGTGTTCAACTAACAGAGCTGAACCATCCTTTAGACAGAGCAGATTGGAAACCATCTTTTTGAGGAATTTGCTTGTGGAGATTTCAAGCGTTTTGGGGCCAACGGTAGAAAAGGAAATATCCTCGTATAAAAACTAGAGTGAATCATTTTCAGAAACCACTTTGTGTTGTGCGCGTTCCACTCACAGAGTTTAACCTTTCTTTTCATTGAGCAGTTTGGAAACACTCTGTTTGTAAAGTCTGCAAGTGGATATTTGGACCTCTTTGAGGATTTCGTTGGAAGCGGGATTTCTTCATCTAATGCTACACAGAAGATTTCTCAGTAACTTCGTTGATTTGTGTGTGTTCAACTAACAGAGTTCAACCTTCCCTTAGAGATAGCAGCTTGGAAACCCTCTTTTTGAGGAATTTGCAAGTGGAGATTTCAAGCGCTTTGGGGCCAACGGTAGAAAAGGAAATATCTTCGTATAAAAACTTGAGAGAACCATTCTCAGAAACCACTTTGTGTTGTGCGCATTCCACTCACAGAGTTTAACCTTTCTTTTCATAGAGCAGTTTGGAAACACTCTGTTTGTGAAGTCTGCAAGTGGATATTTGGACCTCTTTGAGGATTTCGTTGGAATCGGGATTTCTTCATCTAATGCTAGAAGGAAGAATTCTCAGAAACTTCTTTGATATGTGTGTGTTCAACTAACAGAGCTGAACCATCCTTTAGACAGAGCAGAATGGAAACCCTCTTTTTGAGGAATTTGCTTGTGGAGATTTCAAGCCTTTTGGGGCCAACGGTAGAAAAGGAAATATCCTCGTATAAAAACTAGAGAGAATCATTCTCAGAAACCACTTTGTGATGTGTGCGTTCCACTCACAGAGTTTAATCTTTCTTTTCATAGAACAGTTTGGAAACACTCTGTTTGTAAAGTCTGCAAGTGGATATTTGGACCTCTTTGAGGATTTCGTTGGAAGCGGGATTTCTTCATCTAATGCTACACAGAAGATTTCTCAGTAACTTCGTTGATTTCTGTGTGTTCAACTAACAGAGTTCAACCTTCCCTTAGACATAGCAGTTTGGAAACCCTCTTTTTGTGGAATTTGCAAGTGGAGATTTCAAGCGCTTTGGGGCCAACGGTAGAAAAGGAAATATCCTCGTATAAAAACTAGAGAGAATCATTCTCAGAAACCACTTTGTGTAGTGTGCGTTCCACTCACAGAGTTCAATCTTTCCTTTCATAGAGCAGTTTGGAAACACTCTGTTTGTGAAGACTGCAAGTGGATATTTGGACCTCTTTGAGGATTTCGTTGGATACGGGATTTCTTCATCTAATGCTAGAAGGAAGAATTCCCAGAAATTCCTTTGATTTGTGTGTGTTCAGCTAACAGAGCTGAACCATCCTTTAGACAGAGCAGATTGGAAACCCTCTTTTTGAGGAATTTGCTTGTGGAGATTACAAGCGTTTTGGGGCCAACGGTAGAAAAGGAAATATCCTCGTATAAAAACTAGAAAGAATCATTCTCAGAAACCACTTTGTGATGTGTGCGTTCCACTCACAGAGTTTAACCTTTCTTTTCATAGAACAGTTTGGAAACACTCTGTTTGTAAAGTCTGCAAGTGGATATTTGGACCTCTTTGAGGATTTCGTTGGAAGCGGGATTTCTTCATCTAATGCTACACAGAAGATTTCTCAGTAACTTCGTTGATTTGTGTGTGTTCAAATAACAGAGTTCAACCTTCCCTTAGAGATAGCAGCTTGGAAACCCTCTTTTTGTGGAATTTGCAAGTGGAGATTTCAAGCGCTTTGGGGCCAACGGTAGAAAAGGAAATATCTTCGTATAAAAACTACAGAGAACCATTCTCAGAAACCACTTTGTGTTGTGCGCGTTCCACTCACAGAGTTTAACCTTTCTTTTCATAGAGCAGTTTGGAAACACTCTGTTTGTGAAGTCTGCAAGTGGATATTTGGACCTCTTTGAGGATTTCGTTGGAATCGGGATTTCTTCATCTAATGCTAGAAGGAAGAATTCTCAGAAATTTCTTTGATATGTGTGTGTTCAACTAACAGAGCTGAACCATCCTTTAGACAGAGCAGAATGGAAACCCTCTTTTTGAGGAATTTGCTTGTGGAGATTTCAAGCCTTTTGGGGCCAACGGTAGAAAAGGAAATATCCTCGTATAAAAACTAGAGAGAATCATTCTCAGAAACCGCTTTGGGATGTGTGCGTTCCACTCACAGAGTTTAACCTTTCCTTTCATAGAGCAGTTTGGACACACTATGTTTGTGAAGTCTGCAAGTGGATATTTGGACCTCTTTGAGGATTTCTTTGGAAGCGGGATTTCATCATCTAATGCTACACAGAAGATTTCTCAGTAACTTCGTTGATTTCTGTGTGTTCAACTAACAGAGCTGAACCATCCTTTAGACAGAGCAGATTGGAAACCCTCTTTTTGAGAAATTTGCTTTTGGGGATTTCAAGCGTTTTGGGGCCAACGGTAGAAAAGGAAATATCCTCGTATAAAAACTAGAGAGAATCATTCTCAGAAACCGCTTTGTGATGTGTGCGTTCCCCTCACGGAGTTTAACCTTTCTTTTCATAGAGCAGTTTGGACACACTCTGTTTGTGAAGTCTGCAAGTGGATATTTGGACCTCTTTGAGGATTTCGTTGGAAGCGGGATTTCTTCATCTAATGCTACACAGAAGATTTCTCAGTAACTTCGTTGATTTCTCTGTGTTCAACTAACAGAGTTCAACCTTCCCTTAGACATAGCAGATTGGAAACCCTCTTTTTGTGGAATTTGCAAGTGGAGATTTCAAGCGCTTTGGGGCCAACGGTAGAAAAGGAAATATCCTCGTATAAAAACTGGAGAGAATCATTCTCAGAAAACACTTTGTGATGTGTGCGTTCCACTCACAGAGTTTAACCTTTCCTTTCATAGAGCAGTTTGGAAACACTCTGTTTGTGAAGACTGCAAGTGGATATTTGGACCTCTTTGAGGGTTTCGTTGGAAACGGGATTTCTTCATCTAATGCTAGAAGGAAGAATTCTCAGAAACTTCTTTGATTTGTGTGTGTTCAACTAACGGAGCTGAACCATCCTTTAGACAGAGCAGATTGGAAACCCTCTTTTTGAGGAATTTGCTTGTGGAGATTACAAGCGTTTTGGGGCCAACGGTAGAAAAGGAAATATCCTCGTATAAAAACTAGAGAGAATCATTCTCAGAAACCACTTTGTGATGTGTGCGTTCCACTCACAGAGTTTAACCTTTCTTTTCATAGAACAGTTTGGAAACACTCTGTTTGTAAACTCTGCAAGTGGATATTTGGACCTCTTTGAGGATTTCGTTGGAAGCGGGATTTCTTCATCTAATGCTACACAGAAGATTTCTCAGTAACTTCGTTGATTTGTGTGTGTTCAAATAACAGAGTTCAACCTTCCCTTAGAGATAGCAGCTTGGAAACCCTCTTTTTGTGGAATTTGCAAGTGGAGATTTCAAGCGCTTTGGGGCCAACGGTAGAAAAGGAAATATCTTCGTATAAAAACTACAGAGAACCATTCTCAGAAACCACTTTGTGTTGTGCGCGTTCCACTCACAGAGTTTAACCTTTCTTTTCATAGAGCAGTTTGGAAACACTCTGTTTGTGAAGTCTGCATGTGGATATTTGGACCTCTTTGAGGATTTCGTTGGAATCGGGATTTCTTCATCTAATGCTAGAAGGAAGAATTCTCAGAAATTTCTTTGATATGTGTGTGTTCAACTAACAGAGCTGAACCATCCTTTAGACAGAGCAGAATGGAAACCCTCTTTTTGAGGAATTTGCTTGTGGAGATTTCAAGCCTTTTGGGGCCAACGGTAGAAAAGGAAATATCCTCGTATAAAAACTAGAGAGAATCATTCTCAGAAACCGCTTTGGGATGTGTGCGTTCCACTCACAGAGTTTAACCTTTCCTTTCATAGAGCAGTTTGGACACACCATGTTTGTGAAGTCTGCAAGTGGATATTTGGACCTCTTTGAGGATTTCTTTGGAAGCGGGATTTCATCATCTAATGCTACACAGAAGATTTCTCAGTAACTTCGTTGATTTCTGTGTGTTCAACTAACAGAGCTGAACCATCCTTTAGACAGAGCAGATTGGAAACCCTCTTTTTGAGAAATTTGCTTTTGGGGATTTCAAGCGTTTTGGGGCCAACGGTAGGAAAGGAAATATCCTCGTATAAAAACTAGAGAGAATCATTCTCAGAAACCGCTTTGTGATGTGTGCGTTCCCCTCACGGAGTTTAACCTTTCTTTTCATAGAGCAGTTTGGACACACTCTGTTTGTGAAGTCTGCAAGTGGATATTTGGACCTCTTTGAGGATTTCGTTGGAAGCGGGATTTCTTCATCTAATGCTACACAGAAGATTTCTCAGTAACTTCGTTGATTTCTCTGTGTTCAACTAACAGAGTTCAACCTTCCCTTAGACATAGCAGATTGGAAACCCTCTTTTTGTGGAATTTGCAAGTGGAGATTTCAAGCGCTTTGGGGCCAACGGTAGAAAAGGAAATATCCTCGTATAAAAACTGGAGAGAATCATTCTCAGAAAACACTTTGTGATGTGTGCGTTCCACTCACAGAGTTTAACCTTTCCTTTCATAGAGCAGTTTGGAAACACTCTGTTTGTGAAGACTGCAAGTGGATATTTGGACCTCTTTGAGGGTTTCGTTGGAAACGGGATTTCTTCATCTAATGCTAGAAGGAAGAATTCTCAGAAACTTCTTTGATTTGTGTGTGTTCAACTAACGGAGCTGAACCATCCTTTAGACAGAGCAGATTGGAAACCCTCTTTTTGAGGAATTTGCTTGTGGAGATTACAAGCGTTTTGGGGCCAACGGTAGAAAAGGAAATATCCTCGTATAAAAACTAGAGAGAATCATTCTCAGAAACCACTTTGTGATGTGTGCGTTCCACTCACAGAGTTTAACCTTTCTTTTCATAGAACAGTTTGGAAACACTCTGTTTGTAAAGTCTGCAAGTGGATATTTGGACCTCTTTGAGGATTTCGTTGGAAGCGGGATTTCTTCATCTAATGCTACACAGAAGATTTCTCAGTAACTTCGTTGATTTCTGTGTGTTCAACTAACAGAGTTCAACCTTCCCTTAGACATAGCAGTTTGGAAACCCTCTTTTTGTGGAATTTGCAAGTGGAGATTTCAAGCGCTTTGGGGCCAACGGTAGAAAAGGAAATATCCTCGTATAAAAACTAGAGAGAATCATTCTCAGAAACCACTTTGTGTAGTGTGCGTTCCACTCACAGAGTTCAATCTTTCCTTTCATAGAGCAGTTTGGAAACACTCTGTTTGTGAAGACTGCAAGTGGATATTTGGACCTCTTTGAGGATTTCGTTGGATACGGGATTTCTTCATCTAATGCTAGAAGGAAGAACTCCCAGAAATTCCTTTGATTTGTGTGTGTTCAGCTAACAGAGCTGAACCATCCTTTAGACAGAGCAGATTGGAAACCCTCTTTTTGAGGAATTTGCTTGTGGAGATTACAAGCGTTTTGGGGCCAACGGTAGAAAAGGAAATATCCTCGTATAAAAACTAGAGAGAATCATTCTCAGAAACCACTTTGTGATGTGTGCGTTCCACTCACAGAGTTTAACCTTTCTTTTCATAGAACAGTTTGGAAACACTCTGTTTGTAAAGTCTGCAAGTGGATATTTGGACCTCTTTGAGGATTTCGTTGGAAGCGGGATTTCTTCATCTAATGCTACACAGAAGATTTCTCAGTAACTTCGTTGATTTCTGTGTGTTCAACTAACAGAGTTCAACCTTCCCTTAGACATAGCAGATTGGAAAACCTCTTTTTGTGGAATTTGCAAATGGAGATTTCAAGCGCTTTGGGGTCAACTGTAGAAAAGGAAATATCCTCGTATAAAAACTAGAGAGAATCATTCTCAGAAACCACTTTGTGTAGTGTGTGTTCCACTCACAGAGTTCAATCTTTGCTTTCATACGGCAGTTTGGAAACACTCTGTTTGTGAAGACTGCAAGTGGACATTTGGACCTCTTTGAGGATTTCGTTGGAAACGGGATTTCTTCATCTAATGCTAGAAGGAAGAATTCCCAGAAATTTCTTTGATTTGTCTGTGTTCAGCTAACAGAGCTGAACCATCCTTTAGACAGAGCAGATTGGAAACCCTCTTTTTGAGGAATTTGCTTGTGGAGATTTCAAGCGTTTTGGGGCCAACGGTAGAAAAGGAAATATCCTCGTATAAAAACTAGAGAGAATCATTCTCAGAAACCGCTTTGAGATGTGTGCGTTCCCCTCACGGAGTTTAACCTTTCTTTTCATAGAGCAGTTTGGACACACTCTGTTTGTAAAGTCTGCAAGTGGATATTTGGACCTCTTTGAGGATTTCGTTGGAAGCGGGATTTCTTCATGTAATGCTACACAGAAGATTTCTCAGTAACTTCGTTGATTTGTGTGTGTTCAACTAACAGAGTTCAACCTTCCCTTAGACATAGCAGATTGGAAACCCTCTTTTTGTGGAATTTGCAAGTGGAGATTTCAAGCGTTTTGGGGCCAACGGTAGAAAAGGAATTATCCTCGTATAAAAACTAGAGAGAATCATTCTCAGAAACCACTTTGTGATGTGTGCGTTCCCCTCACAGATTTTAACCTTTCTTTTCATAGAGCAGTTTGGACACACTCTGTTTGTGAAGTCTGCAATTGGATATTTGGCCCTCTTGGAGGATTTCATAGGAAGCGGGATTTCTTCATCTAATGCTACACAGAAGATTTCTCAGTAACTTCGTTGATTTCTCTGTGTTCAACTAACAGAGTTCAACCTTCCCTTAGAGATAGCAGATTGGAAACACACTTTTTGCGGAATTTGCAAGTGGAGATTTCAAGCGCTTTGGGGCCAACGGTAGAAAAGGAAATATCCTCGTATAAAAAGTGGAGAGAATCATTCTCAGAAACCACTTTCTGATGTGTGCGTTCCACTCACAGAGTTTAACCTTTCCTTTCATAGAGCAGTTTGGAAACACTCTGTTTGTGAAGACTGCAAGTGGATATTTGGACCTCTTTGAGGATTTCTTTGGAAATGGGATTTCTTCATCTAATGCTAGAAGGAAGAATTCTCAGAAACTTCTTTGATTTGTGCGTGTTCAACTAACAGAGCTGAACCATCCTTTAGACAGAGCAGATTGGAAACCATCTTTTTGAGGAATTTGCTTGTGGAGATTTCAAGCGTTTTGGGGCCAACGGTAGAAAAGGAAATATCCTCGTATAAAAACTAGAGTGAATCATTTTCAGAAACCACTTTGTGTTGTGCGCGTTCCACTCACAGAGTTTAACCTTTCTTTTCATTGAGCAGTTTGGAAACACTCTGTTTGTGAAGTCTGCAAGTGGATATTTGGACCTCTTTGAGGATTTCGTTGGAAGCGGGATTTCTTCATCTAATGCTACACAGAAGATTTCTCAGTAACTTCGTTGATTTGTGTGTGTTCAACTAACAGAGTTCAACCTTCCCTTAGAGATAGCAGCTTGGAAACCCTCTTTTTGTGGAATTTGCAAGTGGAGATTTCAAGCGCTTTGGGGCCAACGGTAGAAAATGAAATATCTTCGTATAAAAACTTGAGAGAACCATTCTCAGAAACCACTTTGTGTTGTGCGCATTCCACTCACAGAGTTTAACCTTTCTTTTCATAGAGCAGTTTGGAAACACTCTGTTTGTGAAGTCTGCAAGTGGATATTTGGACCTCTTTGAGGATTTCGTTGGAATCGGGATTTCTTCATCTAATGCTAGAAGGAAGAATTCTCAGAAACTTCTTTGATATGTGTGTGTTCAACTAACAGAGCTGAACCATCCTTTAGACAGAGCAGAATGGAAACCCTCTTTTTGAGGAATTTGCTTGTGGAGATTTCAAGCCTTTTGGGGCCAACGGTAGAAAAGGAAATATCCTCGTATAAAAACTAGAGAGAATCATTCTCAGAAACCACTTTGTGATGTGTGCGTTCCACTCACAGAGTTTAATCTTTCTTTTCATAGAACAGTTTGGAAACACTCTGTTTGTAAAGTCTGCAAGTGGATATTTGGACCTCTTTGAGGATTTCGTTGGAAGCGGGATTTCTTCATCTAATGCTACACAGAAGATTTCTCAGTAACTTCGTTGATTTCTGTGTGTTCAACTAACAGAGTTCAACCTTCCCTTAGACATAGCAGTTTGGAAACCCTCTTTTTGTGGAATTTGCAAGTGGAGATTTCAAGCGCTTTGGGGCCAACGGTAGAAAAGGAAATATCCTCGTATAAAAACTAGAGAGAATCATTCTCAGAAACCACTTTGTGTAGTGTGCGTTCCACTCACAGAGTTCAATCTTTCCTTTCATAGAGCAGTTTGGAAACACTCTGTTTGTGAAGACTGCAAGTGGATATTTGGACCTCTTTGAGGATTTCGTTGGATACGGGATTTCTTCATCTAATGCTAGAAGGAAGAATTCCCAGAAATTCCTTTGATTTGTGTGTGTTCAGCTAACTGAGCTGAACCATCCTTTAGACAGAGCAGATTGGAAACCCTCTTTTTGAGGAATTTGCTTGTGGAGATTACAAGCGTTTTGGGGCCAACGGTAGAAAAGGAAATATCCTCGTATAAAAACTAGAGAGAATCATTCTCAGAAACCACTTTGTGATGTGTGCGTTCCACTCACAGAGTTTAACCTTTCTTTTCATAGAACAGTTTGGAAACACTCTGTTTGTAAAGTCTGCAAGTGGATATTTGGACCTCTTTGAGGATTTCGTTGGAAGCGGGATTTCTTCATCTAATGCTACACAGAAGATTTCTCAGTAACTTCGTTGATTTGTGTGTGTTCAAATAACAGAGTTCAACCTTCCCTTAGAGATAGCAGCTTGGAAACCCTCTTTTTGTGGAATTTGCAAGTGGAGATTTCAAGCGCTTTGGGGCCAACGGTAGAAAAGGAAATATCTTCGTATAAAAACTACAGAGAACCATTCTCAGAAACCACTTTGTGTTGTGCGCGTTCCACTCACAGAGTTTAACCTTTCTTTTCATAGAGCAGTTTGGAAACACTCTGTTTGTGAAGTCTGCAAGTGGATATTTGGACCTCTTTGAGGATTTCGTTGGAATCGGGATTTCTTCATCTAATGCTAGAAGGAAGAATTCTCAGAAATTTCTTTGATATGTGTGTGTTCAACTAACAGAGCTGAACCATCCTTTAGACAGAGCAGAATGGAAACCCTCTTTTTGAGGAATTTGCTTGTGGAGATTTCAAGCCTTTTGGGGCCAACGGTAGAAAAGGAAATATCCTCGTATAAAAACTAGAGAGAATCATTCTCAGAAACCGCTTTGGGATGTGTGCATTCCACTCACAGAGTTTAACCTTTCCTTTCATAGAGCAGTTTGGACACACTATGTTTGTGAAGTCTGCAAGTGGATATTTGGACCTCTTTGAGGATTTCTTTGGAAGCGGGATTTCATCATCTAATGCTACACAGAAGATTTCTCAGTAACTTCGTTGATTTCTGTGTGTTCAACTAACAGAGCTGAACCATCCTTTAGACAGAGCAGATTGGAAACCCTCTTTTTGAGAAATTTGCTTTTGGGGATTTCAAGCGTTTTGGGGCCAACGGTAGAAAAGGAAATATCCTCGTATAAAAACTAGAGAGAATCATTCTCAGAAACCGCTTTGTGATGTGTGCGTTCCCCTCACGGAGTTTAACCTTTCTTTTCATAGAGCAGTTTGGACACACTCTGTTTGTGAAGTCTGCAAGTGGATCTTTGGACCTCTTTGAGGATTTCGTTGGAAGCGGGATTTCTTCATCTAATGCTACACAGAAGATTTCTCAGTAACTTCGTTGATTTCTCTGTGTTCAACTAACAGAGTTCAACCTTCCCTTAGACATAGCAGATTGGAAACCCTCTTTTTGTGGAATTTGCAAGTGGAGATTTCAAGCGCTTTGGGGCCAACGGTAGAAAAGGAAATATCCTCGTATAAAAACTGGAGAGAATCATTCTCAGAAAACACTTTGTGATGTGTGCGTTCCACTCACAGAGTTTAACCTTTCCTTTCATAGAGCAGTTTGGAAACACTCTGTTTGTGAAGACTGCAAGTGGATATTTGGACCTCTTTGAGGGTTTCGTTGGAAACGGGATTTCTTCATCTAATGCTAGAAGGAAGAATTCTCAGAAACTTCTTTGATTTGTGTGTGTTCAACTAACGGAGCTGAACCATCCTTTAGACAGAGCAGATTGGAAACCCTCTTTTTGAGGAATTTGCTTGTGGAGATTACAAGCGTTTTGGGGCCAACGGTAGAAAAGGAAATATCCTCGTATAAAAACTAGAGAGAATCATTCTCAGAAACCACTTTGTGATGTGTGCGTTCCACTCACAGAGTTTAACCTTTCTTTTCATAGAACAGTTTGGAAACACTCTGTTTGTAAAGTCTGCAAGTGGATATTTGGACCTCTTTGAGGATTTCGTTGGAAGCGGGATTTCTTCATCTAATGCTACACAGAAGATTTCTCAGTAACTTCGTTGATTTCTGTGTGTTCAACTAACAGAGTTCAACCTTCCCTTAGACATAGCAGTTTGGAAACCCTCTTTTTGTGGAATTTGCAAGTGGAGATTTCAAGCGCTTTGGGGCCAACGGTAGAAAAGGAAATATCCTCGTATAAAAACTAGAGAGAATCATTCTCAGAAACCACTTTGTGTAGTGTGCGTTCCACTCACAGAGTTCAATCTTTCCTTTCATAGAGCAGTTTGGAAACACTCTGTTTGTGAAGACTGCAAGTGGATATTTGGACCTCTTTGAGGATTTCGTTGGATACGGGATTTCTTCATCTAATGCTAGAAGGAAGAATTCCCAGAAATTCCTTTGATTTGTGTGTGTTCAGCTAACAGAGCTGAACCATCCTTTAGACAGAGCAGATTGGAAACCCTCTTTTTGAGGAATTTGCTTGTGGAGATTACAAGCGTTTTGGGGCCAACGGTAGAAAAGGAAATATCCTCGTATAAAAACTAGAGAGAATCATTCTCAGAAACCACTTTGTGATGTGTGCGTTCCACTCACAGAGTTTAACCTTTCTTTTCATAGAACAGTTTGGAAACACTCTGTTTGTAAAGTCTGCAAGTGGATATTTGGACCTCTTTGAGGATTTCGTTGGAAGCGGGATTTCTTCATCTAATGCTACACAGAAGATTTCTCAGTAACTTCGTTGATTTGTGTGTGTTCAAATAACAGAGTTCAACCTTCCCTTAGAGATAGCAGCTTGGAAACCCTCTTTTTGTGGAATTTGCAAGTGGAGATTTCAAGCGCTTTGGGGCCAACGGTAGAAAAGGAAATATCTTCGTATAAAAACTACAGAGAACCATTCTCAGAAACCACTTTGTGTTGTGCGCGTTCCACTCACAGAGTTTAACCTTTCTTTTCATAGAGCAGTTTGGAAACACTCTGTTTGTGAAGTCTGCAAGTGGATATTTGGACCTCTTTGAGGATTTCGTTGGAAACGGGATTTCTTCATCTAATGCTAGAAGGAAGAATTCTCAGAAATTTCTTTGATATGTGTGTGTTCAACTAACAGAGCTGAACCATCCTTTAGACAGAGCAGAATGGAAACCCTCTTTTTGAGGAATTTGCTTGTGGAGATTTCAAGCCTTTTGGGGCCAACGGTAGAAAAGGAAATATCCTCGTATAAAAACTAGAGAGAATCATTCTCAGAAACCACTTTGGGATGTGTGCGTTCCACTCACAGAGTTTAATCTTTCTTTTCATAGAACAGTTTGGAAACACTCTGTTTGTAAAGTCTGCAAGTGGATATTTGGACCTCTTTGAGGATTTCGTTGGAAGCGGGATTTCTTCATCTAATGCTACACAGAAGATTTCTCAGTAACTTCGTTGATTTCTGTGTGTTCAACTAACAGAGTACAACCTTCCCTTAGACATAGCAGATTGGAAAACCTCTTTTTGTGGAATTTGCAAATGGAGATTTCAAGCGCTTTGGGGTCAACTGTAGAAAAGGAAATATCCTCGTATAAAAACTAGAGAGAATCATTCTCAGAAACCACTTTGTGTAGTGTGTGTTCCACTCACAGAGTTCAATCTTTGCTTTCATACGGCAGTTTGGAAACACTCTGTTTGTGAAGACTGCAAGTGGATATTTGGACCTCTTTGAGGATTTCGTTGGAAACGGGATTTCTTCATCTAATGCTAGAAGGAAGAATTCCCAGAAATTTCTTTGATTTGTGTGTGTTCAGCTAACAGAGCTGAACCATACTTTAGACAGAGCAGATTGGAAACCCTCTTTTTGAGGAATTTGCTTGTGGAGATTTCAAGCGTTTTGGGGCCAACTGTAGAAAAGAAATATCCTGGTATAAAAACTAGAGAGAATCATTCTCAGAAACCACTTTGGATGTGTGCGTTCCACTCACAGAGTTTAACCTTTCTTTTCATAAAACAGTTTGGAAACACTCTGTTTGTAAAGTCTGCAAGTGGATATTTGGACCTCTTTGAGGATTTCGTTGGAAACGGGATTTCTTCATCTAATGCTACACAGAAGATTTCTCAGTAACTTCGTTGATTTGTGTGTGTTCAACTAACAGAGTTCAACCTTCCCTTAGACATAGCAGATTGGAAACTCTCTTTTTGTGGAACTTGCAAGTGGAGATTTCAAGCGTTTTTGGGGCCAACGGTAGAAAAGGAAATATCCTCGTATAAAAAATAGAGAGAATCATTCTCAGAAACCGCTTTGTGATGTGTGCGTTCCACTCACAGAGTTTAACCTTTCCTTTCATAGAGCAGTTTGGACACACTATGTTTGTGAAGTCTGCAAGTGGATATTTGGACCTCTTTGAGGATTTCTTTGGAAGCGGGATTTCATCATCTAATGCTACACAGAAGATTTCTCAGTAACTTCGTTGATTTCTGTGTGTTCAACTAACAGAGCTGAACCATCCTTTAGACAGAGCAGATTGGAAACCCTCTTTTTGAGAAATTTGCTTTTGGGGATTTCAAGCGTATTGGGGCCAACGGTAGAAAAGGAACTATCCTCGTATAAAAACTAGAGAGAATCATTCTCAGAAACCGCTTTGTGATGTGTGCGTTCCCCTCACGGAGTTTAACCTTTCTTTTCATAGAGCAGTTTGGACACACTCTGTTTGTAAAGTCTGCAAGTGGATATTTGGACCTCTTTGAGGATTTCGTTGGAAGCGGGATTTCTTCATCTAATGCTACACAGAAGATTTCTCAGTAACTTCGTTGATTTCTGTGTGTTCAACTAACAGAGTTCAACCTTCCCTTAGACATAGCAGTTTGGAAACCCTCTTTTTGTGGAATTTGCAAGTGGAGATTTCAAGCGCTTTGGGGCCAACGGTAGAAAAGGAAATATCCTCGTATAAAAACTAGAGAGAATCATTCTCAGAAACCACTTTGTGTAGTGTGCGTTCCACTCACAGAGTTCAATCTTTCCTTTCATAGAGCAGTTTGGAAACACTCTGTTTGTGAAGACTGCAAGTGGATATTTGGACCTCTTTGAGGATTTCGTTGGAAACGGGATTTCTTCATCTAATGCTAGAAGGAAGAATTCTCAGAAATTTCTTTGATATGTGTGTGTTCAACTAACAGAGCTGAACCATCCTATAGACAGAGCAGAATGGAATCCCTCTTTTTGAGGAATTTGCTTGTGGAGATTTCAAGCCTTTTGGGGCCAACGGTAGAAAAGGAAATATCCTCGTATAAAAACTAGAGAGAATCATTCTCAGAAACCACTTTGTGATGTGTGCGTTCCACTCACAGAGTTTAATCTTTCTTTTCATAGAACAGTTTGGAAACACTCTGTTTGTAAAGTCTGCAAGTGGATATTTGGACCTCTTTGAGGATTTCGTTGGAAGCGGGATTTCTTCATCTAATGCTACACAGAAGATTTCTCAGTAACTTCGTTGATTTCTGTGTGTTCAACTAACAGAGTTCAACCTTCCCTTAGACATAGCAGATTGGAAAACCTCTTTTTGTGGAATTTGCAAATGGAGATTTCAAGCGCTTTGGGGTCAACTGTAGAAAAGGAAATATCCTCGTATAAAAACTAGAGAGAATCATTCTCAGAAACCACTTTGTGTAGTGTGTGTTCCACTCACAGAGTTCAATCTTTGCTTTCATACGGCAGTTTGGAAACACTCTGTTTGTGAAGACTGCAAGTGGACATTTGGACCTCTTTGAGGATTTCGTTGGAAACGGGATTTCTTCATCTAATGCTAGAAGGAAGAATTCCCAGAAATTTCTTTGATTTGTCTGTGTTCAGCTAACAGAGCTGAACCATCCTTTAGACAGAGCAGATTGGAAACCCTCTTTTTGAGGAATTTGCTTGTGGAGATTTCAAGCGTTTTGGGGCCAACTGTAGAAAAGAAATATCCTGGTATAAAAACTAGAGAGAATCATTCTCAGAAACCACTTTGGATGTGTGCGTTCCACTCACAGAGTTTAACCTTTCTTTTCATAAAACAGTTTGGAAACACTCTGTTTGTAAAGTCTGCAAGTGGATATTTGGACCTCTTTGAGGATTTCGTTGGAAACGGGATTTCTTCATCTAATGCTACACAGAAGATTTCTCAGTAACTTCGTTGATTTGTGTGTGTTCAACTAACAGAGTTCAACCTTCCCTTAGACATAGCAGATTGGAAACCCTCTTTTTGTGGAACTTGCAAGTGGAGATTTCAAGCGTTTTAGGGGCCAACGGTAGAAAAGGAAATATCCTCGTATAAAAAATAGAATCATTCTCAGAAACCGCTTTGTGATGTGTGCGTTCCACTCACAGAGTTTAACCTTTCCTTTCATAGAGCAGTTTGGACACACTATGTTTGTGAAGTCTGCAAGTGGATATTTGGACCTCTTTGAGGATTTCTTTGGAAGCGGGATTTCATCATCTAATGCTACACAGAAGATTTCTCAGTAACTTCGTTGATTTCTGTGTGTTCAACTAACAGAGCTGAACCATCCTTTAGACAGAGCAGATTGGAAACCCTCTTTTTGAGAAATTTGCTTTTGGGGATTTCAAGCGTATTGGGGCCAACGGTAGAAAAGGAACTATCCTCGTATAAAAACTAGAGAGAATCATTCTCAGAAACCGCTTTGTGATGTGTGCGTTCCCCTCACGGAGTTTAACCTTTCTTTTCATAGAGCAGTTTGGACACACTCTGTTTGTGAAGTCTGCAAGTGGATATTTGGACCTCTTTGAGGATTTCGTTGGAAGCGGGATTTCTTCATCTAATGCTACACAGAAGATTTCTCAGTAACTTCGTTGATTTCTGTGTGTTCAACTAACAGAGTTCAACCTTCCCTTAGACATAGCAGTTTGGAAACCCTCTTTTTGTGGAATTTGCAAGTGGAGATTTCAAGCGCTTTGGGGCCAACGGTAGAAAAGGAAATATCCTCGTATAAAAACTAGAGAGAATCATTCTCAGAAACCACTTTGTGTAGTGTGCGTTCCACTCACAGAGTTCAATCTTTCCTTTCATAGAGCAGTTTGGAAACACTCTGTTTGTGAAGACTGCAAGTGGATATTTGGACCTCTTTGAGGATTTCGTTGGATACGGGATTTCTTCATCTAATGCTAGAAGGAAGAATTCCCAGAAATTCCTTTGATTTGTGTGTGTTCAGCTAACAGAGCTGAACCATCCTTTAGACAGAGCAGATTGGAAACCCTCTTTTTGAGGAATTTGCTTGTGGAGATTACAAGCGTTTTGGGGCCAACGGTAGAAAAGGAAATATCCTCGTATAAAAACTAGAGAGAATCATTCTCAGAAACCACTTTGTGATGTGTGCATTCCACTCACAGAGTTTAACCTTTCTTTTCATAGAACAGTTTGGAAACACTCTGTTTGTAAAGTCTGCAAGTGGATATTTGGACCTCTTTGAGGATTTCGTTGGAAGCGGGATTTCTTCATCTAATGCTACACAGAAGATTTCTCAGCAACTTCGTTGATTTGTATGTGTTCAAATAACAGAGTTCAACCTTCCCTTAGAGATAGCAGCTTGGAAACCCTCTTTTTGTGGAATTTGCAAGTGGAGATTTCAAGCGCTTTGGGGCCAACGGTAGAAAAGGAAATATCTTCGTATAAAAACTACAGAGAATCATTCTCAGAAACCACTTTGTGTAGTGTGCGTTCCACTCACAGAGTTCAATCTTTCCTTTCATACGACAGTTTGGAAACACTCTGTTTGTGAAGACTGCAAGTGGATATTTGGACCTCTTTGAGGGTTTCGTTGGAAACGGGATTTCTTCATCTAATGCTAGAAGGAAGAATTCTCAGAAACTTCTTTGATTTGTGTGTGTTCAACTAACAGAGCTGAACCATCCTTTAGACAGAGCAGATTGGAAACCCTCTTTTTGAGGAATTTGCTTGTGGAGATTACAAGCGTTTTGGGGCCAACGGTGGAAAAGAAAATATCCTCGTATAAAAACTAGAGAGAATCATTCTCAGAAACCACTTTGTGATGTGTGCGTTCCACTCACAGAGTTTAATCTTTCTTTTCATAGAACAGTTTGGAAACACTCTGTTTGTAAAGTCTGCAAGTGGATATTTGGACCTCTTTGAGGATTTCGTTGGAAGCGGGATTTCTTCATCTAATGCTACACAGAAGATTTCTCAGTAACTTCGTTGATTTCTGTGTGTTCAACTAACAGAGTTCAACCTTCCCTTAGACATAGCAGATTGGAAACCCTCTTTTTGTGGAATTTGCAAATGGAGATTTCAAGCGCTTTGGGGTCAACTGTAGAAAAGGAAATATCCTCTTATAAAAACTAGAGAGAATCATTCTCAGAAACCACTTTGTGTAGTGTGCGTTCCACTCACAGAGTTCAATCTTTGCTTTCATACGGCAGTTTGGAAACACTCTGTTTGTGAAGACTGCAAGTGGATATTTGGACCTCTTTGAGGATTTCGTTTAAACGGGATTTCTTCATCTAATGCTAGAAGGAAGAATTCCCAGAAATTTCTTTGATTTGTGTGTGTTCAGCTAACAGAGCTGAACCATCCTTTAGACAGAGCAGATTGGAAACCCTCTTTTTGAGGAATTTGCTTGTGGAGATTTCAAGCCTTTTGGGGCCAACTGTAGAAAAGAAATATCCTGGTATAAAAACTAGAGAGAATCATTCTCAGAAACCACTTTGGATGTGTGCGTTCCACTCACAGAGTTTAAACTTTCTTTTCATAGAACAGTTTGGAAACACTCTGTTTGTAAAGTCTGCAAGTGGATATTTGGACCTCTTTGAGGATTTCGTTGGAAACGGGATTTCTTCATCTAATGCTACACAGAAGATTTCTCAGTAACTTCGTTGATTTGTGTGTGTTCAACTAACAGAGTTCAACCTTCCCTTAGACATAGCAGATTGGAAACCCTCTTTTTGTGGAACTTGCAAGTGGAGATTTCAAGCGTTTTTGGGGCCAACGGTAGAAAAGGAAATATCCTCGTATAAAAAATAGAGAGAATCATTCTCAGAAACCGCTTTGTGATGTGTGCGTTCCACTCACAGAGTTTAACCTTTCCTTTCATAGAGCAGTTTGGACACACTATGTTTGTGAAGTCTGCAAGTGGATATTTGGACCTCTTTGAGGATTTCTTTGGAAGCGGGATTTCATCATCTAATGCTACACAGAAGATTTCTCAGTAACTTCGTTGATTTCTGTGTGTTCAACTAACAGAGCTGAACCATCCTTTAGACAGAGCAGATTGGAAACCCTCTTTTTGAGAAATTTGCTTTTGGGGATTTCAAGCGTATTGGGGCCAACGGTAGAAAAGGAACTATCCTCGTATAAAAACTAGAGAGAATCATTCTCAGAAACCGCTTTGTGATGTGTGCGTTCCCCTCACGGAGTTTAACCTTTCTTTTCATAGAGCAGTTTGGACACACTCTGTTTGTAAAGTCTGCAAGTGGATATTTGGACCTCTTTGAGGATTTCGTTGGAAGCGGGATTTCTTCATCTAATGCTACACAGAAGATTTCTCAGTAACTTCGTTGATTTCTGTGTGTTCAACTAACAGAGTTCAACCTTCCCTTAGACATAGCAGTTTGGAAACCCTCTTTTTGTGGAATTTGCAAGTGGAGATTTCAAGCGCTTTGGGGCCAACGGTAGAAAAGGAAATATCCTCGTATAAAAACTAGAGAGAATCATTCTCAGAAACCACTTTGTGTAGTGTGCGTTCCACTCACAGAGTTCAATCTTTCCTTTCATAGAGCAGTTTGGAAACACTCTGTTTGTGAAGACTGCAAGTGGATATTTGGACCTCTTTGAGGATTTCGTTGGAAACGGGATTTCTTCATCTAATGCTAGAAGGAAGAATTCTCAGAAATTTCTTTGATATGTGTGTGTTCAACTAACAGAGCTGAACCATCCTATAGACAGAGCAGAATGGAATCCCTCTTTTTGAGGAATTTGCTTGTGGAGATTTCAAGCCTTTTGGGGCCAACGGTAGAAAAGGAAATATCCTCGTATAAAAACTAGAGAGAATCATTCTCAGAAACCACTTTGTGATGTGTGCGTTCCACTCACAGAGTTTAATCTTTCTTTTCATAGAACAGTTTGGAAACACTCTGTTTGTAAAGTCTGCAAGTGGATATTTGGACCTCTTTGAGGATTTCGTTGGAAGCGGGATTTCTTCATCTAATGCTACACAGAAGATTTCTCAGTAACTTCGTTGATTTCTGTGTGTTCAACTAACAGAGTTCAACCTTCCCTTAGACATAGCAGATTGGAAAACCTCTTTTTGTGGAATTTGCAAATGGAGATTTCAAGCGCTTTGGGGTCAACTGTAGAAAAGGAAATATCCTCGTATAAAAACTAGAGAGAATCATTCTCAGAAACCACTTTGTGTAGTGTGTGTTCCACTCACAGAGTTCAATCTTTGCTTTCATACGGCAGTTTGGAAACACTCTGTTTGTGAAGACTGCAAGTGGACATTTGGACCTCTTTGAGGATTTCGTTGGAAACGGGATTTCTTCATCTAATGCTAGAAGGAAGAATTCCCAGAAATTTCTTTGATTTGTCTGTGTTCAGCTAACAGAGCTGAACCATCCTTTAGACAGAGCAGATTGGAAACCCTCTTTTTGAGGAATTTGCTTGTGGAGATTTCAAGCGTTTTGGGGCCAACTGTAGAAAAGAAATATCCTGGTATAAAAACTAGAGAGAATCATTCTCAGAAACCACTTTGGATGTGTGCGTTCCACTCACAGAGTTTAACCTTTCTTTTCATAAAACAGTTTGGAAACACTCTGTTTGTAAAGTCTGCAAGTGGATATTTGGACCTCTTTGAGGATTTCGTTGGAAACGGGATTTCTTCATCTAATGCTACACAGAAGATTTCTCAGTAACTTCGTTGATTTGTGTGTGTTCAACTAACAGAGTTCAACCTTCCCTTAGACATAGCAGATTGGAAACCCTCTTTTTGTGGAACTTGCAAGTGGAGATTTCAAGCGTTTTAGGGGCCAACGGTAGAAAAGGAAATATCCTCGTATAAAAAATAGAATCATTCTCAGAAACCGCTTTGTGATGTGTGCGTTCCACTCACAGAGTTTAACCTTTCCTTTCATAGAGCAGTTTGGACACACTATGTTTGTGAAGTCTGCAAGTGGATATTTGGACCTCTTTGAGGATTTCTTTGGAAGCGGGATTTCATCATCTAATGCTACACAGAAGATTTCTCAGTAACTTCGTTGATTTCTGTGTGTTCAACTAACAGAGCTGAACCATCCTTTAGACAGAGCAGATTGGAAACCCTCTTTTTGAGAAATTTGCTTTTGGGGATTTCAAGCGTATTGGGGCCAACGGTAGAAAAGGAACTATCCTCGTATAAAAACTAGAGAGAATCATTCTCAGAAACCGCTTTGTGATGTGTGCGTTCCCCTCACGGAGTTTAACCTTTCTTTTCATAGAGCAGTTTGGACACACTCTGTTTGTGAAGTCTGCAAGTGGATATTTGGACCTCTTTGAGGATTTCGTTGGAAGCGGGATTTCTTCATCTAATGCTACACAGAAGATTTCTCAGTAACTTCGTTGATTTCTGTGTGTTCAACTAACAGAGTTCAACCTTCCCTTAGACATAGCAGTTTGGAAACCCTCTTTTTGTGGAATTTGCAAGTGGAGATTTCAAGCGCTTTGGGGCCAACGGTAGAAAAGGAAATATCCTCGTATAAAAACTAGAGAGAATCATTCTCAGAAACCACTTTGTGTAGTGTGCGTTCCACTCACAGAGTTCAATCTTTCCTTTCATAGAGCAGTTTGGAAACACTCTGTTTGTGAAGACTGCAAGTGGATATTTGGACCTCTTTGAGGATTTCGTTGGATACGGGATTTCTTCATCTAATGCTAGAAGGAAGAATTCCCAGAAATTCCTTTGATTTGTGTGTGTTCAGCTAACAGAGCTGAACCATCCTTTAGACAGAGCAGATTGGAAACCCTCTTTTTGAGGAATTTGCTTGTGGAGATTACAAGCGTTTTGGGGCCAACGGTAGAAAAGGAAATATCCTCGTATAAAAACTAGAGAGAATCATTCTCAGAAACCACTTTGTGATGTGTGCATTCCACTCACAGAGTTTAACCTTTCTTTTCATAGAACAGTTTGGAAACACTCTGTTTGTAAAGTCTGCAAGTGGATATTTGGACCTCTTTGAGGATTTCGTTGGAAGCGGGATTTCTTCATCTAATGCTACACAGAAGATTTCTCAGCAACTTCGTTGATTTGTATGTGTTCAAATAACAGAGTTCAACCTTCCCTTAGAGATAGCAGCTTGGAAACCCTCTTTTTGTGGAATTTGCAAGTGGAGATTTCAAGCGCTTTGGGGCCAACGGTAGAAAAGGAAATATCTTCGTATAAAAACTACAGAGAATCATTCTCAGAAACCACTTTGTGTAGTGTGCGTTCCACTCACAGAGTTCAATCTTTCCTTTCATACGACAGTTTGGAAACACTCTGTTTGTGAAGACTGCAAGTGGATATTTGGACCTCTTTGAGGGTTTCGTTGGAAACGGGATTTCTTCATCTAATGCTAGAAGGAAGAATTCTCAGAAACTTCTTTGATTTGTGTGTGTTCAACTAACAGAGCTGAACCATCCTTTAGACAGAGCAGATTGGAAACCCTCTTTTTGAGGAATTTGCTTGTGGAGATTACAAGCGTTTTGGGGCCAACGGTGGAAAAGAAAATATCCTCGTATAAAAACTAGAGAGAATCATTCTCAGAAACCACTTTGTGATGTGTGCGTTCCACTCACAGAGTTTAATCTTTCTTTTCATAGAACAGTTTGGAAACACTCTGTTTGTAAAGTCTGCAAGTGGATATTTGGACCTCTTTGAGGATTTCGTTGGAAGCGGGATTTCTTCATCTAATGCTACACAGAAGATTTCTCAGTAACTTCGTTGATTTCTGTGTGTTCAACTAACAGAGTTCAACCTTCCCTTAGACATAGCAGATTGGAAACCCTCTTTTTGTGGAATTTGCAAATGGAGATTTCAAGCGCTTTGGGGTCAACTGTAGAAAAGGAAATATCCTCTTATAAAAACTAGAGAGAATCATTCTCAGAAACCACTTTGTGTAGTGTGCGTTCCACTCACAGAGTTCAATCTTTGCTTTCATACGGCAGTTTGGAAACACTCTGTTTGTGAAGACTGCAAGTGGATATTTGGACCTCTTTGAGGATTTCGTTTAAACGGGATTTCTTCATCTAATGCTAGAAGGAAGAATTCCCAGAAATTTCTTTGATTTGTGTGTGTTCAGCTAACAGAGCTGAACCATCCTTTAGACAGAGCAGATTGGAAACCCTCTTTTTGAGGAATTTGCTTGTGGAGATTTCAAGCCTTTTGGGGCCAACTGTAGAAAAAAAATATCCTGGTATAAAAACTAGAGAGAATCATTCTCAGAAACCACTTTGGATGTGTGCGTTCCACTCACAGAGTTTAAACTTTCTTTTCATAGAACAGTTTGGAAACACTCTGTTTGTAAAGTCTGCAAGTGGATATTTGGACCTCTTTGAGGATTTCGTTGGAAACGGGATTTCTTCATCTAATGCTACACAGAAGATTTCTCAGTAACTTCGTTGATTTGTGTGTGTTCAACTAACAGAGTTCAACCTTCCCTTAGACATAGCAGATTGGAAACCCTCTTTTTGTGGAACTTGCAAGTGGAGATTTCAAGCGTTTTTGGGGCCAACGGTAGAAAAGGAAATATCCTCGTATAAAAAATAGAGAGAATCATTCTCAGAAACCGCTTTGTGATGTGTGCGTTCCACTCACAGAGTTTAACCTTTCCTTTCATAGAGCAGTTTGGACACACTATGTTTGTGAAGTCTGCAAGTGGATATTTGGACCTCTTTGAGGATTTCTTTGGAAGCGGGATTTCATCATCTAATGCTACACAGAAGATTTCTCAGTAACTTCGTTGATTTCTGTGTGTTCAACTAACAGAGCTGAACCATCCTTTAGACAGAGCAGATTGGAAACCCTCTTTTTGAGAAATTTGCTTTTGGGGATTTCAAGCGTTTTGGGGCCAACGGTAGAAAAGGAAATATCCTCGTATAAAAACTAGAGAGAATCATTCTCAGAAACCGCTTTGTGATGTGTGCGTTCCCCTCACGGAGTTTAACCTTTCTTTTCATAGAGCAGTTTTGACACACTCTGTTTGTGAAGTCTGGAAGTGGATATTTGGACCTCTTTGAGGATTTCGTTGGAAGCGGGATTTCTTCATCTAATGCTACACAGAAGATTTCTCAGTAACTTCGTTGATTTCTCTGTGTTCAACTAACAGAGTTCAACCTTCCCTTAGACATAGCAGATTGGAAACCCTCGTTTTGTGGAATTTGCAAGTGGAGATTTCAAGCGCTTTGGGGCCAACGGTAGAAAAGGAAATATCCTCGTATAAAAACTGGAGAGAATCATTCTCAGAAAACACTTTGTGATGTGTGCGTTCCACTCACAGAGTTTAACCTTTCCTTTCATAGAGCAGTTTGGAAACACTCTGTTTGTGAAGACTGCAAGTGGATATTTGGACCTCTTTGAGGGTTTCGTTGGAAACGGGATTTCTTCATCTAATGCTAGAAGGAAGAATTCTCAGAAACTTCTTTGATTTGTGTGTGTTCAACTAACAGAGCTGAACCATCCTTTAGACAGAGCAGATTGGAAACCCTCTTTTTGAGGAATTTGCTTGTGGAGATTACAAGCGTTTTGGGGCCAACGGTGGAAAAGAAAATATCCTCGTATAAAAACTAGAGAGAATCATTCTCAGAAACCACTTTGTGATGTGTGCGTTCCACTCACAGAGTTTAATCTTTCTTTTCACAGAACAGTTTGGAAACACTCTGTTTGTAAAGTCTGCAAGTGGATATTTGGACCTCTTTGAGGATTTCGTTGGAAGCGGGATTTCTTCATCTAATGCTACACAGAAGATTTCTCAGTAACTTCGTTGATTTCTGTGTGTTCAACTAACAGAGTTCAACCTTCCCTTAGACATAGCAGATTGGAAACCCTCTTTTTGTGGAATTTGCAAATGGAGATTTCAAGCGCTTTGGGGTCAACTGTAGAAAAGGAAATATCCTCTTATAAAAACTAGAGAGAATCATTCTCAGAAACCACTTTGTGTAGTGTGCGTTCCACTCACAGAGTTCAATCTTTGCTTTCATACGGCAGTTTGGAAACACTCTGTTTGTGAAGACTGCAAGTGGATATTTGGACCTCTTTGAGGATTTCGTTTAAACGGGATTTCTTCATCTAATGCTAGAAGGAAGAATTCCCAGAAATTTCTTTGATTTGTGTGTGTTCAGCTAACAGAGCTGAACCATCCTTTAGACAGAGCAGATTGGAAACCCTCTTTTTGAGGAATTTGCTTGTGGAGATTTCAAGCGTTTTGGGGCCAACTGTAGAAAAGAAATATCCTGGTATAAAAACTAGAGAGAATCATTCTCAGAAACCACTTTGGATGTGTGCGTTCCACTCACAGAGTTTAACCTTTCTTTTCATAGAACAGTTTGGAAACACTCTGTTTGTAAAGTCTGCAAGTGGATATTTGGACCTCTTTGAGGATTTCGTTGGAAACGGGATTTCTTCATCTAATGCTACACAGAAGATTTCTCAGTAACTTCGTTGATTTGTGTGTGTTCAACTAACAGAGTTCAACCTTCCCTTAGACATAGCAGATTGGAAACCCTCTTTTTGTGGAACTTGCAAGTGGAGATTTCAAGCGTTTTTGGGGCCAACGGTAGAAAAGGAAATATCCTCGTATAAAAAATAGAGAGAATCATTCTCAGAAACCGCTTTGTGATGTGTGCGTTCCACTCACAGAGTTTAACCTTTCCTTTCATAGAGCAGTTTGGACACACTATGTTTGTGAAGTCTGCAAGTGGATATTTGGACCTCTTTGAGGATTTCTTTGGAAGCGGGATTTCATCATCTAATGCTACACAGAAGATTTCTCAGTAACTTCGTTGATTTCTGTGTGTTCAACTAACAGAGCTGAACCATCCTTTAGACAGAGCAGATTGGAAACCCTCTTTTTGAGAAATTTGCTTTTGGGGATTTCAAGCGTTTTGGGGCCAACGGTAGAAAAGGAAATATCCTCGTATAAAAACTATAGAGAATCATTCTCAGAAACCGCTTTGTGATGTGTGCGTTCCCCTCACGGAGTTTAACCTTTCTTTTCATAGAGCAGTTTGGACACACTCTGTTTGTAAAGTCTGCAAGTGGATATTTGGACCTCTTTGAGGATTTCGTTGGAAGCGGGATTTCTTCATGTAATGCTACACAGAAGATTTCTCAGTAACTTCGTTGATTTGTGTGTGTTCAACTAACAGAGTTCAACCTTCCCTTAGACATAGCAGATTGGAAACCCTCTTTTTGTGGAATTTGCAAGTGGAGATTTCAAGCGTTTTGGGGCCAACGGTAGAAAAGGAATTATCCTCGTATAAAAACTAGAGAGAATCATTCTCAGAAACCACTTTGTGATGTGTGCGTTCCCCTCACAGATTTTAACCTTTCTTTTCATAGAGCAGTTTGGACACACTCTGTTTGTGAAGTCTGCAAGTGGATATTTGGCCCTCTTGGAGGATTTCATAGGAAGCGGGATTTCTTCATCTAATGCTACACAGAAGATTTCTCAGTAACTTCGTTGATTTCTCTGTGTTCAACTAACAGAGTTCAACCTTCCCTTAGAGATAGCAGATTGGAAACCCACTTTTTGCGGAATTTGCAAGTGGAGATTTCAAGCGCTTTGGGGCCAACGGTAGAAAAGGAAATATCCTCGTATAAAAAGTGGAGAGAATCATTCTCAGAAACCACTTTCTGATGTGTGCGTTCCACTCACAGAGTTTAACCTTTCCTTTCATAGAGCAGTTTGGAAACACTCTGTTTGTGAAGACTGCAAGTGGATATTTGGACCTCTTTGAGGATTTCTTTGGAAATGGGATTTCTTCATCTAATGCTAGAAGGAAGAATTCTCAGAAACTTCTTTGATTTGTGCGTGTTCAACTAACAGAGCTGAACCATCCTTTAGACAGAGCAGATTGGAAACCATCTTTTTGAGGGATTTGCTTGTGGAGATTTCAAGCGTTTTGGGGCCAACGGTAGAAAAGGAAATATCCTCGTATAAAAACTAGAGTGAATCATTTTCAGAAACCACTTTGTGTTGTGCGCGTTCCACTCACAGAGTTTAACCTTTCTTTTCATTGAGCAGTTTGGAAACACTCTGTATGTAAAGTCTGCAAGTGGATATTTGGACCTCTTTGAGGATTTCGTTGGAAGCGGGATTTCTTCATCTAATGCTACACAGAAGATTTCTCAGTAACTTCGTTGATTTGTGTGTGTTCAACTAACAGAGTTCAACCTTCCCTTAGAGATAGCAGCTTGGAAACCCTCTTTTTGTGGAATTTGCAAGTGGAGATTTCAAGCGCTTTGGGGCCAACGGTAGAAAAGGAAATATCTTCGTATAAAAACTTGAGAGAACCATTCTCAGAAACCACTTTGTGTTGTGCGCATTCCACTCACAGAGTTTAACCTTTCTTTTCATAGAGCAGTTTGGAAACACTCTGTTTGTGAAGTCTGCAAGTGGATATTTGGACCTCTTTGAGGATTTCGTTGGAATCGGGATTTCTTCATCTAATGCTAGAAGGAAGAATTCTCAGAAACTTCTTTGATATGTGTGTGTTCAACTAACAGAGCTGAACCATCCTTTAGACAGAGCAGAATGGAAACCCTCTTTTTGAGGAATTTGCTTGTGGAGATTTCAAGCCTTTTGGGGCCAACGGTAGAAAAGGAAATATCCTCGTATAAAAACTAGAGAGAATCATTCTCAGAAACCACTTTGTGATGTGTGCGTTCCACTCACAGAGTTTAATCTTTCTTTTCATAGAACAGTTTGGAAACACTCTGTTTGTAAAGTCTGCAAGTGCATATTTGGACCTCTTTGAGGATTTCGTTGGAAGCGGGATTTCTTCATCTAATGCTACACAGAAGATTTCTCAGTAACTTCGTTGATTTCTGTGTGTTCAACTAACAGAGTTCAACCTTCCCTTAGACATAGCAGTTTGGAAACCCTCTTTTTGTGGAATTTGCAAGTGGAGATTTCAAGCGCTTTGGGGCCAACGGTAGAAAAGGAAATATCCTCGTATAAAAACTAGAGAGAATCATTCTCAGAAACCACTTTGTGTAGTGTGCATTCCACTCACAGAGTTCAATCTTTCCTTTCATAGAGCAGTTTGGAAACACTCTGTTTGTGAAGACTGCAAGTGGATATTTGGACCTCTTTGAGGATTTCGTTGGATACGGGATTTCTTCATCTAATGCTAGAAGGAAGAATTCCCAGAAATTCCTTTGATTTGTGTGTGTTCAGCTAACAGAGCTGAACCATCCTTTAGACAGAGCAGATTGGAAACCCTCTTTTTGAGGAATTTGCTTGTGGAGATTACAAGCGTTTTGGGGCCAACGGTAGAAAAGGAAATATCCTCGTATAAAAACTAGAGAGAATCATTCTCAGAAACCACTTTGTGATGTGTGCGTTCCACTCACAGAGTTTAACCTTTCTTTTCATAGAACAGTTTGGAAACACTCTGTTTGTAAAGTCTGCAAGTGGATATTTGGACCTCTTTGAGGATTTCGTTGGAAGCGGGATTTCTTCATCTAATGCTACACAGAAGATTTCTCAGTAACTTCGTTGATTTGTGTGTGTTCAAATAACAGAGTTCAACCTTCCCTTAGAGATAGCAGCTTGGAAACCCTCTTTTTGTGGAATTTGCAAGTGGAGATTTCAAGCGCTTTGGGGCCAACGGTAGAAAAGGAAATATCTTCGTATAAAAACTACAGAGAACCATTCTCAGAAACCACTTTGTGTTGTGCGCGTTCCACTCACAGAGTTTAACCTTTCTTTTCATAGAGCAGTTTGGAAACACTCTGTTTGTGAAGTCTGCAAGTGGATATTTGGACCTCTTTGAGGATTTCGTTGGAATCGGGATTTCTTCATCTAATGCTAGAAGGAAGAATTCTCAGAAATTTCTTTGATATGTGTGTGTTCAACTAACAGAGCTGAACCATCCTTTAGACAGAGCAGAATGGAAACCCTCTTTTTGAGGAATTTGCTTGTGGAGATTTCAAGCCTTTTGGGGCCAACGGTAGAAAAGGAAATATCCTCGTATAAAAACTAGAGAGAATCATTCTCAGAAACCGCTTTGGGATGTGTGCGTTCCACTCACAGAGTTTAACCTTTCCTTTCATAGAGCAGTTTGGACACACTATGTTTGTGAAGTCTGCAAGTGGATATTTGGACCTCTTTGAGGATTTCTTTGGAAGCGGGATTTCATCATCTAATGCTACACAGAAGATTTCTCAGTAACTTCGTTGATTTCTGTGTGTTCAACTAACAGAGCTGAACCATCCTTTAGACAGAGCAGATTGGAAACCCTCTTTTTGAGAAATTTGCTTTTGGGGATTTCAAGCGTTTTGGGGCCAACGGTAGAAAAGGAAATATCCTCGTATAAAAACTGGAGAGAATCATTCTCAGAAAACACTTTGTGATGTGTGCGTTCCACTCACAGAGTTTAACCTTTCCTTTCATAGAGCAGTTTGGAAACACTCTGTTTGTGAAGACTGCAAGTGGATATTTGGACCTCTTTGAGGGTTTCGTTGGAAACGGGATTTCTTCATCTAATGCTAGAAGGAAGAATTCTCAGAAACTTCTTTGATTTGTGTGTGTTCAACTAACGGAGCTGAACCATCCTTTAGACAGAGCAGATTGGAAACCCTCTTTTTGAGGAATTTGCTTGTGGAGATTACAAGCGTTTTGGGGCCAACGGTAGAAAAGGAAATATCCTCGTATAAAAACTAGAGAGAATCATTCTCAGAAACCACTTTGTGATGTGTGCGTTCCACTCACAGAGTTTAACCTTTCTTTTCATAGAACAGTTTGGAAACACTCTGTTTGTAAAGTCTGCAAGTGGATATTTGGACCTCTTTGAGGATTTCGTTGGAAGCGGGATTTCTTCATCTAATGCTACACAGAAGATTTCTCAGTAACTTCGTTGATTTCTGTGTGTTCAACTAACAGAGTTCAACCTTCCCTTAGACATAGCAGTTTGGAAACCCTCTTTTTGTGGAATTTGCAAGTGGAGATTTCAAGCGCTTTGGGGCCAACGGTAGAAAAGGAAATATCCTCGTATAAAAACTAGAGAGAATCATTCTCAGAAACCACTTTGTGTAGTGTGCGTTCCACTCACAGAGTTCAATCTTTCCTTTCATAGAGCAGTTTGGAAACACTCTGTTTGTGAAGACTGCAAGTGGATATTTGGACCTCTTTGAGGATTTCGTTGGATACGGGATTTCTTCATCTAATGCTAGAAGGAAGAATTCCCAGAAATTCCTTTGATTTGTGTGTGTTCAGCTAACAGAGCTGAACCATCCTTTAGACAGAGCAGATTGGAAACCCTCTTTTTGAGGAATTTGCTTGTGGAGATTACAAGCGTTTTGGGGCCAACGGTAGAAAAGGAAATATCCTCGTATAAAAACAAGAGAGAATCATTCTCAGAAACCACTTTGTGATGTGTGCGTTCCACTCACAGAGTTTAACCTTTCTTTTCATAAAACAGTTTGGAAACACTCTGTTTGTAAAGTCTGCAAGTGGATATTTGGACCTCTTTGAGGATTTCGTTGGAAGCGGGATTTCTTCATCTAATGCTACACAGAAGATTTCTCAGTAACTTCGTTGATTTGTGTGTGTTCAAATAACAGAGTTCAACCTTCCCTTTGAGATAGCAGCTTGGAAACCCTCTTTTTGTGGAATTTGCAAGTGGAGATTTCAAGCGCTTTGGGGCCAACGGTAGAAAAGGAAATATCTTCGTATAAAAACTACAGAGAACCATTCTCAGAAACCACTTTGTGTTGTGCGCGTTCCACTCACAGAGTTTAACCTTTCTTTTCATAGAGCAGTTTGGAAACACTCTGTTTGTGAAGTCTGCAAGTGGATATTTGGACCTCTTTGAGGATTTCGTTGGAAACGGGATTTCTTCATCTAATGCTAGAAGGAAGAATTCTCAGAAATTTCTTTGATATGTGTGTGTTCAACTAACAGAGCTGAACCATCCTTTAGACAGAGCAGAATGGAAACCCTCTTTTTGAGGAATTTGCTTGTGGAGATTTCAAGCCTTTTGGGGCCAACGGTAGAAAAGGAAATATCCTCGTATAAAAACTAGAGAGAATCATTCTCAGAAACCACTTTGTGATGTGTGCGTTCCACTCACAGAGTTTAATCTTTCTTTTCATAGAACAGTTTGGAAACACTCTGTTTGTAAAGTCTGCAAGTGGATATTTGGACCTCTTTGAGGATTTCGTTGGAAGCGGGATTTCATCATCTAATGCTACACAGAAGATTTCTCAGTAACTTCGTTGATTTCTGTGTGTTCAACTAACAGAGTTCAACCTTCCCTTAGACATAGCAGATTGGAAAACCTCTTTTTGTGGAATTTGCAAATGGAGATTTCAAGCGCTTTGGGGTCAACTGTAGAAAAGGAAATATCCTCGTATAAAAACTAGAGAGAATCATTCTCAGAAACCACTTTGTGTAGTGTGTGTTCCACTCACAGAGTTCAATCTTTGCTTTCATACGGCAGTTTGGAAACACTCTGTTTGTGAAGACTGCAAGTGGATATTTGGACCTCTTTGAGGATTTCGTTGGAAACGGGATTTCTTCATCTAATGCTAGAAGGAAGAATTCCCAGAAATTTCTTTGATTTGTCTGTGTTCAGCTAACAGAGCTGAACCATCGTTTAGACAGAGCAGATTGGAAACCCTCTTTTTGAGGAATTTGCTTGTGGAGATTTCAAGCGTTTTGGGGCCAACTGTAGAAAAGAAATATCCTGGTATAAAAACTAGAGAGAATCATTCTCAGAAACCACTTTGGATGTGTGCGTTCCACTCACAGAGTTTAACCTTTCTTTTCATAAAACAGTTTGGAAACACTCTGTTTGTAAAGTCTGCAAGTGGATATTTGGACCTCTTTGAGGATTTCGTTGGAAACGGGATTTCTTCATCTAATGCTACACAGAAGATTTCTCAGTAACTTCGTTGATTTGTGTGTGTTCAACTAACAGAGTTCAACCTTCCCTTAGACATAGCAGATTGGAAACCCTCTTTTTGTGGAACTTGCAAGTGGAGATTTCAAGCGTTTTTGGGGCCAACGGTAGAAAAGGAAATATCCTCGTGTAAAAAATAGAGAGAATCATTCTCAGAAACCGCTTTGTGATGTGTGCGTTCCACTCACAGAGTTTAACCTTTCCTTTCATAGAGCAGTTTGGACACACTATGTTTGTGAAGTCTGCAAGTGGATATTTGGACCTCTTTGAGGATTTCTTTGGAAGCGGGATTTCATCATCTAATGCTACACAGAAGATTTCTCAGTAACTTCGTTGATTTCTGTGTGTTCAACTAACAGAGCTGAACCATCCTTTAGACAGAGCAGATTGGAAACCCTCTTTTTGAGAAATTTGCTTTTGGGGATTTCAAGCGTATTGGGGCCAACGGTAGAAAAGGAACTATCCTCGTATAAAAACTAGAGAGAATCATTCTCAGAAACCGCTTTGTGATGTGTGCGTTCCCCTCACGGAGTTTAACCTTTCTTTTCATAGAGCAGTTTGGACACACTCTGTTTGTGAAGTCTGCAAGTGGATATTTGGACCTCTTTGAGGATTTCGTTGGAAGCGGGATTTCTTCATCTAATGCTACACAGAAGATTTCTCAGTAACTTCGTTGATTTCTGTGTGTTCAACTAACAGAGTTCAACCTTCCCTTAGACATAGCAGTTTGGAAACCATCTTTTTGTGGAATTTGCAAGTGGAGATTTCAAGCGCTTTGGGGCCAACGGTAGAAAAGGAAATATCCTCGTATAAAAACTAGAGAGAATCATTCTCAGAAACCACTTTGTGTAGTGTGCGTTCCACTCACAGAGTTCAATCTTTGCTTTCATATGGCAGTTTGGAAACACTCTGTTTGTGAAGACTGCAAGTGGATATTTGGACCTCTTTGAGGATTTCGTTTAAACGGGATTTCTTCATCTAATGCTAGAAGGAAGAATTCCCAGAAATTTCTTTGATTTGTGTGTGTTCAGCTAACAGAGCTGAACCATCCTTTAGACAGAGCAGATTGGAAACCCTCTTTTTGAGGAATTTGCTTGTGGAGATTTCAAGCGTTTTGGGGCCAACTGTAGAAAAGAAATATCCTGGTATAAAAACTAGAGAGAATCATTCTCAGAAACCACTTTGGATGTGTGCGTTCCACTCACAGAGTTTAACCTTTCTTTTCATAAAACAGTTTGGAAACACTCTGTTTGTAAAGTCTGCAAGTGGATATTTGGACCTCTTTGAGGATTTCGTTGGAAACGGGATTTCTTCATCTAATGCTACACAGAAGATTTCTCAGTAACTTCGTTGATTTGTGTGTGTTCAACTAACAGAGTTCAACCTTCCCTTAGACATAGCAGATTGGAAACCCTCTTTTTGTGGAACTTGCAAGTGGAGATTTCAAGCGTTTTAGGGGCCAACGGTAGAAAAGGAAATATCCTCGTATAAAAAATAGAATCATTCTCAGAAACCGCTTTGTGATGTGTGCGTTCCACTCACAGAGTTTAACCTTTCCTTTCATAGAGCAGTTTGGACACACTATGTTTGTGAAGTCTGCAAGTGGATATTTGGACCTCTTTGAGGATTTCTTTGGAAGCGGGATTTCATCATCTAATGCTACACAGAAGATTTCTCAGTAACTTCGTTGATTTCTGTGTGTTCAACTAACAGAGCTGAGCCATCCTTTAGACAGAGCAGATTGGAAACCCTCTTTTTGAGAAATTTGCTTTTGGGGATTTCAAGCGTATTGGGGCCAACGGTAGAAAAGGAACTATCCTCGTATAAAAACTAGAGAGAATCATTCTCAGAAACCGCTTTGTGATGTGTGCGTTCCCCTCACGGAGTTTAACCTTTCTTTTCATAGAGCAGTTTGGACACACTCTGTTTGTGAAGTCTGCAAGTGGATATTTGGACCTCTTTGAGGATTTCGTTGGAAGCGGGATTTCTTCATCTAATGCTACACAGAAGATTTCTCAGTAACTTCGTTGATTTCTGTGTGTTCAACTAACAGAGTTCAACCTTCCCTTAGACATAGCAGTTTGGAAACCCTCTTTTTGTGGAATTTGCAAGTGGAGATTTCAAGCGCTTTGGGGCCAACGGTAGAAAAGGAAATATCCTCGTATAAAAACTAGAGAGAATCATTCTCAGAAACCACTTTGTGTAGTGTGCGTTCCACTCACAGAGTTCAATCTTTCCTTTCATAGAGCAGTTTGGAAACACTCTGTTTGTGAAGACTGCAAGTGGATATTTGGACCTCTTTGAGGATTTCGTTGGATACGGGATTTCTTCATCTAATGCTAGAAGGAAGAATTCCCAGAAATTCCTTTGATTTGTGTGTGTTCAGCTAACAGAGCTGAACCATCCTTTAGACAGAGCAGATTGGAAACCCTCTTTTTGAGGAATTTGCTTGTGGAGATTACAAGCGTTTTGGGGCCAACGGTAGAAAAGGAAATATCCTCGTATAAAAACTAGAGAGAATCATTCTCAGAAACCACTTTGTGATGTGTGCGTTCCACTCACAGAGTTTAACCTTTCTTTTCATAGAACAGTTTGGAAACACTCTGTTTGTAAAGTCTGCAAGTGGATATTTGGACCTCTTTGAGGATTTCGTTGGAAGCGGGATTTCTTCATCTAATGCTACACAGAAGATTTCTCAGCAACTTCGTTGATTTGTGTGTGTTCAACTAACAGAGTTCAACCTTCCCTTAGAGATAGCAGCTTGGAAACCCTCTTTTTGTGGAATTTGCAAGTGGAGATTTCAAGCGCTTTGGGGCCAACGGTAGAAAAGGAAATATCTTCGTATAAAAACTACAGAGAATCATTCTCAGAAACCACTTTGTGTAGTGTGCGTTCCACTCACAGAGTTCAATCTTTCCTTTCATACGACAGTTTGGAAACACTCTGTTTGTGAAGACTGCAAGTGGATATTTGGACCTCTTTGAGGGTTTCGTTGGAAACGGGATTTCTTCATCTAATGCTAGAAGGAAGAATTCTCAGAAACTTCTTTGATTTGTGTGTGTTCAACTAACAGAGCTGAACCATCCTTTAGACAGAGCAGATTGGAAACCCTCTTTTTGAGGAATTTGCTTGTGGAGATTACAAGCGTTTTGGGGCCAACGGTGGAAAAGAAAATATCCTCGTATAAAAACTAGAGAGAATCATTCTCAGAAACCACTTTGTGATGTGTGCGTTCCACTCACAGAGTTTAATCTTTCTTTTCATAGAACAGTTTGGAAACACTCTGTTTGTAAAGTCTGCAAGTGGATATTTGGACCTCTTTGAGGATTTCGTTGGAAGCGGGATTTCTTCATCTAATGCTACACAGAAGATTTCTCAGTAACTTCGTTGATTTCTGTGTGTTCAACTAACAGAGTTCAACCTTCCCTTAGACATAGCAGATTGGAAACCCTCTTTTTGTGGAATTTGCAAATGGAGATTTCAAGCGCTTTGGGGTCAACTGTAGAAAAGGAAATATCCTCTTATAAAAACTAGAGAGAATCATTCTCAGAAACCACTTTGTGTAGTGTGCATTCCACTCACAGAGTTCAATCTTTGCTTTCATACGGCAGTTTGGAAACACTCTGTTTGTGAAGACTGCAAGTGGATATTTGGACCTCTTTGAGGATTTCGTTTAAACGGGATTTCTTCATCTAATGCTAGAAGGAAGAATTCCCAGAAATTTCTTTGATTTGTGTGTGTTCAGCTAACAGAGCTGAACCATCCTTTAGACAGAGCAGATTGGAAACCCTCTTTTTGAGGAATTTGCTTGTGGAGATTTCAAGCGTTTTGGGGCCAACTGTAGAAAAGAAATATCCTGGTATAAAAACTAGAGAGAATCATTCTCAGAAACCACTTTGGATGTGTGCGTTCCACTCACAGAGTTTAACCTTTCTTTTCATAGAACAGTTTGGAAACACTCTGTTTGTAAAGTCTGCAAGTGGATATTTGGACCTCTTTGAGGATTTCGTTGGAAACGGGATTTCTTCATCTAATGCTACACAGAAGATTTCTCAGTAACTTCGTTGATTTCTGTGTGTTCAACTAACAGAGCTGAACCATCCTTTAGACAGAGCAGATTGGAAACCCTCTTTTTGAGAAATTTGCTTTTGGGGATTTCAAGCGTTTTGGGGCCAACGGTAGAAAAGGAAATATCCTCGTATAAAAACTAGAGAGAATCATTCTCAGAAACCGCTTTGTGATGTGTGCGTTCCCCTCACGGAGTTTAACCTTTCTTTTCATAGAGCAGTTTGGACACACTCTGTTTGTGAAGTCTGCAAGTGGATATTTGGACCTCTTTGAGGATTTCGTTGGAAGCGGGATTTCTTCATCTAATGCTACACAGAAGATTTCTCAGTAACTTCGTTGATTTCTCTGTGTTCAACTAACAGAGTTCAACCTTCCCTTAGACATAGCAGATTGGAAACCCTCTTTTTGTGGAATTTGCAAGTGGAGATTTCAAGCGCTTTGGGGCCAACGGTAGAAAAGGAAATATCCTCGTATAAAAACTGGAGAGAATCATTCTCAGAAAACACTTTGTGATGTGTGCGTTCCACTCACAGAGTTTAACCTTTCCTTTCATAGAGCAGTTTGGAAACACTCTGTTTGTGAAGACTGCAAGTGGATATTTGGACCTCTTTGAGGGTTTCGTTGGAAACGGGATTTCTTCATCTAATGCTAGAAGGAAGAATTCTCAGAAACTTCTTTGATTTGTGTGTGTTCAACTAACAGAGCTGAACCATCCTTTAGACAGAGCAGATTGGAAACCCTCTTTTTGAGGAATTTGCTTGTGGAGATTACAAGCGTTTTGGGGCCAACGGTGGAAAAGAAAATATCCTCGTATAAAAACTAGAGAGAATCATTCTCAGAAACCACTTTGTGATGTGTGCGTTCCACTCACAGAGTTTAATCTTTCTTTTCACAGAACAGTTTGGAAACACTCTGTTTGTAAAGTCTGCAAGTGGATATTTGGACCTCTTTGAGGATTTCGTTGGAAGCGGGATTTCTTCATCTAATGCTACACAGAAGATTTCTCAGTAACTTCGTTGATTTCTGTGTGTTCAACTAACAGAGTTCAACCTTCCCTTAGACATAGCAGATTGGAAACCCTCTTTTTGTGGAATTTGCAAATGGAGATTTCAAGCGCTTTGGGGTCAACTGTAGAAAAGGAAATATCCTCTTATAAAAACTAGAGAGAATCATTCTCAGAAACCACTTTGTGTAGTGTGCGTTCCACTCACAGAGTTCAATCTTTGCTTTCATACGGCAGTTTGGAAACACTCTGTTTGTGAAGACTGCAAGTGGATATTTGGACCTCTTTGAGGATTTCGTTTAAACGGGATTTCTTCATCTAATGCTAGAAGGAAGAATTCCCAGAAATTTCTTTGATTTGTGTGTGTTCATCTAACAGAGCTGAACCATCCTTTAGACAGAGCAGATTGGAAACCCTCTTTTTGAGGAATTTGCTTGTGGAGATTTCAAGCGTTTTGGGGCCAACTGTAGAAAAGAAATATCCTGGTATAAAAACTAGAGAGAATCATTCTCAGAAACCACTTTGGATGTGTGCGTTCCACTCACAGAGTTTAACCTTTCTTTTCATAGAACAGTTTGGAAACACTCTGTTTGTAAAGTCTGCAAGTGGATATTTGGACCTCTTTGAGGATTTCGTTGGAAACGGGATTTCTTCATCTAATGCTACACAGAAGATTTCTCAGTAACTTCGTTGATTTGTGTGTGTTCAACTAACAGAGTTCAACCTTCCCTTAGACATAGCAGATTGGAAACCCTATTTTTGTGGAACTTGCAAGTGGAGATTTCAAGCGTTTTTGGGGCCAACGGTAGAAAAGGAAATATCCTCGTATAAAAAATAGAGAGAATCATTCTCAGAAACCGCTTTGTGATGTGTGCGTTCCACTCACAGAGTTTAACCTTTCCTTTCATAGAGCAGTTTGGACACACTATGTTTGTGAAGTCTGCAAGTGGATATTTGGACCTCTTTGAGGATTTCTTTGGAAGCGGGATTTCATCATCTAATGCTACACAGAAGATTTCTCAGTAACTTCGTTGATTTCTGTGTGTTCAACTAACAGAGCTGAACCATCCTTTAGACAGAGCAGATTGGAAACCCTCTTTTTGAGAAATTTGCTTTTGGGGATTTCAAGCGTTTTGGGGCCAACGGTAGAAAAGGAAATATCCTCGTATAAAAACTAGAGAGAATCATTCTCAGAAACCGCTTTGTGATGTGTGCGTTCCCCTCACGGAGTTTAACCTTTCTTTTCATAGAGCAGTTTGGACACACTCTGTTTGTAAAGTCTGCAAGTGGATATTTGGACCTCTTTGAGGATTTCGTTGGAAGCGGGATTTCTTCATGTAATGCTACACAGAAGATTTCTCAGTAACTTCGTTGATTTGTGTGTGTTCAACTAACAGAGTTCAACCTTCCTTTAGACATAGCAGATTGGAAACCCTCTTTTTGTGGAATTTGCAAGTGGAGATTTCAAGCGTTTTGGGGCCAACGGTAGAAAAGGAATTATCCTCGTATAAAAACTAGAGAGAATCATTCTCAGAAACCACTTTGTGATGTGTGCGTTCCCCTCACAGATTTTAACCTTTCTTTTCATAGAGCAGTTTGGACACACTCTGTTTGTGAAGTCTGCAATTGGATATTTGGCCCTCTTGGAGGATTTCATAGGAAGCGGGATTTCTTCATCTAATGCTACACAGAAGATTTCTCAGTAACTTCGTTGATTTCTCTGTGTTCAACTAACAGAGTTGAACCTTCCCTTAGAGATAGCAGATTGGAAACCCACTTTTTGCGGAATTTGCAAGTGGAGATTTCAAGCGCTTTGGGGCCAACGGTAGAAAAGGAAATATCCTCGTATAAAAAGTGGAGAGAATCATTCTCAGAAACCACTTTCTGATGTGTGCGTTCCACTCACAGAGTTTAACCTTTCCTTTCATAGAGCAGTTTGGAAACACTCTGTTTGTGAAGACTGCAAGTGGATATTTGGACCTCTTTGAGGATTTCTTTGGAAATGGGATTTCTTCATCTAATGCTAGAAGGAAGAATTCTCAGAAACTTCTTTGATTTGTGCGTGTTCAACTAACAGAGCTGAACCATCCTTTAGACAGAGCAGATTGGAAACCATCTTTTTGAGGGATTTGCTTGTGGAGATTTCAAGCGTTTTGGGGCCAACGGTAGAAAAGGAAATATCCTCGTATAAAAACTAGAGTGAATCATTTTCAGAAACCACTTTGTGTTGTGCGCGTTCCACTCACAGAGTTTAACCTTTCTTTTCATTGAGCAGTTTGGAAACACTCTGTTTGTAAAGTCTGCAAGTGGATATTTGGACCTCTTTGAGGATTTCGTTGGAAACGGGATTTCTTCATCTAATGCTACACAGAAGATTTCTCAGTAACTTCGTTGATTTGTGTGTGTTCAACTAACAGAGTTCAACCTTCCCTTAGACATAGCAGATTGGAAACCCTCTTTTTGTGGAACTTGCAAGTGGAGATTTCAAGCGTTTTTGGGGCCAACGGTAGAAAAGGAAATATCCTCGTATAAAAAATAGAGAGAATCATTCTCAGAAACCGCTTTGTGATGTGTGCGTTCCACTCACAGAGTTTAACCTTTCCTTTCATAGAGCAGTTTGGACACACTATGTTTGTGAAGTCTGCAAGTGGATATTTGGACCTCTTTGAGGATTTCTTTGGAAGCGGGATTTCATCATCTAATGCTACACAGAAGATTTCTCAGTAACTTCGTTGATTTCTGTGTGTTCAACTAACAGAGCTGAACCATCCTTTAGACAGAGCAGATTGGAAACCCTCTTTTTGAGAAATTTGCTTTTGGGGATTTCAAGCGTTTTGGGGCCAACGGTAGAAAAGGAAATATCCTCGTATAAAAACTAGAGAGAATCATTCTCAGAAACCGCTTTGTGATGTGTGCGTTCCCCTCACGGAGTTTAACCTTTCTTTTCATAGAGCAGTTTGGACACACTCTGTTTGTGAAGTCTGCAAGTGGATCTTTGGACCTCTTTGAGGATTTCGTTGGAAGCGGGATTTCTTCATCTAATGCTACACAGAAGATTTCTCAGTAACTTCGTTGATTTCTCTGTGTTCAACTAACAGAGTTCAACCTTCCCTTAGACATAGCAGATTGGAAACCCTCTTTTTGTGGAATTTGCAAGTGGAGATTTCAAGCGCTTTGGGGCCAACGGTAGAAAAGGAAATATCCTCGTATAAAAACTGGAGAGAATCATTCTCAGAAAACACTTTGTGATGTGTGCGTTCCACTCACAGAGTTTAACCTTTCCTTTCATAGAGCAGTTTGGAAACACTCTGTTTGTGAAGACTGCAAGTGGATATTTGGACCTCTTTGAGGGTTTCGTTGGAAACGGGATTTCTTCATCTAATGCTAGAAGGAAGAATTCTCAGAAACTTCTTTGATTTGTGTGTGTTCAACTAACAGAGCTGAACCATCCTTTAGACAGAGCAGATTGGAAACCCTCTTTTTGAGGAATTTGCTTGTGGAGATTACAAGCGTTTTGGGGCCAACGGTGGAAAAGAAAATATCCTCGTATAAAAACTAGAGAGAATCATTCTCAGAAACCACTTTGTGATGTGTGCGTTCCACTCACAGAGTTTAATCTTTCTTTTCACAGAACAGTTTGGAAACACTCTGTTTGTAAAGTCTGCAAGTGGATATTTGGACCTCTTTGAGGATTTCGTTGGAAGCGGGATTTCTTCATCTAATGCTACACAGAAGATTTCTCAGTAACTTCGTTGATTTCTGTGTGTTCAACTAACAGAGTTCAACCTTCCCTTAGACATAGCAGATTGGAAACCCTCTTTTTGTGGAATTTGCAAATGGAGATTTCAAGCGCTTTGGGGTCAACTGTAGAAAAGGAAATATCCTCTTATAAAAACTAGAGAGAATCATTCTCAGAAACCACTTTGTGTAGTGTGCGTTCCACTCACAGAGTTCAATCTTTGCTTTCATACGGCAGTTTGGAAACACTCTGTTTGTGAAGACTGCAAGTGGATATTTGGACCTCTTTGAGGATTTCGTTTAAACGGGATTTCTTCATCTAATGCTAGAAGGAAGAATTCCCAGAAATTTCTTTGATTTGTGTGTGTTCAGCTAACAGAGCTGAACCATCCTTTAGACAGAGCAGATTGGAAACCCTCTTTTTGAGGAATTTGCTTGTGGAGATTTCAAGCGTTTTGGGGCCAACTGTAGAAAAGAAATATCCTGGTATAAAAACTAGAGAGAATCATTCTCAGAAACCACTTTGGATGTGTGCGTTCCACTCACAGAGTTTAACCTTTCTTTTCATAGAACAGTTTGGAAACACTCTGTTTGTAAAGTCTGCAAGTGGATATTTGGACCTCTTTGAGGATTTCGTTGGAAACGGGATTTCTTCATCTAATGCTACACAGAAGATTTCTCAGTAACTTCGTTGATTTGTGTGTGTTCAACTAACAGAGTTCAACCTTCCTTTAGACATAGCAGATTGGAAACCCTCTTTTTGTGGAATTTGCAAGTGGAGATTTCAAGCGTTTTGGGGCCAACGGTAGAAAAGGAATTATCCTCGTATAAAAACTAGAGAGAATCATTCTCAGAAACCACTTTGTGATGTGTGCGTTCCCCTCACAGATTTTAACCTTTCTTTTCATAGAGCAGTTTGGACACACTCTGTTTGTGAAGTCTGCAATTGGATATTTGGCCCTCTTGGAGGATTTCATAGGAAGCGGGATTTCTTCATCTAATGCTACACAGAAGATTTCTCAGTAACTTCGTTGATTTCTCTGTGTTCAACTAACAGAGTTCAACCTTCCCTTAGAGATAGCAGATTGGAAACCCACTTTTTGCGGAATTTGCAAGTGGAGATTTCAAGCGCTTTGGGGCCAACGGTAGAAAAGGAAATATCCTCGTATAAAAAGTGGAGAGAATCATTCTCAGAAACCACTTTCTGATGTGTGCGTTCCACTCACAGAGTTTAACCTTTCCTTTCATAGAGCAGTTTGGAAACACTCTGTTTGTGAAGACTGCAAGTGGATATTTGGACCTCTTTGAGGATTTCTTTGGAAATGGGATTTCTTCATCTAATGCTAGAAGGAAGAATTCTCAGAAACTTCTTTGATTTGTGCGTGTTCAACTAACAGAGCTGAACCATCCTTTAGACAGAGCAGATTGGAAACCATCTTTTTGAGGGATTTGCTTGTGGAGATTTCAAGCGTTTTGGGGCCAACGGTAGAAAAGGAAATATCCTCGTATAAAAACTAGAGTGAATCATTTTCAGAAACCACTTTGCGTTGTGCGCGTTCCACTCACAGAGTTTAACCTTTCTTTTCATTGAGCAGTTTGGAAACACTCTGTTTGTAAAGTCTGCAAGTGGATATTTGGACCTCTTTGAGGATTTCGTTGGAAACGGGATTTCTTCATCTAATGCTACACAGAAGATTTCTCAGTAACTTCGTTGATTTGTGTGTGTTCAACTAACAGAGTTCAACCTTCCCTTAGACATAGCAGATTGGAAACCCTCTTTTTGTGGAACTTGCAAGTGGAGATTTCAAGCGTTTCTGGGGCCAACGGTAGAAAAGGAAATATCCTCGTATAAAAAATAGAGCGAATCATTCTCAGAAACCGCTTTGTGATGTGTGCGTTCCACTCACAGAGTTTAACCTTTCCTTTCATAGAGCAGTTTGGACACACTATGTTTGTGAAGTCTGCAAGTGGATATTTGGACCTCTTTGAGGATTTCTTTGGAAGCGGGATTTCATCATCTAATGCTACACAGAAGATTTCTCAGTAACTTCGTTGATTTCTGTGTGTTCAACTAACAGAGCTGAACCATCCTTTAGACAGAGCAGATTGGAAACCCTCTTTTTGAGAAATTTGCTTTTGGGGATTTCAAGCGTTTTGGGGCCAACGGTAGAAAAGGAAATATCCTCGTATAAAAACTAGAGAGAATCATTCTCAGAAACCGCTTTGTGATGTGTGCGTTCCCCTCACGGAGTTTAACCTTTCTTTTCATAGAGCAGTTTGGACACACTCTGTTTGTGAAGTCTGCAAGTGGATCTTTGGACCTCTTTGAGGATTTCGTTGGAAGCGGGATTTCTTCATCTAATGCTACACAGAAGATTTCTCAGTAACTTCGTTGATTTCTCTGTGTTCAACTAACAGAGTTCAACCTTCCCTTAGACATAGCAGATTGGAAACCCTCTTTTTGTGGAATTTGCAAGTGGAGATTTCAAGCGCTTTGGGGCCAACGGTAGAAAAGGAAATATCCTCGTATAAAAACTGGAGAGAATCATTCTCAGAAAACACTTTGTGATGTGTGCGTTCCACTCACAGAGTTTAACCTTTCCTTTCATAGAGCAGTTTGGAAACACTCTGTTTGTGAAGACTGCAAGTGGATATTTGGACCTCTTTGAGGGTTTCGTTGGAAACGGGATTTCTTCATCTAATGCTAGAAGGAAGAATTCTCAGAAACTTCTTTGATTTGTGTGTGTTCAACTAACAGAGCTGAACCATCCTTTAGACAGAGCAGATTGGAAACCCTCTTTTTGAGGAATTTGCTTGTGGAGATTACAAGCGTTTTGGGGCCAACGGTGGAAAAGAAAATATCCTCGTATAAAAACTAGAGAGAATCATTCTCAGAAACCACTTTGTGATGTGTGCGTTCCACTCACAGAGTTTAATCTTTCTTTTCACAGAACAGTTTGGAAACACTCTGTTTGTAAAGTCTGCAAGTGGATATTTGGACCTCTTTGAGGATTTCGTTGGAAGCGGGATTTCTTCATCTAATGCTACACAGAAGATTTCTCAGTAACTTCGTTGATTTCTGTGTGTTCAACTAACAGAGTTCAACCTTCCCTTAGACATAGCAGATTGGAAACCCTCTTTTTGTGGAATTTGCAAATGGAGATTTCAAGCGCTTTGGGGTCAACTGTAGAAAAGGAAATATCCTCTTATAAAAACTAGAGAGAATCATTCTCAGAAACCACTTTGTGTAGTGTGCGTTCCACCCACAGAGTTCAATCTTTGCTTTCATACGGGAGTTTGGAAACACTCTGTTTGTGAAGACTGCAAGTGGATATTTGGACCTCTTTGAGGATTTCGTTTAAACGGGATTTCTTCATCTAATGCTAGAAGGAAGAATTCCCAGAAATTTCTTTGATTTGTGTGTGTTCAGCTAACAGAGCTGAACCATCCTTTAGACAGAGCAGATTGGAAACCCTCTTTTTGAGGAATTTGCTTGTGGAGATTTCAAGCGTTTTGGGGCCAACTGTAGAAAAGAAATATCCTGGTATAAAAACTAGAGAGAATCATTCTCAGAAACCACTTTGGATGTGTGCGTTCCACTCACAGAGTTTAACCTTTCTTTTCATAGAACAGTTTGGAAACACTCTGTTTGTAAAGTCTGCAAGTGGATATTTGGACCTCTTTGAGGATTTCGTTGGAAACGGGATTTCTTCATCTAATGCTACACAGAAGATTTCTCAGTAACTTCGTTGATTTGTGTGTGTTCAACTAACAGAGTTCAACCTTCCCTTAGACATAGCAGATTGGAAACCCTCTTTTTGTGGAACTTGCAAGTGGAGATTTCAAGCGTTTTTGGGGCCAACGGTAGAAAAGGAAATTTCCTCGTATAAAAAATAGAGAGAATCATTCTCAGAAACCGCTTTGTGATGTGTGCGTTCCACTCACAGAGTTTAACCTTTCCTTTCATAGAGCAGTTTGGACACACTATGTTTGTGAAGTCTGCAAGTGGATATTTGGACCTCTTTGAGGATTTCTTTGGAAGCGGGATTTCATCATCTAATGCTACACAGAAGATTTCTCAGTAACTTCGTTGATTTCTGTGTGTTCAACTAACAGAGCTGAACCATCCTTTAGACAGAGCAGATTGGAAACCCTCTTTTTGAGAAATTTGCTTTTGGGGATTTCAAGCGTTTTAGGGCCAACGGTAGAAAAGGAAATATCCTCGTATAAAAACTAGAGAGAATCATTCTCAGAAACCGCTTTGTGATGTGTGCGTTCCCCTCACGGAGTTTAACCTTTCTTTTCATAGAGCAGTTTGGACACACTCTGTTTGTAAAGTCTGCAAGTGGATATTTGGACCTCTTTGAGGATTTCGTTGGAAGCGGGATTTCTTCATGTAATGCTACACAGAAGATTTCTCAGTAACTTCGTTGATTTGTGTGTGTTCAACTACAGAGTTCAACCTTCCCTTAGACATAGCAGATTGGAAACCCTCTTTTTGTGGAATTTGCAAGTGGAGATTTCAAGCGTTTTGGGGCCAAAGGTAGAAAAGGAATTATCCTCGTATAAAAACTAGAGAGAATCATTCTCAGAAACCACTTTGTGATGTGTGCGTTCCCCTCACAGATTTTAACCTTTCTTTTCATAGAGCAGTTTGGACACACTCTGTTTGTGAAGTCTGCAATTGGATATTTGGCCCTCTTGGAGGATTTCATAGGAAGCGGGATTTCTTCATCTAATGCTACACAGAAGATTTCTCAGTAACTTCGTTGATTTCTCTGTGTTCAACTAACAGAGTTGAACCTTCCCTTAGAGATAGCAGATTGGAAACCCACTTTTTGCGGAATTTGCAAGTGGAGATTTCAAGCGCTTTGGGGCCAACGGTAGAAAAGGAAATATCCTCGTATAAAAAGTGGAGAGAATCATTCTCAGAAACCACTTTCTGATGTGTGCGTTCCACTCACAGAGTTTAACCTTTCCTTTCATAGAGCAGTTTGGAAACACTCTGTTTGTGAAGACTGCAAGTGGATATTTGGACCTCTTTGAGGATTTCTTTGGAAATGGGATTTCTTCATCTAATGCTAGAAGGAAGAATTCTCAGAAACTTCTTTGATTTGTGCGTGTTCAACTAACAGAGCTGAACCATCCTTTAGACAGAGCAGATTGGAAACCATCTTTTTGAGGGATTTGCTTGTGGAGATTTCAAGCGTTTTGGGGCCAACGGTAGAAAAGGAAATATCCTCGTATAAAAACTAGAGTGAATCATTTTCAGAAACCACTTTGTGTTGTGCGCGTTCCACTCACAGAGTTTAACCTTTCTTTTCATTGAGCAGTTTGGAAACACTCTGTTTGTAAAGTCTGCAAGTGGATATTTGGACCTCTTTGAGGATTTCGTTGGAAACGGGATTTCTTCATCTAATGCTACACAGAAGATTTCTCAGTAACTTCGTTGATTTGTGTGTGTTCAACTAACAGAGTTCAACCTTCCCTTAGACATAGCAGATTGGAAACCCTCTTTTTGTGGAACTTGCAAGTGGAGATTTCAAGCGTTTTTGGGGCCAACGGTAGAAAAGGAAATATCCTCGTATAAAAAATAGAGAGAATCATTCTCAGAAACCGCTTTGTGATGTGTGCGTTCCACTCACAGAGTTTAACCTTTCCTTTCATAGAGCAGTTTGGACACACTATGTTTGTGAAGTCTGCAAGTGGATATTTGGACCTCTTTGAGGATTTCTTTGGAAGCGGGATTTCATCATCTAATGCTACACAGAAGATTTCTCAGTAACTTCGTTGATTTCTGTGTGTTCAACTAACAGAGCTGAACCATCCTTTAGACAGAGCAGATTGGAAACCGTCTTTTTGAGAAATTTGCTTTTGGGGATTTCAAGCGTTTTGGGGCCAACGGTAGAAAAGGAAATATCCTCGTATAAAAACTAGAGAGAATCATTCTCAGAAACCGCTTTGTGATGTGTGCGTTCCCCTCACGGAGTTTAACCTTTCTTTTCATAGAGCAGTTTGGACACACTCTGTTTGTAAAGTCTGCAAGTGGATATTTGGACCTCTTTGAGGATTTCGTTGGAAGCGGGATTTCTTCATGTAATGCTACACAGAAGATTTCTCAGTAACCTCGTTGATTTGTGTGTGTTCAACTAACAGAGTTCAACCTTCCCTTAGACATAGCAGATTGGAAACCCTCTTTTTGTGGAATTTGCAAGTGGAGATTTCAAGCGTTTTGGGGCCAACGGTAGAAAAGGAATTATCCTCGTATAAAAACTAGAGAGAATCATTCTCAGAAACCACTTTGTGATGTGTGCGTTCCCCTCACAGATTTTAACCTTTCTTTTCATAGAGCAGTTTGGACACACTCTGTTTGTGAAGTCTGCAATTGGATATTTGGCCCTCTTGGAGGATTTCATAGGAAGCGGGATTTCTTCATCTAATGCTACACAGAAGATTTCTCAGTAACTTCGTTGATTTCTCTGTGTTCAACTAACAGAGTTCAACCTTCCCTTAGAGATAGCAGATTGGAAACCCACTTTTTGCGGAATTTGCAAGTGGAGATTTCAAGCGCTTTGGGGCCAACGGTAGAAAAGGAAATATCCTCGTATAAAAAGTGGAGAGAATCATTCTCAGAAACCACTTTCTGATGTGTGCGTTCCACTCACAGAGTTTAACCTTTCCTTTCATAGAGCAGTTTGGAAACACTCTGTTTGTGAAGACTGCAAGTGGATATTTGGACCTCTTTGAGGATTTCTTTGGAAATGGGATTTCTTCATCTAATGCTAGAAGGAAGAATTCTCAGAAACTTCTTTGATTTGTGCGTGTTCAACTAACAGAGCTGAACCATCCTTTAGACAGAGCAGATTGGAAACCATCTTTTTGAGGGATTTGCTTGTGGAGATTTCAAGCGTTTTGGGGCCAACGGTAGAAAAGGAAATATCCTCGTATAAAAACTAGAGTGAATCATTTTCAGAAACCACTTTGTGTTGTGCGCGTTCCACTCACAGAGTTTAACCTTTCTTTTCATTGAGCAGTTTGGAAACACTCTGTTTGTAAAGTCTGCAAGTGGATATTTGGACCTCTTTGAGGATTTCGTTGGAAACGGGATTTCTTCATCTAATGCTACACAGAAGATTTCTCAGTAACTTCGTTGATTTGTGTGTGTTCAACTAACAGAGTTCAACCTTCCCTTAGACATAGCAGATTGGAAACCCTCTTTTTGTGGAACTTGCAAGTGGAGATTTCAAGCGTTTTTGGGGCCAACGGTAGAAAAGGAAATATCCTCGTATAAAAAATAGAGAGAATCATTCTCAGAAACCGCTTTGTGATGTGTGCGTTCCACTCACAGAGTTTAACCTTTCCTTTCATAGAGCAGTTTGGACACACTATGTTTGTGAAGTCTGCAAGTGGATATTTGGACCTCTTTGAGGATTTCTTTGGAAGCGGGATTTCATCATCTAATGCTACACAGAAGATTTCTCAGTAACTTCGTTGATTTCTGTGTGTTCAACTAACAGAGCTGAACCATCCTTTAGACAGAGCAGATTGGAAACCCTCTTTTTGAGAAATTTGCTTTTGGGGATTTCAAGCGTTTTGGGGCCAACGGTAGAAAAGGAAATATCCTCGTATAAAAACTAGAGAGAATCATTCTCAGAAACCGCTTTGTGATGTGTGCGTTCCCCTCACGGAGTTTAACCTTTCTTTTCATAGAGCAGTTTGGACACACTCTGTTTGTGAAGTCTGCAAGTGGATATTTGGACCTCTTTGAGGATTTCGTTGGAAGCGGGATTTCTTCATCTAATGCTACACAGAAGATTTCTCAGTAACTTCGTTGATTTCTCTGTGTTCAACTAACAGAGTTCAACCTTCCCTTAGACATAGCAGATTGGAAACCCTCTTTTTGTGGAATTTGCAAGTGGAGATTTCAAGCGCTTTGGGGCCAACGGTAGAAAAGGAAATATCCTCGTATAAAAACTGGAGAGAATCATTCTCAGAAAACACTTTGTGATGTGTGCGTTCCACTCACAGAGTTTAACCTTTCCTTTCATAGAGCAGTTTGGAAACACTCTGTTTGTGAAGACTGCAAGTGGATATTTGGACCTCTTTGAGGGTTTCGTTGGAAACGGGATTTCTTCATCTAATGCTAGAAGGAAGAATTCTCAGAAACTTCTTTGATTTGTGTGTGTTCAACTAACAGAGCTGAACCATCCTTTAGACAGAGCAGATTGGAAACCCTCTTTTTGAGGAATTTGCTTGTGGAGATTACAAGCGTTTTGGGGCCAACAGTGGAAAAGAAAATATCCTCGTATAAAAACTAGAGAGAATCATTCTCAGAAACCACTTTGTGATGTGTGCGTTCCACTCACAGAGTTTAATCTTTCTTTTCACAGAACAGTTTGGAAACACTCTGTTTGTAAAGTCTGCAAGTGGATATTTGGACCTCTTTGAGGATTTCGTTGGAAGCGGGATTTCTTCATCTAATGCTACACAGAAGATTTCTCAGTAACTTCGTTGATTTCTGTGTGTTCAACTAACAGAGTTCAACCTTCCCTTAGACATAGCAGATTGGAAACCCTCTTTTTGTGGAATTTGCAAATGGAGATTTCAAGCGCTTTGGGGTCAACTGTAGAAAAGGAAATATCCTCTTATAAAAACTAGAGAGAATCATTCTCAGAAACCACTTTGTGTAGTGTGCGTTCCACTCACAGAGTTCAATCTTTGCTTTCATACGGCAGTTTGAAACACTCTGTTTGTGAAGACTGCAAGTGGATATTTGGACCTCTTTGAGGATTTCGTTTAAACGGGATTTCTTCATCTAATGCTAGAAGGAAGAATTCCCAGAAATTTCTTTGATTTGTGTGTGTTCAGCTAACAGAGCTGAACCATCCTTTAGACAGAGCAGATTGGAAACCCTCTTTTTGAGGAATTTGCTTGTGGAGATTTCAAGCGTTTTGGGGCCAACTGTAGAAAAGAAATATCCTGGTATAAAAACTAGAGAGAATCATTCTCAGAAACCACTTTGGATGTGTGCGTTCCACTCACAGAGTTTAACCTTTCTTTTCATAGAACAGTTTGGAAACACTCTGTTTGTAAAGTCTGCAAGTGGATATTTGGACCTCTTTGAGGATTTCGTTGGAAACGGGATTTCTTCATCTAATGCTACACAGAAGATTTCTCAGTAACTTCGTTGATTTGTGTGTGTTCAACTAACAGAGTTCAACCTTCCCTTAGACATAGCAGATTGGAAACCCTCTTTTTGTGGAACTTGCAAGTGGAGATTTCAAGCGTTTTTGGGGCCAACGGTAGAAAAGGAAATATCCTCGTATAAAAAATAGAGAGAATCATTCTCAGAAACCGCTTTGTGATGTGTGCGTTCCACTCACAGAGTTTAACCTTTCCTTTCATAGAGCAGTTTGGACACACTATGTTTGTGAAGTCTGCAAGTGGATATTTGGACCTCTTTGAGGATTTCTTTGGAAGCGGGATTTCATCATCTAATGCTACACAGAAGATTTCTCAGTAACTTCGTTGATTTCTGTGTGTTCAACTAACAGAGCTGAACCATCCTTTAGACAGAGCAGATTGGAAACCCTCTTTTTGAGAAATTTGCTTTTGGGGATTTCAAGCGTTTTGGGGCCAACGGTAGAAAAGGAAATATCCTCGTATAAAAACTAGAGAGAATCATTCTCAGAAACCGCTTTGTGATGTGTGCGTTCCCCTCACGGAGTTTAACCTTTCTTTTCATAGAGCAGTTTGGACACACTCTGTTTGTAAAGTCTGCAAGTGGATATTTGGACCTCTTTGAGGATTTCGTTGGAAGCGGGATTTCTTCATGTAATGCTACACAGAAGATTTCTCAGTAACTTCGTTGATTTGTGTGTGTTCAACTAACAGAGTTCAACCTTCCCTTAGACATAGCAGATTGGAAACCCTCTTTTTGTGGAATTTGCAAGTGGAGATTTCAAGCGTTTTGGGGCCAACGGTAGAAAAGGAATTATCCTCGTATAAAAACTAGAGAGAATCATTCTCAGAAACCACTTTGTGATGTGTGCGTTCCCCTCACAGATTTTAACCTTTCTTTTCATAGAGCAGTTTGGACACACTCTGTTTGTGAAGTCTGCAATTGGATATTTGGCCCTCTTGGAGGATTTCATAGGAAGCGGGATTTCTTCATCTAATGCTACACAGAAGATTTCTCAGTAACTTCGTTGATTTCTCTGTGTTCAACTAACAGAGTTCAACCTTCCCTTAGAGATAGCAGATTGGAAACCCACTTTTTGCGGAATTTGCAAGTGGAGATTTCAAGCGCTTTGGGGCCAACGGTAGAAAAGGAAATATCCTCGTATAAAAAGTGGAGAGAATCATTCTCAGAAACCACTTTCTGATGTGTGCGTTCCACTCACAGAGTTTAACCTTTCCTTTCATAGAGCAGTTTGGAAACACTCTGTTTGTTAAGACTGCAAGTGGATATTTGGACCTCTTTGAGGATTTCTTTGGAAATGGGATTTCTTCATCTAATGCTAGAAGGAAGAATTCTCAGAAACTTCTTTGATTTGTGCGTGTTCAACTAACAGAGCTGAACCATCCTTTAGACAGAGCAGATTGGAAACCATCTTTTTGAGGGATTTGCTTGTGGAGATTTCAAGCGTTTTGGGGCCAACGGTAGAAAAGGAAATATCCTCGTATAAAAACTAGAGTGAATCATTTTCAGAAACCACTTTGTGTTGTGCGCGTTCCACTCACAGAGTTTAACCTTTCTTTTCATTGAGCAGTTTGGAAACACTCTGTTTGTAAAGTCTGCAAGTGGATATTTGGACCTCTTTGAGGATTTCGTTGGAAACGGGATTTCTTCATCTAATGCTACACAGAAGATTTCTCAGTAACTTCGTTGATTTGTGTGTGTTCAACTAACAGAGTTCAACCTTCCCTTAGACATAGCAGATTGGAAACCCTCTTTTTGTGGAACTTGCAAGTGGAGATTTCAAGCGTTTTTGGGGCCAACGGTAGAAAAGGAAATATCCTCGTATAAAAAATAGAGAGAATCATTCTCAGAAACCGCTTTGTGTTGTGTGCGTTCCACTCACAGAGTTTAACCTTTCCTTTCATAGAGCAGTTTGGACACACTATGTTTGTGAAGTCTGCAAGTGGATATTTGGACCTCTTTGAGGATTTCTTTGGAAGCGGGATTTCATCATCTAATGCTACACAGAAGATTTCTCAGTAACTTCGTTGATTTCTGTGTGTTCAACTAACAGAGCTGAACCATCCTTTAGACAGAGCAGATTGGAAACCCTCTTTATGAGAAATTTGCTTTTGGGGATTTCAAGCGTTTTGGGGCCAACGGTAGAAAAGGAAATATCCTCGTATAAAAACTAGAGAGAATCATTCTCAGAAACCGCTTTGTCATGTGTGCGTTCCCCTCACGGAGTTTAACCTTTCTTTTCATAGAGCAGTTTGGACACACTCTGTTTGTGAAGTCTGCAAGTGGATATTTGGACCTCTTTGAGGATTTCGTTGGAAGCGGGATTTCTTCATCTAATGCTACACAGAAGATTTCTCAGTAACTTCGTTGATTTCTCTGTGTTCAACTAACAGAGTTCAACCTTCCCTTAGACATAGCAGATTGGAAACCCTCTTTTTGTGGAATTTGCAAGTGGAGATTTCAAGCGCTTTGGGGCCAACGGTAGAAAAGGAAATATCCTCGTATAAAAACTGGAGGGAATCATTCTCAGAAAACACTTTGTGATGTGTGCGTTCCACTCACAGAGTTTAACCTTTCCTTTCATAGAGCAGTTTGGAAACACTCTGTTTGTGAAGACTGCAAGTGGATATTTGGACCTCTTTGAGGGTTTCGTTGGAAACGGGATTTCTTCATCTAATGCTAGAAGGAAGAATTCTCAGAAACTTCTTTGATTTGTGTGTGTTCAACTAACAGAGCTGAACCATCCTTTAGACAGAGCAGATTGGAAACCCTCTTTTTGAGGAATTTGCTTGTGGAGATTACAAGCGTTTTGGGGCCAACGGTGGAAAAGAAAATATCCTCGTATAAAAACTAGAGAGAATCATTCTCAGAAACCACTTTGTGATGTGTGCGTTCCACTCACAGAGTTTAATCTTTCTTTTCACAGAACAGTTTGGAAACACTCTGTTTGTAAAGTCTGCAAGTGGATATTTGGACCTCTTTGAGGATTTCGTTGGAAGCGGGATTTCTTCATCTAATGCTACACAGAAGATTTCTCAGTAACTTCGTTGATTTCTGTGTGTTCAACTAACAGAGTTCAACCTTCCCTTAGACATAGCAGATTGGAAACCCTCTTTTTGTGGAATTTGCAAATGGAGATTTCAAGCGCTTTGGGGTCAACTGTAGAAAAGGAAATATCCTCTTATAAAAACTAGAGAGAATCATTCTCAGAAACCACTTTGTGTAGTGTGCGTTCCACTCACAGAGTTAAATCTTTGCTTTCATACGGCAGTTTGGAAACACTCTGTTTGTGAAGACTGCAAGTGGATATTTGGACCTCTTTGAGGATTTCGTTTAAACGGGATTTCTTCATCTAATGCTAGAAGGAAGAATTCCCAGAAATTTCTTTGATTTGTGTGTGTTCAGCTAACAGAGCTGAACCATCCTTTAGACAGAGCAGATTGGAAACCCTCTTTTTGAGGAATTTGCTTGTGGAGATTTCAAGCGTTTTGGGGCCAACTGTAGAAAAGAAATATCCTGGTATAAAAACTAGAGAGAATCATTCTCAGAAACCACTTTGGATGTGTGCGTTCCACTCACAGAGTTTAACCTTTCTTTTCATAGAACAGTTTGGAAACACTCTGTTTGTAAAGTCTGCAAGTGGATATTTGGACCTCTTTGAGGATTTCGTTGGAAACGGGATTTCTTCATCTAATGCTACACAGAAGATTTCTCAGTAACTTCGTTGATTTGTGTGTGTTCAACTAACAGAGTTCAACCTTCCCTTAGACATAGCAGATTGGAAACCCTCTTTTTGTGGAACTTGCAAGTGGAGATTTCAAGCGTTTTTGGGGCCAACGGTAGAAAAGGAAATATCCTCGTATAAAAAATAGAGAGAATCATTCTCAGAAACCGCTTTGTGATGTGTGCGTTCCACTCACAGAGTTTAACCTTTCCTTTCATAGAGCAGTTTGGACACACTATGTTTGTGAAGTCTGCAAGTGGATATTTGGACCTCTTTGAGGATTTCTTTGGAAGCGGGATTTCATCATCTAATGCTACACAGAAGATTTCTCAGTAACTTCGTTGATTTCTGTGTGTTCAACTAACAGAGCTGAACCATCCTTTAGACAGAGCAGATTGGAAACCCTCTTTTTGAGAAATTTGCTTTTGGGGATTTCAAGCGTTTTGGGGCCAACGGTAGAAAAGGAAATATCCTCGTATAAAAACTAGAGAGAATCATTCTCAGAAACCGCTTTGTGATGTGTGCGTTCCCCTCACGGAGTTTAACCTTTCTTTTCATAGAGCAGTTTGGACACACTCTGTTTGTGAAGTCTGCAAGTGGATATTTGGACCTCTTTGAGGATTTCGTTGGAAGCGGGATTTCTTCATCTAATGCTACACAGAAGATTTCTCAGTAACTTCGTTGATTTCTCTGTGTTCAACTAACAGAGTTCAACCTTCCCTTAGACATAGCAGATTGGAAACCCTCTTTTTGTGGAATTTGCAAGTGGAGATTTCAAGCGCTTTGGGGCCAACGGTAGAAAAGGAAATATCCTCGTATAAAAACTGGAGAGAATCATTCTCAGAAAACACTTTGTGATGTGTGCGTTCCACTCACAGAGTTTAACCTTTCCTTTCATAGAGCAGTTTGGAAACACTCTGTTTGTGAAGACTGCAAGTGGATATTTGGACCTCTTTGAGGGTTTCGTTGGAAACGGGATTTCTTCATCTAATGCTAGAAGGAAGAATTCTCAGAAACTTCTTTGATTTGTGTGTGTTCAACTAACAGAGCTGAACCATCCTTTAGACAGAGCAGATTGGAAACCCTCTTTTTGAGGAATTTGCTTGTGGAGATTACAAGCGTTTTGGGGCCAACGGTGGAAAAGAAAATATCCTCGTATAAAAACTAGAGAGAATCATTCTCAGAAACCACTTTGTGATGTGTGCGTTCCACTCACAGAGTTTAATCTTTCTTTTCACAGAACAGTTTGGAAACACTCTGTTTGTAAAGTCTGCAAGTGGATATTTGGACCTCTTTGAGGATTTCGTTGGAAGCGGGATTTCTTCATCTAATGCTACACAGAAGATTTCTCAGTAACTTCGTTGATTTCTGTGTGTTCAACTAACAGAGTTCAACCTTCCCTTAGACATAGCAGATTGGAAACCCTCTTTTTGTGGAATTTGCAAATGGAGATTTCAAGCGCTTTGGGGTCAACTGTAGAAAAGGAAATATCCTCTTATAAAAACTAGAGAGAATCATTCTCAGAAACCACTTTGTGTAGTGTGCGTTCCACTCACAGAGTTCAATCTTTGCTTTCATACGGCAGTTTGAAACACTCTGTTTGTGAAGACTGCAAGTGGATATTTGGACCTCTTTGAGGATTTCGTTTAAACGGGATTTCTTCATCTAATGCTAGAAGGAAGAATTCCCAGAAATTTCTTTGATTTGTGTGTGTTCAGCTAACAGAGCTGAACCATCCTTTAGACAGAGCAGATTGGAAACCCTCTTTTTGAGGAATTTGCTTGTGGAGATTTCAAGCGTTTTGGGGCCAACTGTAGAAAAGAAATATCCTGGTATAAAAACTAGAGAGAATCATTCTCAGAAACCACTTTGGATGTGTGCGTTCCACTCACAGAGTTTAACCTTTCTTTTCATAGAACAGTTTGGAAACACTCTGTTTGTAAAGTCTGCAAGTGGATATTTGGACCTCTTTGAGGATTTCGTTGGAAACGGGATTTCTTCATCTAATGCTACACAGAAGATTTCTCAGTAACTTCGTTGATTTGTGTGTGTTCAACTAACAGAGTTCAACCTTCCCTTAGACATAGCAGATTGGAAACCCTCTTTTTGTGGAACTTGCAAGTGGAGATTTCAAGCGTTTTTGGGGCCAACGGTAGAAAAGGAAATATCCTCGTATAAAAAATAGAGAGAATCATTCTCAGAAACCGCTTTGTGATGTGTGCGTTCCACTCACAGAGTTTAACCTTTCCTTTCATAGAGCAGTTTGGACACACTATGTTTGTGAAGTCTGCAAGTGGATATTTGGACCTCTTTGAGGATTTCTTTGGAAGCGGGATTTCATCATCTAATGCTACACAGAAGATTTCTCAGTAACTTCGTTGATTTCTGTGTGTTCAACTAACAGAGCTGAACCATCCTTTAGACAGAGCAGATTGGAAACCCTCTTTTTGAGAAATTTGCTTTTGGGGATTTCAAGCGTTTTGGGGCCAACGGTAGAAAAGGAAATATCCTCGTATAAAAACTAGAGAGAATCATTCTCAGAAACCGCTTTGTGATGTGTGCGTTCCCCTCACGGAGTTTAACCTTTCTTTTCATAGAGCAGTTTGGACACACTCTGTTTGTAAAGTCTGCAAGTGGATATTTGGACCTCTTTGAGGATTTCGTTGGAAGCGGGATTTCTTCATGTAATGCTACACAGAAGATTTCTCAGTAACTTCGTTGATTTGTGTGTGTTCAACTAACAGAGTTCAACCTTCCCTTAGACATAGCAGATTGGAAACCCTCTTTTTGTGGAATTTGCAAGTGGAGATTTCAAGCGTTTTGGGGCCAACGGTAGAAAAGGAATTATCCTCGTATAAAAACTAGAGAGAATCATTCTCAGAAACCACTTTGTGATGTGTGCGTTCCCCTCACAGATTTTAACCTTTCTTTTCATAGAGCAGTTTGGACACACTCTGTTTGTGAAGTCTGCAATTGGATATTTGGCCCTCTTGGAGGATTTCATAGGAAGCGGGATTTCTTCATCTAATGCTACACAGAAGATTTCTCAGTAACTTCGTTGATTTCTCTGTGTTCAACTAACAGAGTTGAACCTTCCCTTAGAGATAGCAGATTGGAAACCCACTTTTTGCGGAATTTGCAAGTGGAGATTTCAAGCGCTTTGGGGCCAACGGTAGAAAAGGAAATATCCTCGTATAAAAAGTGGAGAGAATCATTCTCAGAAACCACTTTCTGATGTGTGCGTTCCACTCACAGAGTTTAACCTTTCCTTTCATAGAGCAGTTTGGAAACACTCTGTTTGTGAAGACTGCAAGTGGATATTTGGACCTCTTTGAGGATTTCTTTGGAAATGGGATTTCTTCATCTAATGCTAGAAGGAAGAATTCTCAGAAACTTCTTTGATTTGTGCGTGTTCAACTAACAGAGCTGAACCATCCTTTAGACAGAGCAGATTGGAAACCATCTTTTTGAGGGATTTGCTTGTGGAGATTTCAAGCGTTTTGGGGCCAACGGTAGAAAAGGAAATATCCTCGTATAAAAACTAGAGTGAATCATTTTCAGAAACCACTTTGTGTTGTGCGCGTTCCACTCACAGAGTTTAACCTTTCTTTTCATTGAGCAGTTTGGAAACACTCTGTTTGTAAAGTCTGCAAGTGGATATTTGGACCTCTTTGAGGATTTCGTTGGAAACGGGATTTCTTCATCTAATGCTACACAGAAGATTTCTCAGTAACTTCGTTGATTTGTGTGTGTTCAACTAACAGAGTTCAACCTTCCCTTAGACATAGCAGATTGGAAACCCTCTTTTTGTGGAACTTGCAAGTGGAGATTTCAAGCGTTTTTGGGGCCAACGGTAGAAAAGGAAATATCCTCGTATAAAAAATAGAGAGAATCATTCTCAGAAACCGCTTTGTGTTGTGTGCGTTCCACTCACAGAGTTTAACCTTTCCTTTCATAGAGCAGTTTGGACACACTATGTTTGTGAAGTCTGCAAGTGGATATTTGGACCTCTTTGAGGATTTCTTTGGAAGCGGGATTTCATCATCTAATGCTACACAGAAGATTTCTCAGTAACTTCGTTGATTTCTGTGTGTTCAACTAACAGAGCTGAACCATCCTTTAGACAGAGCAGATTGGAAACCCTCTTTTTGAGAAATTTGCTTTTGGGGATTTCAAGCGTTTTGGGGCCAACGGTAGAAAAGGAAATATCCTCGTATAAAAACTAGAGAGAATCATTCTCAGAAACCGCTTTGTCATGTGTGCGTTCCCCTCACGGAGTTTAACCTTTCTTTTCATAGAGCAGTTTGGACACACTCTGTTTGTGAAGTCTGCAAGTGGATATTTGGACCTCTTTGAGGATTTCGTTGGAAGCGGGATTTCTTCATCTAATGCTACACAGAAGATTTCTCAGTAACTTCGTTGATTTCTCTGTGTTCAACTAACAGAGTTCAACCTTCCCTTAGACATAGCAGATTGGAAACCCTCTTTTTGTGGAATTTGCAAGTGGAGATTTCAAGCGCTTTGGGGCCAACGGTAGAAAAGGAAATATCCTCGTATAAAAACTGGAGGGAATCATTCTCAGAAAACACTTTGTGATGTGTGCGTTCCACTCACAGAGTTTAACCTTTCCTTTCATAGAGCAGTTTGGAAACACTCTGTTTGTGAAGACTGCAAGTGGATATTTGGACCTCTTTGAGGGTTTCGTTGGAAACGGGATTTCTTCATCTAATGCTAGAAGGAAGAATTCTCAGAAACTTCTTTGATTTGTGTGTGTTCAACTAACAGAGCTGAACCATCCTTTAGACAGAGCAGATTGGAAACCCTCTTTTTGAGGAATTTGCTTGTGGAGATTACAAGCGTTTTGGGGCCAACGGTGGAAAAGAAAATATCCTCGTATAAAAACTAGAGAGAATCATTCTCAGAAACCACTTTGTGATGTGTGCGTTCCACTCACAGAGTTTAATCTTTCTTTTCACAGAACAGTTTGGAAACACTCTGTTTGTAAAGTCTGCAAGTGGATATTTGGACCTCTTTGAGGATTTCGTTGGAAGCGGGATTTCTTCATCTAATGCTACACAGAAGATTTCTCAGTAACTTCGTTGATTTCTGTGTGTTCAACTAACAGAGTTCAACCTTCCCTTAGACATAGCAGATTGGAAACCCTCTTTTTGTGGAATTTGCAAATGGAGATTTCAAGCGCTTTGGGGTCAACTGTAGAAAAGGAAATATCCTCTTATAAAAACTAGAGAGAATCATTCTCAGAAACCACTTTGTGTAGTGTGCGTTCCACTCACAGAGTTAAATCTTTGCTTTCATACGGCAGTTTGGAAACACTCTGTTTGTGAAGACTGCAAGTGGATATTTGGACCTCTTTGAGGATTTCGTTTAAACGGGATTTCTTCATCTAATGCTAGAAGGAAGAATTCCCAGAAATTTCTTTGATTTGTGTGTGTTCAGCTAACAGAGCTGAACCATCCTTTAGACAGAGCAGATTGGAAACCCTCTTTTTGAGGAATTTGCTTGTGGAGATTTCAAGCGTTTTGGGGCCAACTGTAGAAAAGAAATATCCTGGTATAAAAACTAGAGAGAATCATTCTCAGAAACCACTTTGGATGTGTGCGTTCCACTCACAGAGTTTAACCTTTCTTTTCATAGAACAGTTTGGAAACACTCTGTTTGTAAAGTCTGCAAGTGGATATTTGGACCTCTTTGAGGATTTCGTTGGAAACGGGATTTCTTCATCTAATGCTACACAGAAGATTTCTCAGTAACTTCGTTGATTTGTGTGTGTTCAACTAACAGAGTTCAACCTTCCCTTAGACATAGCAGATTGGAAACCCTCTTTTTGTGGAACTTGCAAGTGGAGATTTCAAGCGTTTTTGGGGCCAACGGTAGAAAAGGAAATATCCTCGTATAAAAAATAGAGAGAATCATTCTCAGAAACCGCTTTGTGATGTGTGCGTTCCACTCACAGAGTTTAACCTTTCCTTTCATAGAGCAGTTTGGACACACTATGTTTGTGAAGTCTGCAAGTGGATATTTGGACCTCTTTGAGGATTTCTTTGGAAGCGGGATTTCATCATCTAATGCTACACAGAAGATTTCTCAGTAACTTCGTTGATTTCTGTGTGTTCAACTAACAGAGCTGAACCATCCTTTAGACAGAGCAGATTGGAAACCCTCTTTTTGAGAAATTTGCTTTTGGGGATTTCAAGCGTTTTGGGGCCAACGGTAGAAAAGGAAATATCCTCGTATAAAAACTAGAGAGAATCATTCTCAGAAACCGCTTTGTCATGTGTGCGTTCCCCTCACGGAGTTTAACCTTTCTTTTCATAGAGCAGTTTGGACACACTCTGTTTGTGAAGTCTGCAAGTGGATATTTGGACCTCTTTGAGGATTTCGTTGGAAGCGGGATTTCTTCATCTAATGCTACACAGAAGATTTCTCAGTAACTTCGTTGATTTCTCTGTGTTCAACTAACAGAGTTCAACCTTCCCTTAGACATAGCAGATTGGAAACCCTCTTTTTGTGGAATTTGCAAGTGGAGATTTCAAGCGCTTTGGGGCCAACGGTAGAAAAGGAAATATCCTCGTATAAAAACTGGAGAGAATCATTCTCAGAAAACACTTTGTGATGTGTGCGTTCCACTCACAGAGTTTAACCTTTCCTTTCATAGAGCAGTTTGGAAACACTCTGTTTGTGAAGACTGCAAGTGGATATTTGGACCTCTTTGAGGGTTTCGTTGGAAACGGGATTTCTTCATCTAATGCTAGAAGGAAGAATTCTCAGAAACTTCTTTGATTTGTGTGTGTTCAACTAACAGAGCTGAACCATCCTTTAGACAGAGCAGATTGGAAACCCTCTTTTTGAGGAATTTGCTTGTGGAGATTACAAGCGTTTTGGGGCCAACGGTGGAAAAGAAAATATCCTCGTATAAAAACTAGAGAGAATCATTCTCAGAAACCACTTTGTGATGTGTGCGTTCCACTCACAGAGTTTAATCTTTCTTTTCACAGAACAGTTTGGAAACACTCTGTTTGTAAAGTCTGCAAGTGGATATTTGGACCTCTTTGAGGATTTCGTTGGAAGCGGGATTTCTTCATCTAATGCTACACAGAAGATTTCTCAGTAACTTCGTTGATTTCTGTGTGTTCAACTAACAGAGTTCAACCTTCCCTTAGACATAGCAGATTGGAAACCCTCTTTTTGTGGAATTTGCAAATGGAGATTTCAAGCGCTTTGGGGTCAACTGTAGAAAAGGAAATATCCTCTTATAAAAACTAGAGAGAATCATTCTCAGAAACCACTTTGTGTAGTGTGCGTTCCACTCACAGAGTTCAATCTTTGCTTTCATACGGCAGTTTGGAAACACTCTGTTTGTGAAGACTGCAAGTGGATATTTGGACCTCTTTGAGGATTTCGTTTAAACGGGATTTCTTCATCTAATGCTAGAAGGAAGAATTCCCAGAAATTTCTTTGATTTGTGTGTGTTCAGCTAACAGAGCTGAACCATCCTTTAGACAGAGCAGATTGGAAACCCTCTTTTTGAGGAATTTGCTTGTGGAGATTTCAAGCGTTTTGGGGCCAACTGTAGAAAAGAAATATCCTGGTATAAAAACTAGAGAGAATCATTCTCAGAAACCACTTTGGATGTGTGCGTTCCACTCACAGAGTTTAACCTTTCTTTTCATAGAACAGTTTGGAAACACTCTGTTTGTAAAGTCTGCAAGTGGATATTTGGACCTCTTTGAGGATTTCGTTGGAAACGGGATTTCTTCATCTAATGCTACACAGAAGATTTCTCAGTAACTTCGTTGATTTGTGTGTGTTCAACTAACAGAGTTCAACCTTCCCTTAGACATAGCAGATTGGAAACCCTCTTTTTGTGGAACTTGCAAGTGGAGATTTCAAGCGTTTTTGGGGCCAACGGTAGAAAAGGAAATATCCTCGTATAAAAAATAGAGAGAATCATTCTCAGAAACCGCTTTGTGATGTGTGCGTTCCACTCACAGAGTTTAACCTTTCCTTTCATAGAGCAGTTTGGACACACTATGTTTGTGAAGTCTGCAAGTGGATATTTGGACCTCTTTGAGGATTTCTTTGGAAGCGGGATTTCATCATCTAATGCTACACAGAAGATTTCTCAGTAACTTCGTTGATTTCTGTGTGTTCAACTAACAGAGCTGAACCATCCTTTAGACAGAGCAGATTGGAAACCCTCTTTTTGAGAAATTTGCTTTTGGGGATTTCAAGCGTTTTGGGGCCAACGGTAGAAAAGGAAATATCCTCGTATAAAAACTAGAGAGAATCATTCTCAGAAACCGCTTTGTGATGTGTGCGTTCCCCTCACGGAGTTTAACCTTTCTTTTCATAGAGCAGTTTGGACACACTCTGTTTGTAAAGTCTGCAAGTGGATATTTGGACCTCTTTGAGGATTTCGTTGGAAGCGGGATTTCTTCATGTAATGCTACACAGAAGATTTCTCAGTAACTTCGTTGATTTGTGTGTGTTCAACTAACAGAGTTCAACCTTCCCTTAGACATAGCAGATTGGAAACCCTCTTTTTGTGGAATTTGCAAGTGGAGATTTCAAGCGTTTTGGGGCCAACGGTAGAAAAGGAATTATCCTCGTATAAAAACTAGAGAGAATCATTCTCAGAAACCACTTTGTGATGTGTGCGTTCCCCTCACAGATTTTAACCTTTCTTTTCATAGAGCAGTTTGGACACACTCTGTTTGTGAAGTCTGCAATTGGATATTTGGCCCTCTTGGAGGATTTCATAGGAAGCGGGATTTCTTCATCTAATGCTACACAGAAGATTTCTCAGTAACTTCGTTGATTTCTCTGTGTTCAACTAACAGAGTTCAACCTTCCCTTAGAGATAGCAGATTGGAAACCCACTTTTTGCGGAATTTGCAAGTGGAGATTTCAAGCGCTTTGGGGCCAACGGTAGAAAAGGAAATATCCTCGTATAAAAAGTGGAGAGAATCATTCTCAGAAACCACTTTCTGATGTGTGCGTTCCACTCACAGAGTTTAACCTTTCCTTTCATAGAGCAGTTTGGAAACACTCTGTTTGTGAAGACTGCAAGTGGATATTTGGACCTCTTTGAGGATTTCTTTGGAAATGGGATTTCTTCATCTAATGCTAGAAGGAAGAATTCTCAGAAACTTCTTTGATTTGTGCGTGTTCAACTAACAGAGCTGAACCATCCTTTAGACAGAGCAGATTGGAAACCATCTTTTTGAGGGATTTGCTTGTGGAGATTTCAAGCGTTTTGGGGCCAACGGTAGAAAAGGAAATATCCTCGTATAAAAACTAGAGTGAATCATTTTCAGAAACCACTTTGTGTTGTGCGCGTTCCACTCACAGAGTTTAACCTTTCTTTTCATTGAGCAGTTTGGAAACACTCTGTTTGTAAAGTCTGCAAGTGGATATTTGGACCTCTTTGAGGATTTCGTTGGAAGCGGGATTTCTTCATCTAATGCTACACAGAAGATTTCTCAGTAACTTCGTTGATTTGTGTGTGTTCAACTAACAGAGTTCAACCTTCCCTTAGAGATAGCAGCTTGGAAACCCTCTTTTTGTGGAATTTGCAAGTGGAGATTTCAAGCGCTTTGGGGCCAACGGTAGAAAAGGAAATATCTTCGTATAAAAACTTGAGAGAACCATTCTCAGAAACCACTTTGTGTTGTGCGCATTCCACTCACAGAGTTTAACCTTTCTTTTCATAGAGCAGTTTGGAAACACTCTGTTTGTGAAGTCTGCAAGTGGATATTTGGACCTCTTTGAGGATTTCGTTGGAATCGGGATTTCTTCATCTAATGCTAGAAGGAAGAATTCTCAGAAACTTCTTTGATATGTGTGTGTTCAACTGACAGAGCTGAACCATCCTTTAGACAGAGCAGAATGGAAACCCTCTTTTTGAGGAATTTGCTTGTGGAGATTTCAAGCCTTTTGGGGCCAACGGTAGAAAAGGAAATATCCTCGTATAAAAACTAGAGAGAATCATTCTCAGAAACCACTTTGTGATGTGTGCGTTCCACTCACAGAGTTTAATCTTTCTTTTCATAGAACAGTTTGGAAACACTCTGTTTGTAAAGTCTGCAAGTGGATATTTGGACCTCTTTGAGGATTTCGTTGGAAGCGGGATTTCTTCATCTAATGCTACACAGAAGATTTCTCAGTAACTTCGTTGATTTCTGTGTGTTCAACTAACAGAGTTCAACCTTCCCTTAGACATAGCAGTTTGGAAACCCTCTTTTTGTGGAATTTGCAAGTGGAGATTTCAAGCGCTTTGGGGCCAACGGTAGAAAAGGAAATATCCTCGTATAAAAACTAGAGAGAATCATTCTCAGAAACCACTTTGTGTAGTGTGCGTTCCACTCACAGAGTTCAATCTTTCCTTTCATAGAGCAGTTTGGAAACACTCTGTTTGTGAAGACTGCAAGTGGATATTTGGACCTCTTTGAGGATTTCGTTGGATACGGGATTTCTTCATCTAATGCTAGAAGGAAGAATTCCCAGAAATTCCTTTGATTTCTGTGTGTTCAGCTAACAGAGCTGAACCATCCTTTAGACAGAGCAGATTGGAAACCCTCTTTTTGAGGAATTTGCTTGTGGAGATTACAAGCGTTTTGGGGCCAACGGTAGAAAAGGAAATATCCTCGTATAAAAACTAGAGAGAATCATTCTCAGAAACCACTTTGTGATGTGTGCGTTCCACTCACAGAGTTTAACCTTTCTTTTCATAGAACAGTTTGGAAACACTCTGTTTGTAAAGTCTGCAAGTGGATATTTGGACCTCTTTGAGGATTTCGTTGGAAGCGGGATTTCTTCATCTAATGCTACACAGAAGATTTCTCAGTAACTTCGTTGATTTGTGTGTGTTCAAATAACAGAGTTCAACCTTCCCTTAGAGATAGCAGCTTGGAAACCCTCTTTTTGTGGAATTTGCAAGTGGAGATTTCAAGCGCTTTGGGGCCAACGGTAGAAAAGGAAATATCTTCGTATAAAAACTACAGAGAACCATTCTCAGAAACCACTTTGTGTTGTGCGCATTCCACTCACAGAGTTTAACCTTTCTTTTCATAGAGCAGTTTGGAAACACTCTGTTTGTGAAGTCTGCAAGTGGATATTTGGACCTCTTTGAGGATTTCGTTGGAATCGGGATTTCTTCATCTAATGCTAGAAGGAAGAATTCTCAGAAATTTCTTTGATATGTGTGTGTTCAACTAACAGAGCTGAACCATCCTTTAGACAGAGCAGAATGGAAACCCTCTTTTTGAGGAATTTGCTTGTGGAGATTTCAAGCCTTTTGGGGCCAACGGTAGAAAAGGAAATATCCTCGTATAAAAACTAGAGAGAATCATTCTCAGAAACCGCTTTGGGATGTGTGCGTTCCACTCACAGAGTTTAACCTTTCCTTTCATAGAGCAGTTTGGACACACTATGTTTGTGAAGTCTGCAAGTGGATATTTGGACCTCTTTGAGGATTTCTTTGGAAGCGGGATTTCATCATCTAATGCTACACAGAAGATTTCTCAGTAACTTCGTTGATTTCTGTGTGTTCAACTAACAGAGCTGAACCATCCTTTAGACAGAGCAGATTGGAAACCCTCTTTTTGAGAAATTTGCTTTTGGGGATTTCAAGCGTTTTGGGGCCAACGGTAGAAAAGGAAATATCCTCGTATAAAAACTAGAGAGAATCATTCTCAGAAACCGCTTTGTGATGTGTGCGTTCCCCTCACGGAGTTTAACCTTTCTTTTCATAGAGCAGTTTGGACACACTCTGTTTGTGAAGTCTGCAAGTGGATATTTGGACCTCTTTGAGGATTTCGTTGGAAGCGGGATTTCTTCATCTAATGCTACACAGAAGATTTCTCAGTAACTTCGTTGATTTCTCTGTGTTCAACTAACAGAGTTCAACCTTCCCTTAGACATAGCAGATTGGAAACCCTCTTTTTGTGGAATTTGCAAGTGGAGATTTCAAGCGCTTTGGGGCCAACGGTAGAAAAGGAAATATCCTCGTATAAAAACTGGAGAGAATCATTCTCAGAAAACACTTTGTGATGTGTCCGTTCCACTCACAGAGTTTAACCTTTCCTTTCATAGAGCAGTTTGGAAACACTCTGTTTGTGAAGACTGCAAGTGGATATTTGGACCTCTTTGAGGGTTTCGTTGGAAACGGGATTTCTTCATCTAATGCTAGAAGGAAGAATTCTCAGAAACTTCTTTGATTTGTGTGTGTTCAACTAACGGAGCTGAACCATCCTTTAGACAGAGCAGATTGGAAACCCTCTTTTTGAGGAATTTGCTTGTGGAGATTACAAGCGTTTTGGGGCCAACGGTAGAAAAGGAAATATCCTCGTATAAAAACTAGAGAGAATCATTCTCAGAAACCACTTTGTGATGTGTGCGTTCCACTCACAGAGTTTAACCTTTCTTTTCATAGAACAGTTTGGAAACACTCTGTTTGTAAAGTCTGCAAGTGGATATTTGGACCTCTTTGAGGATTTCGTTGGAAGCGGGATTTCTTCATCTAATGCTACACAGAAGATTTCTCAGTAACTTCGTTGATTTGTGTGTGTTCAACTAACAGAGTTCAACCTTCCCTTAGACATAGCAGTTTGGAAACCCTCTTTTTGTGGAATTTGCAAGTGGAGATTTCAAGCGCTTTGGGGCCAACGGTAGAAAAGGAAATATCCTCGTATAAAAACTAGAGAGAATCATTCTCAGAAACCACTTTGTGTAGTGTGCGTTCCACTCACAGAGTTCAATCTTTCCTTTCATAGAGCAGTTTGGAAACACTCTGTTTGTGAAGACTGCAAGTGGATATTTGGACCTCTTTGAGGATTTCGTTGGATACGGGATTCCTTCATCTAATGCTAGAAGGAAGAATTCCCAGAAATTCCTTTGATTTGTGTGTGTTCAGCTAACAGAGCTGAACCATCCTTTAGACAGAGCAGATTGGAAACCCTCTTTTTGAGGAATTTGCTTGTGGAGATTACAAGCGTTTTGGGGCCAACGGTAGAAAAGGAAATATCCTCGTATAAAAACAAGAGAGAATCATTCTCAGAAACCACTTTGTGATGTGTGCGTTCCACTCACAGAGTTTAACCTTTCTTTTCATAGAACAGTTTGGAAACACTCTGTTTGTAAAGTCTGCAAGTGGATATTTGGACCTCTTTGAGGATTTCGTTGGAAGCGGGATTTCTTCATCTAATGCTACACAGAAGATTTCTCAGTAACTTCGTTGATTTCTGTGTGTTCAACTAACAGAGTTCAACCTTCCCTTAGACATAGCAGTTTGGAAACCCTCTTTTTGTGGAATTTGCAAGTGGAGATTTCAAGCGCTTTGGGGCCAACGGTAGAAAAGGAAATATCCTCGTATAAAAACTAGAGAGAATCATTCTCAGAAACCACTTTGTGTAGTGTGCGTTCCACTCACAGAGTTCAATCTTTCCTTTCATAGAGCAGTTTGGAAACACTCTGTTTGTGAAGACTGCAAGTGGATATTTGGACCTCTTTGAGGATTTCGTTGGATACGGGATTTCTTCATCTAATGCTACACAGAAGATTTCTCAGTAACTTCGTTGATTTGTGTGTGTTCAACTAACAGAGTTCAACCTTCCCTTAGACATAGCAGATTGGAAACCCTCTTTTTGTGGAACTTGCAAGTGGAGATTTCAAGCGTTTTTGGGGCCAACGGTAGAAAAGGAAATATCCTCGTATAAAAAATAGAGAGAATCATTCTCAGAAACCGCTTTGTGATGTGTGCGTTCCACTCACAGAGTTTAACCTTTCCTTTCATAGAGCAGTTTGGACACACTATGTTTGTGAAGTCTGCAAGTGGATATTTGGACCTCTTTGAGGATTTCTTTGGAAGCGGGATTTCATCATCTAATGCTACACAGAAGATTTCTCAGTAACTTCGTTGATTTCTGTGTGTTCAACTAACAGAGCTGAACCATCCTTTAGACAGAGCAGATTGGAAACCCTCTTTTTGAGAAATTTGCTTTTGGGGATTTCAAGCGTATTGGGGCCAACGGTAGAAAAGGAACTATCCTCGTATAAAAACTAGAGAGAATCATTCTCAGAAACCGCTTTGTGATGTGTGCGTTCCCCTCACGGAGTTTAACCTTTCTTTTCATAGAGCAGTTTGGACACACTCTGTTTGTGAAGTCTGCAAGTGGATATTTGGACCTCTTTGAGGATTTCGTTGGAAGCGGGATTTCTTCATCTAATGCTACACAGAAGATTTCTCAGTAACTTCGTTGATTTCTGTGTGTTCAACTAACAGAGTTCAACCTTCCCTTAGACATAGCAGTTTGGAAACCCTCTTTTTGTGGAATTTGCAAGTGGAGATTTCAAGCGCTTTGGGGCCAACGGTAGAAAAGGAAATATCCTCGTATAAAAACTAGAGAGAATCATTCTCAGAAACCACTTTGTGTAGTGTGCGTTCCACTCACAGAGTTCAATCTTTGCTTTCATACGGCAGTTTGGAAACACTCTGTTTGTGAAGACTGCAAGTGGATATTTGGACCTCTTTGAGGATTTCGTTTAAACGGGATTTCTTCATCTAATGCTAGAAGGAAGAATTCCCAGAAATTTCTTTGATTTGTGTGTGTTCAGCTAACAGAGCTGAACCATCCTTTAGACAGAGCAGATTGGAAACCCTCTTTTTGAGGAATTTGCTTGTGGAGATTTCAAGCGTTTTGGGGCCAACTGTAGAAAAGAAATATCCTGGTATAAAAACTAGAGAGAATCATTCTCAGAAACCACTTTGGATGTGTGCGTTCCACTCACAGAGTTTAACCTTTCTTTTCATAGAACAGTTTGGAAACACTCTGTTTGTAAAGTCTGCAAGTGGATATTTGGACCTCTTTGAGGATTTCGTTGGAAACGGGATTTCTTCATCTAATGCTACACAGAAGATTTCTCAGTAACTTCGTTCATTTGTGTGTGTTCAACTAACAGAGTTCAACCTTCCCTTAGACATAGCAGATTGGAAACCCTCTTTTTGTGGAACTTGCAAGTGGAGATTTCAAGCGTTTTTGGGGCCAACGGTAGAAAAGGAAATATCCTCGTATAAAAAATAGAGAGAATCATTCTCAGAAACCGCTTTGTGATGTGTGCGTTCCACTCACAGAGTTTAACCTTTCCTTTCATAGAGCAGTTTGGACACACTATGTTTGTGAAGTCTGCAAGTGGATATTTGGACCTCTTTGAGGATTTCTTTGGAAGCGGGATTTCATCATCTAATGCTACACAGAAGATTTCTCAGTAACTTCGTTGATTTCTGTGTGTTCAACTAACAGAGCTGAACCATCCTTTAGACAGAGCAGATTGGAAACCCTCTTTTTGAGAAATTTGCTTTTGGGGATTTCAAGCGTTTTGGGGCCAACGGTAGAAAAGGAAATATCCTCGTATAAAAACTAGAGAGAATCATTCTCAGAAACCGCTTTGTGATGTGTGCGTTCCCCTCACGGAGTTTAACCTTTCTTTTCATAGAGCAGTTTGGACACACTCTGTTTGTAAAGTCTGCAAGTGGATATTTGGACCTCTTTGAGGATTTCGTTGGAAGCGGGATTTCTTCATGTAATGCTACACAGAAGATTTCTCAGTAACTTCGTTGATTTGTGTGTGTTCAACTAACAGAGTTCAACCTTCCCTTAGACATAGCAGATTGGAAACCCTCTTTTTGTGGAATTTGCAAGTGGAGATTTCAAGCGTTTTGGGGCCAACGGTAGAAAAGGAATTATCCTCGTATAAAAACTAGAGAGAATCATTCTCAGAAACCACTTTGTGATGTGTGCGTTCCCCTCACAGATTTTAACCTTTCTTTTCATAGAGCAGTTTGGACACACTCTGTTTGTGAAGTCTGCAATTGGATATTTGGCCCTCTTGGAGGATTTCATAGGAAGCGGGATTTCTTCATCTAATGCTACACAGAAGATTTCTCAGTAACTTCGTTGATTTCTCTGTGTTCAACTAACAGAGTTCAACCTTCCCTTAGAGATAGCAGATTGGAAACCCACTTTTTGCGGAATTTGCAAGTGGAGATTTCAAGCGCTTTGGGGCCAACGGTAGAAAAGGAAATATCCTCGTATAAAAAGTGGAGAGAATCATTCTCAGAAACCACTTTCTGATGTGTGCGTTCCACTCACAGAGTTTAACCTTTCCTTTCATAGAGCAGTTTGGAAACACTCTGTTTGTGAAGACTGCAAGTGGATATTTGGACCTCTTTGAGGATTTCTTTGGAAATGGGATTTCTTCATCTAATGCTAGAAGGAAGAATTCTCAGAAACTTCTTTGATTTGTGCGTGTTCAACTAACAGAGCTGAACCATCCTTTAGACAGAGCAGATTGGAAACCATCTTTTTGAGGAATTTGCTTGTGGAGATTTCAAGCGTTTTGGGGCCAACGGTAGAAAAGGAAATATCCTCGTATAAAAACTAGAGTGAATCATTTTCAGAAACCACTTTGTGTTGTGCGCGTTCCACTCACAGAGTTTAACCTTTCTTTTCATTGAGCAGTTTGGAAACACTCTGTTTGTAAAGTCTGCAAGTGGATATTTGGACCTCTTTGAGGATTTCGTTGGAAGCGGGATTTCTTCATCTAATGCTACACAGAAGATTTCTCAGTAACTTCGTTGATTTGTGTGTGTTCAACTAACAGAGTTCAACCTTCCCTTAGAGATAGCAGCTTGGAAACCCTCTTTTTGTGGAATTTGCAAGTGGAGATTTCAAGCGCTTTGGGGCCAACGGTAGAAAAGGAAATATCTTCGTATAAAAACTAGAGAGAACCATTCTCAGAAACCACTTTGTGTTGTGCGCGTTCCACTCACAGAGTTTAACCTTTCTTTTCATAGAGCAGTTTGGAAACACTCTGTTTGTGAAGTCTGCAAGTGGATATTTGGACCTCTTTGAGGATTTCGTTGGAATCGGGATTTCTTCATCTAATGCTAGAAGGAAGAATTCTCAGAAACTTCTTTGATATGTGTGTGTTCAACTAACAGAGCTGAACCATCCTTTAGACAGAGCAGAATGGAAACCCTCTTTTTGAGGAATTTGCTTGTGGAGATTTCAAGCCTTTTGGGGCCAACGGTAGAAAAGGAAATATCCTCGTATAAAAACTAGAGAGAATCATTCTCAGAAACCACTTTGTGATGTGTGCGTTCCACTCACAGAGTTTAATCTTTCTTTTCATAAAACAGTTTGGAAACACTCTGTTTGCAAAGTCTGCAAGTGGATATTTGGACCTCTTTGAGGATTTCGTTGGAAGCGGGATTTCTTCATCTAATGCTACACAGAAGATTTCTCAGTAACTTCGTTGATTTCTGTGTGTTCAACTAACAGAGTTCAACCTTCCCTTAGACATAGCAGTTTGGAAACCCTCTTTTTGTGGAATTTGCAAGTGGAGATTTCAAGCGCTTTGGGGCCAACGGTAGAAAAGGAAATATCCTCGTATAAAAACTAGAGAGAATCATTCTCAGAAACCACTTTGTGTAGTGTGCGTTCCACTCACAGAGTTCAATCTTTCCTTTCATAGAGCAGTTTGGAAACACTCTGTTTGTGAAGACTGCAAGTGGATATTTGGACCTCTTTGAGGATTTCGTTGGATACGGGATTTCTTCAAATAATGCTAGAAGGAAGAATTCCCAGAAATTCCTTTGATTTGTGTGTGTTCAGCTAACAGAGCTGAACCATCCTTTAGACAGAGCAGATTGGAAACCCTCTTTTTGAGGAATTTGCTTGTGGAGATTACAAGCGTTTTGGGGCCAACGGTAGAAAAGGAAATATCCTCGTATAAAAACTAGAGAGAATCATTCTCAGAAACCACTTTGTGATGTGTGCGTTCCACTCACAGAGTTTAACCTTTCTTTTCATAGAACAGTTTGGAAACACTCTGTTTGTAAAGTCTGCAAGTGGATATTTGGACCTCTTTGAGGATTTCGTTGGAAGCGGGATTTCTTCATCTAATGCTACACAGAAGATTTCTCAGTAACTTCGTTGATTTGTGTGTGTTCAAATAACAGAGTTCAACCTTCCCTTAGAGATAGCAGCTTGGAAACCCTCTTTTTGTGGAATTTGCAAGTGGAGATTTCAAGCGCTTTGGGGCCAACGGTAGAAAAGGAAATATCTTCGTATAAAAACTACAGAGAACCATTCTCAGAAACCACTTTCTGTTGTGCGCGGTCCACTCACAGAGTTTAACCTTTCTTTTCATAGAGCAGTTTGGAAACACTCTGTTTGTGAAGTCTGCAAGTGGATATTTGGACCTCTTTGAGGATTTCGTTGGAATCGGGATTTCTTCATCTAATGCTAGAAGGAAGAATTCTCAGAAATTTCTTTGATATGTGTGTGTTCAACTAACAGAGCTGAACCATCCTTTAGACAGAGCAGAATGGAAACCCTCTTTTTGAGGAATTTGCTTGTGGAGATTTCAAGCCTTTTGGGGCCAACGGTAGAAAAGGAAATATCCTCGTATAAAAACTAGAGAGAATCATTCTCAGAAACCGCTTTGGGATGTGTGCGTTCCACTCACAGAGTTTAACCTTTCCTTTCATAGAGCAGTTTGGACACACTATGTTTGTGAAGTCTGCAAGTGGATATTTGGACCTCTTTGAGGATTTCTTTGGAAGCGGGATTTCATCATCTAATGCTACACAGAAGATTTCTCAGTAACTTCGTTGATTTCTGTGTGTTCAACTAACAGAGCTGAACCATCCTTTAGACAGAGCAGATTGGAAACCCTCTTTTTGAGAAATTTGCTTTTGGGGATTTCAAGCGTTTTGGGGCCAACGGTAGAAAAGGAAATATCCTCGTATAAAAACTAGAGAGAATCATTCTCAGAAACCGCTTTGTGATGTGTGCGTTCCCCTCACGGAGTTTAACCTTTCTTTTCATAGAGCAGTTTGGACACACTCTGTTTGTGAAGTCTGCAAGTGGATATTTGGACCTCTTTGAGGATTTCGTTGGAAGCGGGATTTCTTCATCTAATGCTACACAGAAGATTTCTCAGTAACTTCGTTGATTTCTCTGTGTTCAACTAACAGAGTTCAACCTTCCCTTAGACATAGCAGATTGGAAACCCTCTTTTTGTGGAATTTGCAAGTGGAGATTTCAAGCGCTTTGGGGCCAACGGTAGAAAAGGAAATATCCTCGTATAAAAACTGGAGAGAATCATTCTCAGAAAACACTTTGTGATGTGTGCGTTCCACTCACAGAGTTTAACCTTTCCTTTCATAGAGCAGTTTGGAAACACTCTGTTTGTGAAGACTGCAAGTGGATATTTGGACCTCTTTGAGGGTTTCGTTGGAAACGGGATTTCTTCATCTAATGCTAGAAGGAAGAATTCTCAGAAACTTCTTTGATTTGTGTGTGTTCAACTAACGGAGCTGAACCATCCTTTAGACAGAGCAGATTGGAAACCCTCTTTTTGAGGAATTTGCTTGTGGAGATTACAAGCGTTTTGGGGCCAACGGTAGAAAAGGAAATATCCTCGTATAAAAACTAGAGAGAATCATTCTCAGAAACCACTTTGTGATGTGTGCGTTCCACTCACAGAGTTTAACCTTTCTTTTCATAGAACAGTTTGGAAACACTCTGTTTGTAAAGTCTGCAAGTGGATATTTGGACCTCTTTGAGGATTTCGTTGGAAGCGGGATTTCTTCATCTAATGCTACACAGAAGATTTCTCAGTAACTTCGTTGATTTCTGTGTGTTCAACTAACAGAGTTCAACCTTCCCTTAGACATAGCAGTTTGGAAACCCTCTTTTTGTGGAATTTGCAAGTGGAGATTTCAAGCGCTTTGGGGCCAACGGTAGAAAAGGAAATATCCTCGTATAAAAACTAGAGAGAATCATTCTCAGAAACCACTTTGTGTAGTGTGCGTTCCACTCACAGAGTTCAATCTTTCCTTTCATAGAGCAGTTTGGAAACACTCTGTTTGTGAAGACTGCAAGTGGATATTTGGACCTCTTTGAGGATTTCGTTGGATACGGGATTTCTTCATCTAATGCTAGAAGGAAGAATTCCCAGAAATTCCTTTGATTTGTGTGTGTTCAGCTAACAGAGCTGAACCATCCTTTAGACAGAGCAGATTGGAAACCCTCTTTTTGAGGAATTTGCTTGTGGAGATTACAAGCGTTTTGGGGCCAACGGTAGAAAAGGAAATATCCTCGTATAAAAACTAGAGAGAATCATTCTCAGAAACCACTTTGTGATGTGTGCGTTCCACTCACAGAGTTTAACCTTTCTTTTCATAGAACAGTTTGGAAACACTCTGTTTGTAAAGTCTGCAAGTGGATATTTGGACCTCTTTGAGGATTTCGTTGGAAGCGGGATTTCTTCATCTAATGCTACACAGAAGATTTCTCAGTAACTTCGTTGATTTGTGTGTGTTCAAATAACAGAGTTCAACCTTCCCTTAGAGATAGCAGCTTGGAAACCCTCTTTTTGTGGAATTTGCAAGTGGAGATTTCAAGCGCTTTGGGGCCAACGGTAGAAAAGGAAATATCTTCGTATAAAAACTACAGAGAACCATTCTCAGAAACCACTTTGTGTTGTGCGCGTTCCACTCACATAGTTTAACCTTTCTTTTCATAGAGCAGTTTGGAAACACTCTGTTTGTGAAGTCTGCAAGTGGATGTTTGGACCTCTTTGAGGATTTCGTTGGAATCGGGATTTCTTCATCTAATGCTAGAAGGAAGAATTCTCAGAAATTTCTTTGATATGTGTGTGTTCAACTAACAGAGCTGAACCATCCTTTAGACAGAGCAGAATGGAAACCCTCTTTTTGAGGAATTTGCTTGTGGAGATTTCAAGCCTTTTGGGGCCAACGGTAGAAAAGGAAATATCCTCGTATAAAAACTAGAGAGAATCATTCTCAGAAACCACTTTGTGATGTGTGCGTTCCACTCACAGAGTTTAATCTTTCTTTTCATAGAACAGTTTGGAAACACTCTGTTTGTAAAGTCTGCAAGTGGATATTTGGACCTCTTTGAGGATTTCGTTGGAAGCGGGATTTCTTCATCTAATGCTACACAGAAGATTTCTCAGTAACTTCGTTGATTTCTGTGTGTTCAACTAACAGAGTTCAACCTTCCCTTAGACATAGCAGATTGGAAAACCTCTTTTTGTGGAATTTGCAAATGGAGATTTCAAGCGCTTTGGGGTCAACTGTAGAAAAGGAAATATCCTCGTATAAAAACTAGAGAGAATCATTCTCAGAAACCACTTTGTGTAGTGTGTGTTCCACTCACAGAGTTCAATCTTTGCTTTCATACGGCAGTTTGGAAACACTCTGTTTGTGAAGACTGCAAGTGGATATTTGGACCTCTTTGAGGATTTCGTTGGAAACGGGATTTCTTCATCTAATGCTAGAAGGAAGAAATCCCAGAAATTTCTTTGATTTGTCTGTGTTCAGCTAACAGAGCTGAACCATCCTTTAGACAGAGCAGATTGGAAACCCTCTTTTTGAGGAATTTGCTTGTGGAGATTTCAAGCGTTTTGGGGCCAACTGTAGAAAAGAAATATCCTGGTATAAAAACTAGAGAGAATCATTCTCAGAAACCACTTTGGATGTGTGCGTTCCACTCACAGAGTTTAACCTTTCTTTTCATAGAACAGTTTGGAAACACTCTGTTTGTAAAGTCTGCAAGTGGATATTTGGACCTCTTTGAGGATTTCGTTGGAAACGGGATTTCTTCATCTAATGCTACACAGAAGATTTCTCAGTAACTTCGTTGATTTCTGTGTGTTCAACTAACAGAGTTCAACCTTCCCTTAGACATAGCAGATTGGAAACCCTCTTTTTGTGGAACTTGCAAGTGGAGATTTCAAGCGTTTTTGGGGCCAACGGTAGAAAAGGAAATATCCTCGTATAAAAAATAGAGAGAATCATTCTCAGAAACCGCTTTGTGATGTGTGCGTTCCACTCACAGAGTTTAACCTTTCCTTTCATAGAGCAGTTTGGACACACTATGTTTGTGAAGTCTGCAAGTGGATATTTGGACCTCTTTGAGGATTTCTTTGGAAGCGGGATTTCATCATCTAATGCTACACAGAAGATTTCTCAGTAACTTCGTTGATTTCTGTGTGTTCAACTAACAGAGCTGAACCATCCTTTAGACAGAGCAGATTGGAAACCCTCTTTTTGAGAAATTTGCTTTTGGGGATTTCAAGCGTATTGGGGCCAACGGTAGAAAAGGAACTATCCTCGTATAAAAACTAGAGAGAATCATTCTCAGAAACCGCTTTGTGATGTGTGCGTTCCCCTCACGGAGTTTAACCTTTCTTTTCATAGAGCAGTTTGGACACACTCTGTTTGTGAAGTCTGCAAGTGGATATTTGGACCTCTTTGAGGATTTCGTTGGAAGCGGGATTTCTTCATCTAATGCTACACAGAAGATTTCTCAGTAACTTCGTTGATTTCTGTGTGTTCAACTAACAGAGTTCAACCTTCCCTTAGACATAGCAGTTTGGAAACCCTCTTTTTGTGGAATTTGCAAGTGGAGATTTCAAGCGCTTTGGGGCCAACGGTAGAAAAGGAAATATCCCCGTATAAAAACTAGAGAGAATCATTCTCAGAAACCACTTTGTGTAGTGTGCGTTCCACTCACAGAGTTCAATCTTTCCTTTCATAGAGCAGTTTGGAAACACTCTCTTTGTGAAGACTGCAAGTGGATATTTGGACCTCTTTGAGGATTTCGTTGGAAACGGGATTTCTTCATCTAATGCTAGAAGGAAGAATTCTCAGAAATTTCTTTGATATGTGTGTGTTCAACTAACAGAGCTGAACCATCCTATAGACAGAGCAGAATGGAAACCCTCTTTTTGAGGAATTTGCTTGTGGAGATTTCAAGCCTTTTGGGGCCAACGGTAGAAAAGGAAATATCCTCGTATAAAAACTAGAGAGAATCATTCTCAGAAACCACTTTGTGATGTGTGCGTTCCACTCACAGAGTTTAATCTTTCTTTTCATAGAACAGTTTGGAAACACTCTGTTTGTAAAGTGTGCAAGTGGATATTTGGACCTCTTTGAGGATTTCGTTGGAAGCGGGATTTCTTCATCTAATGCTACACAGAAGATTTCTCAGTAACTTCGTTGATTTCTGTGTGTTCAACTAACAGAGTTCAAACTTCCCTTAGACATAGCAGATTGGAAAACCTCTTTTTGTGGAATTTGCAAATGGAGATTTCAAGCGCTTTGGGGTCAACTGTAGAAAAGGAAATATCCTCGTATAAAAACTAGAGAGAATCATTCTCAGAAACCACTTTGTGTAGTGTGTGTTCCACTCACAGAGTTCAATCTTTGCTTTCATACGGCAGTTTGGAAACACTCTGTTTGTGAAGACTGCAAGTGGACATTTGGACCTCTTTGAGGATTTCGTTGGAAACGGGATTTCTTCATCTAATGCTAGAAGGAAGAATTCCCAGAAATTTCTTTGATTTGTCTGTGTTCAGCTAACAGAGCTGAACCATCCTTTAGACAGAGCAGATTGGAAACCCTCTTTTTGAGGAATTTGCTTGTGGAGATTTCAAGCGTTTTGGGGCCAACTGTAGAAAAGAAATATCCTGGTATAAAAACTAGAGAGAATCATTCTCAGAAACCACTTTGGATGTGTGCGTTCCACTCACAGAGTTTAACCTTTCTTTTCATAAAACAGTTTGGAAACACTCTGTTTGTAAAGTCTGCAAGTGGATATTTGGACCTCTTTGAGGATTTCGTTGGAAACGGGATTTCTTCATCTAATGCTACACAGAAGATTTCTCAGTAACTTCGTTCATTTGTGTGTGTTCAACTAACAGAGTTCAACCTTCCCTTAGACATAGCAGATTGGAAACCCTCTTTTTGTGGAACTTGCAAGTGGAGATTTCAAGCGTTTTTGGGGCCAACGGTAGAAAAGGAAATATCCTCGTATAAAAAATAGAGAGAATCATTCTCAGAAACCGCTTTGTGATGTGTGCGTTCCACTCACAGAGTTTAACCTTTCCTTTCATAGAGCAGTTTGGACACACTATGTTTGTGACGTCTGCAAGTGGATATTTGGACCTCTTTGAGGATTTCTTTGGAAGCGGGATTTCATCATCTAATGCTACACAGAAGATTTCTCAGTAACTTCGTTGATTTCTGTGTGTTCAACTAATAGAGCTGAACCATCCTTTAGACAGAGCAGATTGGAAACCCTCTTTTTGAGAAATTTGCTTTTGGGGATTTCAAGCGTATTGGGGCCAACGGTAGAAAAGGAACTATCCTCGTATAAAAACTAGAGAGAATCATTCTCAGAAACCGCTTTGTGATGTGTGCGTTCCCCTCACGGAGTTTAACCTTTCTTTTCATAGAGCAGTTTGGACACACTCTGTTTGTGAAGTCTGCAAGTGGATATTTGGACCTCTTTGAGGATTTCGTTGGAAGCGGGATTTCTTCATCTAATGCTACACAGAAGATTTCTCAGTAACTTCGTTGATTTCTGTGTGTTCAACTAACAGAGTTCAACCTTCCCTTAGACATAGCAGTTTGGAAACCCTCTTTTTGTGGAATTTGCAAGTGGAGATTTCAAGCGCTTTGGGGCCAACGGTAGAAAAGGAAATATCCTCGTATAAAAACTAGAGAGAATCATTCTCAGAAACCACTTTGTGTAGTGTGCGTTCCACTCACAGAGTTCAATCTTTCCTTTCATAGAGCAGTTTGGAAACACTCTGTTTGTGAAGACTGCAAGTGGATATTTGGACCTCTTTGAGGATTTCGTTGGATACGGGATTTCTTCATCTAATGCTAGAAGGAAGAATTCCCAGAAATTCCTTTGATTTGTGTGTGTTCAGCTAACAGAGCTGAACCATCCTTTAGACAGACCAGATTGGAAACCCTCTTTTTGAGGAATTTGCTTGTGGAGATTACAAGCGTTTTGGGGCCAACGGTAGAAAAGGAAATATCCTCGTATAAAAACTAGAGAGAATCATTCTCAGAAACCACTTTGTGATGTGTGCGTTCCACTCACAGAGTTTAACCTTTCTTTTCATAGAACAGTTTGGAAACACTCTGTTTGTAAAGTCTGCAAGTGGATATTTGGACCTCTTTGAGGATTTTGTTGGAAGCGGGATTTCTTCATCTAATGCTACACAGAAGATTTCTCAGCAACTTCGTTGATTTGTGTGTGTTCAACTAACAGAGTTCAACCTTCCCTTAGAGATAGCAGCTTGGAAACCCTCTTTTTGTGGAATTTGCAAGTGGAGATTTCAAGCGCTTTGGGGCCAACGGTAGAAAAGGAAATATCTTCGTATAAAAACTACAGAGAATCATTCTCAGAAACCACTTTGTGTAGTGTGCGTTCCACTCACAGAGTTCAATCTTTCCTTTCATACGACAGTTTGGAAACACTCTGTTTGTGAAGACTGCAAGTGGATATTTGGACCTCTTTGAGGATTTCGTTGGATACGGGATTTCTTCATCTAATGCTAGAAGGAAGAATTCCCAGAAATTTCTTTGATTTGTGTGTGTTCAGCTAACAGAGCTGAACCATCCTTTAGACAGAGCAGATTGGAAACCCTCTTTTTGAGGAATTTGCTTGTGGAGATTTCAAGCGTTTTGGGGCCAACTGTAGAAAAGAAATATCCTGTTATAAAAACTAGAGAGAATCATTCTCAGAAACCACTTTGTGATGTGTGCGTTCCACTCACAGAGTTTAACCTTTCTTTTCATAGAACAGTTTGGAAACACTCTGTTTGTAAAGTCTGCAAGTGGATATTTGGACCTCTTTGAGGATTTCGTTGGAAGCGGGATTTCTTCATCTAATGCTACACAGAAGATTTCTCAGTAACTTCGTTGATTTGTGTGTGTTCAACTAACAGAGTTCAACCTTCCCTTAGACATAGCAGATTGGAAACCCTCTTTTTGTGGAACTTGCAAGTGGAGATTTCAAGCGTTTTTGGGGCCAACGGTAGAAAAGGAAATATCCTCGTATAAAAAATAGAGAGAATCATTCTCAGAAACCGCTTTGGGATGTGTGCGTTCCCCTCACGGAGTTTAACCTTTCTTTTCATAGAGCAGTTTGGACACACTCTGTTTGTGAAGTCTGCAAGTGGATATTTGGACCTCTTTGAGGATTTCGTTGGAAGCGGGATTTCTTCATCTAATGCTACACAGAAGATTTCTCAGTAACTTCGTTGATTTCTGTGTGTTCAACTAACAGAGCTGAACCATCCTTTAGACAGAGCAGATTGGAAACCCTCTTTTTGAGAAATTTGCTTTTGGGGATTTCAAGCGTTTTGGGGCCAACGGTAGAAAAGGAAATATCCTCGTATAAAAACTAGAGAGAATCATTCTCAGAAACCGCTTTGTGATGTGTGCGTTCCCCTCACGGAGTTTAACCTTTCTTTTCATAGAGCAGTTTGGACACACTCTGTTTGTGAAGTCTGCAAGTGGATATTTGGACCTCTTTGAGGATTTCGTTGGAAGCGGGATTTCTTCATCTAATGCTACACAGAAGATTTCTCAGTAACTTCGTTGATTTCTCTGTGTTCAACTAACAGAGTTCAACCTTCCCTTAGACATAGCAGATTGGAAACCTTCTTTTTGTGGAATTTGCAAGTGGAGATTTCAAGCGCTTTGGGGCCAACGGTAGAAAAGGAAATATCCTCGTATAAAAACTGGAGAGAATCATTCTCAGAAAACACTTTGTGATGTGTGCGTTCCACTCACAGAGTTTAACCTTTCCTTTCATAGAGCAGTTTGGAAACACTCTGTTTGTGAAGACTGCAAGTGGATATTTGGACCTCTTTGAGGGTTTCGTTGGAAACGGGATTTCTTCATCTAATGCTAGAAGGAAGAATTCTCAGAAACTTCTTTGATTTGTGTGTGTTCAACTAACAGAGCTGAACCATCCTTTAGACAGAGCAGATTGGAAACCCTCTTTTTGAGGAATTTGCTTGTGGAGATTACAAGCGTTTTGGGGCCAACGGTGGAAAAGAAAATATCCTCGTATAAAAACTAGAGAGAATCATTCTCAGAAACCACTTTGTGATGTGTGCGTTCCACTCACAGAGTTTAATCTTTCTTTTCATAGAACAGTTTGGAAACACTCTGTTTGTAAAGTCTGCAAGTGGATATTTGGACCTCTTTGAGGATTTCGTTGGAAGCGGGATTTCTTCATCTAATGCTACACAGAAGATTTCTCAGTAACTTCGTTGATTTCTGTGTGTTCAACTAACAGAGTTCAACCTTCCCTTAGACATAGCAGATTGGAAACCCTCTTTTTGTGGAATTTGCAAATGGAGATTTCAAGCGCTTTGGCGTCAACTGTAGAAAAGGAAATATCCTCTTATAAAAACTAGAGAGAATCATTCTCAGAAACCACTTTGTGTAGTGTGCGTTCCACTCACAGAGTTCAATCTTTGCTTTCATACGGCAGTTTGGAAACACTCTGTTTGTGAAGACTGCAAGTGGATATTTGGACCTCTTTGAGGATTTCGTTTAAACGGGATTTCTTCATCTAATGCTAGAAGGAAGAATTCCCAGAAATTTCTTTGATTTGTGTGTGTTCAACTAACAGAGTTCAACCTTCCCTTAGACATAGCAGATTGGAAACCCTCTTTTTGTGGAATTTGCAAGTGGAGATTTCAAGCGTTTTGGGGCCAACGGTAGAAAAGGAATTATCCTCGTATAAAAACTAGAGAGAATCATTCTCAGAAACCACTTTGTGATGTGTGCGTTCCCCTCACAGATTTTAACCTTTCTTTTCATAGAGCAGTTTGGACACACTCTGTTTGTGAAGTCTGCAATTGGATATTTGGCCCTCTTGGAGGATTTCATAGGAAGCGGGATTTCTTCATCTAATGCTACACAGAAGATTTCTCAGTAACTTCGTTGATTTCTCTGTGTTCAACTAACAGAGTTCAACCTTCCCTTAGAGATAGCAGATTGGAAACCCACTTTTTGCGGAATTTGCAAGTGGAGATTTCAAGCGCTTTGGGGCCAACGGTAGAAAAGGAAATATCCTCGTATAAAAACTAGAGTGAATCATTTTCAGAAACCACTTTGTGTTGTGCGCGTTCCACTCACAGAGTTTAACCTTTCTTTTCATTGAGCAGTTTGGAAACACTCTGTTTGTAAAGTCTGCAAGTGGATATTTGGACCTCTTTGAGGATTTCGTTGGAAGCGGGATTTCTTCATCTAATGCTACACAGAAGATTTCTCAGCAACTTCGTTGATTTGTGTGTGTTCAACTAACAGAGTTCAACCTTCCCTTAGAGATAGCAGCTTGGAAACCCTCTTTTTGTGGAATTTGCAAGTGGAGATTTCAAGCGCTTTGGGGCCAACGGTAGAAAAGGAAATATCTTCGTATAAAAACTACAGAGAATCATTCTCAGAAACCACTTTGTGTAGTGTGCGTTCCACTCACAGAGTTCAATCTTTCCTTTCATACGACAGTTTGGAAACACTCTGTTTGTGAAGACTGCAAGTGGATATTTGGACCTCTTTGAGGATTTCGTTGGATACGGGATTTCTTCATCTAATGCTAGAAGGAAGAATTCCCAGAAATTTCTTTGATTTGTGTGTGTTCAGCTAACAGAGCTGAACCATCCTTTAGACAGAGCAGATTGGAAACCCTCTTTTTGAGGAATTTGCTTGTGGAGATTTCAAGCGTTTTGGGGCCAACTGTAGAAAAGAAATATCCTGTTATAAAAACTAGAGAGAATCATTCTCAGAAACCACTTTGGATGTGTGCGTTCCACTCACAGAGTTTAACCTTTCTTTTCATAGAACAGTTTGGAAACACTCTGTTTGTAAAGTCTGCAAGTGGATATTTGGACCTCTTTGAGGATTTCGTTGGAAGCGGGATTTCTTCATCTAATGCTACACAGAAGATTTCTCAGTAACTTCGTTGATTTGTGTGTGTTCAACTAACAGAGTTCAACCTTCCCTTAGACATAGCAGATTGGAAACCCTCTTTTTGTGGAACTTGCAAGTGGAGATTTCAAGCGTTTTTGGGGCCAACGGTAGAAAAGGAAATATCCTCGTATAAAAAATAGAGAGAATCATTCTCAGAAACCGCTTTGGGATGTGTGCGTTCCCCTCACGGAGTTTAACCTTTCTTTTCATAGAGCAGTTTGGACACACTCTGTTTGTGAAGTCTGCAAGTGGATATTTGGACCTCTTTGAGGATTTCGTTGGAAGCGGGATTTCTTCATCTAATGCTACACAGAAGATTTCTCAGTAACTTCGTTGATTTCTGTGTGTTCAACTAACAGAGCTGAACCATCCTTTAGACAGAGCAGATTGGAAACCCTCTTTTTGAGAAATTTGCTTTTGGGGATTTCAAGCGTTTTGGGGCCAACGGTAGAAAAGGAAATATCCTCGTATAAAAACTAGAGAGAATCATTCTCAGAAACCGCTTTGTGATGTGTGCGTTCCCCTCACGGAGTTTAACCTTTCTTTTCATAGAGCAGTTTGGACACACTCTGTTTGTGAAGTCTGCAAGTGGATATTTGGACCTCTTTGAGGATTTCGTTGGAAGCGGGATTTCTTCATCTAATGCTACACAGAAGATTTCTCAGTAACTTCGTTGATTTCTCTGTGTTCAACTAACAGAGTTCAACCTTCCCTTAGACATAGCAGATTGGAAACCTTCTTTTTGTGGAATTTGCAAGTGGAGATTTCAAGCGCTTTGGGGCCAACGGTAGAAAAGGAAATATCCTCGTATAAAAACTGGAGAGAATCATTCTCAGAAAACACTTTGTGATGTGTGCGTTCCACTCACAGAGTTTAACCTTTCCTTTCATAGAGCAGTTTGGAAACACTCTGTTTGTGAAGACTGCAAGTGGATATTTGGACCTCTTTGAGGGTTTCGTTGGAAACGGGATTTCTTCATCTAATGCTAGAAGGAAGAATTCTCAGAAACTTCTTTGATTTGTGTGTGTTCAACTAACAGAGCTGAACCATCCTTTAGACAGAGCAGATTGGAAACCCTCTTTTTGAGGAATTTGCTTGTGGAGATTACAAGCGTTTTGGGGCCAACGGTGGAAAAGAAAATATCCTCGTATAAAAACTAGAGAGAATCATTCTCAGAAACCACTTTGTGATGTGTGCGTTCCACTCACAGAGTTTAATCTTTCTTTTCATAGAACAGTTTGGAAACACTCTGTTTGTAAAGTCTGCAAGTGGATATTTGGACCTCTTTGAGGATTTCGTTGGAAGCGGGATTTCTTCATCTAATGCTACACAGAAGATTTCTCAGTAACTTCGTTGATTTCTGTGTGTTCAACTAACAGAGTTCAACCTTCCCTTAGACATAGCAGATTGGAAACCCTCTTTTTGTGGAATTTGCAAATGGAGATTTCAAGCGCTTTGGGGTCAACTGTAGAAAAGGAAATATCCTCTTATAAAAACTAGAGAGAATCATTCTCAGAAACCACTTTGTGTAGTGTGCGTTCCACTCACAGAGTTCAATCTTTGCTTTCATACGGCAGTTTGGAAACACTCTGTTTGTGAAGACTGCAAGTGGATATTTGGACCTCTTTGAGGATTTCGTTTAAACGGGATTTCTTCATCTAATGCTAGAAGGAAGAATTCCCAGAAATTTCTTTGATTTGTGTGTGTTCAACTAACAGAGTTCAACCTTCCCTTAGACATAGCAGATTGGAAACCCTCTTTTTGTGGAATTTGCAAGTGGAGATTTCAAGCGTTTTGGGGCCAACGGTAGAAAAGGAATTATCCTCGTATAAAAACTAGAGAGAATCATTCTCAGAAACCACTTTGTGATGTGTGCGTTCCCCTCACAGATTTTAACCTTTCTTTTCATAGAGCAGTTTGGACACACTCTGTTTGTGAAGTCTGCAATTGGATATTTGGCCCTCTTGGAGGATTTCATAGGAAGCGGGATTTCTTCATCTAATGCTACACAGAAGATTTCTCAGTAACTTCGTTGATTTCTCTGTGTTCAACTAACAGAGTTCAACCTTCCCTTAGAGATAGCAGATTGGAAACCCACTTTTTGCGGAATTTGCAAGTGGAGATTTCAAGCGCTTTGGGGCCAACGGTAGAAAAGGAAATATCCTCGTATAAAAACTAGAGTGAATCATTTTCAGAAACCACTTTGTGTTGTGCGCGTTCCACTCACAGAGTTTAACCTTTCTTTTCATTGAGCAGTTTGGAAACACTCTGTTTGTAAAGTCTGCAAGTGGATATTTGGACCTCTTTGAGGATTTCGTTGGAAGCGGGATTTCTTCATCTAATGCTACACAGAAGATTTCTCAGTAACTTCGTTGATTTGTGTGTGTTCAACTAACAGAGTTCAACCTTCCCTTAGAGATAGCAGCTTGGAAACCCTCTTTTTGTGGAATTTGCAAGTGGAGATTTCAAGCGCTTTGGGGCCAACGGTAGAAAAGGAAATATCTTCGTATAAAAACTTGAGAGAACCATTCTCAGAAACCACTTTGTGTTGTGCGCATTCCACTCACAGAGTTTAACCTTTCTTTTCATAGAGCAGTTTGGAAACACTCTGTTTGTGAAGTCTGCAAGTGGATATTTGTACCTCTTTGAGGATTTCGTTGGAATCGGGATTTCTTCATCTAATGCTAGAAGGAAGAATTCTCAGAAACTTCTTTGATATGTGTGTGTTCAACTAACAGAGCTGAACCATCCTTTAGACAGAGCAGAATGGAAACCCTCTTTTTGAGGAATTTGCTTGTGGAGATTTCAAGCCTTTTGGGGCCAACGGTAGAAAAGGAAATATCCTCGTATAAAAACTAGAGAGAATCATTCTCAGAAACCACTTTGGATGTGTTCGTTCCACTCACAGAGTTTAACCTTTCTTTTCATAAAACAGTTTGGAAACACTCTGTTTGTAAAGTCTGCAAGTGGATATTTGGACCTCTTTGAGGATTTCGTTGGAAACGGGATTTCTTCATCTAATGCTACACAGAAGATTTCTCAGTAACTTCGTTGATTTGTGTGTGTTCAACTAACAGAGTTCAACCTTCCCTTAGACATAGCAGATTGGAAACCCTCTTTTTGTGGAACTTGCAAGTGGAGATTTCAAGCGTTTTTGGGGCCAACGGTAGAAAAGGAAATATCCTCGTATAAAAAATAGAGAGAATCATTCTCAGAAACCGCTTTGTGATGTGTGCGTACCACTCACAGAGTTTAACCTTTCCTTTCATAGAGCAGTTTGGACACACTATGTTTGTGAAGTCTGCAAGTGGATATTTGGACCTCTTTTAGGATTTCTTTGGAAGCGGGATTTCATCATCTAATGCTACACAGAAGATTTCTCAGTAACTTCGTTGATTTCTGTGTGTTCAACTAACAGAGCTGAACCATCCTTTAGACAGAGCAGATTGGAAACCCTCTTTTTGAGAAATTTACTTTTGGGGATTTCAAGCGTTTTGGGGCCAACGGTAGAAAAGGAAATATCCTCGTATAAAAACTAGAGAGAATCATTCTCAGAAACCGCTTTGTGATGTGTGCGTTCCCCTCACGGAGTTTAACCTTTCTTTTCATAGAGCAGTTTGGACACACTCTGTTTGTGAAGTCTGCAAGTGGATATTTGGACCTCTTTGAGGATTTCGTTGGAAGCGGGATTTCTTCATCTAATGCTACACAGAAGATTTCTCAGTAACTTCGTTGATTTCTCTGTGTTCAACTAACAGAGTTCAACCTTCCCTTAGAGATAGCAGATTGGAAACCCTCTTTTTGTGGAATTTGCAAGTGGAGATTTCAAGCGCTTTGGGGCCAACGGTAGAAAAGGAAATATCCTCGTATAAAAACTGGAGAGAATCATTCTCAGAAAACACTTTGTGATGTGTGCGTTCCACTCACAGAGTTTAACCTTTCCTTTCATAGAGCAGTTTGGAAACACTCTGTTTGTGAAGACTGCAAGTGGATATTTGGAACTCTTTGAGGGTTTCGTTGGAAACGGGATTTCTTCATCTAATGCTAGAAGGAAGAATTCTCAGAAACTTCTTTGATTTGTGTGTGTTCAACTAACGGAGCTGAACCATCCTTTAGACAGAGCAGATTGGAAACCCTCTTTTTGAGGAATTTGCTTGTGGAGATTACAAGCGTTTTGGGGCCAACGGTAGAAAAGGAAATATCCTCATATAAAAACTAGAGAGAATCATTCTCAGAAACCACTTTGTGATGTGTGCGTTCCACTCACAGAGTTTAACCTTTCTTTTCATAGAACAGTTTGGAAACACTCTGTTTGTAAAGTCTGCAAGTGGATATTTGGACCTCTTTGAGGATTTCGTTGGAAGCGGGATTTCTTCATCTAATGCTACACAGAAGATTTCTCAGTAACTTCGTTGATTTCTGTGTGTTCAACTAACAGAGTTCAACCTTCCCTTAGACATAGCAGTTTGGAAACCCTCTTTTTGTGGAATTTGCAAGTGGAGATTTCAAGCGCTTTGGGGCCAACGGTAGAAAAGGAAATATCCTCGTATAAAAACTAGAGAGAATCATTCTCAGAAACCACTTTGTGTAGTGTGCGTTCCACTCACAGAGTTCAATCTTTCCTTTCATAGAGCAGTTTGGAAACACTCTGTTTGTGAAGACTGCAAGTGGATATTTGGACCTCTTTGAGGATTTCGTTGGATACGGGATTTCTTCATCTAATGCTAGAAGGAAGAATTCCCAGAAATTCCTTTGATTTGTGTGTGTTCAGCTAACAGAGCTGAACCATCCTTTAGACAGAGCAGATTGGAAACCCTCTTTTTGAGGAATTTGCTTGTGGAGATTACAAGCGTTTTGGGGCCAACGGTAGAAAAGGAAATATCCTCGTATAAAAACTAGAGAGAATCATTCTCAGAAACCACTTTGTGATGTGTGCGTTCCACTCACAGAGTTTAACCTTTCTTTTCATAGAACAGTTTGGAAACTGTTTGTAAAGTCTGCAAGTGGATATTTGGACCTCTTTGAGGATTTCGTTGGAAGCGGGATTTCTTCATCTAATGCTACACAGAAGATTTCTCAGTAACTTCGTTGATTTGTGTGTGTTCAAATAACAGAGTTCAACCTTCCCTTTGAGATAGCAGCTTGGAAACCCTCTTTTTGTGGAATTTGCAAGTGGAGATTTCAAGCGCTTTGGGGCCAACGGTAGAAAAGGAAATATCTTCGTATAAAAACTACAGAGAACCATTCTCAGAAACCACTTTGTGTTGTGCGCGTTCCACTCACAGAGTTTAACCTTTCTTTTCATAGAGCAGTTTGGAAACACTCTGTTTGTGAAGTCTGCAAGTGGATATTTGGACCTCTTTGAGGATTTCGTTGGAAACGGGATTTATTCGTCTAATGCTAGAAGGAAGAATTCTCAGAAATTTCTTTGATATGTGTGTGTTCAACTAACAGAGCTGAACCATCCTTTAGACAGAGCAGAATGGAAACCCTCTTTTTGAGGAATTTGCTTGTGGAGATTTCAAGCCTTTTGGGGCCAACGGTAGAAAAGGAAATATCCTCGTATAAAAACTAGAGAGAATCATTCTCAGAAACCACTTTGTGATGTGTGCGTTCCACTCACAGAGTTTAATCTTTCTTTTCATAGAACAGTTTGGAAACACTCTGTTTGTAAAGTCTGCAAGTGGATATTTGGACCTCTTTGAGGATTTCGTTGGAAGCGGGATTTCTTCATCTAATGCTACACAGAAGATTTCTCAGTAACTTCGTTGATTTCTGTGTGTTCAACTAACAGAGTTCAACCTTCCCTTAGACATAGCAGATTGGAAAACCTCTTTTTGTGGAATTTGCAAATGGAGATTTCAAGCGCTTTGGGGTCAACTGTAGAAAAGGAAATATCCTCGTATAAAAACTAGAGAGAATCATTCTCAGAAACCACTTTGTGTAGTGTGTGTTCCACTCACAGAGTTCAATCTTTGCTTTCATACGGCAGTTTGGAAACACTCTGTTTGTGAAGACTGCAAGTGGATATTTGGACCTCTTTGAGGATTTCGTTGGAAACGGGATTTCTTCATCTAATGCTAGAAGGAAGAATTCCCAGAAATTTCTTTGATTTGTCTGTGTTCAGCTAACAGAGCTGAACCATCCTTTAGACAGAGCAGATTGGAAACCCTCTTTTTGAGGAATTTGCTTGTGGAGATTTCAAGCGTTTTGGGGCCAACTGTAGAAAAGAAATATCCTGGTATAAAAACTAGAGAGAATCATTCTCAGAAACCACTTTGGATGTGTGCGTTCCACTCACAGAGTTTAACCTTTCTTTTCATAAAACAGTTTGGAAACACTCTGTTTGTAAAGTCTTCAAGTGGATATTTGGACCTCTTTGAGGATTTCGTTGGAAACGGGATTTCTTCATCTAATGCTACACAGAAGATTTCTCAGTAACTTCGTTGATTTGTGTGTGTTCAACTAACAGAGTTCAACCTTCCCTTAGACATAGCAGATTGGAAACCCTCTTTTTGTGGAACTTGCAAGTGGAGATTTCAAGCGTTTTTGGGGCCAACGGTAGAAAAGGAAATATCCTCGTATAAAAAATAGAGAGAATCATTCTCAGAAACCGCTTTGTGATGTGTGCGTTCCACTCACAGAGTTTAACCTTTCCTTTCATAGAGCAGTTTGGACACACTATGTTTGTGAAGTCTGCAAGTGGATATTTGGACCTCTTTGAGGATTTCGTTGGAAGCGGGATTTCTTCATCTAATGCTACACAGAAGATTTCTCAGCAACTTCGTTGATTTGTGTGTGTTCAAATAACAGAGTTCAACCTTCCCTTAGAGATAGCAGCTTGGAAACCCTCTTTTTGTGGAATTTGCAAGTGGAGATTTCAAGCGCTTTGGGGCCAACGGTAGAAAAGGAAATATCTTCGTATAAAAACTACAGAGAATCATTCTCAGAAACCACTTTGTGTAGTGTGCGTTCCACTCACAGCGTTCAATCTTTCCTTTCATACGACAGTTTGGAAACACTCTGTTTGTGAAGACTGCAAGTGGATATTTGGACCTCTTTGAGGATTTCGTTGGATACGGGATTTCTTCATCTAATGCTAGAAGGAAGAATTCCCAGAAATTTCTTTGATTTGTGTGTGTTCAGCTAACAGAGCTGAACCATCCTTTAGACAGAGCAGATTGGAAACCCTCTTTTTGAGGAATTTGCTTGTGGAGATTTCAAGCGTTTTGGGGCCAACTGTAGAAAAGAAATATCCTGTTATAAAAACTAGAGAGAATCATTCTCAGAAACCACTTTGGATGTGTGCGTTCCACTCACAGAGTTTAACCTTTCTTTTCATAGAACAGTTTGGAAACACTCTGTTTGTAAAGTCTGCAAGTGGATATTTGGACCTCTTTGAGGATTTCGTTGGAAACGGGATTTCTTCATCTAATGCTACACAGAAGATTTCTCAGTAACTTCGTTCATTTGTGTGTGTTCAACTAACAGAGTTCAACCTTCCCTTAGACATAGCAGATTGGAAACCCTCTTTTTGTGGAACTTGCAAGTGGAGATTTCAAGCGTTTTTGGGGCCAACGGTAGAAAAGGAAATATCCTCGTATAAAAAATAGAGAGAATCATTCTCAGAAACCGCTTTGTGATGTGTGCGTTCCACTCACAGAGTTTAACCTTTCCTTTCATAGAGCAGTTTGGACACACTATGTTTGTGAAGTCTGCAAGTGGATATTTGGACCTCTTTGAGGATTTCTTTGGAAGCGGGATTTCATCATCTAATGCTACACAGAAGATTTCTCAGTAACTTCGTTGATTTCTGTGTGTTCAACTAACAGAGCTGAACCATCCTTTAGACAGAGCAGATTGGAAACCCTCTTTTTGAGAAATTTGCTTTTGGGGATTTCAAGCATTTTGGGGCCAACGGTAGAAAAGGAAATATCCTCGTATAAAAACTAGAGAGAATCATTCTCAGAAACCGCTTTGTGATGTGTGCGTTCCCCTCACGGAGTTTAACCTTTCTTTTCATAGAGCAGTTTGGACACACTCTGTTTGTGAAGTCTGCAAGTGGATATTTGGACCTCTTTGAGGATTTCGTTGGAAGCGGGATTTCTTCATCTAATGCTACACAGAAGATTTCTCAGTAACTTCGTTGATTTCTCTGTGTTCAACTAACAGAGTTCAACCTTCCCTTAGAGATAGCAGATTGGAAACCCTCTTTTTGTGGAATTTGCAAGTGGAGATTTCAAGCGCTTTGGGGCCAACGGTAGAAAAGGAAATATCCTCGTATAAAAACTGGAGAGAATCATTCTCAGAAAACACTTTGTGATGTGTGCGTTCCACTCACAGAGTTTAACCTTTCCTTTCATAGAGCAGTTTGGAAACACTCTGTTTGTGAAGACTGCAAGTGGATATTTGGACCTCTTTGAGGGTTTCGTTGGAAACGGGATTTCTTCATCTAATGCTAGAAGGAAGAATTCTCAGAAACTTCTTTGATTTGTGTGTGTTCAACTAACGGAGCTGAACCATCCTTTAGACAGAGCAGATTGGAAACCCTCTTTTTGAGGAATTTGCTTGTGGAGATTACAAGCGTTTTGGGGCCAACGGTAGAAAAGGAAATATCCTCATATAAAAACTAGAGAGAATCATTCTCAGAAACCACTTTGTGATGTCTGCGTTCCACTCACACAGTTTAACCTTTCTTTTCATAGAACAGTTTGGAAACACTCTGTTTGTAAAGTCTGCAAGTGGATATTTGGACCTCTTTGAGGATTTCGTTGGAAGCGGGATTTCTTCATCTAATGCTACACAGAAGATTTCTCAGTAACTTCGTTGATTTCTGTGTGTTCAACTAACAGAGTTCAACCTTCCCTTAGACATAGCAGATTGGAAAACCTCTTTTTGTGGAATTTGCAAATGGAGATTTCAAGCGCTTTGGGGTCAACTGTAGAAAAGGAAATATCCTCGTATAAAAACTAGAGAGAATCATTCTCAGAAACCACTTTGTGTAGTGTGTGTTCCACTCACAGAGTTCAATCTTTGCTTTCATACGGCAGTTTGGAAACACTCTGTTTGTGAAGACTGCAAGTGGATATTTGGACCTCTTTGAGGATTTCGTTGGAAACGGGATTTCTTCATCTAATGCTAGAAGGAAGAATTCCCAGAAATTTCTTTGATTTGTCTGTGTTCAGCTAACAGAGCTGAACCATCCTTTAGACAGAGCAGATTGGAAACCCTCTTTTTGAGGAATTTGCTTGTGGAGATTTCAAGCGTTTTGGGGCCAACTGTAGAAAAGAAATATCCTGGTATAAAAACTAGAGAGAATCATTCTCAGAAACCACTTTGGATGTGTGCGTTCCACTCACAGAGTTTAACCTTTCTTTTCATAAAACAGTTTGGAAACACTCTGTTTGTAAAGTCTTCAAGTGGATATTTGGACCTCTTTGAGGATTTCGTTGGAAACGGGATTTCTTCATCTAATGCTACACAGAAGATTTCTCAGTAACTTCGTTGATTTGTGTGTGTTCAACTAACAGAGTTCAACCTTCCCTTAGACATAGCAGATTGGAAACCCTCTTTTTGTGGAACTTGCAAGTGGAGATTTCAAGCGTTTTTGGGGCCAACGGTAGAAAAGGAAATATCCTCGTATAAAAAATAGAGAGAATCATTCTCAGAAACCGCTTTGTGATGTGTGCGTTCCACTCACAGAGTTTAACCTTTCCTTTCATAGAGCAGTTTGGACACACTATGTTTGTGAAGTCTGCAAGTGGATATTTGGACCTCTTTGAGGATTTCGTTGGAAGCGGGATTTCTTCATCTAATGCTACACAGAAGATTTCTCAGCAACTTCGTTGATTTGTGTGTGTTCAAATAACAGAGTTCAACCTTCCCTTAGAGATAGCAGCTTGGAAACCCTCTTTTTGTGGAATTTGCAAGTGGAGATTTCAAGCGCTTTGGGGCCAACGGTAGAAAAGGAAATATCTTCGTATAAAAACTACAGAGAATCATTCTCAGAAACCACTTTGTGTAGTGTGCGTTCCACTCACAGCGTTCAATCTTTCCTTTCATACGACAGTTTGGAAACACTCTGTTTGTGAAGACTGCAAGTGGATATTTGGACCTCTTTGAGGATTTCGTTGGATACGGGATTTCTTCATCTAATGCTAGAAGGAAGAATTCCCAGAAATTTCTTTGATTTGTGTGTGTTCAGCTAACAGAGCTGAACCATCCTTTAGACAGAGCAGATTGGAAACCCTCTTTTTGAGGAATTTGCTTGTGGAGATTTCAAGCGTTTTGGGGCCAACTGTAGAAAAGAAATATCCTGTTATAAAAACTAGAGAGAATCATTCTCAGAAACCACTTTGGATGTGTGCGTTCCACTCACAGAGTTTAACCTTTCTTTTCATAGAACAGTTTGGAAACACTCTGTTTGTAAAGTCTGCAAGTGGATATTTGGACCTCTTTGAGGATTTCGTTGGAAACGGGATTTCTTCATCTAATGCTACACAGAAGATTTCTCAGTAACTTCGTTCATTTGTGTGTGTTCAACTAACAGAGTTCAACCTTCCCTTAGACATAGCAGATTGGAAACCCTCTTTTTGTGGAACTTGCAAGTGGAGATTTCAAGCGTTTTTGGGGCCAACGGTAGAAAAGGAAATATCCTCGTATAAAAAATAGAGAGAATCATTCTCAGAAACCGCTTTGTGATGTGTGCGTTCCACTCACAGAGTTTAACCTTTCCTTTCATAGAGCAGTTTGGACACACTATGTTTGTGAAGTCTGCAAGTGGATATTTGGACCTCTTTGAGGATTTCTTTGGAAGCGGGATTTCATCATCTAATGCTACACAGAAGATTTCTCAGTAACTTCGTTGATTTCTGTGTGTTCAACTAACAGAGCTGAACCATCCTTTAGACAGAGCAGATTGGAAACCCTCTTTTTGAGAAATTTGCTTTTGGGGATTTCAAGCATTTTGGGGCCAACGGTAGAAAAGGAAATATCCTCGTATAAAAACTAGAGAGAATCATTCTCAGAAACCGCTTTGTGATGTGTGCGTTCCCCTCACGGAGTTTAACCTTTCTTTTCATAGAGCAGTTTGGACACACTCTGTTTGTGAAGTCTGCAAGTGGATATTTGGACCTCTTTGAGGATTTCGTTGGAAGCGGGATTTCTTCATCTAATGCTACACAGAAGATTTCTCAGTAACTTCGTTGATTTCTCTGTGTTCAACTAACAGAGTTCAACCTTCCCTTAGAGATAGCAGATTGGAAACCCTCTTTTTGTGGAATTTGCAAGTGGAGATTTCAAGCGCTTTGGGGCCAACGGTAGAAAAGGAAATATCCTCGTATAAAAACTGGAGAGAATCATTCTCAGAAAACACTTTGTGATGTGTGCGTTCCACTCACAGAGTTTAACCTTTCCTTTCATAGAGCAGTTTGGAAACACTCTGTTTGTGAAGACTGCAAGTGGATATTTGGACCTCTTTGAGGGTTTCGTTGGAAACGGGATTTCTTCATCTAATGCTAGAAGGAAGAATTCTCAGAAACTTCTTTGATTTGTGTGTGTTCAACTAACGGAGCTGAACCATCCTTTAGACAGAGCAGATTGGAAACCCTCTTTTTGAGGAATTTGCTTGTGGAGATTACAAGCGTTTTGGGGCCAACGGTAGAAAAGGAAATATCCTCATATAAAAACTAGAGAGAATCATTCTCAGAAACCACTTTGTGATGTCTGCGTTCCACTCACACAGTTTAACCTTTCTTTTCATAGAACAGTTTGGAAACACTCTGTTTGTAAAGTCTGCAAGTGGATATTTGGACCTCTTTGAGGATTTCGTTGGAAGCGGGATTTCTTCATCTAATGCTACACAGAAGATTTCTCAGTAACTTCGTTGATTTCTGTGTGTTCAACTAACAGAGTTCAACCTTCCCTTAGACATAGCAGTTTGGAAACCCTCTTTTTGTGGAATTTGCAAGTGGAGATTTCAAGCGCTTTGGGGCCAACGGTAGAAAAGGAAATATCCTCGTATAAAAACTAGAGAGAATCATTCTCAGAAACCACTTTGTGTAGTGTGCGTTCCACTCACAGAGTTCAATCTTTCCTTTCATAGAGCAGTTTGGAAACACTCTGTTTGTGAAGACTGCAAGTGGATATTTGGACCTCTTTGAGGATTTCGTTGGATACGGGATTTCTTCATCTAATGCTAGAAGGAAGAATTCCCAGAAATTCCTTTGATTTGTGTGTGTTCAGCTAACAGAGCTGAACCATCCTTCAGACAGAGCAGATTGGAAACCCTCTTTTTGAGGAATTTGCTTGTGGAGATTACAAGCGTTTTGGGGCCAACGGTAGAAAAGGAAATATCCTCGTATAAAAACTAGAGAGAATCATTCTCAGAAACCACTTTGTGATGTGTGCGTTCCACTCACAGAGTTTAACCTTTCTTTTCATAGAACAGTTTGGAAACTGTTTGTAAAGTCTGCAAGTGGATATTTGGACCTCTTTGAGGATTTCGTTGGAAGCGGGATTTCTTCATCTAATGCTACACAGAAGATTTCTCAGTAACTTCGTTGATTTGTGTGTGTTCAAATAACAGAGTTCAACCTTCCCTTTGAGATAGCAGCTTGGAAACCCTCTTTTTGTGGAATTTGCAAGTGGAGATTTCAAGCGCTTTGGGGCCAACGGTAGAAAAGGAAATATCTTCGTATAAAAACTACAGAGAACCATTCTCAGAAACCACTTTGTGTTGTGCGCGTTCCACTCACAGAGTTTAACCTTTCTTTTCATAGAGCAGTTTGGAAACACTCTGTTTGTGAAGTCTGCAAGTGGATATTTGGACCTCTTTGAGGATTTCGTTGGAAACGGGATTTATTCATCTAATGCTAGAAGGAAGAATTCTCAGAAATTTCTTTGATATGTGTGTGTTCAACTAACAGAGCTGAACCATCCTTTAGACAGAGCAGAATGGAAACCCTCTTTTTGAGGAATTTGCTTGTGGAGATTTCAAGCCTTTTGGGGCCAACGGTAGAAAAGGAAATATCCTCGTATAAAAACTAGAGAGAATCATTCTCAGAAACCACTTTGTGATGTGTGCGTTCCACTCACAGAGTTTAATCTTTCTTTTCATAGAACAGTTTGGAAACACTCTGTTTGTAAAGTCTGCAAGTGGATATTTGGACCTCTTTGAGGATTTCGTTGGAAGCGGGATTTCTTCATCTAATGCTACACAGAAGATTTCTCAGTAACTTCGTTGATTTCTGTGTGTTCAACTAACAGAGTTCAACCTTCCCTTAGACATAGCAGATTGGAAAACCTCTTTTTGTGGAATTTGCAAATGGAGATTTCAAGCGCTTTGGGGTCAACTGTAGAAAAGGAAATATCCTCGTATAAAAACTAGAGAGAATCATTCTCAGAAACCACTTTGTGTAGTGTGTGTTCCACTCACAGAGTTCAATCTTTGCTTTCATACGGCAGTTTGGAAACACTCTGTTTGTGAAGACTGCAAGTGGATATTTGGACCTCTTTGAGGATTTCGTTGGAAACGGGATTTCTTCATCTAATGCTAGAAGGAAGAATTCCCAGAAATTTCTTTGATTTGTCTGTGTTCAGCTAACAGAGCTGAACCATCCTTTAGACAGAGCAGATTGGAAACCCTCTTTTTGAGGAATTTGCTTGTGGAGATTTCAAGCGTTTTGGGGCCAACTGTAGAAAAGAAATATCCTGGTATAAAAACTAGAGAGAATCATTCTCAGAAACCACTTTGGATGTGTGCGTTCCACTCACAGAGTTTAACCTTTCTTTTCATAAAACAGTTTGGAAACACTCTGTTTGTAAAGTCTTCAAGTGGATATTTGGACCTCTTTGAGGATTTCGTTGGAAACGGGATTTCTTCATCTAATGCTACACAGAAGATTTCTCAGTAACTTCGTTGATTTGTGTGTGTTCAACTAACAGAGTTCAACCTTCCCTTAGACATAGCAGATTGGAAACCCTCTTTTTGTGGAACTTGCAAGTGGAGATTTCAAGCGTTTTTGGGGCCAACGGTAGAAAAGGAAATATCCTCGTATAAAAAATAGAGAGAATCATTCTCAGAAACCGCTTTGTGATGTGTGCGTTCCACTCACAGAGTTTAACCTTTCCTTTCATAGAGCAGTTTGGACACACTATGTTTGTGAAGTCTGCAAGTGGATATTTGGACCTCTTTGAGGATTTCTTTGGAAGCGGGATTTCATCATCTAATGCTACACAGAAGATTTCTCAGTAACTTCGTTGATTTCTGTGTGTTCAACTAACAGAGCTGAACCATCCTTTAGACAGAGCAGATTGGAAACCCTCTTTTTGAGAAATTTGCTTTTGGGGATTTCAAGCGTATTGGGGCCAACGGTAGAAAAGGAACTATCCTCGTATAAAAACTAGAGAGAATCATTCTCAGAAACCGCTTTGTGATGTGTGCGTTCCCCTCACGGAGTTTAACCTTTCTTTTCATAGAGCAGTGTGGACACACTCTGTTTGTGAAGTCTGCAAGTGGATATTTGGACCTCTTTGAGGATTTCGTTGGAAGCGGGATTTCTTCATCTAATGCTACACAGAAGATTTCTCAGTAACTTCGTTGATTTCTGTGTGTTCAACTAACAGAGTTCAACCTTCCCTTAGACATAGCAGTTTGGAAACCCTCTTTTTGTGGAATTTGCAAGTGGAGATTTCAAGCGCTTTGGGGCCAACGGTAGAAAAGGAAATATCCTCGTATAAAAACTAGAGAGAATCATTCTCAGAAACCACTTTGTGTAGTGTGCGTTCCACTCACAGAGTTCAATCTTTCCTTTCATAGAGCAGTTTGGAAACACTCTGTTTGTGAAGACTGCAAGTGGATATTTGGACCTCTTTGAGGATTTCGTTGGATACGGGATTTCTTCATCTAATGCTAGAAGGAAGAATTCCCAGAAATTCCTTTGATTTGTGTGTGTTCAGCTAACAGAGCTGAACCATCCTTTAGACAGAGCAGATTGGAAACCCTCTTTTTGAGGAATTTGCTTGTGGAGATTACAAGCGTTTTGGGGCCAACGGTAGAAAAGGAAATATCCTCGTATAAAAACTAGAGAGAATCATTCTCAGAAACCGCTTTGGGATGTGTGCGTTCCACTCACAGAGTTTAACCTTTCCTTTCATAGAGCAGTTTGGACACACTATGTTTGTGAAGTCTGCAAGTGGATATTTGGAAATCTTTGAGGATTTCTTTGGAAGCGGGATTTCATCATCTAATGCTACACAGAAGATTTCTCAGTAACTTCGTTGATTTCTGTGTGTTCAACTAACAGAGCTGAACCATCCTTTAGACAGAGCAGATTGGAAACCCTCTTTTTGAGAAATTTGCTTTTGGGGATTTCAAGCGTTTTGGGGCCAACGGTAGAAAAGAAAATATCCTCGTATAAAAACTAGAGAGAATCATTCTCAGAAACCGCTTTGTGATGTGTGCGTTCCCCTCACGGAGTTTAACCTTTCTTTTCATACAGCAGTTTGGACACACTCTGTTTGTGAAGTCTGCAAGTGGATATTTGGACCTCTTTGAGGATTTCGTTGGAAGCGGGATTTCTTCATCTAATGCTACACAGAAGATTTCTCAGTAACTTCGTTGATTTCTCTGTGTTCAACTAACAGAGTTCAACCTTCCCTTAGAGATAGCAGATTGGAAACCCTCTTTTTGTGGAATTTGCAAGTGGAGATTTCAAGCGCTTTGGGGCCAACGGTAGAAAAGGAAATATCTTCGTATAAAAACTACAGAGAACCATTCTCAGAAACCACTTTGTGTTGTGCGCGTTCCACTCACAGAGTTTAACCTTTCTTTTCATAGAGCAGTTTGGAATCACTCTGTTTGTGAAGTCTGCAAGTGGATATTTGGACCTCTTTGAGGATTTCGTTGGAAACGGGATTTATTCATCTAATGCTAGAAGGAAGAATTCTCAGAAATTTCTTTGATATGTGTGTGTTCAACTAACAGAGCTGAACCATCCTTTAGACAGAGCAGAATGGAAACCCTCTTTTTGAGGAATTTGCTTGTGGAGATTTCAAGCCTTTTGGGGCCAACGGTAGAAAAGGAAATATCCTCGTATAAAAACTAGAGAGAATCATTCTCAGAAACCACTTTGTGATGTGTGCGTTCCACTCACAGAGTTTAATCTTTCTTTTCATAGAACAGTTTGGAAACACTCTGTTTGTAAAGTCTGCAAGTGGATATTTGGACCTCTTTGAGGATTTCGTTGGAAGCGGGATTTCTTCATCTAATGCTACACAGAAGATTTCTCAGTAACTTCGTTGATTTGTGTGTGTTCAAATAACAGAGTTCAACCTTCCCTTTGAGATAGCAGCTTGGAAACCCTCTTTTTGTGGAATTTGCAAGTGGAGATTTCAAGCGCTTTGGGGCCAACGGTAGAAAAGGAAATATCTTCGTATAAAAACTACAGAGAACCATTCTCAGAAACCACTTTGTGTTGTGCGCGTTCCACTCACAGAGTTTAACCTTTCTTTTCATAGAGCAGTTTGGAAACACTCTGTTTGTGAAGTCTGCAAGTGGATATTTGGACCTCTTTGAGGATTTCGTTGGAAACGGGATTTATTCATCTAATGCTAGAAGGAAGAATTCTCAGAAATTTCTTTGATATGTGTGTGTTCAACTAACAGAGCTGAACCATCCTTTAGACAGAGCAGAATGGAAACCCTCTTTTTGAGGAATTTGCTTGTGGAGATTTCAAGCCTTTTGGGGCCAACGGTAGAAAAGGAAATATCCTCGTATAAAAACTAGAGAGAATCATTCTCAGAAACCACTTTGTGATGTGTGCGTTCCACTCACAGAGTTTAATCTTTCTTTTCATAGAACAGTTTGGAAACACTCTGTTTGTAAAGTCTGCAAGTGGATATTTGGACCTCTTTGAGGATTTCGTTGGAAGCGGGATTTCTTCATCTAATGCTACACAGAAGATTTCTCAGTAACTTCGTTGATTTCTGTGTGTTCAACTAACAGAGTTCAACCTTCCCTTAGACATAGCAGATTGGAAAACCTCTTTTTGTGGAATTTGCAAATGGAGATTTCAAGCGCTTTGGGGTCAACTGTAGAAAAGGAAATATCCTCGTATAAAAACTAGAGAGAATCATTCTCAGAAACCACTTTGTGTAGTGTGTGTTCCACTCACAGAGTTCAATCTTTGCTTTCATACGGCAGTTTGGAAACACTCTGTTTGTGAAGACTGCAAGTGGATATTTGGACCTCTTTGAGGATTTCGTTGGAAATGGGATTTCTTCATCTAATGCTAGAAGGAAGAATTCCCAGAAATTTCTTTGATTTGTCTGTGTTCAGCTAACAGAGCTGAACCATCCTTTAGACAGAGCAGATTGGAAACCCTCTTTTTGAGGAATTTGCTTGTGGAGATTTCAAGCGTTTTGGGGCCAACTGTAGAAAAGAAATATCCTGGTATAAAAACTAGAGAGAATCATTCTCAGAAACCACTTTGGATGTGTGCGTTCCACTCACAGAGTTTAACCTTTCTTTTCATAAAACAGTTTGGAAACACTCTGTTTGTAAAGTCTTCAAGTGGATATTTGGACCTCTTTGAGGATTTCGTTGGAAACGGGATTTCTTCATCTAATGCTACACAGAAGATTTCTCAGTAACTTCGTTGATTTGTGTGTGTTCAACTAACAGAGTTCAACCTTCCCTTAGACATAGCAGATTGGAAACCCTCTTTTTGTGGAACTTGCAAGTGGAGATTTCAAGCGTTTTTGGGGCCAACGGTAGAAAAGGAAATATCCTCGTATAAAAAATAGAGAGAATCATTCTCAGAAACCGCTTTGTGATGTGTGCGTTCCACTCACAGAGTTTAACCTTTCCTTTCATAGAGCAGTTTGGACACACTATGTTTGTGAAGTCTGCAAGTGGATATTTGGACCTCTTTGAGGATTTCGTTGGAAGCGGGATTTCTTCATCTAATGCTACACAGAAGATTTCTCAGCAACTTCGTTGATTTGTGTGTGTTCAAATAACAGAGTTCAACCTTCCCTTAGAGATAGCAGCTTGGAAACCCTCTTTTTGTGGAATTTGCAAGTGGAGATTTCAAGCGCTTTGGGGCCAACGGTAGAAAAGGATATATCTTCGTATAAAAACTACAGAGAATCATTCTCAGAAACCACTTTGTGTAGTGTGCGTTCCACTCACAGAGTTCAATCTTTCCTTTCATACGACAGTTTGGAAACACTCTGTTTGTGAAGACTGCAAGTGGATATTTGGACCTCTTTGAGGATTTCGTTGGATACGGGATTTCTTCATCTAATGCTAGAAGGAAGAATTCCCAGAAATTTCTTTGATTTGTGTGTGTTCAGCTAACAGAGCTGAACCATCCTTTAGACAGAGCAGATTGGAAACCCTCTTTTTGAGGAATTTGCTTGTGGAGATTACAAGCGTTTTGGGGCCAACGGTAGAAAAGGAAATATCCTCGTATAAAAACTAGAGAGAATCATTCTCAGAAACCGCTTTGGGATGTGTGCGTTCCACTCACAGAGTTTAACCTTTCCTTTCATAGAGCAGTTTGGACACACTATGTTTGTGAAGTCTGCAAGTGGATATTTGGACCTCTTTGAGGATTTCTTTGGAAGCGGGATTTCATCATCTAATGCTACACAGAAGATTTCTCAGTAACTTCGTTGATTTCTGTGTGTTCAACTAACAGAGCTGAACCATCCTTTAGACAGAGCAGATTGGAAACCCTCTTTTTGAGAAATTTGCTTTTGGGGATTTCAAGCGTTTTGGGGCCAACGGTAGAAAAGGAAATATCCTTGTATAAAAACTAGAGAGAATCATTCTCAGAAACCGCTTTGTGATGTGTGCGTTCCCCTCACGGAGTTTAACCTTTCTTTTCATAGAGCAGTTTGGACACACTCTGTTTGTGAAGTCTGCAAGTGGATATTTGGACCTCTTTGAGGATTTCGTTGGAAGCGGGATTTCTTCATCTAATGCTACACAGAAGATTTCTCAGTAACTTCGTTGATTTCTCTGTGTTCAACTAACAGAGTTCAACCTTCCCTTAGAGATAGCAGATTGGAAACCCTCTTTTTGTGGAATTTGCAAGTGGAGATTTCAAGCGCTTTGGGGCCAACGGTAGAAAAGGAAATATCTTCGTATAAAAACTACAGAGAACCATTCTCAGAAACCACTTTGTGTTGTGCGCGTTCCACTCACAGAGTTTAACCTTTCTTTTCATAGAGCAGTTTGGAAACACTCTGTTTGTGAAGTATGCAAGTGGATATTTGGACCTCTTTGAGGATTTCGTTGGAAACGGGATTTATTCATCTAATGCTAGAAGGAAGAATTCTCAGAAATTTCTTTGATATGTGTGTGTTCAACTAACAGAGCTGAACCATCCTTTAGACAGAGCAGAATGGAAACCCTCTTTTTGAGGAATTTGCTTGTGGAGATTTCAAGCCTTTTGGGGCCAACGGTAGAAAATGAAATATCCTCGTATAAAAACTAGAGAGAATCATTCTCAGAAACCACTTTGTGATGTGTGCGTTCCACTCACAGAGTTTAATCTTTCTTTTCATAGAACAGTTTGGAAACACTCTGTTTGTAAAGTCTGCAAGTGGATATTTGGACCTCTTTGAGGATTTCGTTGGAAGCGGGATTTCTTCATCTAATGCTACACAGAAGATTTCTCAGTAACTTCGTTGATTTGTGTGTGTTCAAATAACAGAGTTCAACCTTCCCTTTGAGATAGCAGCTTGGAAACCCTCTTTTTGTGGAATTTGCACGTGGAGATTTCAAGCGCTTTGGGGCCAACGGTAGAAAAGGAAATATCTTCGTATAAAAACTACAGAGAACCATTCTCAGAAACCACTTTGTGTTGTGCGCGTTCCACTCACAGAGTTTAACCTTTCTTTTCATAGAGCAGTTTGGAAACACTCTGTTTGTGAAGTCTGCAAGTGGATATTTGGACCTCTTTGAGGATTTCGTTGGAAACGGGATTTATTCATCTAATGCTAGAAGGAAGAATTCTCAGAAATTTCTTTGATATATGTGTGTTCAACTAACAGAGCTGAACCATCCTTTAGACAGAGCAGAATGGAAACCCTCTTTTTGAGGAATTTGCTTGTGGAGATTTCAAGCCTTTTGGGGCCAACGGTAGAAAAGGAAATATCCTCGTATAAAAACTAGAGAGAATCATTCTCAGAAACCACTTTGTGATGTGTGCGTTCCACTCACAGAGTTTAATCTTTCTTTTCATAGAACAGTTTGGAAACACTCTGTTTGTAAAGTCTGCAAGTGGATATTTGGACCTCTTTGAGGATTTCGTTGGAAGCGGGATTTCTTCATCTAATGCTACACAGAAGATTTCTCAGTAACTTCGTTGATTTCTGTGTGTTCAACTAACAGAGTTCAACCTTCCCTTAGACATAGCAGATTGGAAAACCTCTTTTTGTGGAATTTGCAAATGGAGATTTCAAGCGCTTTGGGGTCAACTGTAGAAAAGGAAATATCCTCGTATAAAAACTAGAGAGAATCATTCTCAGAAACCACTTTGTGTAGTGTGTGTTCCACTCACAGAGTTCAATCTTTGCTTTCATACGGCAGTTTGGAAACACTCTGTTTGTGAAGACTGCAAGTGGATATTTGGACCTCTTTGAGGATTTCGTTGGAAACGGGATTTCTTCATCTAATGCTAGAAGGAAGAATTCCCAGAAATTTCTTTGATTTGTCTGTGTTCAGCTAACAGAGCTGAACCATCCTTTAGACAGAGCAGATTGGAAACCCTCTTTTTGAGGAATTTGCTTGTGGAGATTTCAAGCGTTTTGGGGCCAACTGTAGAAAAGAAATATCCTGGTATAAAAACTAGAGAGAATCATTCTCAGAAACCACTTTGGATGTGTGCGTTCCACTCACAGAGTTTAACCTTTCTTTTCATAAAACAGTTTGGAAACACTCTGTTTGTAAAGTCTGCAAGTGGATATTTGGACCTCTTTGAGGATTTCGTTGGAAACGGGATTTCTTCATCTAATGCTACACAGAAGATTTCTCAGTAACTTCGTTGATTTGTGTGTGTTCAACTAACAGAGTTCAACCTTCCCTTAGACATAGCAGATTGGAAACCCTCTTTTTGTGGAACTTGCAAGTGGAGATTTCAAGCGTTTTTGGGGCCAACGGTAGAAAAGGAAATATCCTCGTATAAAAAATAGAGAGAATCATTCTCAGAAACCGCTTTGTGATGTGTGCGTTCCACTCACAGAGTTTAACCTTTCCTTTCATAGAGCAGTTTGGACACACTATGTTTGTGAAGTCTGCAAGTGGATATTTGGACCTCTTTGAGGATTTCTTTGGAAGCGGGATTTCATCATCTAATGCTACACAGAAGATTTCTCAGTAACTTCGTTGATTTCTGTGTGTTCAACTAACAGAGCTGAACCATCCTTTAGACAGAGCAGATTGGAAACCCTCTTTTTGAGAAATTTGCTTTTGGGGATTTCAAGCGTATTGGGGCCAACGGTAGAAAAGGAACTATCCTCGTATAAAAACTAGAGAGAATCATTCTCAGAAACCGCTTTGTGATGTGTGCGTTCCCCTCACGGAGTTTAACCTTTCTTTTCATAGAGCAGTTTGGACACACTCTGTTTGTGAAGTCTGCAAGTGGATATTTGGACCTCTTTGAGGATTTCGTTGGAAGCGGGATTTCTTCATCTAATGCTACACAGAAGATTTCTCAGTAACTTCGTTGATTTCTGTGTGTTCAACTAACAGAGTTCAACCTTCCCTTAGACATAGCAGTTTGGAAACCCTCTTTTTGTGGAATTTGCAAGTGGAGATTTCAAGCGCTTTGGGGCCAACGGTAGAAAAGGAAATATCCTCGTATAAAAACTAGAGAGAATCATTCTCAGAAACCACTTTGTGTAGTGTGCGTTCCACTCACAGAGTTCAATCTTTCCTTTCATAGAGCAGTTTGGAAACACTGTTTGTGAAGACTGCAAGTGGATATTTGGACCTCTTTGAGGATTTCGTTGGATACGGGATTTCTTCATCTAATGCTAGAAGGAAGAATTCCCAGAAATTCCTTTGATTTGTGTGTGTTCAGCTAACAGAGCTGAACCATCCTTTAGACAGAGCAGATTGGAAACCCTCTTTTTGAGGAATTTGCTTGTGGAGATTACAAGCGTTTTGGGGCCAACGGTAGAAAAGGAAATATCCTCGTATAAAAACTAGAGAGAATCATTCTCAGAAACCGCTTTGGGATGTGTGCGTTCCACTCACAGAGTTTAACCTTTCCTTTCATAGAGCAGTTTGGACACACTATGTTTGTGAAGTCTGCAAGTGGATATTTGGACCTCTTTGAGGATTTCTTTGGAAGCGGGATTTCATCATCTAATGCTACACAGAAGATTTCTCAGTAACTTCGTTGATTTCTGTGTGTTCAACTAACAGAGCTGAACCATCCTTTAGACAGAGCAGATTGGAAACCCTCTTTTTGAGAAATTTGCTTTTGGGGATTTCAAGCGTTTTGGGGCCAACGGTAGAAAAGGAAATATCCTCGTATAAAAACTACAGAGAATCATTCTCAGAAACCGCTTTGTGATGTGTGCGTTCCCCTCACGGAGTTTAACCTTTCTTTTCATAGAGCAGTTTGGACACACTCTGTTTGTGAAGTCTGCAACTGGATATTTGGACCTCTTTGAGGATTTCGTTGGAAGCGGGATTTCTTCATCTAATGCTACACAGAAGATTTCTCAGTAACTTCGTTGATTTCTCTGTGTTCAACTAACAGAGTTCAACCTTCCCTTAGAGATAGCAGATTGGAAACCCTCTTTTTGTGGAATTTGCAAGTGGAGATTTCAAGCGCTTTGGGGCCAACGGTAGAAAAGGAAATATCCTCGTATAAAAACTGGAGAGAATCATTCTCAGAAAACACTTTGTGATGTGTGCGTTCCACTCACAGAGTTTAACCTTTCCTTTCATAGAGCAGTTTGGAAACACTCTGTTTGTGAAGACTGCAAGTGGATATTTGGACCTCTTTGAGGGTTTCGTTGGAAACGGGATTTCTTCATCTAATGCTAGAAGGAAGAATTCTCAGAAACTTCTTTGATTTGTGTGTGTTCAACTAACGGAGCTGAACCATCCTTTAGACAGAGCAGATTGGAAACCCTCTTTTTGAGGAATTTGCTTGTGGAGATTACAAGCGTTTTGGGGCCAACGGTAGAAAAGGAAATATCCTCGTATAAAAACTAGAGAGAATCATTCTCAGAAACCACTTTGTGATGTGTGCGTTCCACTCACAGAGTTTAACCTTTCTTTTCATAGAACAGTTTGGAAACACTCTGTTTGTAAAGTCTGCAAGTGGATATTTGGACCTCTTTGAGGATTTCGTTGGAAGCGGGATTTCTTCATCTAATGCTACACAGAAGATTTCTCAGTAACTTCGTTGATTTGTGTGTTCAAATAACAGAATTCAACCTTCCCTTTGAGATAGCAGCTTGGAAACCCTCTTTTTGTGGAATTTGCAAGTGGATATTTCAAGCGCTTTGGGGCCAACGGTAGAAAAGGAAATATCTTCGTATAAAAACTACAGAGAACCATTCTCAGAAACCACTTTGTGTTGTGCGCGTTCCACTCACAGAGTTTAACCTTTCTTTTCATAGAGCAGTTTGGAAACACTCTGTTTGTGAAGTCTGCAAGTGGATATTTGGACCTCTTTGAGGATTTCGTTGGAAACGGGATTTCTTCATCTAATGCTAGAAGGAAGAATTCTCAGAAATTTCTTTGATATGTGTGTGTTCAACTAACAGAGCTGAACCATCCTTTAGACAGAGCAGAATGGAAACCCTCTTTTTGAGGAATTTGCTTGTGGAGATTTCAAGCCTTTTGGGGCCAACGGTAGAAAAGGAAATATCCTCGTATAAAAACTAGAGAGAATCATTCTCAGAAACCACTTTGTGATGTGTGCGTTCCACTCACAGAGTTTAATCTTTCTTTTCATAGAACAGTTTGGAAACACTCTGTTTGTAAAGTCTGCAAGTGGATATTTGGACCTCTTTGAGGATTTCGTTGGAAGCGGGATTTCTTCATCTAATGCTACACAGAAGATTTCTCAGTAACTTCGTTGATTTCTGTGTGTTCAACTAACAGAGTTCAACCTTCCCTTAGACATAGCAGATTGGAAAACCTCTTTTTGTGGAATTTGCAAATGGAGATTTCAAGCGCTTTGGGGTCAACTGTAGAAAAGGAAATATCCTCGTATAAAAACTAGAGAGAATCATTCTCAGAAACCACTTTGTGTAGTGTGTGTTCCACTCACAGAGTTCAATCTTTGCTTTCATACGGCAGTTTGGAAACACTCTGTTTGTGAAGACTGCAAGTGGATATTTGGACCTCTTTGAGGATTTCGTTGGAAACGGGATTTCTTCATCTAATGCTAGAAGGAAGAATTCCCAGAAATTTCTTTGATTTGTCTGTGTTCAGCTAACAGAGCTGAACCATCCTTTAGACAGAGAAGATTGGAAACCCTCTTTTTGAGGAATTTGCTTGTGGAGATTTCAAGCGTTTTGGGGCCAACTGTAGAAAAGAAATATCCTGGTATAAAAACTAGAGAGAATCATTCTCAGAAACCACTTTGGATGTGTGCGTTCCACTCACAGAGTTTAACCTTTCTTTTCATAAAACAGTTTGGAAACACTCTGTTTGTAAAGTCTGCAAGTGGATATTTGGACCTCTTTGAGGATTTCGTTGGAAACGGGATTTCTTCATCTAATGCTACACAGAAGATTTCTCAGTAACTTCGTTGATTTGTGTGTGTTCAACTAACAGAGTTCAACCTTCCCTTAGACATAGCAGATTGGAAACCCTCTTTTTGTGGAACTTGCAAGTGGAGATTTCAAGCGTTTTTGGGGCCAACGGTAGAAAAGGAAATATCCTCGTATAAAAAATAGAGAGAATCATTCTCAGAAACCGCTTTGTGATGTGTGCGTTCCACTCACAGAGTTTAACCTTTCCTTTCATAGAGCAGTTTGGACACACTATGTTTGTGAAGTCTGCAAGTGGATATTTGGACCTCTTTGAGGATTTCTTTGGAAGCGGGATTTCATCATCTAATGCTACACAGAAGATTTCTCAGTAACTTCGTTGATTTCTGTGTGTTCAACTAACAGAGCTGAACCATCCTTTAGACAGAGCAGATTGGAAACCCTCTTTTTGAGAAATTTGCTTTTGGGGATTTCAAGCGTATTGGGGCCAACGGTAGAAAAGGAACTATCCTCGTATAAAAACTAGAGAGAATCATTCTCAGAAACCGCTTTGTGATGTGTGCGTTCCCCTCACGGAGTTTAACCTTTCTTTTCATAGAGCAGTTTGGACACACTCTGTTTGTGAAGTCTGCAAGTGGATATTTGGACCTCTTTGAGGATTTCGTTGGAAGCGGGATTTCTTCATCTAATGCTACACAGAAGATTTCTCAGTAACTTCGTTGATTTCTGTGTGTTCAACTAACAGAGTTCAACCTTCCCTTAGACATAGCAGTTTGGAAACCCTCTTTTTGTGGAATTTGCAAGTGGAGATTTCAAGCGCTTTGGGGCCAACGGTAGAAAAGGAAATATCCTCGTATAAAAACTAGAGAGAATCATTCTCAGAAACCACTTTGTGTAGTGTGCGTTCCACTCACAGAGTTCAATCTTTCCTTTCATAGAGCAGTTTGGAAACACTCTGTTTGTGAAGACTGCAAGTGGATATTTGGACCTCTTTGAGGATTTCGTTGGATACGGGATTTCTTCATCTAATGCTAGAAGGAAGAATTCCCAGAAATTCCTTTGATTTGTGTGTGTTCAGCTAACAGAGCTGAACCATCCTTTAGACAGAGCAGATTGGAAACCCTCTTTTTGAGGAATTTGCTTGTGGAGATTACAAGCGTTTTGGGGCCAACGGTAGAAAAGGAAATATCCTCGTATAAAAACTAGAGAGAATCATTCTCAGAAACCACTTTGTGATGTGTGCGTTCCACTCACAGAGTTTAACCTTTCTTTTCATAGAACAGTTTGGAAACACTCTGTTTGTAAAGTCTGCAAGTGGATATTTGGACCTCTTTGAGGATTTCGTTGGAAGCGGGATTTCTTCATCTAATGCTACACAGAAGATTTCTCAGTAACTTCGTTGATTTCTGTGTGTTCAACTAACAGAGTTCAACCTTCCCTTAGACATAGCAGTTTGGAAACCCTCTTTTTGTGGAATTTGCAAGTGGAGATTTCAAGCGCTTTGGGGCCAACGGTAGAAAAGGAAATATCCTCGTATAAAAACTAGAGAGAATCATTCTCAGAAACCACTTTGTGTAGTGTGCGTTCCACTCACAGAGTTCAATCTTTGCTTTCATAGAGCAGTTTGGAAACACTCTGTTTGTGAAGACTGCAAGTGGATATTTGGACCTCTTTGAGGATTTCGTTGGAAACGGGATTTCTTCATCTAATGCTAGAAGGAAGAATTCCCAGAAACTTCTTTGATTTGTGTGTGTTCAGCTAACAGAGCTGAACCATCCTTTAGACAGAGCAGATTGGAAACCCTCTTTTTGAGGAATTTGCTTGTGGAGATTTCAAGCGTTTTGGGGCCAACTGTAGAAAAGAAATATCCTGGTATAAAAACTATAGAGAATCATTCTCAGAAACCACTTTGGATGTGTGCGTTCCACTCACAGAGTTTAACCTTTCTTTTAATAGAACAGTTTGTAAACACTCTGTTTGTAAAGTCTGCAAGTGGATATTTGGACCTCTTTGAGGATTTCGTTGGAAACGGGATTTCTTCATCTAATGCTACACAGAAGATTTCTCAGTAACTTCGTTGATTTGTGTGTGTTCAACTACCAGAGTTCAACCTTCCCTTAGACATAGCAGATTGGAAACCCTCTTTTTGTGGAACTTGCAAGTGGAGATTTCAAGCGATTTTGGGGCCAACGGTAGAAAAGGAAATATCCTCGTATAAAAAATAGAGAGAATCATTCTCAGAAACCGCTTTGTGATGTGTGCGTTCCCCTCAAGGAGTTTAACCTTTCTTTTCATAGAGCAGTTTGGACACACTATGTTTGTGAAGTCTGCAAGTGGATATTTGGACCTCTTTGAGGATTTCTTTGGAAGCGGGATTTCATCATCTAATGCTACACAGAAGATTTCTCAGTAACTTCGTTGATTTCTGTGTGTTCAACTAACAGAGCTGAACCATCCTTTAGACAGAGCAGATTGGAAACCCTCTTTTTGAGAAATTTGCTTTTGGGGATTTCAAGCGTTTTGGGGCCAACGGTAGAAAAGGAAATATCCTCGTATAAAAACTAGAGAGAATCATTCTCAGAAACCGCTTTGTGATGTGTGCGTTCCCCTCACGGAGTTTAACCTTTCTTTTCATAGAGCAGTTTGGACACACTCTGTTTGTGAAGTCTGCAAGTGGATATTTGGACCTCTTTGAGGATTTCGTTGGAAGCGGGATTTCTTCATCTAATGCTACACAGAAGATTTCTCAGTAACTTCGTTGATTTCTCTGTGTTCTACTAACAGAGTTCAACCTTCCCTTAGACATAGCAGATTGGAAACCCTCTTTTTGTGGAATTTGCAAGTGGAGATTTCAAGCGCTTTGGGGCCAACGGTAGAAAAGGAAATATCCTCGTATAAAAACTGGAGAGAATCATTCTCAGAAAACACTTTGTGATGTGTGCGTTCCACTCACAGAGTTTAACCTTTCCTTTCATAGAGCAGTTTGGAAACACTCTGTTTGTGAAGACTGCAAGTGGATATTTGGACCTCTTTGAGGGTTTCGTTGGAAACGGGATTTCTTCATCTAATGCTAGAAGGAAGAATTCTCAGAAACTTCTTTGATTTGTGTGTGTTCAACTAACGGAGCTGAACCATCCTTTAGACAGAGCAGATTGGAAACCCTCTTTTTGAGGAATTTGCTTGTGGAGATTACAAGCGTTATGGGGCCAACGGTAGAAAAGGAAATATCCTCGTATAAAAACTAGAGAGAATCATTCTCAGAAACCACTTTGTGATGTGTGCGTTCCACTCACAGAGTTTAACCTTTCTTTTCATAGAACAGTTTGGAAACACTCTGTTTGTAAAGTCTGCAAGTGGATATTTGGACCTCTTTGAGGATTTCGTTGGAAGCGGGATTTCTTCATCTAATGCTACACAGAAGATTTCTCAGTAACTTCGTTGATTTGTGTGTGTTCAACTAACAGAGTTCAACCTTCCCTTAGACATAGCAGATTGGAAACCCTCTTTTTGTGGAATTTGCAAGTGGAGATTTCAAGCGTTTTGGGGCCAACGGTAGAAAAGGAATCATCCTCGTATAAAAACTAGAGAGAATCATTCTCATAAACCACTTTGTGATGTGTGCGTTCCCCTCACAGATTTTAACCTTTCTTTTCATAGAGCAGTTTGGACACACTCTGTTTGTGAAGTCTGCAATTGGATATTTGGCCCTCTTTGAGGATTTCATAGGAAGCGGGATTTCTTCATCTAATGCTACACAGAAGATTTCTCAGTAACTTCGTTGATTTCTCTGTGTTCAACTAACAGAGTTCAACCTTCCCTTAGAGATAGCAGATTGGAAGCCCACTTTTTGTGGAATTTGCAAGTGGAGATTTCAAGCGCTTTGGGGCCAACGGTAGAAAAGGAAATATCCTCGTATAGAAAGTGGAGAGAATCATTCTCAGAAACCACTTTGTGATGTGTGCGTTCCACTCACAGAGTTTAACCTTTCCTTTCATAGAGCAGTTTGGAAACACTCTGTTTGTGAAGACTGCAAGTGGATATTTGGACCTCCTTGAGGATTTCTTTGGAAACGGGATTTCTTCATCTAATGCTAGAAGGAAGAATTCTCAGAAACTTCTTTGATTTGTGTGTGTTCAACAAACGGAGCTGAACCATCCTTTAGACAGAGCAGATTGGAAACCCTCTTTTTGAGGAATTTGCTTGTGGAGATTTCAAGCGTTTTGGGGCCAACGGTAGAAAAGGAAATATCCTCGTATAAAAACTAGAGAGAATCATTCTCAGAAACCGCTTTGTGTTGTGCGCGTTCCACTCACAGAGTTTAACCTTTCTTTTCATAGAACAGTTTGGAAACACTCTGTTTGTAAAGTCTGCAAGTGGATATTTGGACCTCTTTGAGGATTTCGTTGGAAGCGGGATTTCTTCATCTAATGCTACACAGAAGATTTCTCAGTAACTTCGTTGATTTCTGTGTGTTCAACTAACAGAGTTCAACCTTCCCTTAGACAAAGCAGTTTGGAAACCCTCTTTTTGTGGAATTTGCAAGTGGAGATTTCAAGCGCTTTGGGGCCAACGGTAGAAAAGGAAATATCCTCGTATAAAAACTAGAGAGAATCATTCTCAGAAACCACTTTGTGTAGTGTGCGTTCCACTCACAGAGTTCAATCTTTGCTTTCATACGGCAGTTTGGAAACACTCTGTTTGTGAAGACTGCAAGTGGATATTTGGACCTCTTTGAGGATTTCGTTGGAAACGGGATTTCTTCATCTAATGCTAGAAGGAAGAATTCCCAGAAACTTCTTTGATTTGTGTGTGTTCAGCTAACAGAGCTGAACCATCCTTTAGACAGAGCAGATTGGAAACCCTCTTTTTGAGGAATTTGCTTGTGGAGATTTCAAGCGTTTTGGGGCCAACTGTAGAAAAGAAATATCCTGGTATAAAAACTAGAGAGAATCATTCTCAGAAACCACTTTGGATGTGTGCGTTCCACTCACAGAGTTTAACCTTTCTTTTAATAGAACAGTTTGTAAACACTCTGTTTGTAAAGTCTGCAAGTGGATATTTGGACCTCTTTGAGGATTTCGTTGGAAACGGGATTTCTTCATCTAATGCTACACAGAAGATTTCTCAGTAACTTCGTTGATTTGTGTGTGTTCAACTACCAGAGTTCAACCTTCCCTTAGACATAGCAGATTGGAAACCCTCTTTTTGTGGAACTTGCAAGTGGAGATTTCAAGCGATTTTGGGGCCAACGGTAGAAAAGGAAATATCCTCGTATAAAAAATAGAGAGAATCATTCTCAGAAACCGCTTTGTGATGTGTGCGTTCCCCTCAAGGAGTTTAACCTTTCTTTTCATAGAGCAGTTTGGACACACTATGTTTGTGAAGTCTGCAAGTGGATATTTGGACCTCTTTGAGGATTTCTTTGGAAGCGGGATTTCATCATCTAATGCTACACAGAAGATTTCTCAGTAACTTCGTTGATTTCTGTGTGTTCAACTAACAGAGCTGAACCATCCTTTAGACAGAGCAGATTGGAAACCCTCTTTTTGAGAAATTTGCTTTTGGGGATTTCAAGCGTTTTGGGGCCAACGGTAGAAAAGGAATCATCCTCGTATAAAAACTAGAGAGAATCATTCTCAGAAACCACTTTGTGATGTGTGCATTCCCCTCACAGATTTTAACCTTTCTTTTCATAGAGCAGTTTGGACACACTCTGTTTGTGAAGTCTGCAATCGGATATTTGGCCCTCTTGGAGGATTTCATAGGAAGCGGGATTTCTTCATCTAATGCTACACAGAAGATTTCTCAGTAACTTCGTTGATTTCTCTGTGTTCAACTAACAGAGTTCAACCTTCCCTTAGAGATAGCAGATTGGAAACCCACTTTTTGTGGAATTTGCAAGTGGAGATTTCAAGCGCTTTGGGGCCAACGGTAGAAAAGGAAATATCCTCGTATAGAAAGTGGAGAGAATCATTCTCAGAAACCACTTTGTGATGTGTGCGTTCCACTCACAGAGTTTAACCTTTCCTTTCATAGAGCAGTTTGGAAACACTCTGTTTGTAAAGTCTGCAAGTGGATATTTGGACCTCTTTGAGGATTTCGTTGGAAGCGGGATTTCTTCATCTAATGCTACACAGAAGATTTCTCAGTAACTTCGTTGATTTGTGTGTGTTCAACTAACAGAGTTCAACCTTCCCTTAGAGATATCAGCTTGGAAACCCTCTTTTTGTGGAATTTGCAAGTGGAGATTTCAAGCGCTTTGGGGACAACGGTAGAAAAGGAAATATCTTCGTATAAAAACTAGAGAGAACCATTCTCAGAAACCACTTTGTGTTGTGCGCGTTCCACTCACAGAGTTTAACCTTTCTTTTCATAGAGCAGTTTGGAAACACTCTGTTTGTGAAGTCTGCAAGTGGATATTTGGATCTCTTTGAGGATTTCGTTGGAATCGGGATTTCTTCATCTAATGCTAGAAGGAAGAATTCTCAGAAACTTCTTTGATTTGTGTGTGTTCAACAAACGGAGCTGAACCATCCTTTAGACAGAGCAGAATGGAAACCCTCTTTTTGAGGAATTTGCTTGTGGAGATTTCAAGCCTTTTGGGGCCAACGGTAGAAAAGGAAATATCCTCGTATAAAAACTAGAGAGAATCATTCTCAGAAACCACTTTGTGATGTGTGCGTTCCACTCACAGAGTTTAATCTTTCTTTTCATAGAACAGTTTGGAAACACTCTGTTTGTAAAGTCTGCAAGTGGATATTTGGACCTCTTTGAGGATTTCGTTGGAAGCGGGATTTCTTCATCTAATGCTACACAGAAGATTTCTCAGTAACTTCGTTGATTTGTGTGTGTTCAACTAACAGAGTTCAACCTTCCCTTAGACATAGCAGATTGGAAACCCTCTTTTTGTGGAATTTGCAAGTGGAGATTTCAAGCGCTTTGGGGTCAACTGTAGAAAAGGAAATATCCTCGTATAAAAACTAGAGAGAATCATTCTCAGAAACCACTTTGTGTAGTGTGCGTTCCACTCACAGAGTTCAATCTTTCCTTTCCTACGGCAGTTTGGAAACACTCTGTTTGTGAAGACTGCAAGTGGATATTTGGACCTCTTTGAGGATTTCGTTGGAAACGGGATTTCTTCATCTAATGCTAGAAGGAAGAATTCCCAGAAATTTCTTTGATTTGTGTGTGTTCAGCTAACAGAGCTGAACCATCCTTTAGACAGAGCAGATTGGAAACCCTCTTTTTGAGGAATTTGCTTGTGGAGATTTCAAGCGTTTTGGGGCCAACTGTAGAAAAGAAATATCCTGGTATAAAAACTAGAGAGAATCATTCTCAGAAACCACTTTGGATGTGTGCGTTCCACTCACAGAGTTTAACCTTTCTTTTCATAGAACAGTTTGGAAACACTCTGTTTGTAAAGTCTGCAAGTGGATATTTGGACCTCTTTGAGGATTTCGTTGGAAGCGGGATTTCTTCATCTAATGCTACACAGAAGATTTCTCAGTAACTTCGTTGATTTGTGTGTGTTCAACTAACAGAGTTCAACCTTCCCTTAGACATAGCAGATTGGAAACCCTCTTTTTGTGGAACTTGCAAGTGGAGATTTCAAGCGTTTTTGGGGCCAACGGTAGAAAAGGAAATATCCTCGTATAAAAAATAGAGAGAATCATTCTCAGAAACCGCTTTGGGATGTGTGCGTTCCCCTCAAGGAGTTTAACCTTTCTTTTCATAGAGCAGTTTGGACACACTATGTTTGTGAAGTCTGCAAGTGGATATTTGGACCTCTTTGAGGATTTCTTTGGAAGCGGGATTTCATCATCTAATGCTACACAGAAGATTTCTCAGTAACTTCGTTGATTTCTGTGTGTTCAACTAACAGAGCTGAACCATCCTTTAGACAGAGCAGATTGGAAACCCTCTTTTTGAGAAATTTGCTTTTGGGGATTTCAAGCGTTTTGGAGCCAACGGTAGAAAAGTAAATATCCTCGTATAAAAACTAGAGAGAATCATTCTCAGAAACCGCTTTGTGATGTGTGCGTTCCCCTCACGGAGTTTAACCTTTCTTTTCATAGAGCAGTTTGGACACACTCTGTTTGTGAAGTCTGCAAGTGGATATTTGGACCTCTTTGAGGATTTCGTTGGAAGCGGGATTTCTTCATCTAATGCTACACAGAAGATTTCTCAGTAACTTCGTTGATTTCTCTGTGTTCAACTAACAGAGTTCAACCTTCCCTTAGACATAGCAGATTGGAAACCCTCTTTTTGTGGAATTTGCAAGTGGAGATTTCAAGCGCTTTGGGGCCAACGGTAGAAAAGGAAATATCCTCGTATAAAAACTGGAGAGAATCATTCTCAGAAAACACTTTGTGATGTGTGCATTCCACTCACAGAGTTTAACCTTTCCTTTCATAGAGCAGTTTGGAAACACTCTGTTTGTGAAGACTGCAAGTGGATATTTGGACCTCTTTGAGGGTTTCGTTGGAAACGGGATTTCTTCATCTAATGCTAGAAGGAAGAATTCTCAGAAACTTCTTTGATTTGTGTGTGTTCAACTAACGGAGCTGAACCATCCTTTAGACAGAGCAGATTGGAAACCCTCTTTTTGAGGAATTTGCTTGTGGAGATTACAAGCGTTTTGGGGCCAACGGTAGAAAAGGAAATATCCTCGTATAAAAACTAGAGAGAATCATTCTCAGAAACCACTTTGTGATGTGTGCATTCCACTCACAGAGTTTAACCTTTCTTTTCATAGAACAGTTTCGAAACACTCTGTTTGTAAAGTCTGCAAGTGGATATTTGGACCTCTTTGAGGATTTCGTTGGAAGCGGGATTTCTTCATCTAATGCTACACAGAAGATTTCTCAGTAACTTCGTTGATTTGTGTGTGTTCAACTAACAGAGTTCAACCTTCCCTTAGACATAGCAGATTGGAAACCCTCTTTTTGTGGAATTTGCAAGTGGAGATTTCAAGCGTTTTGGGGCCAACGGTAGAAAAGGAATTATCCTCGTATAAAAACTAGAGAGAATCATTCTCAGAAACCACTTTGTGATGTGTGCGTTCCCCTCACAGATTTTAACCTTTCTTTTCATAGAGCAGTTTGGACACACTCTGTTTGTGAAGTCTGCAATTGGATATTTGGCCCTCTTTGAGGATTTCATAGGAAGCAGGATTTCTTCATCTAATGCTACACAGAAGATTTCTCAGTAACTTCGTTGATTTCTGTGTGTTCAACTAACAGAGTTCAACCTTCCCTTAGAGATAGCAGATTGGAAACCCACTTTTTGTGGAATTTGCAAGTGGAGATTTCAAGCGCTTTGGGGCCAACGGTAGAAAAGGAAATATCCTCGTATAAAAAGTGGAGAGAATCATTCTCAGAAACCACTTTGTGATGTGTGCGTTCCACTCACAGAGTTTAACCTTTCCTTTCATAGAGCAGTTTGGAAACACTCTGTTTGTGAAGACTGCAAGTGGATATTTGGACCTCTTTGAGGATTTCTTTGGAAACGGGATTTCTTCATCTAATGCTAGAAGGAAGAATTCTCAGAAACTTCTTTGATTTGTGTGTGTTCAATTAACGGAGCTGAACCATCCTTTAGACAGAGCAGATTGGAAACCCTCTTTTTGAGGAATTTGCTTGTGGAGATTTCAAGCCTTTTGGGGCCAACGGTAGAAAAGGAAATATCCTCGTATAAAAACTAGAGAGAATCATTCTCAGAAACCACTTTGTGATGTGTGCGTTCCACTCACAGAGTTTAATCTTTCTTTTCATAGAACAGTTTGGAAACACTCTGTTTGTGAAGTCTGCAATTGGATATTTGGCCCTCTTTGAGGATTTCATAGGAAGCGGGATTTCTTCATCTAATGCTACACAGAAGATTTCTCAGTAACTTCGTTGATTTCTGTGCGTTCAACTAACAGAGTTCAACCTTCCCTTAGAGATAGCAGATTGGAAACCCACTTTTTGTGGAATTTGCAAGTGGAGATTTCAAGCGCTTTGGGGCCAACGGTAGAAAAGGAAATATCCTCGTATAGAAAGTGGAGAGAATCATTCTCAGAAACCACTTTGTGATGTGTGCGTTCCACTCACAGAGTTTAACCTTTCCTTTCATAGAGCAGTTTGGAAACACTCTGTTTGTGAAGACTGCAAGTGGATATTTGGACCTCTTTGAGGATTTCTTTGGAAACGGGATTTCTTCATCTAATGCTAGAAGGAAGAATTCTCAGAAACTTCTTTGATTTGTGTGTGTTCAACTAACGGAGCTGAACCATCCTTTAGACAGAGCAGATTGGAAACCATCTTTTTGAGGAATTTGCTTGTGGAGATTTCAAGCGTTTTGGGGCCAACGGTAGAAAAGGAAATATCCTCGTATAAAAACTAGAGAGAATCATTTTCAGAAACCACTTTGTGTTGTGCGCGTTCCACTCACAGAGTTTAACCTTTCTTTTCATAGAGCAGTTTGGAAACACTCTGTTTGTAAAGTCTGCAAGTGGATATTTGGACCTCTTTGAGGATTTCGTTGGAAGCGGGATTTCTTCATCTAATGCTACACAGAAGATTTCTCAGTAACTTCGTTGATTTCTGTGTGTTCAACTAACAGAGTTCAACCTTCCCTTAGACATAGCAGTTTGGAAACCCTCTTTTTGTGGAATTTGCAAGTGGAGATTTCAAGCACTTTGGGGCCAACGGTAGAAAAGGAAATATCCTCGTATAAAAACTAGAGAGAATCATTCTCAGAAACCACTTTGTGTAGTGTGCGTTCCACTCACAGAGTTCAATCTTTCCTTTCATAGAGCAGTTTGGAAACACTCTGTTTGTGAAGACTGCAAGTGGATATTTGGACCTCTTTGAGGATTTCGTTGGATACGGGATTTCTTCATCTAATGCTAGAAGGAAGAATTCCCAGAAATTCCTTTGATTTGTGTGTGTTCAGCTAACAGAGCTGAACCATCCTTTAGACAGAGCAGATTGGAAACCCTCTTTTTGAGGAATTTGCTTGTGGAGATTACAAGCGTTTTGGGGCCAACGGTAGAAAAGGAAATATCCTCGTATAAAAACTAGAGAGAATCATTCTCAGAAACCACTTTGTGATGTGTGCGTTCCACTCACAGAGTTTAACCTTTCTTTTCATAGAACAGTTTGGAAACACTCTGTTTGTAAAGTCTGCAAGTGGATATTTGGACCTCTTTGAGGATTTCGTTGGAAGCGGGATTTCTTCATCTAATGCTACACAGAAGATTTCTCAGTAACTTCGTTGATTTGTGTGTGTTCAAATAACAGAGTTCAACCTTCCCTTTGAGATAGCAGCTTGGAAACCCTCTTTTTGTGGAATTTGTAAGTGGAGATTTCAAGCGCTTTGGGGCCAACGGTAGAAAAGGAAATATCTTCGTATAAAAACTACAGAGAACCATTCTCAGAAACCACTTTGTGTTGTGCGCGTTCCACTCACAGAGTTTAACCTTTCTTTTCATAGAGCAGTTTGGAAACACTCTGTTTGTGAAGTCTGCAAGTGGATATTTGGACCTCTTTGAGGATTTCGTTGGAAACGGGATTTCTTCATCTAATGCTAGAAGGAAGAATTCTCAGAAATTTCTTTGATATGTGTGTGTTCAACTAACAGAGCTGAACCATCCTTTAGACAGAGCAGAATGGAAACCCTCTTTTTGAGGAATTTGCTTGTGGAGATTTCAAGCCTTTTGGGACCAACGGTAGAAAAGGAAATATCCTCGTATAAAAACTAGAGAGAATCATTCTCAGAAACCACTTTGTGTAGTGTGTGTTCCACTCACAGAGTTCAATCTTTGCTTTCATACGGCAGTTTGGAAACACTCTGTTTGTGAAGACTGCAAGTGGATATTTGGACCTGTTTGAGGATTTCGTTGGAAACGGGATTTCTTCATCTAATGCTAGGAGGAAGAATTCCCAGAAATTTCTTTGATTTGTCTGTGTTCAGCTAACAGAGCTGAACCATCCTTTAGACAGAGCAGATTGGAAACCCTCTTTTTGAGGAATTTGCTTGTGGAGATTTCAAGCGTTTTGGGGCCAACTGTAGAAAAGAAATATCCTGGTATAAAAACTAGAGAGAATCATTCTCAGAAACCACTTTGGATGTGTGCGTTCCACTCACAGAGTTTAACCTTTCTTTTCATAAAACAGTTTGGAAACACTCTGTTTGTAAAGTCTGCAAGTGGATATTTGGACCTCTTTGAGGATTTCGTTGGAAACGGGATTTCTTCATCTAATGCTACACAGAAGATTTCTCAGTAACTTCGTTGATTTGTGTGTGTTCAACTAACAGAGTTCAACCTTCCCTTAGACATAGCAGATTGGAAACCCTCTTTTTGTGGAACTTGCAAGTGGAGATTTCAAGCGTTTTTGGGGCCAACGGTAGAAAAGGAAATATCCTCGTATAAAAAATAGAGAGAATCATTCTCAGAAACCGCTTTGTGATGTGTGCGTTCCACTCACAGAGTTTAACCTTTCCTTTCATAGAGCAGTTTGGACACACTATGTTTGTGAAGTCTGCAAGTGGATATTTGGACCTCTTTGAGGATTTCTTTGGAAGCGGGATTTCATCATCTAATGCTACACAGAAGATTTCTCAGTAACTTCGTTGATTTCTGTGTGTTCAACTAACAGAGCTGAACCATCCTTTAGACAGAGCAGATTGGAAACCCTCTTTTTGAGAAATTTGCTTTTGGGGATTTCAAGCGTATTGGGGCCAACGGTAGAAAAGGAACTATCCTCGTATAAAAACTAGAGAGAATCATTCTCAGAAACCGCTTTGTGATGTGTGCGTTCCCCTCACGGAGTTTAACCTTTCTTTTCATAGAGCAGTTTGGACACACTCTGTTTGTGAAGTCTGCAAGTGGATATTTGGACCTCTTTGAGGATTTCGTTGGAAGCGGGATTTGTTCATCTAATGCTACACAGAAGATTTCTCAGTAACTTCGTTGATTTCTGTGTGTTCAACTAACAGAGTTCAACCTTCCCTTAGACATAGCAGTTTGGAAACCCTCTTTTTGTGGAATTTGCAAGTGGAGATTTCAAGCGGTTTGGGGCCAACGGTAGAAAAGGAAATATCCTCGTATAAAAACTAGAGAGAATCATTCTCAGAAACCACTTTGTGTAGTGTGCGTTCCACTCACAGAGTTCAATCTTTCCTTTCATAGAGCAGTTTGGAAACACTCTGTTTGTGAAGACTGCAAGTGGATATTTGGACCTCTTTGAGGATTTCGTTGGATACGGGATTTCTTCATCTAATGCTAGAAGGAAGAATTCCCAGAAATTCCTTTGATTTGTGTGTGTTCAGCTAACAGAGCTGAACCATCCTTTAGACAGAGCAGATTGGAAACCCTCTTTTTGAGGAATTTGCTTGTGGAGATTACAAGCGTTTTGGGGCCAACGGTAGAAAAGGAAATATCCTCGTATAAAAACTAGAGAGAATCATTTTCAGAAACCACTTTGTGTTGTGCGCGTTCCACTCACAGAGTTTAACCTTTCTTTTCATAGAGCAGTTTGGAAACACTCTGTTTGTAAAGTCTCCAAGTGGATATTTGGACCTCTTTGAGGATTTCGTTGGAAGCGGGATTTCTTCATCTAATGCTACACAGAAGATTTCTCAGTAACTTCGTTGATTTGTGTGTGTTCAACTAACAGAGTTCAACCTTCCCTTAGAGATATCAGCTTGGAAACCCTCTTTTTGTGGAATTTGCAAGTGGAGATTTCAAGCGCTTTGGGGACAACGGTAGAAAAGGAAATATCTTCGTATAAAAACTAGAGAGAACCATTCTCAGAAACCACTTTGTGTTGTGCGCGTTCCACTCACAGAGTTTAACCTTTCTTTTCATAGAGCAGTTTGGAAACACTCTGTTTGTGAAGTCTGCAAGTGGATATTTGGATCTCTTTGAGGATTTCGTTGGAATCGGGATTTCTTCATCTAATGCTAGAAGGAAGAATTCTCAGAAACTTCTTTGATATGTGTGTGTTCAACTGACAGAGCTGAACCATCGTTTAGACAGAGCAGAATGGAAACCCTCTTTTTGAGGAATTTGCTTGTGGAGATTTCAAGCCTTTTGGGGCCAACGGTAGAAAAGGAAATATCCTCGTATAAAAACTAGAGAGAATCATTCTCAGAAACCACTTTGTGATGTGTGCGTTCCACTCACAGAGTTTAATCTTTCTTTTCATAGAACAGTTTGGAAACACTCTGTTTGTAAAGTCTGCAAGTGGATATTTGGACCTCTTTGAGGATTTCGTTGGAAGCGGGATTTCTTCATCTAATGCTACACAGAAGATTTCTCAGTAACTTCGTTGATTTCTGTGTGTTCAACTAACAGAGTTCAACCTTCCCTTAGACATAGCAGATTGGAAACCCTCTTTTTGTGGAATTTGCAAGTGGAGATTTCAAGCGCTTTGGGGTCAACTGTAGAAAAGGAAATATCCTCGTATAAAAACTAGAGAGAATCATTCTCAGAAACCACTTTGTGTAGTGTGCGTTCCACTCACAGAGTTCAATCTTTCCTTTCATACGGCAGTTTGGAAACACTCTGTTTGTGAAGACTGCAAGTGGATATTTGGACCTCTTTGAGGATTTCGTTGGAAACGGGATTTCTTCATCTAATGCTAGAAGGAAGAATTCCCAGAAATTTCTTTGATTTGTGTGTGTTCAGCTAACAGAGCTGAACCATCCTTTAGACAGAGCAGATTGGAAACCCTCTTTTTGAGGAATTTGCTTGTGGAGATTTCAAGCGTTTTGGGGCCAACTGTAGAAAAGAAATATCCTGGTATAAAAACTAGAGAGAATCATTCTCAGAAACCACTTTGGATGTGTGCGTTCCACTCACAGAGTTTAACCTTTCTTTTCATAGAACAGTTTGGAAACACTCTGTTTGTAAAGTCTGCAAGTGGATATTTGGACCTCTTTGAGGATTTCGTTGGAAGCGGGATTTCTTCATCTAATGCTACACAGAAGATTTCTCAGTAACTTCGTTGATTTGTGTGTGTTCAACTAACAGAGTTCAACCTTCCCTTAGACATAGCAGATTGGAAACCCTCTTTTTGTGGAACTTGCAAGTGGAGATTTCAAGCGTTTTTGGGGCCAACGGTAGAAAAGGAAATATCCTCGTATAAAAAATAGAGAGAATCATTCTCAGAAACCGCTTTGGGATGTGTGCGTTCCCCTCAAGGAGTTTAACCTTTCTTTTCATAGAGCAGTTTGGACACACTATGTTTGTGAAGTCTGCAAGTGGATATTTGGACCTCTTTGAGGATTTCTTTGGAAGCGGGATTTCATCATCTAATGCTACACAGAAGATTTCTCAGTAACTTCGTTGATTTCTGTGTGTTCAACTAACAGAGCTGAACCATCCTTTAGACAGAGCAGATTGGAAACCCTCTTTTTGAGAAATTTGCTTTTGGGGATTTCAAGCGTTTTGGAGCCAACGGTAGAAAAGTATATATCCTCGTATAAAAACTAGAGAGAATCATTCTCAGAAACCGCTTTGTGATGTGTGCGTTCCCCTCACGGAGTTTAACCTTTCTTTTCATAGAGCAGTTTGGACACACTCTGTTTGTGAAGTCTGCAAGTGGATATTTGGACCTCTTTGAGGATTTCGTTGGAAGCGGGATTTCTTCATCTAATGCTACACAGAAGATTTCTCAGTAACTTCGTTGATTTCTCTGTGTTCAACTAACAGAGTTCAACCTTCCCTTAGACATAGCAGATTGGAAACCCTCTTTTTGTGGAATTTGCAAGTGGAGATTTCAAGCGCTTTGGGGCCAACGGTAGAAAAGGAAATATCCTCGTATAAAAACTGGAGAGAATCATTCTCAGAAAACACTTTGTGATGTGTGCATTCCACTCACAGAGTTTAACCTTTCCTTTCATAGAGCAGTTTGGAAACACTCTGTTTGTGAAGACTGCAAGTGGATATTTGGACCTCTTTGAGGGTTTCGTTGGAAACGGGATTTCTTCATCTAATGCTAGAAGGAAGAATTCTCAGAAACTTCTTTGATTTGTGTGTGTTCAACTAACGGAGCTGAACCATCCTTTAGACAGAGCAGATTGGAAACCCTCTTTTTGAGGAATTTGCTTGTGGAGATTACAAGCGTTTTGGGGCCAACGGTAGAAAAGGAAATATCCTCGTATAAAAACTAGAGAGAATCATTCTCAGAAACCACTTTGTGATGTGTGCGTTCCACTCACAGAGTTTAACCTTTCTTTTCATAGAACAGTTTGGAAACACTCTGTTTGTAAAGTCTGCAAGTGGATATTTGGACCTCTTTGAGGATTTCGTTGGAAGCGGGATTTCTTCATCTAATGCTACACAGAAGATTTCTCAGTAACTTCGTTGATTTGTGTGTGTTCAACTAACAGAGTTCAACCTTCCCTTAGACATAGCAGATTGGAAACCCTCTTTTTGTGGAATTTGCAAGTGGAGATTTCAAGCGTTTTGGGGCCAACGGTAGAAAAGGAATTATCCTCGTATAAAAACTAGAGAGAATCATTCTCAGAAACCACTTTGTGATGTGTGCGTTCCCCTCACAGATTTTAACCTTTCTTTTCATAGAGCAGTTTGGACACACTCTGTTTGTGAAGTCTGCAATTGGATATTTGGCCCTCTTTGAGGATTTCATAGGAAGCGGGATTTCTTCATCTAATGCTACACAGAAGATTTCTCAGTAACTTCGTTGATTTCTGTGTGTTCAACTAACAGAGTTCAACCTTCCCTTAGAGATAGCAGATTGGAAACCCACTTTTTGTGGAATTTGCAAGTGGAGATTTCAAGCGCTTTGGGGCCAACGGTAGAAAAGGAAATATCCTCGTATAAAAAGTGGAGAGAATCATTCTCAGAAACCACTTTGTGATGTGTGCGTTCCACTCACAGAGTTTAACCTTTCCTTTCATAGAGCAGTTTGGAAACATTCTGTTTGTGAAGACTGCAAGTGGATATTTGGACCTCTTTGAGGATTTCTTTGGAAACGGGATTTCTTCATCTAATGCTAGAAGGAAGAATTCTCAGAAACTTCTTTGATTTGTGTGTGTTCAATTAACGGAGCTGAACCATCCTTTAGACAGAGCAGATGGGAAACCCTCTTTTTGAGGAATTTGCTTGTGGAGATTTCAAGCCTTTTGGGGCCAACGGTAGAAAAGGAAATATCCTCGTATAAAAACTAGAGAGAATCATTCTCAGAAACCACTTTGTGATGTGTGCGTTCCACTCACAGAGTTTAATCTTTCTTTTCATAGAACAGTTTGGAAACACTCTGTTTGTGAAGTCTGCAATTGGATATTTGGCCCTCTTTGAGGATTTCATAGGAAGCGGGATTTCTTCATCTAATGCTACACAGAAGATTTCTCAGTAACTTCGTTGATTTCTGTGCGTTCAACTAACAGAGTTCAACCTTCCCTTAGAGATAGCAGATTGGAAACCCACTTTTTGTGGAATTTGCAAGTGGAGATTTCAAGCGCTTTGGGGCCAACGGTAGAAAAGGAAATATCCTCGTATAGAAAGTGGAGAGAATCATTCTCAGAAACCACTTTGTGATGTGTGCGTTCCACTCACAGAGTTTAACCTTTCCTTTCATAGAGCAGTTTGGAAACACTCTGTTTGTGAAGACTGCAAGTGGATATTTGGACCTCTTTGAGGATTTCTTTGGAAACGGGATTTCTTCATCTAATGCAAGAAGGAAGAATTCTCAGAAACTTCTTTGATTTGTGTGTGTTCAACTAACGGAGCTGAACCATCCTTTAGACAGAGCAGATTGGAAACCATCTTTTTGAGGAATTTGCTTGTGGAGATTTCAAGCGTTTTGGGGCCAACGGTAGAAAAGGAAATATCCTCGTATAAAAACTAGAGAGAATCATTTTCAGAAACCACTTTGTGTTGTGCGCGTTCCACTCACAGAGTTTAACCTTTCTTTTCATAGAGCAGTTTGGAAACACTCTGTTTGTAAAGTCTGCAAGTGGATATTTGGACCTCTTTGAGGATTTCGTTGGAAGCGGGATTTCTTCATCTAATGCTACACAGAAGATTTCTCAGTAACTTCGTTGATTTCTGGGTGTTCAACTAACAGAGTTCAACCTTCCCTTAGACATAGCAGTTTGGAAACCCTCTTTTTGTGGAATTTGCAAGTGGAGATTTCAAGCGCTTTGGGGCCAACGGTAGAAAAGGAAATATCCTCGTATAAAAACTAGAGAGAATCATTCTCAGAAACCACTTTGTGTAGTGTGCGTTCCACTCACAGAGTTCAATCTTTCCTTTCATAGAGCAGTTTGGAAACACTCTGTTTGTGAAGACTGCAAGTGGATATTTGGACCTCTTTGAGGATTTCGTTGGATACGGGATTTCTTCATCTAATGCTAGAAGGAAGAATTCCCAGAAATTCCTTTGATTTGTGTGTGTTCAGCTAACAGAGCTGAACCATCCTTTAGACAGAGCAGATTGGAAACCCTCTTTTTGAGGAATTTGCTTGTGGAGATTACAAGCGTTTTGGGGCCAACGGTAGAAAAGGAAATATCCTCGTATAAAAACTAGAGAGAATCATTCTCAGAAACCACTTTGTGATGTGTGCGTTCCACTCACAGAGTTTAACCTTTCTTTTCATAGAACAGTTTGGAAACACTCTGTTTGTAAAGTCTGCAAGTGGATATTTGGACCTCTTTGAGGATTTCGTTGGAAGCGGGATTTCTTCATCTAATGCTACACAGAAGATTTCTCAGTAACTTCGTTGATTTGTGTGTGTTCAAATAACAGAGTTCAACCTTCCCTTTGAGATAGCAGCTTGGAAACCCTCTTTTTGTGGAATTTGTAAGTGGAGATTTCAAGCGCTTTGGGGCCAACGGTAGAAAAGGAAATATCTTCGTATAAAAACTACAGAGAACCATTCTCAGAAACCACTTTGTGTTGTGCGCGTTCCACTCACAGAGTTTAACCTTTCTTTTCATAGAGCAGTTTGGAAACACTCTGTTTGTGAAGTCTGCAAGTGGATATTTGGACCTCTTTGAGGATTTCGTTGGAAACGGGATTTCTTCATCTAATGCTAGAAGGAAGAATTCTCAGAAATTTCTTTGATATGTGTGTGTTCAACTAACAGAGCTGAACCATCCTTTAGACAGAGCAGAATGGAAACCCTCTTTTTGAGGAATTTGCTTGTGGAGATTTCAAGCCTTTTGGGGCCAACGGTAGAAAAGGAAATATCCTCGTATAAAAACTAGAGAGAATCATTCTCAGAAACCACTTTGTGATGTGTGCGTTCCACTCACAGAGTTTAATCTTTCTTTTCATAGAACAGTTTGGAAACACTCTGTTTGTAAAGTCTGCAAGTGGATATTTGGACCTCTTTGAGGATTTCGTTGGAAGCGGGATTTCTTCATCTAATGCTACACAGAAGATTTCTCAGTAACTTCGTTGATTTCTGTGTGTTCAACTAACAGAGTTCAACCTTCCCTTAGACATAGCAGATTGGAAAACCTCTTTTTGTGGAATTTGCAAATGGAGATTTCAAGCGCTTTGGGGTCAACTGTAGAAAAGGAAATATCCTCGTATAAAAACTAGAGAGAATCATTCTCAGAAACCACTTTGTGTAGTGTGTGTTCCACTCACAGAGTTCAATCTTTGCTTTCATACGGCAGTTTGGAAACACTCTGTTTGTGAAGACTGCAAGTGGATATTTGGACCTCTTTGAGGATTTCGTTGGAAACGGGATTTCTTCATCTAATGCTAGAAGGAAGAATTCCCAGAAATTTCTTTGATTTGTCTGTGTTCAGCTAACAGAGCTGAACCATCCTTTAGACAGAGCAGATTGGAAACCCTCTTTTTGAGGAATTTGCTTGTGGAGATTTCAAGCGTTTTGGGGCCAACTGTAGAAAAGAAATATCCTGGTATAAAAACTAGAGAGAATCATTCTCAGAAACCACTTTGGATGTGTGCGTTCCACTCACAGAGTTTAACCTTTCTTTTCATAGAACAGTTTGGAAACACTCTGTTTGTAAAGTCTGCAAGTGGATATTTGGACCTCTTTGAGGATTTCGTTGGAAACGGGATTTCTTCATCTAATGCTACACAGAAGATTTCTCAGTAACTTCGTTGATTTGTGTGTGTTCAACTAACAGAGTTCAACCTTCCCTTAGACATAGCAGATTGGAAACCCTCTTTTTGTGGAACTTGCAAGTGGAGATTTCAAGCGTTTTTGGGGCCAACGGTAGAAAAGGAAATATCCTCGTATAAAAAATAGAGAGAATCATTCTCAGAAACCGCTTTGTGATGTGTGCGTTCCACTCACAGAGTTTAACCTTTCCTTTCATAGAGCAGTTTGGACACACTATGTTTGTGAAGTCTGCAAGTGGATATTTGGACCTCTTTGAGGATTTCTTTGGAAGCGGGATTTCATCATCTAATGCTACACAGAAGATTTCTCAGTAACTTCGTTGATTTCTGTGTGTTCAACTAACAGAGCTGAACCATCCTTTAGACAGAGCAGATTGGAAACCCTCTTTTTGAGAAATTTGCTTTTGGGGATTTCAAGCGTATTGGGGCCAACGGTAGAAAAGGAACTATCCTCGTATAAAAACTAGAGAGAATCATTCTCAGAAACCGCTTTGTGATGTGTGCGTTCCCCTCACGGAGTTTAACCTTTCTTTTCATAGAGCAGTTTGGACACACTCTGTTTGTGAAGTCTGCAAGTGGATATTTGGACCTCTTTGAGGATTTCGTTGGAAGCGGGATTTCTTCATCTAATGCTACACAGAAGATTTCTCAGTAACTTCGTTGATTTCTGTGTGTTCAACTAACAGAGTTCAACCTTCCCTTAGACATAGCAGTTTGGAAACCCTCTTTTTGTGGAATTTGCAAGTGGAGATTTCAAGCGCTTTGGGGCCAACGGTAGAAAAGGAAATATCCTCGTATAAAAACTAGAGAGAATCATTCTCAGAAACCACTTTGTGTAGTGTGCGTTCCACTCACAGAGTTCAATCTTTCCTTTCATAGAGCAGTTTGGAAACACTCTGTTTGTGAAGACTGCAAGTGGATATTTGGACCTCTTTGAGGATTTCGTTGGATACGGGATTTCTTCATCTAATGCTAGAAGGAAGAATTCCCAGAAATTCCTTTGATTTGTGTGTGTTCAGCTTACAGAGCTGAACCATCCTTTAGACAGAGCAGATTGGAAACCCTCTTTTTGAGGAATTTGCTTGTGGAGATTACAAGCGTTTTGGGGCCAACGGTAGAAAAGGAAATATCCTCGTATAAAAACTAGAGAGAATCATTCTCAGAAACCACTTTGTGATGTGTGCGTTCCACTCACAGAGTTTAACCTTTCTTTTCATAGAACAGTTTGGAAACACTCTGTTTGTAAAGTCTGCAAGTGGATATTTGGACCTCTTTGAGGATTTCGTTGGAAGCGGGATTTCTTCATCTAATGCTACACAGAAGATTTCTCAGTAACTTCGTTGATTTCTGTGTGTTCAACTAACAGAGTTCAACCTTCCCTTAGACATAGCAGTTTGGAAACCCTCTTTTTGTGGAATTTGCAAGTGGAGATTTCAAGCGCTTTGGGGCCAACGGTAGAAAAGGAAATATCCTCGTATAAAAACTAGAGAGAATCATTCTCAGAAACCACTTTGTGTAGTGTGCGTTCCACTCACAGAGTTCAATCTTTGCTTTCATACGGCAGTTTGGAAACACTCTGTTTGTGAAGACTGCAAGTGGATATTTGGACCTCTTTGAGGATTTCGTTGGAAACGGGATTTCTTCATCTAATGCTAGAAGGAAGAATTCCCAGAAATTTCTTTGATTTGTGTGTGTTCAGCTAACAGAGCTGAACCATCCTTTAGACAGAGCAGATTGGAAACCCTCTTTTTGAGGAATTTGCTTGTGGAGATTTCAAGCGTTTTGGGGCCAACTGTAGAAAAGAAATATCCTGGTATAAAAACTAGAGAGATTCATTCTCAGAAACCACTTTGGATGTGTGCGTTCCACTCACAGAGTTTAACCTTTCTTTTCATAGAACAGTTTGTAAACACTCTGTTTGTAAAGTCTGCAAGTGGATATTTGGACCTCTTTGAGGATTTCGTTGGAAACGGGATTTCTTCATCTAATGCTACACAGAAGATTTCTCAGTAACTTCGTTGATTTGTGTGTGTTCAACTACCAGAGTTCAACCTTCCCTTAGACATAGCAGATTGGAAACCCTCTTTTTGTGGAACTTGCAAGTGGAGATTTCAAGCGATTTTGGGGCCAACGGTAGAAAAGGAAATATCCTCGTATAAAAAATAGAGAGAATCATTCTCAGAAACCGCTTTGTGATGTGTGCGTTCCCCTCAAGGAGTTTAACCTTTCTTTTCATAGAGCAGTTTGGACACACTATGTTTGTGAAGTCTGCAAGTGGATATTTGGACCTCTTTGAGGATTTCTTTGGAAGCGGGATTTCATCATCTAATGCTACACAGAAGATTTCTCAGTAACTTCGTTGATTTCTGTGTGTTCAACTAACAGAGCTGAACCATCCTTTAGACAGAGCAGATTGGAAACCCTCTTTTTGAGAAATTTGCTTTTGGGGATTTCAAGCGTTTTGGGGCCAACGGTAGAAAAGGAAATATCCTCGTATAAAAACTAGAGAGAATCATTCTCAGAAACCGCTTTGTGATGTGTGCGTTCCCCTCACGGAGTTTAACCTTTCTTTTCATAGAGCAGTTTGGACACACTCTGTTTGTGAAGTCTGCAAGTGGATATTTGGACCTCTTTGAGGATTTCGTTGGAAGCGGGATTTCTTCATCTAATGCTACACAGAAGATTTCTCAGTAACTTCGTTGATTTCTCTGTGTTCAACTAACAGAGTTCAACCTTCCCTTAGACATAGCAGATTGGAAACCCTCTTTTTGTGGAATTTGCAAGTGGAGATTTCAAGCGCTTTGGGGCCAACGGTAGAAAAGGAAATATCCTCGTATAAAAACTGGAGAGAATCATTCTCAGAAAACACTTTGTGATGTGTGCGTTCCACTCACAGAGTTTAACCTTTCCTTTCATAGAGCAGTTTGGAAACACTCTGTTTGTGAAGACTGCAAGTGGATATTTGGACCTCTTTGAGGGTTTCGTTGGAAACGGGATTTCTTCATCTAATGCTAGAAGGAAGAATTCTCAGAAACTTCTTTGATTTGTGTGTGTTCAACTAACGGAGCTGAACCATCCTTTAGACAGAGCAGATTGGAAACCCTCTTTTTGAGGAATTTGCTTGTGGAGATTACAAGCGTTTTGGGGCCAACGGTAGAAAAGGAAATATCCTCGTATAAAAACTAGAGAGAATCATTCTCAGAAACCACTTTGTGATGTGTGCGTTCCACTCACAGAGTTTAACCTTTCTTTTCATAGAACAGTTTGGAAACACTCTGTTTGTAAAGTCTGCAAGTGGATATTTGGACCTCTTTGAGGATTTCGTTGGAAGCGGGATTTCTTCATCTAATGCTACACAGAAGATTTCTCAGTAACTTCGTTGATTTGTGTGTGTTCAACTAACAGAGTTCAACCTTCCCTTAGACATAGCAGTTTGGAAACCCTCTTTTTGTGGAATTTGCAAGTGGAGATTTCAAGCGTTTTGGGGCCAACGGTAGAAAAGGAATCATCCTCGTATAAAAACTACAGAGAATCATTCTCAGAAACCACTTTGTGATGTGTGCGTTCCCCTCACAGATTTTAACCTTTCTTTTCATAGAGCAGTTTGGACACACTCTGTTTGTGAAGTCTGCAATTGGATATTTGGCCCTCTTTGAGGATTTCATAGGAAGCGGGATTTCTTCATCTAATGCTACACAGAAGATTTCTCAGTAACTTCGTTGATTTCTGTGTGTTCAACTAACAGAGTTCAACCTTCCCTTAGAGATAGCAGATTGGAAACCCACTTTTTGTGGAATTTGCAAGTGGAGATTTCAAGCGCTTTGGGGCCAACGGTAGAAAAGGAAATATCCTCGTATAGAAAGTGGAGAGAATCATTCTCAGAAACCACTTTGTGATGTGTGCGTTCCACTCACAGAGTTTAACCTTTCCTTTCATAGAGCAGTTTGGAAACACTCTGTTTGTGAAGACTGCAAGTGGATATTTGGACCTCTTTGAGGATTTCTTTGGATACGGGATTTCTTCATCTAATGCTAGAAGGAAGAATTCTCAGAAACTTCTTTGATTTGTGTGTGTTCAACTAACGGAGCTGAACCATCCTTTAGACAGAGCAGATTGGAAACCATCTTTTTGAGGAATTTGCTTGTGGAGATTTCAAGCGTTTTGGGGCCAACGGTAGAAAAGGAAATATCCTCGTATAAAAACTAGAGAGAATCATTTTCAGAAACCACTTTGTGTTGTGCGCGTTCCACTCACAGAGTTTAACCTTTCTTTTCATAGAGCAGTTTGGAAACACTCTCTTTGTAAAGTCTGCAAGTGGATATTTGGACCTCTTTGAGGATTTCGTTGGAAGCGGGATTTCTTCATCTAATGCTACACAGAAGATTTCTCAGTAACTTCGTTGATTTGTGTGTGTTCAACTAACAGAGTTCAACCTTCCCTTAGAGATATCAGCTTGGAAACCCTCTTTTTGTGGAATTTGCAAGTGGAGATTTCAAGCGCTTTGGGGCCAACGGTAGAAAAGGAAATATCTTCGTATAAAAACTAGAGAGAACCATTCTCAGAAACCACTTTGTGTTGTGCGCGTTCCACTCACAGAGTTTAACCTTTCTTTTCATAGAGCAGTTTGGAAACACTCTGTTTGTGAAGTCTGCAAGTGGATATTTGGATCTCTTTGAGGATTTCGTTGGAATCGGGATTTCTTCATCTAATGCTAGAAGGAAGAATTCTCAGAAACTTCTTTGATATGTGTGTGTTCAACTGAGAGAGCTGAACCATCCTTTAGACAGAGCAGAATGGAAACCCTCTTTTTGAGGAATTTGCTTGTGGAGATTTCAAGCCTTTTGGGGCCAACGGTAGAAAAGGAAATATCCTCGTATAAAAACTAGAGAGAATCATTCTCAGAAACCACTTTGTGATGTGTGCGTTCCACTCACAGAGTTTAATCTTTCTTTTCATAGAACAGTTTGGAAACACTCTGTTTGTAAAGTCTGCAAGTGGATATTTGGACCTCTTTGAGGATTTCGTTGGAAGCGGGATTTCTTCATCTAATGCTACACAGAAGATTTCTCAGTAACTTCGTTGATTTGTGTGTGTTCAACTAACAGAGTTCAACCTTCCCTTAGACATAGCAGATTGGAAACCCTCTTTTTGTGGAATTTGCAAGTGGAGATTTCAAGCGCTTTGGGGTCAACTGTAGAAAAGGAAATATCCTCGTATAAAAACTAGAGAGAATCATTCTCAGAAACCACTTTGTGTAGTGTGCGTTCCACTCACAGAGTTCAATCTTTCCTTTCATACGGCAGTTTGGAAACACTCTGTTTGTGAAGACTGCAAGTGGATATTTGGACCTCTTTGAGGATTTCGATGGAAACGGGATTTCTTCATCTAATGCTAGAAGGAAGAATTCCCAGAAATTTCTTTGATTTGTGTGTGTTCAGCTAACAGAGCTGAACCATCCTTTAGACAGAGCAGATTGGAAACCCTCTTTTTGAGAAATTTGCTTTTGGGGATTTCAAGCGTATTGGGGTCAACGGTAGAAAAGGAACTATCCTCGTATAAAAACTAGAGAGAATCATTCTCAGAAACCGCTTTGTGATGTGTGCGTTCCCCTCACAGAGTTTAACCTTTCTTTTCATAGAGCAGTTTGGACACACTCTGTTTGTGAAGTCTGCAAGTGGATATTTGGACCTCTTTGAGGATTTCGTTGGAAGCGGGATTTCTTCATCTAATGCTACACAGAAGATTTCTCAGTAACTTCGTTGATTTCTGTGTGTTCAACTAACAGAGTTCAACCTTCCCTTAGACATAGCAGTTTGGAAACCCTCTTTTTGTGGAATTTGCAAGTGGAGATTTCAAGCGCTTTGGGGCCAACGGTAGAAAAGGAAATATCCTCGTATAAAAACTAGAGAGAATCATTCTCAGAAACCACTTTGTGTAGTGTGCGTTCCACTCACAGAGTTCAATCTTTCCTTTCATAGAGCAGTTTGGAAACACTCTGTTTGTGAAGACTGCAAGTGGATATTTGGACCTCTTTGAGGATTTCGTTGGATACGGGATTTCTTCATCTAATGCTAGAAGGAAGAATTCCCAGAAATTCCTTTGATTTGTGTGTGTTCAGCTAACAGAGCTGAACCATCCTTTAGACAGAGCAGATTGGAAACCCTCTTTTTGAGGAATTTGCTTGTGGAGATTACAAGCGTTTTGGGGCCAACGGTAGAAAAGGAAATATCCTCGTATAAAAACTAGAGAGAATCATTCTCAGAAACCACTTTGTGATGTGTGCGTTCCACTCACAGAGTTTAGCCTTTCTTTTCATAGAACAGTTAGGAAACACTCTGTTTGTAAAGTCTGCAAGTGGATATTTGGACCTCTTTGAGGATTTCGTTGGAAGCGGGATTTCTTCATCTAATGCTACACAGAAGATTTCTCAGTAACTTCGTTGATTTGTGTGTGTTCAACTAACAGAGTTCAACCTTCCCTTAGACATAGCAGATTGGAAACCCTCTTTTTGTGGAATTTGCAAGTGGAGATTTCAAGCGTTTTGGGGCCAACGGTAGAAAAGGAATCATCCTCGTATAAAAACTAGAGAGAATCATTCTCAGAAACCACTTTGTGATGTGTGCGTTCCCCTCACAGATTTTAACCTTTCTTTTCATAGAGCAGTTTGGACACACTCTGTTTGTGAAGTCTGCAATTGGATATTTGGCCCTCTTTGAGGATTTCATAGGAAGCGGGATTTCTTCATCTAATGCTACACAGAAGATTTCTCAGTAACTTCGTTGATTTCTCTGTGTTCAACTAACAGAGTTCAACCTTCCCTTAGACATAGCAGATTGGAAACCCTCTTTTTGTGGAATTTGCAAGTGGAGATTTCAAGCGCTTTGGGGCCAACGGTAGAAAAGGAAATATCCTCGTATAAAAACTGGAGAGAATCATTCTCAGAAAACACTTTGTGATGTGTGCATTCCACTCACAGAGTTTAACCTTTCCTTTCATAGAGTAGTTTGGAAACACTCTGTTTGTGAAGACTGCAAGTGGATATTTGTACCTCTTTGAGGGTTTCGTTGGAAACGGGATTTCTTCATCTAATGCTAGAAGGAAGAATTCTCAGAAACTTCTTTGATTTGTGTGTGTTCAACTAACGGAGCTGAACCATCCTTTAGACAGAGCAGATTGGAAACCCTCTTTTTGAGGAATTTGCTTGTGGAGATTACAAGCGTTTTGGGGCCAACGGTAGCAAAGGAAATATCCTCGTATAAAAACTAGAGAGAATCATTCTCAGAAACCACTTTGTGATGTGTGCGTTCCACTCACAGAGTTTAACCTTTCTTTTCATAGAACAGTTTGGAAACACTCTGTTTGTAAAGTCTGCAAGTGGATATTTGGACCTCTTTGAGGATTTCGTTGGAAGCGGGATTTCTTCATCTAATGCTACACAGAAGATTTCTCAGTAACTTCGTTGATTTGTGTGTGTTCAACTAACAGAGTTCAACCTTCCCTTAGACATAGCAGATTGGAAACCCTCTTTTTGTGGAATTTGCAAGTGGAGATTTCAAGCGTTTTGGGGCCAACGGTAGAAAAGGAATTATCCTCGTATAAAAACTAGAGAGAATCATTCTCAGAAACCACTTTGTGATGTGTGCGTTCCCCTCACAGATTTTAACCTTTCTTTTCATAGAGCAGTTTGGACACACTCTGTTTGTGAAGTCTGCAATTGGATATTTGGTCCTCTTTGAGGATTTCATAGGAAGCGGGATTTCTTCATCTAATGCTACACAGAAGATTTCTCAGTAACTTCGTTGATTTCTGTGTGTTCAACTAACAGAGTTCAACCTTCCCTTAGAGATAGCAGATTGGAAACCCACTTTTTGTGGAATTTGCAAGTGGAGATTTCAAGCGCTTTGGGGCCAACGGTAGAAAAGGAAATATCCTCGTATAAAAAGTGGAGAGAATCATTCTCAGAAACCACTTTGTGATGTGTGCGTTCCACTCAAAGAGTTTAACCTTTCCTTTCATAGAGCAGTTTGGAAACACTCTGTTTGTGAAGACTGCAAGTGGATATTTGGACCTCTTTGAGGATTTCTTTGGAAACGGGATTTCTTCATCTAATGCTAGAAGGAAGAATTCTCAGAAACTTCTTTGATTTGTGTGTGTTCAACTAACGGAGCTGAACCATCCTTTAGACAGAGCAGATTGGAAACCATCTTTTTGAGGAATTTGCTTGTGGAGATTTCAAGCGTTTTGGGGCCAACGGTAGAAAAGGAAATATCCTCGTATAAAAACTAGAGAGAATCATTTTCAGAAACCACTTTGTGTTGTGCGCGTTCCACTCACAGAGTTTAACCTTTCTTTTCATAGAGCAGTTTGGAAACACTCTGTTTGTAAAGTCTGCAAGTGGATATTTGGACCTCTTTGAGGATTTCGTTGGAAGCGGGATTTCTTCATGTAATGCTACACGGAAGATTTCTCAGTAACTTCGTTGATTTGTGTGTGTTCAACTAACAGAGTTCAACCTTCCCTTAGAGATAGCAGCTCGGAAACCCTCTTTTTGTGGAATTTGCAAGTGGAGATTTCAAGCGCTTTGGGGCCAACGGTAGAAAAGGAAATATCTTCGTATAAAAACTAGAGAGAACCATTCTCAGAAACCACTTTGTGTTGTGCGCGTTCCACTCACAGAGTTTAACCTTTCTTTTCATAGAGCAGTGTGGAAACACTCTGTTTGTGAAGTCTGCAAGTGGATATTTGGACCTCTTTGAGGATTTCGTTGGAATCGGGATTTCTTCATCTAATGCTAGAAGGAAGAATTCTCAGAAACTTCTTTGATATGTGTGTGTTCAACTGACAGAGCTGAACCATCCTTTAGACAGAGCAGAATGGAAACCCTCTTTTTGAGGAATTTGCTTGTGGAGATTTCAAGCCTTTTGGGGCCAACGGTAGAAATGGAAATATCCTCGTATAAAAACTAGAGAGAATCATTCTCAGAAACCACTTTGTGATGTGTGCGTTCCACTCACAGAGTTTAATCTTTCTTTTCATAGAACAGTTTGGAAACACTCTGTTTGTAAAGTCTGCAAGTGGATATTTGGACCTCTTTGAGGATTTCGTTGGAAGCGGGATTTCTTCATCTAATGCTACACAGAAGATTTCTCAGTAACTTCGTTGATTTCTGTGTGTTCAACTAACAGAGTACAACCTTCCCTTAGACATAGCAGATGGGAAACTCTCTTTTTGTGGAATTTGCAAGTGGAGATTTCAAGCGCTTTGGGGTCAACTGTAGAAAAGGAAATATCCTCGTTTAAAAACTAGAGAGAATCATTCTCAGAAACCACTTTGTGTAGTGTGCGTTCCACTCACAGAGTTCAATCTTTCCTTTCATACGGCAGTTTGGAAACACTCTGTTTGTGAAGACTGCAAGTGGATATTTGGACCTCTTTGTGGATTTCGTTGGAAACGGGATTTCTTCATCTAATGCTAGAAGGAAGAATTCCCAGAAATTTCTTTGATTTGTGTGTGTTCAGCTAACAGAGCTGAACCATCCTTTAGACAGAGCAGATTGGAAACCCTCTTTTTGAGGAATTTGCTTGTGGAGATTTCAAGCGTTTTGGGGCCAACTGTAGAAAGGAAATATCCTGGTATAAAAACTAGAGAGAATCATTCTCAGAAACCACTTTGGATGTGTGCGTTCCACTCACAGAGTTTAACCTTTCTTTTCATAGAACAGTTTGGAAACACTCTGTTTGTAAAGTCTGCAAGTGGATATTTGGACCTCTTTGAGGATTTCGTTGGAAGCGGGATTTCTTCATCTAATGCTACACAGAAGATTTCTCAGTAACTTCGTTGATTTGTGTGTGTTCAACTAACAGAGTTCAACCTTCCCTTAGACATAGCAGATTGGAAACCCTCTTTTTGTGGAACTTGCAAGTGGAGATTTCAAGCGTTTTTGGGGCCAACGGTAGAAAAGGAAATATCCTCGTATAAAAAATAGAGAGAATCATTCTCAGAAACCGCTTTCGGATGTGTGCGTTCCCCTCAAGGAGTTTAACCTTTCTTTTCATAGAGCAGTTTGAACACACTATGTTTGTGAAGTCTGCAAGTGGATATTTGGACCTCTTTGAGGATTTCTTTGGAAGCGGGATTTCATCATCTAATGCTACACAGAAGATTTCTCAGTAACTTCGTTGATTTCTGTGTGTTCAACTAACAGAGCTGAACCATCCTTTAGACAGAGCAGATTGGAAACCCTCTTTTTGAGAAATTTGCTTTTGGGGATTTCAAGCGTTTTGGGGCCAACGGTAGAAAAGGAAATATCCTCGTATGAAAACTAGAGAGAATCATTCTCAGAAACCACTTTGTGATGTGTGCGTTCCCCTCACGGAGTTTAACCTTTCTTTTCATAGAGCAGTTTGGACACACTCTGTTTGTGAAGTCTGCAACTGGATATTTGGACCTCTTTGAGGATTTCGTTGGAAGCGGGATTTCTTCATCTAATGCTACACAGAAGATTTCTCAGTAACTTCGTTGATTTCTCTGTGTTCAACTAACAGAGTTCAACCTTCCCTTAGACATAGCAGATTGGAAACCCTCTTTTTGTGGAATTTGCAAGTGGAGATTTCAAGCGCTTTGGGGCCAACGGTAGAAAAGGAAATATCCTCGTATAAAAACTGGAGAGAATCATTCTCAGAAAACACTTTGTTATGTGTGCGTTCCATTCACAGAGTTTAACCTTTCCTTTCATAGAGCAGTTTGGAAACACTCTGTTTGTGAAGACTGCAAGTGGATATTTGGACCTCTTTGAGGGTTTCGTTGGAAACGGGATTTCTTCATCTAATGCTAGAAGGAAGAATTCTCAGAAAATTCTTTGATTTGTGTGTGTTCAACTAACAGAGCTGAACCATCCTTTAGACAGAGCAGATTGGAAACCCTCTTTTTGAGGAATTTGCTTTTGGAGATTACAAGCGTTTTGGGGCCAACGGTAGAAAAGGAAATATCCTCGTATAAAAACTAGAGAGAATCATTCTCAGAAACCACTTTGTGATGTGTGCGTTCCACTCACAGAGTTTAACCTTTCTTTTCATAGAACAGTTTGGAAACACTCTGTTTGTAAAGTCTGCAAGTGGACATTTGGACCTCTTTGAGGATTTCGTTGGAAGCGGGATTTCTTCATCTAATGCTACACAGAAGATTTCTCAGTAACTTCGTTGATTTGTGTGTGTTCAACTAACAGAGTTCAACCTTCCCTTAGACATAGCAGATTGGAAACACTCTTTTTGTGGAATTTGCAAGTGGAGATTTCAAGCGTTTTGGGGCCAACGGTAGAAAAGGAATTATCCTCGTATAAAAACTAGAGAGAATCATTCTCAGAAACCACTTTGTGATGTGTGCGTTCCCCTCACAGATTTTAACCTTTCTCTTCATAGAGCAGTTTGGACACACTCTGTTTGTGAAGTCTGCAATTGGATATTTGGCCCTCTTTGAGGATTTCATAGGAAGCGGGATTTCTTCATCTAATGCTACACAGAAGATTTCTCAGTAACTTCGTTGATTTCTGTGTGTTCCACTAACAGAGTTCAACCTTCCCTTAGAGATAGCAGATTGGAAACCCTCTTTTTTTGGAATTTGCAAGTGGAGATTTCAAGCGCTTTGGGGCCAACGGTAGAAAAGGAATTATCCTCGTATAAAAACTACAGAGAACCATTCTCAGAAACCGCTTTGTGTTGTGCGCGTTCCACTCACAGAGTTTAACCTTTCTTTTCATAGAGCAGTTTGGAAACACTCTGTTTGTGAAGTCTGCAAGTGGATATTTGGACCTCTTTGAGGATTTCGTTGGAATCGGGGTTTCTTCATCTAATGCTAGAAGGAAGAATTCTCAGAAATTTCTTTGATATGTGTGTGTTCAACTAACAGAGCTGAACCATCCTTTAGACAGAGCAGAATGGAAACCCTCTTTTTGAGGAATTTGCTTGTGGAGATTTCAAGCCTTTTGGGGCCAACGGTAGAAAAGGAAATATCCTCGTATAAAAACTAGAGAGAATCATTCTCAGAAACCACTTTGTGATGTGTGCGTTCCACTCACAGAGTTTAATCTTTCTTTTCATAGAACAGTTTGGAAACACTCTGTTTGTAAAGTCTGCAAGTGGATATTTGGACCTCTTTGAGGATTTCGTTGGAAGCGGGATTTCTTCATCAAATGCTACACAGAAGATTTCTCAGTAACTTCGTTGATTTCTGTGTGTTCAACTAACAGAGTTCAACCTTCCCTTAGACATAGCAGATTGGAAACCCTCTTTTTGTGGAATTTGCAAATGGAGATTTCAAGCGCTTTGGGGTCAACTGTAGAAAAGGAAATATCCTCTTATAAAAACTAGAGAGAATCATTCTCAGAAACCACTTTGTGTAGTGTGCGTTCCACTCACAGAGTTCAATCTTTGCTTTCATACGGCAGTTTGGAAACACTCTATTTGTGAAGACTGCAAGTGGATATTTGGACCTCTTTGAGGATTTCGTTGGAAACGGGATTTCTTCATCTAATGCTAGAAGGAAGAATTCCCAGAAATTTCTTTGATTTGTGTGTGTTCAGCTAACAGAGCTGAACCATCCTTTAGACAGAGCAGATTGGAAACCCTCTTTTTGAGGAATTTGCTTGTGGAGATTTCAAGCGTTTTGGGGCCAACTGTAGAAAAGAAATATCCTGGCATAAAAACTAGAGAGAATCATTCTCAGAAACCACTTTGGATGTGTGCGTTCCACTCACAGAGTTTAACCTTTCTTTTCATAGAACAGTTTGGAAACACTCTGTTTGTAAAGTCTGCAAGTGGATATTTGGACCTCTTTGAGGATTTCGTTGGAAACGGGATTTCTTCATCTAATGCTACACAGATTTCTCAGTAACTTCGTTGATTTGTGTGTGTTCAACTAACAGAGTTCAACCTTCCCTTAGACATAGCAGATTGGAATCCCTCTTTTTGTGGAACTTGCAAGTGGAGATTTCAAGCGTTTTTGGGGCCAACGGTAGAAAAGGAAATATCCTGGTATAAAAAATAGAGAGAATCATTCTCAGAAACCGCTTTGGGATGTGTGCGTTCCACTCACAGAGTTTAACCTTTCCTATCATAGAGCAGTTTGGACACACTATGTTTGTGAAGTCTGCAAGTGGATATTTGGACCTCTTTGAGGATTTCTTTGGAAGCGGGATTTCATCATCTAATGCTACACAGAAGATTTCTCAGTAACTTCGTTGATTTCTGTGTGTTCAACTAACAGAGCTGAACCATCCTTTAGACAGAGCAGATTGGAAACCCTCTTTTTGAGAAATTTGCTTTTGGGGATTTCAAGCGTTTTGGGGACAACGGTAGAAAAGGAAATATCCTCGTATAAAAACTAGAGAGAATCATTCTCAGAAACCGCTTTGTGATGTGTGCGTTCCCCTCACGGAGTTTAACCTTTCTTTTCATAGAGCAGTTTGGACACACTCTGTTTGTGAAGTCTGCAAGTGGATATTTGGACCTCTTTGAGGATTTCGTTGGAAGCGGGATTTCTTCATCTAATGCTACACAGAAGATTTCTCAGTAACTTCGTTGATTTCTCTGTGTTCAACTAACAGAGTTCAACCTTCCCATAGACATAGCAGATTGGAAACCCTCTTTTTGTGGAATTTGCAAGTGGAGATTTCAAGCGCTTTGGGGCCAACGGTAGAAAAGGAAATATCCTCGTATAAAAACTGGAGAGAATCATTCTCAGAAAACACTTTGTGATGTGTGCGTTCCACTCACAGAGTTTAACCTTTCCTTTCATAGAACAGTTTGGAAACACTCTGTTTATGAAGACTGCAAGTGGATATTTGGACCTCTTTGAGGGTTTCGTTGGAAACGGGATTTCTTCATCTAATGCTAGAAGGAAGAATTCTCAGAAACTTCTTTGATTTGTGTGTGTTCAACTAACGGAGCTGAACCATCCTTTAGACAGAGCAGATTGGAAACCCTCTTTTTGAGGAATTTGCTTGTGGAGATTACAAGCGTTTTGGGGCCAACGGTAGAAAAGGAAATATCCTCGTATAAAAACTAGAGAGAATCATTCTCAGAAACCACTTTGTGATGTGTGCGTTCCACTCACAGAGTTTAACCTTTCTTTTCATAGAACAGTTTGGAAACACTCTGTTTGTAAAGTCTGCAAGTGGATATTTGGACCTCTTTGAGGATTTCGTTGGAAGCGGGATTTCTTCATCTAATGCTACACAGAAGATTTCTCAGTAACTTCGTTGATTTGTGTGTGTTCAAATAACAGAGTTCAACCTTCCCTTAGAGATAGCAGCTTGGAAACCCTCTTTTTGTGGAATTTGCAAGTGGAGATTTCAAGCGCTTTGGGGCCAACGGTAGAAAAGGAAATATCTTCGTATAAAAACTACAGAGAACCATTCTCAGAAACCACTTTGTGTTGTGCGCGTTCCACTCACAGAGTTTAACCTTTCTTTTCATAGAGCAGTTTGGAAACACTCTGTTTGTGAAGTCTGCAAGTGGATATTTGGACCTCTTTGAGGATTTCGTTGGAATCGGGATTTCTTCATCTAATGCTAGAAGGAAGAATTCTCAGAAATTTCTTTGATATGTGTGTGTTCAACTAACAGAGCTGAACCATCCTTTAGACAGAGCAGAATGGAAACCCTCTTTTTGAGGAATTTGCTTGTGGAGATTTCAAGCCTTTTGGGGCCAACGGTAGAAAAGGAAATATCCTCGTATAAAAACTAGAGAGAATCATTCTCAGAAACCACTTTGTGATGTGTGCGTTCCACTCACAGAGTTTAATCTTTCTTTTCATAGAACAGTTTGGAAACACTCTGTTTGTAAAGTCTGCAAGTGGATATTTGGACCTCTTTGAGGATTTCGTTGGAAGCGGGATTTCTTCATCTAATGCTACACAGAAGATTTCTCAGTAACTTCGTTGATTTCTGTGTGTTCAACTAACAGAGTTCAACCTTCCCTTAGACATAGCAGATTGGAAACCCTCTTTTTGTGGAATTTGCAAATGGAGATTTCAAGCACTTTGGGGTCAACTGTAGAAAAGGAAATATCCTCGTATAAAAACTAGAGAGAATCATTCTCAGAAACCACTTTGTGTAGTGTGCGTTCCACTCACAGAGTTCAATCTTTGCTTTCATACGGCAGTTTGGAAACACTCTGTTTGTGAAGACTGCAAGTGGATATTTGGACCTCTTTGAGGATTTCGTTGGAAACGGGATTTCTTCATCTAATGCTAGAAGGAAGAATTCCCAGAAATTTCTTTGATTTGTCTGTGTTCAGCTAACAGAGCTGAACCATCCTTTAGACAGAGCAGATTGGAAACCCTCTTTTTGAGGAATTTGCTTGTGGAGATTTCAAGCGTTTTGGGGCCAACTGTAGAAAAGAAATATCCTGGTATAAAAACTAGAGAGAATCATTCTCAGAAACCACTTTGGATGTGTGCGTTCCACTCACAGAGTTTAACCTTTCTTTTCATAGAACAGTTTGGAAACACTCTGTTTGTAAAGTCTGCAAGTGGATATTTGGACCTCTTTGAGGATTTCGTTGGAAACGGGATTTCTTCATCTAATGCTACACAGAAGATTTCTCAGTAACTTCGTTGATTTGTGTGTGTTCAACTAACAGAGTTCAACCTTCCCTTAGACATAGCAGATTGGAAACCCTCTTTTTGTGGAACTTGCAAGTGGAGATTTCAAGCGTTTTTGGGCCAACGGTAGAAAAGGAAATATCCTCGTATAAAAAATAGAGAGAATCATTCTCAGAAACCGCTTTGTGATGTGTGCGTTCCACTCACAGAGTTTAACCTTTCCTTTCATAGAGCAGTTTGGACACACTATGTTTGTGAAGTCTGCAAGTGGATATTTGGACCTCTTTGAGGATTTCATTGGAAGCGGGATTTCATCATCTAATGCTACACAGAAGATTTCTCAGTAACTTCGTTGATTTCTGTGTGTTCAACTAACAGAGCTGAACCATCCTTTAGACAGAGCAGATTGGAAACCCTCTTTTTGAGAAATTTGCTTTTGGGGATTTCAAGCGTATTGGGGCCAACGGTAGAAAAGGAACTATCCTCGTATAAAAACTAGAGAGAATCATTCTCAGAAACCGCTTTGTGATGTGTGCGTTCCCCTCACGGAGTTTAACCTTTCTTTTCATAGAGCAGTTTGGACACACTCTGTTTGTGAAGTCTGCAAGTGGATATTTGGACCTCTTTGAGGATTTCGTTGGAAGCGGGATTTCTTCATCTAATGCTACACAGAAGATTTCTCAGTAACTTCGTAGATTTCTGTGTGTTCAACTAACAGAGTTCAACCTTCCCTTAGACATAGCAGTTTGGAAACCCCCTTTTTGTGGAATTTGCAAGTGGAGATTTCAAGCGCTTTGGGGCCAACGGTAGAAAAGGAAATATCCTCGTATAAAAACTAGAGAGAATCATTCTCAGAAACCACTTTGTGTAGTGTGCGTTCCACTCACAGAGTTCAATCTTTCCTTTCATAGAGCAGTTTGGAAACACTCTGTTTGTGAAGACTGCAAGTGGATATTTGTACCTCTTTGAGGATTTCGTTGGATACGGGATTTCTTCATCTAATGCTAGAAGGAAGAATTCCCAGAAATTCCTTTGATTTGTGTGTGTTCAGCTAACAGAGCTGAACCATCCTTTAGACAGAGCAGATTGGAAACCCTCTTTTTGAGGAATTTGCTTGTGGAGATTACAAGCGTTTTGGGGCCAACGGTAGAAAAGGAAATATCCTCGTATAAAAACTAGAGAGAATCATTCTCAGAAACCACTTTGTGATGTGTGCGTTCCACTCACACAGTTTAACCTTTCTTTTCATAGAACAGTTTGGAAACACTCTGTTTGTAAAGTCTGCAAGTGGATATTTGGACCTCTTTGAGGATTTCGTTGGAAGCGGGATTTCTTCTTCTAATGCTACACAGAAGATTTCTCAGTAACTTCGTTGATTTGTGTGTGTTCAAATAACAGAGTTCAACCTTCCCTTAGAGATAGCAGCTTGGAAACCCTCTTTTTGTGGAATTTGCAAGTGGAGATTTCAAGCGCTTTGGGGCCAACGGTAGAAAAGGAAATATCTTCGTATAAAAACTGCAGAGAACCATTCTCAGAAACCACTTTGTGTTGTGCGCGTTCCACTCACAGAGTTTAACCTTTCTTTTCATAGAGCAGTTTGGAAACACTCTGTTTGTGAAGTCTGCAAGTGGATATTTGGACCTCTTTGAGGATTTCGTTGGAATCGGGATTTCTTCATCTAATGCTAGAAGGAAGAATTCTCAGAAATTTCTTTGATATGTGTGTGTTCAACTAACAGAGCTGAACCATCCTTTAGACAGAGCAGAATGGAAACCCTCTTTTTGAGGAATTTGCTTGTGGAGATTTCAAGCCTTTTGGGGCCAACGGTAGAAAAGGAAATATCCTCGTATAAAAACTAGAGAGAATCATTCTCAGAAACCACTTTGTGATGTGTGCGTTCCACTCACAGAGTTTAACCTTTCTTTTCATAGAACAGTTTGGAAACACTCTGTTTGTAAAGTCTGCAAGTGGATATTTGGACCTCTTTGAGGATTTCGTTGGAAGCGGGATTTCTTCATCTAATGCTACACAGAAGATTTCTCAGTAACTTCGTTGATTTCTGTGTGTTCAACTAACAGAGTTCAACCTTCCCTTAGACATAGCAGATTGGAAACCCTCTTTTTGTGGAATTTGCAAATGGAGATTTCAAGCGCTTTGGGGTCAACTGTAGAAAAGGAAATATCCTCTTATAAAAACTAGAGAGAATCATTCTCAGAAACCACTTTGTGTAGTGTGCGTTCCACTCACAGAGTTCAATCTTTGCTTTCATACGGCAGTTTGGAAACACTCTGTTTGTGAAGACTGCAAGTGGATATTTGGACCTCTTTGAGGATTTCGTTGGAAGCGGGATTTCTTCATCTAATGCTAGAAGGAAGAATTCCCAGAAATTTCTTTGATTTGTGTGTGTTCAGCTAACAGAGCTGAACCATCCTTTAGACAGAGCAGATTGGAAACCCTCTTTTTGAGGAATTTGCTTGTGGAGATTTCAAGCGTTTTGGGGCCAACTGTAGAAAAGAAATATCCTGGTATAAAAACTAGAGAGAATCATTCTCAGAAACCACTTTGGATGTGTGCGTTCCACTCACAGAGTTTAACCTTTCTTTTCATAGAACAGTTTGGAAACACTCTGTTTGTAAAGTCTGCAAGTGGATATTTGGACCTCTTTGAGGATTTCGTTGGAAACGGGATTTCTTCATCTAATGCTACACAGAAGATTTCTCAGTAACTTCGTTGATTTGTGTGTGTTCAACTAACAGAGTTCAACCTTCCCTTAGACATAGCAGATTGGAAACCCTCTTTTTGTGGAACTTGGAAGTTGAGATTTCAAGCGATTTTGGGGCCAACGGTAGAAAAGGAAATATCCTCGTATAAAAAATAGAGAGAATCATTCTCAGAAACCTCTTTGGGATGTGTGAGTTCCCCTCAAGGAGTTTAACCTTTCTTTTCATAGAGCAGTTTGGACACACTATGTTTGTGAAGTCTGCAAGTGGATATTTGGACCTCTTTGAGGATTTCTTTGGAAGCGGGATTTCATTATCTAATGCTACACAGTAGATTTCTCAGTAACTTCGTTGATTTCTGTGTGTTCAACTAACAGAGCTGAACCATCTTTTAGACAGAGCAGATTGGAAACCCTCTTTTTGAGAAATTTGCTTTTGGGGATTTCAAGCGTTTTGGGGCCAACGGTAGAAAAGGAAATATCCTCGTATAAAAACTAGAGAGAATCATTCTCAGAAACCGCTTTGTGATGTGTGCGTTCCCCTCACGGAGTTTAACCTTTCTTTTCATAGAGCAGTTTGGACACACTCTGTTTGTGAAGTCTGCAAGTGGATATTTGGACCTCTTTGAGGATTTCGTTGGAAGCGGGATTTCTTCATCTAATGCTAGAAGGAAGAATTCCCAGAAATTCCTTTGATTTGTGTGTGTTCAGCTAACAGAGCTGAACCATCCTTTAGACAGAGCAGATTGGAAACCCTCTTTTTGAGGAATTTGCTTGTGGAGATTACAAGCGTTTTGGGGCCAACGGTAGAAAAGGAAATATCCTCGTATAAAAACTAGAGAGAATCATTCTCAGAAACCACTTTGTGATGTGTGCGTTCCACTCACAGAGTTTAACCTTTCTTTTCATAGAACAGTTTGGAAACACTCTGTTTGTAAAGTCTGCAAGTGGATATTTGGACCTCTTTGAGGATTTCGTTGGAAGCGGGATTTCTTCATCTAATGCTACACAGAAGATTTCTCAGTAACTTCGTTGATTTGTGTGTGTTCAAATAACAGAGTTCAACCTTCCCTTAGAGATAGCAGCTTGGAAACCCTCTTTTTGTGGAATTTGCAAGTGGAGATTTCAAGCGCTTTGGGGCCAACGGTAGAAAAGGAAATATCTTCGTATAAAAACTACAGAGAACCATTCTCAGAAACCACTTTGTGTTGTGCGCGTTCCACTCACAGAGTTTAACCTTTCTTTTCATAGAGCAGTTTGGACACACTATGTTTGTGAAGTCTGCAAGTGGATATTTGGACCTCTTTGAGGATTTCTTTGGAAGCGGGATTTCATCATCTAATGCTACACAGAAGATTTCTCAGTAACTTCGTTGATTTCTGTGTGTTCAACTAACAGAGCTGAACCATCCTTTAGACAGAGCAGATTGGAAACCCTCTTTTTGAGAAATTTGCTTTTGGGGATTTCAAGCGTTTTGGGGCCAACAGTAGAAAAGGAAATATCCTCGTATAAAAACTAGAGAGAATCATTCTCAGAAACCGCTTTGTGATGTGTGCGTTCCCCTCACGGAGTTTAACCTTTCTTTTCATAGAGCAGTTTGGACACACTCTGTTTGTGAAGTCTGCAAGTGGATATTTGGACCTCTTTGAGGATTTCGTTGGAAGCGGGATTTCTTCATCTAATGCTACACAGAAGATTTCTCAGTAACTTCGTTGATTTCTCTGTGTTCAACTAACAGAGTTCAACCTTCCCTTAGACATAGCAGATTGGAAACCCTCTTTTTGTGGAATTTGAAAGTGGAGATTTCAAGCGCTTTGGGGCCAACGGTAGAAAAGGAAATATCCTCGTATAAAAACTGGAGAGAATCATTCTCAGAAAACACTTTGTGATGTGTGCGTTCCACTCACAGAGTTTAACCTTTCCTTTCATAGAGCAGTTTGGAAACACTCTGTTTGTGAAGACTGCAAGTGGATATTTGGACCTCTTTGAGGATTTCGTTGGATACGGGATTTCTTCATCTAATGCTAGAAGGAAGAATTCCCAGAAATTCCTTTGATTTGTGTGTGTTCAGCTAACAGAGCTGAACCATCCTTTAGACAGAGCAGATTGGAAACCCTCTTTTTGAGGAATTTGCTTGTGGAGATTACAAGCGTTTTGGGGCCAACGGTAGAAAAGGAAATATCCTCGTATAAAAACTAGAGAGAATCATTCTCAGAAACCACTTTGTGATGTGTGCGTTCCACTCACAGAGTTTAACCTTTCTTTTCATAGAACAGTTTGGAAACACTCTGTTTGTAAAGTCTGCAAGTGGATATTTGGACCTCTTTGAGGATTTCGTTGGAAGCGGGATTTCTTCATCTAATGCTACACAGAAGATTTCTCAGTAACTTCGTTGATTTCTGTGTGTTCAACTAACAGAGTTCAACCTTCCATTAGACATAGCAGTTTGGAAACCCTCTTTTTGTGGAATTTGCAAGTGGAGATTTCAAGCGCTTTGGGGCCAACGGTAGAAAAGGAAATATCCTCGTATAAAAACTAGAGAGAATCATTCTCAGAAACCACTTTGTGTAGTGTGCGTTCCACTCACAGAGTTCAATCTTTCCTTTCATAGAGCAGTTTGGAAACACTCTGTTTGTGAAGACTGCAAGTGGATATTTGGACCTCTTTGAGGATTTCGTTGGATACGGGATTTCTTCATCTAATGCTAGAAGGAAGAATTCCCAGAAATTCCTTTGATTTGCGTGTGTTCAGCTAACAGAGCTGAACCATCCTTTAGACAGAGCAGATTGGAAACCATCTTTTTGAGGAATTTGCTTGTGGAGATTACAAGCGTTTTGGGGCCAACGGTAGAAAAGGAAATATCCTCGTATAAAAACTAGAGAGAATCATTCTCAGAAACCACTTTGTGATGTGTGCGTTCCACTCACAGAGTTTAACCTTTCTTTTCATAGAACAGTTTGGAAACACTCTGTTTGTAAAGTCTGCAAGTGGATATTTGGACCTCTTTGAGGATTTCGTTGGAAGCGGGATTTCTTCATCTAATGCTACACAGAAGATTTCTCAGTAACTTCGTTGATTTGTGTGTGTTCAAATAACAGAGTTCAACCTTCCCTTAGAGATAGCAGCTTGGAAACCCTCTTTTTGTGGAATTTGCAAGTGGAGATTTCAAGCGCTTTGGGGCCAACGGTAGAAAAGGAAATATCTTCGTATAAAAACTACAGAGAACCATTCTCAGAAACCACTTTGTGTTGTGCGCGTTCCACTCACAGAGTTTAACCTTTCTTTTCATAGAGCAGTTTGGAAACACTCTGTTTGTGAAGTCTGCAAGTGGATATTTGGACCTCTTTGAGGATTTCGTTGGAATCGGGATTTCTTCATCTAATGCTAGAAGGAAGAATTCTCAGAAATTTCTTTGATATGTGTGTGTTCAACTAACAGAGCTGAACCATCCTTTAGACAGAGCAGAATGGAAACCCTCTTTTTGAGGAATTTGCTTGTGGAGATTTCAAGCCTTTTGGGGCCAACGGTAGAAAAGGAAATATCCTCGTATAAAAACTAGAGAGAATCATTCTCAGAAACCACTTTGTGATGTGTGCGTTCCACTCACAGAGTTTAATCTTTCTTTTCATAGAACAGTTTGGAAACACTCTGTTTGTAAAGTCTGCAAGTGGATATTTGGACCTCTTTGAGGATTTCGTTGGAAGCGGGATTTCTTCATCTAATGCTACACAGAAGATTTCTCAGTAACTTCGTTGATTTCTGTGTGTTCAACTAACAGAGTTCAACCTTCCCTTAGACATAGCAGATTGGAAACCCTCTTTTTGTGGAATTTCCAAATGGAGATTTCAAGCGCTTTGGGGTCAACTGTAGAAAAGGAAATATCCTCGTATAAAAACTAGAGAGAATCATTCTCAGAAACCACTTTGTGTAGTGTGCGTTCCACTCACAGAGTTCAATCTTTGCTTTCATACGGCAGTTTGGAAACACTCTGTTTGTGAAGACTGCAAGTGGATATTTGGACCTCTTTGAGGATTTCGTTGGAAACGGGATTTCTTCATCTAATGCTAGAAGGAAGAATTCCCAGAAATTTCTTTGATTTGTCTGTGTTCAGCTAACAGAGCTGAACCATCCTTTAGACAGAGCAGATTGGAAACCCTCTTTTTGAGGAATTTGCTTGTGGAGATTTCAAGCGTTTTGGGGCCAACTGTAGAAAAGAAATATCCTGGTATAAAAACTAGAGAGAATCATTCTCAGAAACCACTTTGGATGTGTGCGTTCCACTCACAGAGTTTAACCTTTCTTTTCATAGAACAGTTTGGAAACACTCTGTTTGTAAAGTCTGCAAGTGGATATTTGGACCTCTTTGAGGATTTCGTTGGAAACGGGATTTCTTCATCTAATGCTACACAGAAGATTTGTCAGTAACTTCGTTGATTTGTGTGTGTTCAACTAACAGAGTTCAACCTTCCCTTAGACATAGCAGATTGGAAACCCTCTTTTTGTGGAACTTGCAAGTGGAGATTTCAAGCGTTTTTGGGGCCAACGGTAGAAAAGGAAATATCCTCGTATAAAAAATAGAGAGAATCATTCTCAGAAACCGCTTTGTGATGTGTGCGTTCCACTCACAGAGTTTAACCTTTCCTTTCATAGAGCAGTTTGGACACACTATGTTTGTGAAGTCTGCAAGTGGATATTTGGACCTCTTTGAGGATTTCATTGGAAGCGGGATTTCATCATCTAATGCTACACAGAAGATTTCTCAGTAACTTCGTTGATTTCTGTGTGTTCAACTAACAGAGCTGAACCATCCTTTAGACAGAGCAGATTGGAAACCCTCTTTTTGAGAAATTTGCTTTTGGGGATTTCAAGCGTATTGGGGCCAACGGTAGAAAAGGAACTATCCTCGTATAAAAACTAGAGAGAATCATTCTCAGAAACCGCTTTGTGATGTGTGCGTTCCCCTCACGGAGTTTAACCTTTCTTTTCATAGAGCAGTTTGGACACACTCTGTTTGTGAAGTCTGCAAGTGGATATTTGGACCTCTTTGAGGATTTCGTTGGAAGCGGGATTTCTTCATCTAATGCTACACAGAAGATTTCTCAGTAACTTCGTAGATTTCTGTGTGTTCAACTAACAGAGTTCAACCTTCCCTTAGACATAGCAGTTTGGAAACCCCCTTTTTGTGGAATTTGCAAGTGGAGATTTCAAGCGCTTTGGGGCCAACGGTAGAAAAGGAAATATCCTCGTATAAAAACTAGAGAGAATCATTCTCAGAAACCACTTTGTGTAGTGTGCGTTCCACTCACAGAGTTCAATCTTTCCTTTCATAGAGCAGTTTGGAAACACTCTGTTTGTGAAGACTGCAAGTGGATATTTGTACCTCTTTGAGGATTTCGTTGGATACGGGATTTCTTCATCTAATGCTAGAAGGAAGAATTCCCAGAAATTCCTTTGATTTGTGTGTGTTCAGCTAACAGAGCTGAACCATCCTTTAGACAGAGCAGATTGGAAACCCTCTTTTTGAGGAATTTGCTTGTGGAGATTACAAGCGTTTTGGGGCCAACGGTAGAAAAGGAAATATCCTCGTATAAAAACTAGAGAGAATCATTCTCAGAAACCAATTTGTGATGTGTGCGTTCCACTCACACAGTTTAACCTTTCTTTTCATAGAACAGTTTGGAAACACTCTGTTTGTAAAGTCTGCAAGTGGATATTTGGACCTCTTTGAGGATTTCGTTGGAAGCGGGATTTCTTCATCTAATGCTACACAGAAGATTTCTCAGTAACTTCGTTGATTTGTGTGTGTTCAACTAACAGAGTTCAACCTTCCCTTAGACATAGCAGATTGGAAACCCTCTTTTTGTGGAACTTGGAAGTTGAGATTTCAAGCGATTTTGGGGCCAACGGTAGAAAAGGAAATATCCTCGTATAAAAAATAGAGAGAATCATTCTCAGAAACCTCTTTGGGATGTGTGAGTTCCCCTCAAGGAGTTTAACCTTTCTTTTCATAGAGCAGTTTGGACACACTATGTTTGTGAAGTCTGCAAGTGGATATTTGGACCTCTTTGAGGATTTCTTTGGAAGCGGGATTTCATTATCTAATGCTACACAGTAGATTTCTCAGTAACTTCGTTGATTTCTGTGTGTTCAACTAACAGAGCTGAACCATCTTTTAGACAGCGCAGATTGGAAACCCTCTTTTTGAGAAATTTGCTTTTGGGGATTTCAAGCGTTTTGGGGCCAACGGTAGAAAAGGAAATATCCTCGTATAAAAACTAGAGAGAATCATTCTCAGAAACCGCTTTGTGATGTGTGCGTTCCCCTCACGGAGTTTAACCTTTCTTTTCATAGAGCAGTTTGGACACACTCTGTTTGTGAAGTCTGCAAGTGGATATTTGGACCTCTTTGAGGATTTCGTTGGAAGCGGGATTTCTTCATCTAATGCTACACAGAAGATTTCTCAGTAACTTCGTTGATTTCTCTGTGTTCAACTAACAGAGTTCAACCTTCCCTTAGACATAGCAGATTGGAAACCCTCTTTTTGTGGAATTTGAAAGTGGAGATTTCAAGCGCTTTGGGGCCAACGGTAGTAAAGGAAATATCCTCGTATAAAAACTGGAGAGAATCATTCTCAGAAAACACTTTGTGATGTGTGCGTTCCACTCACAGAGTTTAACCTTTCCTTTCATAGAGCAGTTTGGAAACACTCTGTTTGTGAAGACTGCAAGTGGATATTTGGACCTCTTTGAGGATTTCGTTGGATACGGGATTTCTTCATCTAATGCTAGAAGGAAGAATTCCCAGAAATTCCTTTGATTTGTGTGTGTTCAGCTAACAGAGCTGAACCATCCTTTAGACAGAGCAGATTGGAAACCCTCTTTTTGAGGAATTTGCTTGTGGAGATTACAAGCGTTTTGGGGCCAACGGTAGAAAAGGAAATATCCTCGTATAAAAACTAGAGAGAATCATTCTCAGAAACCACTTTGTGATGTGTGCGTTCCACTCACAGAGTTTAACCTTTCTTTTCATAGAACAGTTTGGAAACACTCTGTTTGTAAAGTCTGCAAGTGGATATTTGGACCTCTTTGAGGATTTCGTTGGAAGCGGGATTTCTTCATCTAATGCTACACAGAAGATTTCTCAGTAACTTCGTTGATTTGTGTGTGTTCAAATAACAGAGTTCAACCTTCCCTTAGAGATAGCAGCTTGGAAACACTCTTTTTGTGGAATTTGCAAGTGGAGATTTCAAGCGCTTTGTGGCCAACGGTAGAAAAGGAAATATCTTCGTATAAAAACTACAGAGAACCATTCTCAGAAACCACTTTGTGTTGTGCGCGTTCCACTCACAGAGTTTAACCTTTCTTTTCATAGAGCAGTTTGGAAACACTCTGTTTGTGAAGTCTGCAAGTGGATATTTGGACCTCTTTGAGGATTTCGTTGGAATCGGGATTTCTTCATCTAATGCTAGAAGGAAGAATTCTCAGAAATTTCTTTGATATGTGTGTGTTCAACTAACAGAGCTGAACCATCCTTTAGACAGAGCAGAATGGAAACCCTCTTTTTGAGGATTTTGCTTGTGGAGATTTCAAGCGTTTTGGGGCCAACGGTAGAAAAGGAAATATCCTCGTATAAAAACTAGAGAGAATCATTCCCAGAAACCACTTTGTGATGTGTGCGTTCCACTCACAGAGTTTAATTTTCTTTTCATAGAACAGTTTGGAAACACTCTGTTTGTAAAGTCTGCAAGTGGATATTTGGACCTCTTTGAGGATTTCGTTGGAAACGGGATTTCTTCATCTAATGCTACACAGAAGATTTCTCAGTAACTTCGTTGATTTCTCTGTGTTCAACTAACAGAGTTCAACCTTCCCTTAGACATAGCAGATTGGAAACCCTCTTTTTGTGGAATTTGAAAGTGGAGATTTCAAGCGCTTTGGGGCCAACGGTAGAAAAGGAAATATCCTCGTATAAAAACTGGAGAGAATCATTCTCAGAAAACACTTTGTGATGTGTGCGTTCCACTCACAGAGTTTAACCTTTCCTTTCATAGAGCAGTTTGGAAACACTCTGTTTGTGAAGACTGCAAGTGGATATTTGGACCTCTTTGAGGATTTCGTTGGATACGGGATTTCTTCATCTAATGCTAGAAGGAAGAATTCCCAGAAATTCCTTTGATTTGTGTGTGTTCAGCTAACAGAGCTGAACCATCCTTTAGACAGAGCAGATTGGAAACCCTCTTTTTGAGGAATTTGCTTGTGGAGATTACAAGCGTTTTGGGGCCAACGGTAGAAAAGGAAATATCCTCGTATAAAAACTAGAGAGAATCATTCTCAGAAACCACTTTGTGATGTGTGCGTTCCACTCACAGAGTTTAACCTTTCTTTTCATAGAACAGTTTGGAAACACTCTGTTTGTAAAGTCTGCAAGTGGATATTTGGACCTCTTTGAGGATTTCGTTGGAAGCGGGATTTCTTCATCTAATGCTACACAGAAGATTTCTCAGTAACTTCGTTGATTTGTGTGTGTTCAAATAACAGAGTTCAACCTTCCCTTAGAGATAGCAGCTTGGAAACCCTCTTTTTGTGGAATTTGCAAGTGGAGATTTCAAGCGCTTTGGGGCCAACGGTAGAAAAGGAAATATCTTCGTATAAAAACTACAGAGAACCATTCTCAGAAACCACTTTGTGTTGTGCGCGTTCCACTCACTGAGTTTAACCTTTCTTTTCATAGAGCAGTTTGGACACACTATGTTTGTGAAGTCTGCAAGTGGATATTTGGACCTCTTTGAGGATTTCTTTGGAAGCGGGATTTCATCATCTAATGCTACACAGAAGATTTCTCAGTAACTTCGTTGATTTCTGTGTGTTCAACTAACAGAGCTGAACCATCCTTTAGACAGAGCAGATTGGAAACCCTCTTTTTGAGAAATTTGCTTTTGGGGATTTCAAGCGTTTTGGGGCCAACGGTAGAAAAGGAAATATCCTCGTATAAAAACTAGAGAGAATCATTCTCAGAAACCGCTTTGTGATGTGTGCGTTCCCCTCACGGAGTTTAACCTTTCTTTTCATAGAGCAGTTTGGACACACTCTGTTTGTGAAGTCTGCAAGTGGATATTTGGACCTCTTTGAGGATTTCGTTGGAAGCGGGATTTCTTCATCTAATGCTACACAGAAGATTTCTCAGTAACTTCGTTGATTTCTCTGTGTTCAACTAACAGAGTTCAACCTTCCCTTAGACATAGCAGATTGGAAACCCTCTTTTTGTGGAATTTGAAAGTGGAGATTTCAAGCGCTTTGGGGCCAACGGTAGAAAAGGAAATATCCTCGTATAAAAACTGGAGAGAATCATTCTCAGAAAACACTTTGTGATGTGTGCGTTCCACTCACAGAGTTTAACCTTTCCTTTCATAGAGCAGTTTGGAAACACTCTGTTTGTGAAGACTGCAAGTGGATATTTGGACCTCTTTGAGGATTTCGTTGGATACGGGATTTCTTCATCTAATGCTAGAAGGAAGAATTCCCAGAAATTCCTTTGATTTGTGTGTGTTCAGCTAACAGAGCTGAACCATCCTTTAGACAGAGCAGATTGGAAACCCTCTTTTTGAGGAATTTGCTTGTGGAGATTACAAGCGTTTTGGGGCCAACGGTAGAAAAGGAAATATCCTCGTATAAAAACTAGAGAGAATCATTCTCAGAAACCACTTTGTGATGTGTGCGTTCCACTCACAGAGTTTAACCTTTCTTTTCATAGAACAGTTTGGAAACACTCTGTTTGTAAAGTCTGCAAGTGGATATTTGGACCTCTTTGAGGATTTCGTTGGAAGCGGGATTTCTTCATCTAATGCTACACAGAAGATTTCTCAGTAACTTCGTTGATTTCTGTGTGTTCAACTAACAGAGTTCAACCTTCCATTAGACATAGCAGTTTGGAAACCCTCTTTTTGTGGAATTTGCAAGTGGAGATTTCAAGCGCTTTGGGGCCAACGGTAGAAAAGGAAATATCCTCGTATAAAAACTAGAGAGAATCATTCTCAGAAACCACTTTGTGTAGTGTGCGTTCCACTCACAGAGTTCAATCTTTCCTTTCATAGAGCAGTTTGGAAACACTCTGTTTGTGAAGACTGCAAGTGGATATTTGGACCTCTTTGAGGATTTCGTTGGATACGGGATTTCTTCATCTAATGCTAGAAGGAAGAATTCCCAGAAATTCCTTTGATTTGCGTGTGTTCAGCTAACAGAGCTGAACCATCCTTTAGACAGAGCAGATTGGAAACCATCTTTTTGAGGAATTTGCTTGTGGAGATTACAAGCGTTTTGGGGCCAACGGTAGAAAAGGAAATATCCTCGTATAAAAACTAGAGAGAATCATTCTCAGAAACCACTTTGTGATGTGTGCGTTCCACTCACAGAGTTTAACCTTTCTTTTCATAGAACAGTTTGGAAACACTCTGTTTGTAAAGTCTGCAAGTGGATATTTGGACCTCTTTGAGGATTTCGTTGGAAGCGGGATTTCTTCATCTAATGCTACACAGAAGATTTCTCAGTAACTTCGTTGATTTGTGTGTGTTCAAATAACAGAGTTCAACCTTCCCTTAGAGATAGCAGCTTGGAAACCCTCTTTTTGTGGAATTTGCAAGTGGAGATTTCAAGCGCTTTGGGGCCAACGGTAGAAAAGGAAATATCTTCGTATAAAAACTACAGAGAACCATTCTCAGAAACCACTTTGTGTTGTGCGCGTTCCACTCACAGAGTTTAACCTTTCTTTTCATAGAGCAGTTTGGAAACACTCTGTTTGTGAAGTCTGCAAGTGGATATTTGGACCTCTTTGAGGATTTCGTTGGAATCGGGATTTCTTCATCTAATGCTAGAAGGAAGAATTCTCAGAAATTTCTTTGATATGTGTGTGTTAAACTAACAGAGCTGAACCATCCTTTAGACAGAGCAGAATAGAAACCCTCTTTTTGAGGAATTTGCTTGTGGAGATTTCAAGCCTTTTGGGGCCAACGGTAGAAAAGGAAATATCCTCGTATAAAAACTAGAGAGAATCATTCTCAGAAACCACTTTGTGATGTGTGCGTTCCACTCACAGAGTTTAATCTTTCTTTTCATAGAACAGTTTGGAAACACTCTGTTTGTAAAATCTGCAAGTGGATATTTGGACCTCTTTGAGGATTTCGTTGGAAGCGGGATTTCTTCATCTAATGCTACACAGAAGATTTCTCAGTAACTTCGTTGATTTCTGTGTGTTCAACTAACAGAGTTCAACCTTCCCTTAGACATAGCAGATTGGAAACCCTCTTTTTGTGGAATTTCCAAATGGAGATTTCAAGCACTTTGGGGTCAACTGTAGAAAAGGAAATATCCTCGTATAAAAACTAGAGAGAATCATTCTCAGAAACCACTTTGTGTAGTGTGCGTTCCACTCACAGAGTTCAATCTTTGCTTTCATACGGCAGTTTGGAAACACTCTGTTTGTGAAGACTGCAAGTGGATATTTGGACCTCTTTGAGGATTTCGTTGGAAACGGGATTTCTTCATCTAATGCTAGAAGGAAGAATTCCCAGAAATTTCTTTGATTTGTCTGTGTTCAGCTAACAGAGCTGAACCATCCTTTAGACAGAGCAGATTGGAAACCCTCTTTTTGAGGAATTTGCTTGTGGAGATTTCAAGCGTTTTGGGGCCAACTGTAGAAAAGAAATATCCTGGTATAAAAACTAGAGAGAATCATTCTCAGAAACCACTTTGGATGTGTGCGTTCCACTCACAGAGTTTAACCTTTCTTTTCATAGAACAGTTTGGAAACACTCTGTTTGTAAAGTCTGCAAGTGGATATTTGGACCTCTTTGAGGATTTCGTTGGAAACGGGATTTCTTCATCTAATGCTACACAGAAGATTTGTCAGTAACTTCGTTGATTTGTGTGTGTTCAACTAACAGAGTTCAACCTTCCCTTAGACATAGCAGATTGGAAACCCTCTTTTTGTGGAACTTGCAAGTGGAGATTTCAAGCGTTTTTGGGGCCAACGGTAGAAAAGGAAATATCCTCGTATAAAAAATAGAGAGAATCATTCTCAGAAACCGCTTTGTGATGTGTGCGTTCCACTCACAGAGTTTAACCTTTCCTTTAATAGAGCAGTTTGGACACACTATGTTTGTGAAGTCTGCAAGTGGATATTTGGACCTCTTTGAGGATTTCATTGGAAGCGGGATTTCATCATCTAATGCTACACAGAAGATTTCTCAGTAACTTCGTTGATTTCTGTGTGTTCAACTAACAGAGCTGAACCATCCTTTAGACAGAGCAGATTGGAAACCCTCTTTTTGAGAAATTTGCTTTTGGGGATTTCAAGCGTATTGGGGCCAACGGTAGAAAAGGAACTATCCTCGTATAAAAACTAGAGAGAATCATTCTCAGAAACCGCTTTGTGATGTGTGCGTTCCCCTCACGGAGTTTAACCTTTCTTTTCATAGAGCAGTTTGGACACACTCTGTTTGTGAAGTCTGCAAGTGGATATTTGGACCTCTTTGAGGATTTCGTTGGAAGCGGGATTTCTTCATCTAATGCTACACAGAAGATTTCTCAGTAACTTCGTAGATTTCTGTGTGTTCAACTAACAGAGTTCAACCTTCCCTTAGACATAGCAGTTTGGAAACCCCCTTTTTGTGGAATTTGCAAGTGGAGATTTCAAGCGCTTTGGGGCCAACGGTAGAAAAGGAAATATCCTCGTATAAAAACTAGAGAGAATCATTCTCAGAAACCACTTTGTGTAGTGTGCGTTCCACTCACAGAGTTCAATCTTTCCTTTCATAGAGCAGTTTGGAAACACTCTGTTTGTGAAGACTGCAAGTGGATATTTGTACCTCTTTGAGGATTTCGTTGGATACGGGATTTCTTCATCTAATGCTAGAAGGAAGAATTCCCAGAAATTCCTTTGATTTGTGTGTGTTCAGCTAACAGAGCTGAACCATCCTTTAGACAGAGCAGATTGGAAACCCTCTTTTTGAGGAATTTGCTTGTGGAGATTACAAGCGTTTTGGGGCCAACGGTAGAAAAGGAAATATCCTCGTATAAAAACTAGAGAGAATCATTCTCAGAAACCACTTTGTGATGTGTGCGTTCCACTCACACAGTTTAACCTTTCTTTTCATAGAACAGTTTGGAAACACTCTGTTTGTAAAGTCTGCAAGTGGATATTTGGACCTCTTTGAGGATTTCGTTGGAAGCGGGATTTCTTCTTCTAATGCTACACAGAAGATTTCTCAGTAACTTCGTTGATTTGTGTGTGTTCAACTAACAGAGTTCAACCTTCCCTTAGAGATAGCAGCTTGGAAACCCTCTTTTTGTGGAATTTGCAAGTGGAGATTTCAAGCGCTTTGGGGCCAACGGTAGAAAAGGAAATATCTTCGTATAAAAACTGCAGAGAACCATTCTCAGAAACCACTTTGTGTTGTGCGCGTTCCACTCACAGAGTTTAACCTTTCTTTTCATAGAGCAGTTTGGAAACACTCTGTTTGTGAAGTCTGCAAGTGGATATTTGGACCTCTTTGAGGATTTCGTTGGAATCGGGATTTCTTCATCTAATGCTAGAAGGAAGAATTCTCAGAAATTTCTTTGATATGTGTGTGTTCAACTAACAGAGCTGAACCATCCTTTAGACAGAGCAGAATGGAAACCCTCTTTTTGAGGAATTTGCTTGTGGAGATTTCAAGCCTTTTGGGGCCAACGGTAGAAAAGGAAATATCCTCGTATAAAAACTAGAGAGAATCATTCTCAGAAACCACTTTGTGATGTGTGCGTTCCACTCACAGAGTTTAACCTTTCTTTTCATAGAACAGTTTGGAAACACTCTGTTTGTAAAGTCTGCAAGTGGATATTTGGACCTCTTTGAGGATTTCGTTGGAAGCGGGATTTCTTCATCTAATGCTACACAGAAGATTTCTCAGTAACTTCGTTGATTTCTGTGTGTTCAACTAACAGAGTTCAACCTTCCCTTAGACATAGCAGATTGGAAACCCTCTTTTTGTGGAATTTGCAAATGGAGATTTCAAGCGCTTTGGGGTCAACTGTAGAAAAGGAAATATCCTCTTATAAAAACTAGAGAGAATCATTCTCAGAAACCACTTTGTGTAGTGTGCGTTCCACTCACAGAGTTCAATCTTTGCTTTCATACGGCAGTTTGGAAACACTCTGTTTGTGAAGACTGCAAGTGGATATTTGGACCTCTTTGAGGATTTCGTTGGAAGCGGGATTTCTTCATCTAATGCTAGAAGGAAGAATTCCCAGAAATTTCTTTGATTTGTGTGTGTTCAGCTAACAGAGCTGAACCATCCTTTAGACAGAGCAGATTGGAAACCCTCTTTTTGAGGAATTTGCTTGTGGAGATTTCAAGCGTTTTGGGGCCAACTGTAGAAAAGAAATATCCTGGTATAAAAACTAGAGAGAATCATTCTCAGAAACCACTTTGGATGTGTGCGTTCCACTCACAGAGTTTAACCTTTCTTTTAATAGAACAGTTTGGAAACACTCTGTTTGTAAAGTCTGCAAGTGGATATTTGGACCTCTTTGAGGATTTCGTTGGAAACGGGATTTCTTCATCTAATGCTACACAGAAGATTTCTCAGTAACTTCGTTGATTTGTGTGTGTTCAACTAACAGAGTTCAACCTTCCCTTAGACATAGCAGATTGGAAACCCTCTTTTTGTGGAACTTGGAAGTTGAGATTTCAAGCGATTTTGGGGCCAACGGTAGAAAAGGAAATATCCTCGTATAAAAAATAGAGAGAATCATTCTCAGAAACCTCTTTGGGATGTGTGAGTTCCCCTCAAGGAGTTTAACCTTTCTTTTCATAGAGCAGTTTGGACACACTATGTTTGTGAAGTCTGCAAGTGGATATTTGGACCTCTTTGAGGATTTCTTTGGAAGCGGGATTTCATTATCTAATGCTACACAGAAGATTTCTCAGTAACTTCGTTGATTTCTGTGTGTTCAACTAACAGAGCTGAACTATCTTTTAGACAGAGCAGATTGGAAACCCTCTTTTTGAGAAATTTGCTTTTGGGGATTTCAAGCGTTTTGGGGCCAACGGTAGAAAAGGAAATATCCTCGTATAAAAACTAGAGAGAATCATTCTCAGAAACCGCTTTGTGATGTGTGCGTTCCCCTCACGGAGTTTAACCTTTCTTTTCATAGAGCAGTTTGGACACACTCTGTTTGTGAAGTCTGCAAGTGGATATTTGGACCTCTTTGAGGATTTCGTTGGAAGCGGGATTTCTTCATCTAATGCTACACAGAAGATTTCTCAGTAACTTCGTTGATTTCTCTGTGTTCAACTAACAGAGTTCAACCTTCCCTTAGACATAGCAGATTGGAAACCCTCTTTTTGTGGAATTTGAAAGTGGAGATTTCAAGCGCTTTGGGGCCAACGGTAGAAAAGGAAATATCCTCGTATAAAAACTGGAGAGAATCATTCTCAGAAAACACTTTGTGATGTGTGCGTTCCACTCACAGAGTTTAACCTTTCCTTTCATAGAGCAGTTTGGAAACACTCTGTTTGTGAAGACTGCAAGTGGATATTTGGACCTCTTTGAGGATTTCGTTGGATACGGGATTTCTTCATCTAATGCTAGAAGGAAGAATTCCCAGAAATTCCTTTGATTTGTGTGTGTTCAGCTAACAGAGCTGAACCATCCTTTAGACAGAGCAGATTGGAAACCCTCTTTTTGAGGAATTTGCTTGTGGAGATTACAAGCGTTTTGGGGCCAACGGTAGAAAAGGAAATATCCTCGTATAAAAACTAGAGAGAATCATTCTCAGAAACCACTTTGTGATGTGTGCGTTCCACTCACAGAGTTTAACCTTTCTTTTCATAGAACAGTTTGGAAACACTCTGTTTGTAAAGTCTGCAAGTGGATATTTGGACCTCTTTGAGGATTTCGTTGGAAGCGGGATTTCTTCTTCTAATGCTACACAGAAGATTTCTCAGTAACTTCGTTGATTTGTGTGTGTTCAAATAACAGAGTTCAACCTTCCCTTAGAGATAGCAGCTTGGAAACCCTCTTTTTGTGGAATTTGCAAGTGGAGATTTCAAGCGCTTTGGGGCCAACGGTAGAAAAGGAAATATCTTCGTATAAAAACTGCAGAGAACCATTCTCAGAAACCACTTTGTGTTGTGCGCGTTCCACTCACAGAGTTTAACCTTTCTTTTCATAGAGCAGTTTGGAAACACTCTGTTTGTGAAGTCTGCAAGTGGATATTTGGACCTCTTTGAGGATTTCGTTGGAATCGGGATTTCTTCATCTAATGCTAGAAGGAAGAATTCTCAGAAATTTCTTTGATATGTGTGTGTTCAACTAACAGAGCTGAACCATCCTTTAGACAGAGCAGAATGGAAACCCTCTTTTTGAGGAATTTGCTTGTGGAGATTTCAAGCCTTTTGGGGCCAATGGTAGAAAAGGAAATATCCTCGTATAAAAACTAGAGAGAATCATTCTCAGAAACCACTTTGTGATGTGTGCGTTCCACTCACAGAGTTTAACCTTTCTTTTCATAGAACAGTTTGGAAACACTCTGTTTGTAAAGTCTGCAAGTGGATATTTGGACCTCTTTGAGGATTTCGTTGGAAGCGGGATTTCTTCATCTAATGCTACACAGAAGATTTCTCAGTAACTTCGTTGATTTCTGTGTGTTCAACTAACAGAGTTCAACCTTCCCTTAGACATAGCAGATTGGAAACCCTCTTTTTGTGGAATTTGCAAATGGAGATTTCAAGCGCTTTGGGGTCAACTGTAGAAAAGGAAATATCCTCTTATAAAAACTAGAGAGAATCATTCTCAGAAACCACTTTGTGTAGTGTGCGTTCCACTCACAGAGTTCAATCTTTGCTTTCATACGGCAGTTTGGAAACACTCTGTTTGTGAAGACTGCAAGTGGATATTTGGACCTCTTTGAGGATTTCGTTGGAAGCGGGATTTCTTCATCTAATGCTAGAAGGAAGAATTCCCAGAAATTTCTTTGATTTGTGTGTGTTCAGCTAACAGAGCTGAACCATCCTTTAGACAGAGCAGATTGGAAACCCTCTTTTTGAGGAATTTGCTTGTGGAGATTTCAAGCGTTTTGGGGCCAACTGTAGAAAAGAAATATCCTGGTATAAAAACTAGAGAGAATCATTCTCAGAAACCACTTTGGATGTGTGCGTTCCACTCACAGAGTTTAACCTTTCTTTTAATAGAACAGTTTGGAAACACTCTGTTTGTAAAGTCTGCAAGTGGATATTTGGACCTCTTTGAGGATTTCGTTGGAAACGGGATTTCTTCATCTAATGCTACACAGAAGATTTCTCAGTAACTTCGTTGATTTGTGTGTGTTCAACTAACAGAGTTCAACCTTCCCTTAGACATAGCAGATTGGAAACCCTCTTTTTGTGGAACTTGGAAGTTGAGATTTCAAGCGATTTTGGGGCCAACGGTAGAAAAGGAAATATCCTCGTATAAAAAATAGAGAGAATCATTCTCAGAAACCTCTTTGGGATGTGTGAGTTCCCCTCAAGGAGTTTAACCTTTCTTTTCATAGAGCAGTTTGGACACACTATGTTTGTGAAGTCTGCAAGTGGATATTTGGACCTCTTTGAGGATTTCTTTGGAAGCGGGATTTCATTATCTAATGCTACACAGAAGATTTCTCAGTAACTTCGTTGATTTCTGTGTGTTCAACTAACAGAGCTGAACTATCTTTTAGACAGAGCAGATTGGAAACCCTCTTTTTGAGAAATTTGCTTTTGGGGATTTCAAGCGTTTTGGGGCCAACGGTAGAAAAGGAAATATCCTCGTATAAAAACTAGAGAGAATCATTCTCAGAAACCGCTTTGTGATGTGTGCGTTCCCCTCACGGAGTTTAACCTTTCTTTTCATAGAGCAGTTTGGACACACTCTGTTTGTGAAGTCTGCAAGTGGATATTTGGACCTCTTTGAGGATTTCGTTGGAAGCGGGATTTCTTCATCTAATGCTACACAGAAGATTTCTCAGTAACTTCGTTGATTTCTCTGTGTTCAACTAACAGAGTTCAACCTTCCCTTAGACATAGCAGATTGGAAACCCTCTTTTTGCGGAATTTGAAAGTGGAGATTTCAAGCGCTTTGGGGCCAACGGTAGAAAAGGAAATATCCTCGTATAAAAACTGGAGAGAATCATTCTCAGAAAACACTTTGTGATGTGTGCGTTCCACTCACAGAGTTTAACCTTTCCTTTCATAGAGCAGTTTGGAAACACTCTGTTTGTGAAGACTGCAAGTGGATATTTGGACCTCTTTGAGGATTTCGTTGGATACGGGATTTCTTCATCTAATGCTAGAAGGAAGAATTCCCAGAAATTCCTTTGATTTGTGTGTGTTCAGCTAACAGAGCTGAACCATCCTTTAGACAGAGCAGATTGGAAACCCTCTTTTTGAGGAATTTGCTTGTGGAGATTACAAGCGTTTTGGGGCCAACGGTAGAAAAGGAAATATCCTCGTATAAAAACTAGAGAGAATCATTCTCAGAAACCACTTTGTGATGTGTGCGTTCCACTCACAGAGTTTAACCTTTCTTTTCATAGAACAGTTTGGAAACACTCTGTTTGTAAAGTCTGCAAGTGGATATTTGGACCTCTTTGAGGATTTCGTTGGAAGCGGGATTTCTTCATCTAATGCTACACAGAAGATTTCTCAGTAACTTCGTTGATTTGTGTGTGTTCAAATAACAGAGTTCAACCTTCCCTTAGAGATAGCAGCTTGGAAACCCTCTTTTTGTGGAATTTGCAAGTGGAGATTTCAAGCGCTTTGGGGCCAACGGTAGAAAAGGAAATATCTTCGTATAAAAACTGCAGAGAACCATTCTCAGAAACCACTTTGTGTTGTGCGCGTTCCACTCACAGAGTTTAACCTTTCTTTTCATAGAGCAGTTTGGAAACACTCTGTTTGTGAAGTCTGCAAGTGGATATTTGGACCTCTTTGAGGATTTCGTTGGAATCGGGATTTCTTCATCTAATGCTAGAAGGAAGAATTCTCAGAAATTTCTTTGATATGTGTGTGTTCAACTAACAGAGCTGAACCATCCTTTAGACAGAGCAGAATGGAAACCCTCTTTTTGAGGAATTTGCTTGTGGAGATTTCAAGCCTTTTGGGGCCAACGGTAGAAAAGGAAATATCCTCGTATAAAAACTAGAGAGAATCATTCTCAGAAACCACTTTGTGATGTGTGCGTTCCACTCACAGAGTTTAACCTTTCTTTTCATAGAACAGTTTGGAAACACTCTGTTTGTAAAGTCTGCAAGTGGATATTTGGACCTCTTTGAGGATTTCGTTGGAAGCGGGATTTCTTCATCTAATGCTACACAGAAGATTTCTCAGTAACTTCGTTGATTTCTGTGTGTTCAACTAACAGAGTTCAACCTTCCCTTAGACATAGCAGATTGGAAACCCTCTTTTTGTGGAATTTGCAAATGGAGATTTCAAGCGCTTTGGGGTCAACTGTAGAAAAGGAAATATCCTCTTATAAAAACTAGAGAGAATCATTCTCAGAAACCACTTTGTGTAGTGTGCGTTCCACTCACAGAGTTCAATCTTTGCTTTCATACGGCAGTTTGGAAACACTCTGTTTGTGAAGACTGCAAGTGGATATTTGGACCTCTTTGAGGATTTCGTTGGAAGCGGGATTTCTTCATCTAATGCTAGAAGGAAGAATTCCCAGAAATTTCTTTGATTTGTGTGTGTTCAGCTAACAGAGCTGAACCATCCTTTAGACAGAGCAGATTGGAAACCCTCTTTTTGAGGAATTTGCTTGTGGAGATTTCAAGCGTTTTGGGGCCAACTGTAGAAAAGAAATATCCTGGTATAAAAACTAGAGAGAATCATTCTCAGAAACCACTTTGGATGTGTGCGTTCCACTCACAGAGTTTAACCTTTCTTTTAATAGAACAGTTTGGAAACACTCTGTTTGTAAAGTCTGCAAGTGGATATTTGGACCTCTTTGAGGATTTCGTTGGAAACGGGATTTCTTCATCTAATGCTACACAGAAGATTTCTCAGTAACTTCGTTGATTTGTGTGTGTTCAACTAACAGAGTTCAACCTTCCCTTAGACATAGCAGATTGGAAACCCTCTTTTTGTGGAACTTGGAAGTTGAGATTTCAAGCGATTTTGGGGCCAACGGTAGAAAAGGAAATATCCTCGTATAAAAAATAGAGAGAATCATTCTCAGAAACCTCTTTGGGATGTGTGAGTTCCCCTCAAGGAGTTTAACCTTTCTTTTCATAGAGCAGTTTGGACACACTATGTTTGTGAAGTCTGCAAGTGGATATTTGGACCTCTTTGAGGATTTCTTTGGAAGCGGGATTTCATTATCTAATGCTACACAGAAGATTTCTCAGTAACTTCGTTGATTTCTGTGTGTTCAACTAACAGAGCTGAACTATCTTTTAGACAGAGCAGATTGGAAACCCTCTTTTTGAGAAATTTGCTTTTGGGGATTTCAAGCGTTTTGGGGCCAACGGTAGAAAAGGAAATATCCTCGTATAAAAACTAGAGAGAATCATTCTCAGAAACCGCTTTGTGATGTGTGCGTTCCCCTCACGGAGTTTAACCTTTCTTTTCATAGAGCAGTTTGGACACACTCTGTTTGTGAAGTCTGCAAGTGGATATTTGGACCTCTTTGAGGATTTCGTTGGAAGCGGGATTTCTTCATCTAATGCTACACAGAAGAATTCTCAGTAACTTCGTTGATTTCTCTGTGTTCAACTAACAGAGTTCAACCTTCCCTTAGACATAGCAGATTGGAAACCCTCTTTTTGTGGAATTTGAAAGTGGAGATTTCAAGCGCTTTGGGGCCAACGGTAGAAAAGGAAATATCCTCGTATAAAAACTGGAGAGAATCATTCTCAGAAAACACTTTGTGATGTGTGCGTTCCACTCACAGAGTTTAACCTTTCCTTTCATAGAGCAGTTTGGAAACACTCTGTTTGTGAAGACTGCAAGTGGATATTTGGACCTCTTTGAGGATTTCGTTGGATACGGGATTTCTTCATCTAATGCTAGAAGGAAGAATTCCCAGAAATTCCTTTGATTTGTGTGTGTTCAGCTAACAGAGCTGAACCATCCTTTAGACAGAGCAGATTGGAAACCCTCTTTTTGAGGAATTTGCTTGTGGAGATTACAAGCGTTTTGGGGCCAACGGTAGAAAAGGAAATATCCTCGTATAAAAACTAGAGAGAATCATTCTCAGAAACCACTTTGTGATGTGTGCGTTCCACTCACAGAGTTTAACCTTTCTTTTCATAGAACAGTTTGGAAACACTCTGTTTGTAAAGTCTGCAAGTGGATATTTGGACCTCTTTGAGGATTTCGTTGGAAGCGGGATTTCTTCATCTAATGCTACACAGAAGATTTCTCAGTAACTTCGTTGATTTGTGTGTGTTCAAATAACAGAGTTCAACCTTCCCTTAGAGATAGCAGCTTGGAAACACTCTTTTTGTGGAATTTGCAAGTGGAGATTTCAAGCGCTTTGGGGCCAACGGTAGAAAAGGAAATATCTTCGTATAAAAACTACAGAGAACCATTCTCAGAAACCACTTTGTGTTGTGCGCGTTCCACTCACAGAGTTTAACCTTTCTTTTCATAGAGCAGTTTGGAAACACTCTGTTTGTGAAGTCTGCAAGTGGATATTTGGACCTCTTTGAGGATTTCGTTGGAATCGGGATTTCTTCATCTAATGCTAGAAGGAAGAATTCTCAGAAATTTCTTTGATATGTGTGTGTTCAACTAACAGAGCTGAACCATCCTTTAGACAGAGCAGAATGGAAACCCTCTTTTTGAGGATTTTGCTTGTGGAGATTTCAAGCCTTTTGGGGCCAACGGTAGAAAAGGAAATATCCTCGTATAAAAACTAGAGAGAATCATTCTCAGAAACCACTTTGTGATGTGTGCGTTCCACTCACAGAGTTTAATTTTCTTTTCATAGAGCAGTTTGGAAACACTCTGTTTGTAAAGTCTGCAAGTGGATATTTGGACCTCTTTGAGGATTTCGTTGGAAACGGGATTTCTTCATCTAATGCTACACAGAAGATTTCTCAGTAACTTCGTTGATTTCTCTGTGTTCAACTAACAGAGTTCAACCTTCCCTTAGACATAGCAGATTGGAAACCCTCTTTTTGTGGAATTTGAAAGTGGAGATTTCAAGCGCTTTGGGGCCAACGGTAGAAAAGGAAATATCCTCGTATAAAAACTGGAGAGAATAATTCTCAGAAAACACTTTGTGATGTGTGCGTTCCACTCACAGAGTTTAACCTTTCCTTTCATAGAGCAGTTTGGAAACACTCTGTTTGTGAAGACTGCAAGTGGATATTTGGACCTCTTTGAGGATTTCGTTGGATACGGGATTTCTTCATCTAATGCTAGAAGGAAGAATTCCCAGAAATTCCTTTGATTTGTGTGTGTTCAGCTAACAGAGCTGAACCATCCTTTAGACAGAGCAGATTGGAAACCCTCTTTTTGAGGAATTTGCTTGTGGAGATTACAAGCGTTTTGGGGCCAACGGTAGAAAAGGAAATATCCTCGTATAAAAACTAGAGAGAATCATTCTCAGAAACCACTTTGTGATGTGTGCGTTCCACTCACAGAGTTTAACCTTTCTTTTCATAGAACAGTTTGGAAACACTCTGTTTGTAAAGTCTGCAAGTGGATATTTGGACCTCTTTGAGGATTTCGTTGGAAGCGGGATTTCTTCATCTAATGCTACACAGAAGATTTCTCAGTAACTTCGTTGATTTGTGTGTGTTCAACTAACAGAGTTCAACCTTCCCTTAGACATAGCAGATTGGAAACCCTCTTTTTGTGGAATTTGCAAGTGGAGATTTCAAGCGTTTTGGGGCCAACGGTAGAAAAGGAATTATCCTCGTATAAAAACTAGAGAGAATCATTCTCAGAAACCACTTTGTGATGTGTGCGTTCCCCTCACAGATTTTAACCTTTCTTTTCATAGAGCAGTTTGGACACACTCTGTTTGTGAAGTCTGCAATTGGATATTTGGCCCTCTTTGAGGATTTCGTTGGAAGCGGGATTTCTTCATCTAATGCTACACAGAAGATTTCTCAGTAACTTCGTTGATTTGTGTGTGTTCAAATAACAGAGTTCAACCTTCCCTTAGAGATAGCAGCTTGGAAACCCTCTTTTTGTGGAATTTGCAAGTGGAGATTTCAAGCGCTTTGGGGCCAACGGTAGAAAAGGAAATATCTTCGTATAAAAACTACAGAGAACCATTCTCAGAAACCACTTTGTGTTGTGCGCGTTCCACTCACAGAGTTTAACCTTTCTTTTCATAGAGCAGTTTGGACACACTATGTTTGTGAAGTCTGCAAGTGGATATTTGGACCTCTTTGAGGATTTCTTTGGAAGCGGGATTTCATCATTTAATGCTACACAGAAGATTTCTCAGTAACTTCGTTGATTTCTGTGTGTTCAACTAACAGAGCTGAACCATCCTTTAGACAGAGCAGATTGGAAACCCTCTTTTTGAGAAATTTGCTTTTGGGGATTTCAAGCGTTTTGGGGCCAACGGTAGAAAAGGAAATATCCTCGTATAAAAACTAGAGAGAATCATTCTCAGAAACCGCTTTGTGATGTGTGCGTTCCCCTCACGGAGTTTAACCTTTCTTTTCATAGAGCAGTTTGGACACACTCTGTTTGTGAAGTCTGCAAGTGGATATTTGGACCTCTTTGAGGATTTCGTTGGAAGCGGGATTTCTTCATCTAATGCTACACAGAAGATTTCTCAGTAAATTCGTTGATTTCTCTGTGTTCAACTAACAGAGTTCAACCTTCCCTTAGACATAGCAGATTGGAAACCCTCTTTTTGTGGAATTTGAAAGTGGAGATTTCAAGCGCTTTGGGGCCAACGGTAGAAAAGGAAATATCCTCGTATAAAAACTGGAGAGAATCATTCTCAGAAAACACTTTGTGATGTGTGCGTTCCACTCACAGAGTTTAACCTTTCCTTTCATAGAGCAGTTTGGAAACACTCTGTTTGTGAAGACTGCAAGTGGATATTTGGACCTCTTTGAGGATTTCGTTGGATACGGGATTTCTTCATCTAATGCTAGAAGGAAGAATTCCCAGAAATTCCTTTGATTTGTGTGTGTTCAGCTAACAGAGCTGAACCATCCTTTAGACAGAGCAGATTGGAAACCCTCTTTTTGAGGAATTTGCTTGTGGAGATTACAAGCGTTTTGGGCCAACGGTAGAAAAGGAAATATCCTCGTATAAAAACTAGAGAGAATCATTCTCAGAAACCACTTTGTGATGTGTGCGTTCCACTCACAGAGTTTAACCTTTCTTTTCATAGAACAGTTTGGAAACACTCTGTTTGTAAAGTCTGCAAGTGGATATTTGGACCTCTTTGAGGATTTCGTTGGAAACGGGATTTCTTCATCTAATGCTACACAGAAGATTTCTCAGTAACTTCGTTGATTTGTGTGTGTTCAACTAACAGAGTTCAACCTTCCCTTAGACATAGCAGATTGGAAACCCTCTTTTTGTGGAACTTGCAAGTGGAGATTTCAAGCGTTTTTGGGGCCAACGGTATAAAAGGAAATATCCTCGTATAAAAAATAGAGAGAATCATTCTCAGAAACCGCTTTGTGATGTGTGCGTTCCACTCACAGAGTTTAACCTTTCCTTTCATAGAGCAGTTTGGACACACTATGTTTGTGAAGTCTGCAAGTGGATATTTGGACCTCTTTGAGGATTTCTTTGGAAGCGGGATTTCATCATCTAATGCTACACAGAAGATTTCTCAGTAACTTCGTTGATTTCTGTGTGTTCAACTAACAGAGCTGAACCATCCTTTAGACAGAGCAGATTGGAAACCCTCTTTTTGAGAAATTTGCTTTTGGGGATTTCAAGCGTATTGGGGCCAACGGTAGAAAAGGAACTATCCTCGTATAAAAACTAGAATCATTCTCAGAAACCGCTTTGTGATGTGTGCGTTCCCCTCACGGAGTTTAACCTTTCTTTTCATAGAGCAGTTTGGACACACTCTGTTTGTGAAGTCTGCAAGTGGATATTTGGACCTCTCTGAGGATTTCGTTGGAAGCGGGATTTCTTCATCTAATGCTACACAGAAGATTTCTCAGTAACTTCGTTGATTTCTGTGTGTTCAACTAACAGAGTTCAACCTTCCCTTAGACATAGCAGATTGGAAACCCCCTTTTTGTGGAATTTGCAAGTGGAGATTTCAAGCGCTTTGGGGCCAACGGTAGAAAAGGAAATATCCTCGTATAAAAACTAGAGAGAATCATTCTCAGAAACCACTTTGTGTAGTGTGCGTTCCACTCACAGAGTTCAATCTTTCCTTTCATAGAGCAGTTTGGAAACACTCTGTTTGTGAAGACTGCAAGTGGATATTTGGACCTCTTTGAGGATTTCGTTGGATACGGGATTTCTTCATCTAATGCTAGAAGGAAGAATTCCCAGAAATTCCTTTGATTTGTGTGTGTTCAGCTAACAGAGCTGAACCATCCTTTAGACAGAGCAGAATGGAAACCCTCTTTTTGAGGAATTTGCTTGTGGAGATTTCAAGCCTTTTGGGGCCAACGGTAGAAAAGGAAATATCCTCGTATAAAAACTAGAGAGAATCATTCTCAGAAACCACTTTGTGTAGTGTGCGTTCCACTCACAGAGTTTAATCTTTCTTTTCATAGAACAGTTTGGAAACACTCTGTTTGTAAAGTCTGCAAGTGGATATTTGGACCTCTTTGAGGATTTCGTTGGAAGCGGGATTTCTTCATCTAATGCTACACAGAAGATTTCTCAGTAACTTCGTTGGTTTCTGTGTGTTCAACTAACAGAGTTCAACCTTCCCTTAGACATAGCAGATTGGAAACCCTCTTTTTGTGGAATTTGCAAATGGAGATTTCAAGCGCTTTGGGGTCAACTGTAGAAAAGGAAATATCCTCTTATAAAAACTAGAGAGAATCATTCTCAGAAACCACTTTGTGTAGTGTGCGTTCCACTCACAGACTTCAATCTTTGCTTTCATAGAGCAGTTTGGAAACACTCTGTTTGTGAAGACTGCAAGTGGATATTTGGACCTCTTTGAGGATTTCGTTGGAAACGGGATTTCTTCATCTAATGCTAGAAGGAAGAATTCCCAGAAATTTCTTTGATTTGTGTGTGTTCAGCTAACAGAGCTGAACCATCCTTTAGACAGAGCAGATTGGAAACCCTCTTTTTGAGGAATTTGCTTGTGGAGATTTCAAGCGTTTTGGGGCCAACTGTAGAAAAGAAATATCCTGGTATAAAAACTAGAGAGAATCATTCTCAGAAACCACTTTGGATGTGTGCGTTCCACTCACAGAGTTTAACCTTTCTTTTAATAGAACAGTTTGGAAACACTCTGTTTGTAAAGTCTGCAAGTGGATATTTGGACCTCTTTGAAGATTTCGTTGGAAACGGGATTTCTTCATCTAATGCTACACAGAAGATTTCTCAGTAACTTCGTTGATTTGTGTGTGTTCAACTAACAGAGTTCAACCTTCCCTTAGACATAGCAGATTGGAAACCCTCTTTTTGTGGAACTTGCAAGTTGAGATTTCAAGCGATTTTGGGGCCAACGGTAGAAAAGGAAATATCCTCGTATAAAAAATAGAGAGAATCATTCTCAGAAACCTCTTTGTGATGTGTGAGTTCCCCTCAAGGAGTTTAACCTTTCTTTTCATAGAGCAGTTTGGACACACTATGTTTGTGAAGTCTGCAAGTGGATATTTGGACCTCTTTGAGGATTTCTTTGGAAGCGGGATTTCATCATCTAATGCTACACAGAAGATTTCTCAGTAACTTCGTTGATTTCTGTGTGTTCAACTAACAGAGCTGAACCATCCTTTAGACAGAGCAGATTGGAAACCCTCTTTTTGAGAAATTTGCTTTTGGGGATTTCAAGCGTTTTGGGGCCAACGGTAGAAAAGGAAATATCCTCGTATAAAAACTAGAGAGAATCATTCTCAGAAACCGCTTTGTGATGTGTGCGTTCCCCTCACGGAGTTTAACCTTTCTTTTCATAGAGCAGTTTGGACACACTCTGTTTGTGAAGTCTGCAAGTGGATATTTGGACCTCTTTGAGGATTTCGTTGGAAGCGGGTTTTCTTCATCTAATGCTAGAAGGAAGAATTCTCAGAAATTTCTTTGATATGTGTGTGTTCAACTAACAGAGCTGAACCATCCTTTAGACAGAGCAGAATGGAAACCCTCTTTTTGAGGATTTTGCTTGTGGAGATTTCAAGCCTTTTGGGGCCAACGGTAGAAAAGGAAATATCCTCGTATAAAAACTAGAGAGAATCATTCTCAGAAACCACTTTGTGATGTGTGCGTTCCACTCACAGAGTTTAATTTTCTTTTCATAGAACAGTTTGGAAACACTCTGTTTGTAAAGTCTGCAAGTGGATATTTGGACCTCTTTGAGGATTTCGTTGGAAACGGGATTTCTTCATCTAATGCTACACAGAAGATTTCTCAGTAACTTCGTTGATTTCTCTGTGTTCAACTAACAAAGTTCAACCTTCCCTTAGACATAGCAGATTGGAAACCCTCTTTTTGTGGAATTTGAAAGTGGAGATTTCAAGCGCTTTGGGGCCAACGGTAGAAAAGGAAATATCCTCGTATAAAAACTGGAGAGAATCATTCTCAGAAAACACTTTGTGATGTGTGCGTTCCACTCACAGAGTTTAACCTTTCCTTTCATAGAGCAGTTTGGAAACACTCTGTTTGTGAAGACTGCAAGTGGATATTTGGACCTCTTTGAGGATTTCGTTGGATACGGGATTTCTTCATCTAATGCTAGAAGGAAGAATTCCCAGAAATTCCTTTGATTTGTGTGTGTTCAGCTAACAGAGCTGAACCATCCTTTAGACAGAGCAGATTGGAAACCCTCTTTTTGAGGAATTTGCTTGTGGAGATTACAAGCGTTTTGGGGCCAACGGTAGAAAAGGAAATATCCTCGTATAAAAACTAGAGAGAATCATTCTCAGAAACCACTTTGTGATGTGTGCGTTCCACTCACAGAGTTTAACCTTTCTTTTCATAGAACAGTTTGGAAACACTCTGTTTGTAAAGTCTGCAAGTGGATATTTGGACCTCTTTGAGGATTTCGTTGGAAGCGGGATTTCTTCATCTAATGCTACACAGAAGATTTCTCAGTAACTTCGTTGATTTGTGTGTGTTCAAATAACAGAGTTCAACCTTCCCTTAGAGATAGCAGCTTGGAAACCCTCTTTTTGTGGAATTTGCAAGTGGAGATTTCAAGCGCTTTGGGGCCAACGGTAGAAAAGGAAATATCTTCATATAAAAACTACAGAGAACCATTCTCAGAAACCATTTTGTGTTGCGCGCGTTCCACTCACAGAGTTTAACCTTTCTTTTCATAGAGCAGTTTGGACACACTATGTTTGTGAAGTCTGCAAGTGGATATTTGGACCTCTTTGAGGATTTCTTTGGAAGCGGGATTTCATCATCTAATGCTACACAGAAGATTTCTCAGTAACTTCGTTGATTTCTGTGTGTTCAACTAACAGAGCTGAACCATCCTTTAGACAGAGCAGATTGGAAACCCTCTTTTTGAGAAATTTGCTTTTGGGGATTTCAAGCGTTTTGGGGCCAACGGTAGAAAAGGAAATATCCTCGTATAAAAACTAGAGAGAATCATTCTCAGAAACCGCTTTGTGATGTGTGCGTTACCCTCACGGAGTTTAACCTTTCTTTTCATAGAGCAGTTTGGACACACTCTGTTTCTGAAGTCTGCAAGTGGATATTTGGACCTCTTTGAGGATTTCGTTGGAAGCGGGATTTCTTCATCTAATGCTACACAGAAGATTTCTCAGTAACTTCGTTGATTTCTCTGTGTTCAACTAACAGAGTTCAACCTTCCCTTAGACATAGCAGATTGGAAACCCTCTTTTTGTGGAATTTGAAAGTGGAGATTTCAAGCGCTTTGGGGCCAACGGTAGAAAAGGAAATATCCTCGTATAAAAACTGGAGAGAATCATTCTCAGAAAACACTTTGTGATGTGTGCGTTCCACTCACAGAGTTTAACCTTTCCTTTCATAGAGCAGTTTGGAAACACTCTGTTTGTGAAGACTGCAAGTGGATATTTGGACCTCTTTGAGGATTTGGTTGGATACGGGATTTCTTCATCTAATGCTAGAAGGAAGAATTCCCAGAAATTCCTTTGATTTGTGTGTGTTCAGCTAACAGAGCTGAACCATCCTTTAGACAGAGCAGATTGGAAACCCTCTTTTTGAGGAATTTGCTTGTGGAGATTACAAGCGTTTTGGGGCCAACGGTAGAAAAGGAAATATCCTCGTATAAAAACTAGAGAGAATCATTCTCAGAAACCACTTTGTGATGTGTGCGTTCCACTCACAGAGTTTAACCTTTCTTTTCATAGAACAGTTTGGAAACACTCTGTTTGTAAAGTCTGCAAGTGGATATTTGGACCTCTTTGAGGATTTCGTTGGAAACGGGATTTCTTCATCTAATGCTACACAGAAGATTTCTCAGTAACTTCGTTGATTTGTGTGTGTTCAACTAACAGAGTTCAACCTTCCCTTAGACATAGCAGATTGGAAACCCTCTTTTTGTGGAACTTGCAAGTGGAGATTTCAAGCGTTTTTGGGGCCAACGGTATAAAAGGAAATATCCTCGTATAAAAAATAGAGAGAATCATTCTCAGAAACCGCTTTGTGATGTGTGCGTTCCACTCACAGAGTTTAACCTTTCCTTTCATAGAGCAGTTTGGACACACTATGTTTGTGAAGTCTGCAAGTGGATATTTGGACCTCTTTGAGGATTTCTTTGGAAGCGGGATTTCATCATCTAATGCTACACAGAAGATTTCTCAGTAACTTCGTTGATTTCTGTGTGTTCAACTAACAGAGCTGAACCATCCTTTAGACAGAGCAGATTGGAAACCCTCTTTTTGAGAAATTTGCTTTTGGGGATTTCAAGCGTATTGGGGCCAACGGTAGAAAAGGAACTATCCTCGTATAAAAACTAGAATCATTCTCAGAAACCGCTTTGTGATGTGTGCGTTCCCCTCACGGAGTTTAACCTTTCTTTTCATAGAGCAGTTTGGACACACTCTGTTTGTGAAGTCTGCAAGTGGATATTTGGACCTCTTTGAGGATTTCGTTGGAAGCGGGATTTCTTCATCTAATGCTACACAGAAGATTTCTCAGTAACTTCGTTGATTTCTGTGTGTTCAACTAACAGAGTTCAACCTTCCCTTAGACATAGCAGATTGGAAACCCCCTTTTTGTGGAATTTGCAAGTGGAGATTTCAAGCGCTTTGGGGCCAACGGTAGAAAAGGAAATATCCTCGTATAAAAACTAGAGAGAATCATTCTCAGAAACCACTTTGTGTAGTGTGCGTTCCACTCACAGAGTTCAATCTTTCCTTTCATAGAGCAGTTTGGAAACACTCTGTTTGTGAAGACTGCAAGTGGATATTTGGACCTCTTTGAGGATTTCGTTGGATACGGGATTTCTTCATCTAATGCTAGAAGGAAGAATTCCCAGAAATTCCTTTGATTTGTGTGTGTTCAGCTAACAGAGCTGAACCATCCTTTAGACAGAGCAGAATGGAAACCCTCTTTTTGAGGAATTTGCTTGTGGAGATTTCAAGCCTTTTGGGGCCAACGGTAGAAAAGGAAATATCCTCGTATAAAAACTAGAGAGAATCATTCTCAGAAACCACTTTGTGTAGTGTGCGTTCCACTCACAGAGTTTAATCTTTCTTTTCATAGAACAGTTTGGAAACACTCTGTTTGTAAAGTCTGCAAGTGGATATTTGGACCTCTTTGAGGATTTCGTTGGAAGCGGGATTTCTTCATCTAATGCTACACAGAAGATTTCTCAGTAACTTCGTTGGTTTCTGTGTGTTCAACTAACAGAGTTCAACCTTCCCTTAGACATAGCAGATTGGAAACCCTCTTTTTGTGGAATTTGCAAATGGAGATTTCAAGCGCTTTGGGGTCAACTGTAGAAAAGGAAATATCCTCTTATAAAAACTAGAGAGAATCATTCTCAGAAACCACTTTGTGTAGTGTGCGTTCCACTCACAGACTTCAATCTTTGCTTTCATACGGCAGTTTGGAAACACTCTGTTTGTGAAGACTGCAAGTGGATATTTGGACCTCTTTGAGGATTTCGTTGGAAACGGGATTTCTTCATCTAATGCTAGAAGGAAGAATTCCCAGAAATTTCTTTGATTTGTGTGTGTTCAGCTAACAGAGCTGAACCATCCTTTAGACAGAGCAGATTGGAAACCCTCTTTTTGAGGAATTTGCTTGTGGAGATTTCAAGCGTTTTGGGGCCAACTGTAGAAAAGAAATATCCTGGTATAAAAACTAGAGAGAATCATTCTCAGAAACCACTTTGGATGTGTGCGTTCCACTCACAGAGTTTAACCTTTCTTTTAATAGAACAGTTTGGAAACACTCTGTTTGTAAAGTCTGCAAGTGGATATTTGGACCTCTTTGAAGATTTCGTTGGAAACGGGATTTCTTCATCTAATGCTACACAGAAGATTTCTCAGTAACTTCGTTGATTTGTGTGTGTTCAACTAACAGAGTTCAACCTTCCCTTAGACATAGCAGATTGGAAACCCTCTTTTTGTGGAACTTGCAAGTTGAGATTTCAAGCGATTTTGGGGCCAACGGTAGAAAAGGAAATATCCTCGTATAAAAAATAGAGAGAATCATTCTCAGAAACCTCTTTGTGATGTGTGAGTTCCCCTCAAGGAGTTTAACCTTTCTTTTCATAGAGCAGTTTGGACACACTATGTTTGTGAAGTCTGCAAGTGGATATTTGGACCTCTTTGAGGATTTCTTTGGAAGCGGGATTTCATCATCTAATGCTACACAGAAGATTTCTCAGTAACTTCGTTGATTTCTGTGTGTTCAACTAACAGAGCTGAACCATCCTTTAGACAGAGCAGATTGGAAACCCTCTTTTTGAGAAATTTGCTTTTGGGGATTTCAAGCGTTTTGGGGCCAACGGTAGAAAAGGAAATATCCTCGTATAAAAACTAGAGAGAATCATTCTCAGAAACCACTTTGTGATGTGTGCGTTCCCCTCACGGAGTTTAACCTTTCTTTTCATAGAGCAGTTTGGACACACTCTGTTTGTGAAGTCTGCAAGTGGATATTTGGACCTCTTTGAGGATTTCGTTGGAAGCGGGTTTTCTTCATCTAATGCTAGAAGGAAGAATTCTCAGAAATTTCTTTGATATGTGTGTGTTCAACTAACAGAGCTGAACCATCCTTTAGACAGAGCAGAATGGAAACCCTCTTTTTGAGGATTTTGCTTGTGGAGATTTCAAGCCTTTTGGGGCCAACGGTAGAAAAGGAAATATCCTCGTATAAAAACTAGAGAGAATCATTCTCAGAAACCACTTTGTGATGTGTGCGTTCCACTCACAGAGTTTAATTTTCTTTTCATAGAACAGTTTGGAAACACTCTGTTTGTAAAGTCTGCAAGTGGATATTTGGTCCTCTTTGAGGATTTCGTTGGAAACGGGATTTCTTCATCTAATGCTACACAGAAGATTTCTCAGTAACTTCGTTGATTTCTCTGTGTTCAACTAACAAAGTTCAACCTTCCCTTAGAAATAGCAGATTGGAAACCCTCTTTTTGTGGAATTTGAAAGTGGAGATTTCATGCGCTTTGGGGCCAACGGTAGAAAAGGAAATATCCTCGTATAAAAACTGGAGAGAATCATTCTCAGAAAACACTTTGTGATGTGTGCGTTCCACTCACAGAGTTTAACCTTTCCTTTCATAGAGCAGTTTGGAAACACTCTGTTTGTGAAGACTGCAAGTGGATATTTGGACCTCTTTGAGGATTTCGTTGGGTACGGGATTTCTTCATCTAGTGCTAGAAGGAAGAATTCCCAGAAATTCCTTTGATTTGTGTGTGTTCAGCTAACAGAGCTGAACCATCCTTTAGACAGAGCAGATTGGAAACCCTCTTTTTGAGGAATTTGCTTGTGGAGATTTCAAGCGTTTTGGGGCCAACGGTAGAAAAGGAAATATCCTCGTATAAAAACTAGAGAGAATCATTCTCAGAAACCACTTTGTGATGTGTGCGTTCCACTCACAGAGTTTAACCTTTCTTTTCATAGAACAGTTTGGAAACACTCTGTTTGTAAAGTCTGCAAGTGGATATTTGGACCTCTTTGAGGATTTCGTTGGAAGCGGGATTTCTTCATCTAATGCTACACAGAAGATTTCTCAGTAACTTCGTTGATTTGTGTGTGTTCAAATAACAGAGTTCAACCTTCCCTTAGAGATAGCAGCTTGGAAACCCTCTTTTTGTGGAATTTGCAAGTGGAGATTTCAAGCGCTTTGGGGCCAACGGTAGAAAAGGAAATATCTTCGTATAAAAACTACAGAGAACCATTCTCAGAAACCACTTTGTGTTGTGCGCGTTCCACTCACAGAGTTTAACCTTTCTTTTCATAGAGCAGTTTGGACACACTATGTTTGTGAAGTCTGCAAGTGGATATTTGGACCTCTTTGAGGATTTCTTTGGAAGCGGGATTTCATCATCTAATGCTACACAGAAGATTTCTCAGTAACTTCGTTGATTTCTGTGTGTTCAACTAACAGAGATGAACCATCCTTTAGACAGAGCAGATTGGAAACCCTCTTTTTGAGAAATTTGCTTTTGGGGATTTCAAGCGTTTTGGGGCCAACGGTAGAAAAGGAAATATCCTCGTATAAAAACTAGAGAGAATCATTCTCAGAAACCGCTTTGTGATGTGTGCGTTCCCCTCACGGAGTTTAACCTTTCTTTTCATAGAGCAGTTTGGACACACTCTGTTTGTGAAGTCTGCAAGTGGATATTTGGACCTCTTTGAGGATTTCGTTGGAAGCGGGATTTCTTCATCTAATGCTACACAGAAGATTTCTCAGTAACTTCGTTGATTTCTCTGTGTTCAACTAACAGAGTTCAACCTTCCCTTAGACATAGCAGATTGGAAACCCTCTTTTTGTGGAATTTGAAAGTGGAGATTTCAAGCGCTTTGGGGCCAACGGTAGAAAAGGAAATATCCTCGTATAAAAACTGGAGAGAATCATTCTCAGAAAACACTTTGTGATGTGTGCGTTCCACTCACAGAGTTTAACCTTTCCTTTCATAGAGCAGTTTGGAAACACTCTGTTTGTGAAGACTGCAAGTGGATATTTGGACCTCTTTGAGGATTTCGTTGGATACGGGATTTCTTCATCTAATGCTAGAAGGAAGAATTCCCAGAAATTCCTTTGATTTGTGTGTGTTCAGCTAACAGAGCTGAACCATACTTTAGACAGAGCAGATTGGAAACCCTCTTTTTGAGGAATTTGCTTGTGGAGATTACAAGCGTTTTGGGGCCAACGGTAGAAAAGGAAATATCCTCGTATAAAAACTAGAGAGAATCATTCTAAGAAACCACTTTGTGATGTGTGCGTTCCACTCACAGAGTTTAACCTTTCTTTTCATAGAACAGTTTGGAAACACACTGTTTGTAAAGTCTGCAAGTGGATATTTGGACCTCTTTGAGGATTTCGTTGGAAACGGGATTTCTTCATCTAATGCTACACAGAAGATTTCTCAGTAACTTCGTTGATTTGTGTGTGTTCAACTAACAGAGTTCAACCTTCCCTTAGACATAGCAGATTGGAAACCCTCTTTTTGTGGAACTTGCAAGTGGAGATTTCAAGCGTTTTTGGGGCCAACGGTATAAAAGGAAATATCCTCGTATAAAAAATAGAGAGAATCATTCTCAGAAACCGCTTTGTGATGTGTGCGTTCCACTCACAGAGTTTAACCTTTCCTTTCATAGAGCAGTTTGGACACACTATGTTTGTGAAGTCTGCAAGTGGATATTTGGACCTCTTTGAGGATTTCTTTGGAAGCGGGATTTCATCATCTAATGCTACACAGAAGATTTCTCAGTAACTTCGTTGATTTCTGTGTGTTCAACTAACAGAGCTGAACCATCCTTTAGACAGAGCAGATTGGAAACCCTCTTTTTGAGAAATTTGCTTTTGGGGATTTCAAGCGTTTTGGGGCCAACGGTAGAAAAGGAAATATCCTCGTATAAAAACTAGAGAGAATCATTCTCAGAAACCGCTTTGTGATGTGTGCGTTCCCCTCACGGAGTTTAACCTTTCTTTTCATAGAGCAGTTTGGACACACTCTGTTTGTGAAGTCTGCAAGTGGATATTTGGACCTCTTTGAGGATTTCGTTGGAAGCGGGATTTCTTCATCTAATGCTACACAGAAGATTTCTCAGTAACTTCGTTGATTTCTGTGTGTTCAACTAACAGAGTTCAACCTTCCCTTAGACATAGCAGTTTGGAAACCCTCTTTTTGTGGAATTTGCAAGTGGAGATTTCAAGCGCTTTGGGGCCAACGGTAGAAAAGGAAATATCCTCGTATAAAAACTAGAGAGAATCATTCTCAGAAACCACTTTGTGTAGTGTGCGTTCCACTCACAGAGTTCAATCTTTCCTTTCATAGAGCAGTTTGGAAACACTCTGTTTGTGAAGACTGCAAGTGGATATTTGGACCTCTTTGAGGATTTCGTTGGATACGGGATTTCTTCATCTAATGCTAGAAGGAAGAATTCCCAGAAATTCCTTTGATTTGTGTGTGTTCAGCTAACAGAGCTGAACCATCCTTTAGACAGAGCAGATTGGAAACCCTCTTTTTGAGGAATTTGCTTGTGGAGATTACAAGCGTTTTGGGGCCAACGGTAGAAAAGGAAATATCCTCGTATAAAAACTAGAGAGAATCATTCTCAGAAACCACTTTGTGATGTGTGCGTTCCACTCACAGAGTTTAACCTTTCTTTTCATAGAACAGTTTGGAAACACTCTGTTTGTAAAGTCTGCAAGTGGATATTTGGACCTCTTTGAGGATTTCGTTGGAAGCGGGATTTCTTCATCTAATGCTACACAGAAGATTTCTCAGTAACTTCGTTGATTTCTGTGTGTTCAACTAACAGAGTTCAACCTTCCCTTAGACATAGCAGTTTGGAAACCCTCTTTTTGTGGAATTTGCAAGTGGAGATTTCAAGCGCTTTGGGGCCAACGGTAGAAAAGGAAATATCCTCGTATAAAAACTAGAGAGAATCATTCTCAGAAACCACTTTGTGTAGTGTGCGTTCCACTCACAGAGTTCAATCTTTGCTTTCATACGGCAGTTTGGAAACACTCTGTTTGTGAAGACTGCAAGTGGATATTTGGACCTCTTTGAGGATTTCGTTGGAAACGGGATTTCTTCATCTAATGCTAGAAGGAAGAATTCCCAGAAACTTCTTTGATTTGTGTGTGTTCAGCTAACAGAGCTGAACCATCCTATAGACAGAGCAGATTGGAAACCCTCTTTTTGAGGAATTTGCTTGTGGAGATTTCAAGCGTTTTGGGGCCAACTGTAGAAAAGAAATATCCTGGTATAAAAACTAGAGAGAATCATTCTCAGAAACCACTTTGGATGTGTGCGTTCCACTCACAGAGTTTAACCTTTCTTTTAATAGAACAGTTTGTAAACACTCTGTTTGTAAAGTCTGCAAGTGGATATTTGGACCTCTTTGAGGATTTCGTTGGAAACGGGATTTCTTCATCTAATGCTACACAGAAGATTTCTCAGTAACTTCGTTGATTTGTGTGTGTTCAACTACCAGAGTTCAACCTTCCCTTAGACATAGCAGATTGGAAACCCTCTTTTTGTGGAACTTGCAAGTGGAGATTTCAAGCGATTTTGGGGCCAACGGTAGAAAAGGAAATATCCTCGTATAAAAAATAGAGAGAATCATTCTCAGAAACCGCTTTGTGATGTGTGCGTTCCCCTCAAGGAGTTTAACCTTTCTTTTCATAGAGCAGTTTGGACACACTATGTTTGTGAAGTCTGCAAGTGGATATTTGGACCTCTTTGAGGATTTCTTTGGAAGCGGGATTTCATCATCTAATGCTACACAGAAGATTTCTCAGTAACTTCGTTGATTTCTGTGTGTTCAACTAACAGAGCTGAACCATCCTTTAGACAGAGCAGATTGGAAACCCTCTTTTTGAGAAATTTGCTTTTGGGGATTTCAAGCGTTTTGGGGCCAACGGTAGAAAAGGAAATATCCTCGTATAAAAACTAGAGAGAATCATTCTCAGAAACCGCTTTGTGATGTGTGCGTTCCCCTCACGGAGTTTAACCTTTCTTTTCATAGAGCAGTTTGGACACACTCTGTTTGTGAAGTCTGCAAGTGGATATTTGGACCTCTTTGAGGATTTCGTTGGAAGCGGGATTTCTTCATCTAATGCTACACAGAAGATTTCTCAGTAACTTCGTTGATTTCTCTGTGTTCAACTAACAGAGTTCAACCTTCCCTTAGACATAGCAGATTGGAAACCCTCTTTTTGTGGAATTTGCAAGTGGAGATTTCAAGCGCTTTGGGGCCAACGGTAGAAAAGGAAATATCCTCGTATAAAAACTGGAGAGAATCATTCTCAGAAAACACTTTGTGATGTGTGCGTTCCACTCACAGAGTTTAACCTTTCCTTTCATAGAGCAGTTTGGAAACACTCTGTTTGTGAAGACTGCAAGTGGATATTTGGACCTCTTTGAGGGTTTCGTTGGAAACGGGATTTCTTCATCTAATGCTAGAAGGAAGAATTCTCAGAAACTTCTTTGATTTGTGTGTGTTCAACTAACGGAGCTGAACCATCCTTTAGACAGAGCAGATTGGAAACCCTCTTTTTGAGGAATTTGCTTGTGGAGATTACAAGCGTTTTGGGGCCAACGGTAGAAAAGGAAATATCCTCGTATAAAAACTAGAGAGAATCATTCTCAGAAACCACTTTGTGATGTGTGCGTTCCACTCACAGAGTTTAACCTTTCTTTTCATAGAACAGTTTGGAAACACTCTGTTTGTAAAGTCTGCAAGTGGATATTTGGACCTCTTTGAGGATTTCGTTGGAAGCGGGATTTCTTCATCTAATGCTACACAGAAGATTTCTCAGTAACTTCGTTGATTTGTGTGTGTTCAACTAACAGAGTTCAACCTTCCCTTAGACATAGCAATTTGGAAACCCTCTTTTTGTGGAATTTGCAAGTGGAGATTTCAAGCGTTTTGGGGCCAACGGTAGAAAAGGAATCATCCTCGTATAAAAACTAGAGAGAATCATTCTCATAAACCACTTTGTGATGTGTGCGTTCCCCTCACAGATTTTAACCTTTCTTTTCATAGAGCAGTTTGGACACACTCTGTTTGTGAAGTCTGCAATTGGATATTTGGCCCTCTTTGAGGATTTCATAGGAAGCGGGATTTCTTCATCTAATGCTACACAGAAGATTTCTCAGTAACTTCGTTGATTTCTCTGTGTTCAACTAACAGAGTTCAACCTTCCCTTAGAGATAGCAGATTGGAAACCCACTTTTTGTGGAATTTGCAAGTGGAGATTTCAAGCGCTTTGGGGCCAACGGTAGAAAAGGAAATATCCTCGTATAGAAAGTGGAGAGAATCATTCTCAGAAACCACTTTGTGATGTGTGCGTTCCACTCACAGAGTTTAACCTTTCCTTTCATAGAGCAGTTTGGAAACACTCTGTTTGTGAAGACTGCAAGTGGATATTTGGACCTCCTTGAGGATTTCTTTGGAAACGGGATTTCTTCATCTAATGCTAGAAGGAAGAATTCTCAGAAACTTCTTTGATTTGTGTGTGTTCAACTAACGGAGCTGAACCATCCTTTAGACAGAGCAGATTGGAAACCCTCTTTTTGAGGAATTTGCTTGTGGAGATTTCAAGCGTTTTGGGGCCAACGGTAGAAAAGGAAATATCCACGTATAAAAACTAGAGAGAATCATTCTCAGAAACCGCTTTGTGTTGTGCGCGTTCCACTCACAGAGTTTAACCTTTCTTTTCATAGAACAGTTTGGAAACACTCTGTTTGTAAAGTCTGCAAGTGGATATTTGGACCTCTTTGAGGATTTCGTTGGAAGCGGGATTTCTTCATCTAATGCTACACAGAAGATTTCTCAGTAACTTCGTTGATTTCTGTGTGTTCAACTAACAGAGTTCAACCTTCCCTTAGACATAGCAGTTTGGAAACCCTCTTTTTGTGGAATTTGCAAGTGGAGATTTCAAGCGCTTTGGGGCCAACGGTAGAAAAGGAAATATCCTCGTATAAAAACTAGAGAGAATCATTCTCAGAAACCACTTTGTGTAGTGTGCGTTCCACTCACAGAGTTCAATCTTTGCTTTCATACGGCAGTTTGGAAACACTCTGTTTGTGAAGACTGCAAGTGGATATTTGGACCTCTTTGAGGATTTCGTTGGAAACGGGATTTCTTCATCTAATGCTAGAAGGAAGAATTCCCAGAAACTTCTTTGATTTGTGTGTGTTCAGCTAACAGAGCTGAACCATCCTTTAGACAGAGCAGATTGGAAACCCTCTTTTTGAGGAATTTGCTTGTGGAGATTTCAAGCGTTTTGGGGCCAACTGTAGAAAAGATATATCCTGGTATAAAAACTAGAGAGAATCATTCTCAGAAACCACTTTGGATGTGTGCGTTCCACTCACAGAGTTTAACCTTTCTTTTAATAGAACAGTTTGTAAACACTCTGTTTGTAAAGTCTGCAAGTGGATATTTGGACCTCTTTGAGGATTTCATTGGAAACGGGATTTCTTCATCTAATGCTACACAGAAGATTTCTCAGTAACTTCGTTGATTTGTGTGTGTTCAACTACCAGAGTTCAACCTTCCCTTAGACATAGCAGATTGGAAACCCTCTTTTTGTGGAACTTGCAAGTGGAGATTTCAAGCGATTTTGGGGCCAACGGTAGAAAAGGAAATATCCTCGTATAAAAAATAGAGAGAATCATTCTCAGAAACCGCTTTGTGATGTGTGCGTTCCCCTCAAGGAGTTTAACCTTTCTTTTCATAGAGCAGTTTGGACACACTATGTTTGTGAAGTCTGCAAGTGGATATTTGGACCTCTTTGAGGATTTCTTTGGAAGCGGGATTTCATCATCTAATGCTACACAGAAGATTTCTCAGTAACTTCGTTGATTTCTGTGTGTTCAACTAACAGAGCTGAACCATCCTTTAGACAGAGCAGATTGGAAACCCTCTTTTTGAGAAATTTGCTTTTGGGGATTTCAAGCGTTTTGGGGCCAACGGTAGAAAAGGAAATATCCTCGTATAAAAACTAGAGAGAATCATTCTCAGAAACCGCTTTGTGATGTGTGCGTTCCCCTCACGGAGTTTAACCTTTCTTTTCATAGAGCAGTTTGGACACACTCTGTTTGTGAAGTCTGCAAGTGGATATTTGGACCTCTTTGAGGATTTCGTTGGAAGCGGGATTTCTTCATCTAATGCTACACAGAAGATTTCTCAGTAACTTCGTTGATTTCTCTGTGTTCAACTAACAGAGTTCAACCTTCCCTTAGACATAGCAGATTGGAAACCCTCTTTTTGTGGAATTTGCAAGTGGAGATTTCAAGCGCTTTGGGGCCAACGGTAGAAAAGGAAATATCCTCGTATAAAAACTGGAGAGAATCATTCTCAGAAAACACTTTGTGATGTGTGCGTTCCACTCACAGAGTTTAACCTTTCCTTTCATAGAGCAGTTTGGAAACACTCTGTTTGTGAAGTCTGCAAGTGGATATTTGGATCTCTTTGAGGATTTCGTTGGAATCGGGATTTCTTCATCTAATGCTAGAAGGAAGAATTCTCAGAAACTTCTTTGATATGTGTGTGTTCAACTGACAGAGCTGAACCATCCTTTAGACAGAGCAGAATGGAAACCCTCTTTTTGAGGAATTTGCTTGTGGAGATTTCAAGCCTTTTGGGGCCAACGGTAGAAAAGGAAATATCCTCGTATAAAAACTAGAGAGAATCATTCTCAGAAACCACTTTGTGATGTGTGCGTTCCACTCACAGAGTTTAATCTTTCTTTTCATAGAACAGTTTGGAAACACTCTGTTTGTAAAGTCTGCAAGTGGATATTTGGACCTCTTTGAGGATTTCGTTGGAAGCGGGATTTCTTCATCTAATGCTACACAGAAGATTTCTCAGTAACTTCGTTGATTTGTGTGTGTTCAACTAACAGAGTTCAACCTTCCCTTAGACATAGCAGATTGGAAACCCTCTTTTTGTGGAATTTGCAAGTGGAGATTTCAAGCGCTTTGGGGTCAACTGTAGAAAAGGAAATATCCTCGTATAAAAACTAGAGAGAATCATTCTCAGAAACCACTTTGTGTAGTGTGCGTTCCACTCACAGAGTTCAATCTTTCCTTTCATACGGCAGTTTGGAAACACTCTGTTTGTGAAGACTGCAAGTGGATATTTGGACCTCTTTGAGGATTTCGTTGGAAACGGGATTTCTTCATCTAATGCTAGAAGGAAGAATTCCCAGAAATTTCTTTGATTTGTGTGTGTTCAGCTAACAGAGCTGAACCATCCTTTAGACAGAGCAGATTGGAAACCCTCTTTTTGAGGAATTTGCTTGTGGAGATTTCAAGCGTTTTGGGGCCAACTGTAGAAAAGAAATATCCTGGTATAAAAACTAGAGAGAATCATTCTCAGAAACCACTTTGGATGTGTGCGTTCCACTCACAGAGTTTAACCTTTCTTTTCATAGAACAGTTTGGAAACACTCTGTTTGTAAAGTCTGCAAGTGGATATTTGGACCTCTTTGAGGATTTCGTTGGAAGCGGGATTTCTTCATCTAATGCTACACAGAAGATTTCTCAGTAACTTCGTTGATTTGTGTGTGTTCAACTAACAGAGTTCAACCTTCCCTTAGACATAGCAGATTGGAAACCCTCTTTTTGTGGAACTTGCAAGTGGAGATTTCAAGCGTTTTTGGGGCCAACGGTAGAAAAGGAAATATCCTCGTATAAAAAATAGAGAGAATCATTCTCAGAAACCGCTTTGGGATGTGTGCGTTCCCCTCAAGGAGTTTAACCTTTCTTTTCATAGAGCAGTTTGGACACACTATGTTTGTGAAGTCTGCAAGTGGATATTTGGACCTCTTTGAGGATTTCTTTGGAAGCGGGATTTCATCATCTAATGCTACACAGAAGATTTCTCAGTAACTTCGTTGATTTCTGTGTGTTCAACTAACAGAGCTGAACCATCCTTTAGACAGAGCAGATTGGAAACCCTCTTTTTGAGAAATTTGCTTTTGGGGATTTCAAGCGTTTTGGAGCCAACGGTAGAAAAGTAAATATCCTCGTATAAAAACTAGAGAGAATCATTCTCAGAAACCGCTTTGTGATGTGTGCGTTCCCCTCACGGAGTTTAACCTTTCTTTTCATAGAGCAGTTTGGAAACACTCTGTTTGTGAAGTCTGCAAGTGGATATTTGGACCTCTTTGAGGATTTCGTTGGAAGCGGGATTTCTTCATCTAATGCTACACAGAAGATTTCTCAGTAACTTCGTTGATTTCTCTGTGTTCAACTAACAGAGTTCAACCTTCCCTTAGACATAGCAGATTGGAAACCCTCTTTTTGTGGAATTTGCAAGTGGAGATTTCAAGCGCTTTGGGGCCAACGGTAGAAAAGGAAATATCCTCGTATAAAAACTGGAGAGAATCATTCTCAGAAAACACTTTGTGATGTGTGCATTCCACTCACAGAGTTTAACCTTTCCTTTCATAGAGCAGTTTGGAAACACTCTGTTTGTGAAGACTGCAAGTGGATATTTGGACCTCTTTGAGGGTTTCGTTGGAAACGGGATTTCTTCATCTAATGCTAGAAGGAAGAATTCTCAGAAACTTGTTTGATTTGTGTGTGTTCAACTAACGGAGCTGAACCATCCTTTAGACAGAGCAGATTGGAAACCCTCTTTTTGAGGAATTTGCTTGTGGAGATTACAAGCGTTTTGGGGCCAACGGTAGAAAAGGAAATATCCTCGTATAAAAACTAGAGAGAATCATTCTCAGAAACCACTTTGTGATGTGTGCGTTCCACTCACAGAGTTTAACCTTTCTTTTCATAGAACAGTTTGGAAACACTCTGTTTGTAAAGTCTGCAAGTGGATATTTGGACCTCTTTGAGGATTTCGTTGGAAGCGGGATTTCTTCATCTAATGCTACACAGAAGATTTCTCAGTAACTTCGTTGATTTGTGTGTGTTCAACTAACAGAGTTCAACCTTCCCTTAGACATAGCAGATTGGAAACCCTCTTTTTGTGGAATTTGCAAGTGGAGATTTCAAGCGTTTTGGGGCCAACGGTAGAAAAGGAATTATCCTCGTATAAAAACTAGAGAGAATCATTCTCAGAAACCACTTTGTGATGTGTGCGTTCCCCTCACAGATTTTAACCTTTCTTTTCATAGAGCAGTTTGGACACACTCTGTTTGTGAAGTCTGCAATTGGATATTTGGCCCTCTTTGAGGATTTCATAGGAAGCGGGATTTCTTCATCTAATGCTACACAGAAGATTTCTCAGTAACTTCGTTGATTTCTGTGTGTTCAACTAACAGAGTTCAACCTTCCCTTAGAGATAGCAGATTGGAAACCCACTTTTTGTGGAATTTGCAAGTGGAGATTTCAAGCGCTTTGGGGCCAACGGTAGAAAAGGAAATATCCTCGTATAAAAAGTGGAGAGAATCATTCTCAGAAACCACTTTGTGATGTGTGCGTTCCACTCACAGAGTTTAACCTTTCCTTTCATAGAGCAGTTTGGAAACACTCTGTTTGTGAAGACTGCAAGTGGATATTTGGACCTCTTTGAGGATTTCTTTGGAAACGGGATTTCTTCATCTAATGCTAGAAGGAAGAATTCTCAGAAACTTCTTTGATTTGTGTGTGTTCAATTAACGGAGCTGAACCATCCTTTAGACAGAGCAGATTGGAAACCCTCTTTTTGAGGAATTTGCTTGTGGAGATTTCAAGCCTTTTGGGGCCAACGGTAGAAAAGGAAATATCCTCGTATAAAAACTAGAGAGAATCATTCTCAGAAACCACTTTGTGATGTGTGCGTTCCACTCACAGAGTTTAATCTTTCTTTTCATAGAACAGTTTGGAAACACTCTGTTTGTGAAGTCTGCAATTGGATATTTGGCCCTCTTTGAGGATTTCATAGGAAGCGGGATTTCTTCATCTAATGCTACACAGAAGATTTCTCAGTAACTTCGTTGATTTGTGTGTGTTCAACTAACAGAGTTCAACCTTCCCTTAGACATAGCAGATTGGAAACCCTCTTTTTGTGGAACTTGCAAGTGGAGATTTCAAGCGTTTTTGGGGCCAACGGTAGAAAAGGAAATATCCTCGTATAAAAAATAGAGAGAATCATTCTCAGAAACCGCTTTGGGATGTGTGCGTTCCCCTCAAGGAGTTTAACCTTTCTTTTCATAGAGCAGTTTGGACACACTATGTTTGTGAAGTCTGCAAGTGGATATTTGGACCTCTTTGAGGATTTCTTTGGAAGCGGGATTTCATCATCTAATGCTACACAGAAGATTTCTCAGTAACTTCGTTGATTTCTGTGTGTTCAACTAACAGAGCTGAACCATCCTTTAGACAGAGCAGATTGGAAACCCTCTTTTTGAGAAATTTGCTTTTGGGGATTTCAAGCGTTTTGGAGCCAACGGTAGAAAAGTAAATATCCTCGTATAAAAACTAGAGAGAATCATTCTCAGAAACCGCTTTGTGATGTGTGCGTTCCCCTCACGGAGTTTAACCTTTCTTTTCATAGAGCAGTTTGGACACACTCTGTTTGTGAAGTCTGCAAGTGGATATTTGGACCTCTTTGAGGATTTCGTTGGAAGCGGGATTTCTTCATCTAATGCTACACAGAAGATTTCTCAGTAACTTCGTTGATTTCTCTGTGTTCAACTAACAGAGTTCAACCTTCCCTTAGACATAGCAGATTGGAAACCCTCTTTTTGTGGAATTTGCAAGTGGAGATTTCAAGCGCTTTGGGTCCAACGGTAGAAAAGGAAATATCCTCGTATAAAAACTGGAGAGAATCATTCTCAGAAAACACTTTGTGATGTGTGCATTCCACTCACAGAGTTTAACCTTTCCTTTCATAGAGCAGTTTGGAAACACTCTGTTTGTGAAGACTGCAAGTGGATATTTGGACCTCTTTGAGGGTTTCGTTGGAAACGGGATTTCTTCATCTAATGCTAGAAGGAAGAATTCTCAGAAACTTCTTTGATTTGTGTGTGTTCAACTAACGGAGCTGAACCATCCTTTAGACAGAGCAGATTGGAAACCCTCTTTTTGAGGAATTTGCTTGTGGAGATTACAAGCGTTTTGGGGCCAACGGTAGAAAAGGAAATATCCTCGTATAAAAACTAGAGAGAATCATTCTCAGAAACCACTTTGTGATGTGTGCGTTCCACACACAGAGTTTAACCTTTCTTTTCATAGAACAGTTTGGAAACACTCTGTTTGTAAAGTCTGCAAGTGGATATTTGGACCTCTTTGAGGATTTCGTTGGAAGCGGGATTTCTTCATCTAATGCTACACAGAAGATTTCTCAGTAACTTCGTTGATTTGTGTGTGTTCAACTAACAGAGTTCAACCTTCCCTTAGACATAGCAGATTGGAAACCCTCTTTTTGTGGAATTTGCAAGTGGAGATTTCAAGCGTTTTGGGGCCAACGGTAGAAAAGGAATTATCCTCGTATAAAAACTAGAGAGAATCATTCTCAGAAACCACTTTGTGATGTGTGCGTTCCCCTCACAGATTTTAACCTTTCTTTTCATAGAGCAGTTTGGACACACTCTGTTTGTGAAGTCTGCAATTGGATATTTGGCCCTCTTTGAGGATTTCATAGGAAGCGGGATTTCTTCATCTAATGCTACACAGAAGATTTCTCAGTAACTTCGTTGATTTCTGTGTGTTCAACTAACAGAGTTCAACCTTCCCTTAGAGATAGCAGATTGGAAACCCACTTTTTGTGGAATTTGCAAGTGGAGATTTCAAGCGCTTTGGGGCCAACGGTAGAAAAGGAAATATCCTCGTATAAAAAGTGGAGAGAATCATTCTCAGAAACCACTTTGTGATGTGTGCGTTCCACTCACAGAGTTTAACCTTTCCTTTCATAGAGCAGTTTGGAAACACTCTGTTTGTGAAGACTGCAAGTGGATATTTGGACCTCTTTGAGGATTTCTTTGGAAACGGGATTTCTTCATCTAATGCTAGAAGGAAGAATTCTCAGAAACTTCTTTGATTTGTGTGTGTTCAATTAACGGAGCTGAACCATCCTTTAGACAGAGCAGATTGGAAACCCTCTTTTTGAGGAATTTGCTTGTGGAGATTTCAAGCCTTTTGGGGCCAACGGTAGAAAAGGAAATATCCTCGTATAAAAACTAGAGAGAATCATTCTCAGAAACCACTTTGTGATGTGTGCGTTCCACTCACAGAGTTTAATCTTTCTTTTCATAGAACAGTTTGGAAACACTCTGTTTGTGAAGTCTGCAATTGGATATTTGGCCCTCTTTGAGGATTTCATAGGAAGCGGGATTTCTTCATCTAATGCTACACAGAAGATTTCCCAGTAACTTCGTTGATTTCTGTGCGTTCAACTAACAGAGTTCAACCTTCCCTTAGAGATAGCAGATTGGAAACCCACTTTTTGTGGAATTTGCAAGTGGAGATTTCAAGCGCTTTGGGGCCAACGGTAGAAAAGGAAATATCCTCGTATAGAAAGTGGAGAGAATCATTCTCAGAAACCACTTTGTGATGTGTGCGTTCCACTCACAGAGTTTAACCTTTCCTTTCATAGAGCAGTTTGGAAACACTCTGTTTGTGAAGACTGCAAGTGGATATTTGGACCTCTTTGAGGATTTCTTTGGAAACGGGATTTCTTCATCTAATGCTAGAAGGAAGAATTCTCAGAAACTTCTTTGATTTGTGTGTGTTCAACTAACGGAGCTGAACCATCCTTTAGACAGAGCAGATTGGAAACCGTCTTTTTGAGGAATTTGCTTGTGGAGATTTCAAGCGTTTTGGGGCCAACGGTAGAAAAGGAAATATCCTCGTATAAAAACTAGAGAGAATCATTTTCAGAAACCACTTTGTGTTGTGCGCGTTCCACTCACAGAGTTTAACCTTTCTTTTCATAGAGCAGTTTGGAAACACTCTGTTTGTAAAGTCTGCAAGTGGATATTTGGACCTCTTTGAGGATTTCGTTGGAAGCGGGATTTCTTCATCTAATGCTACACAGAAGATTTCTCAGTAACTTCGTTGATTTCTGTGTGTTCAACTAACAGAGTTCAACCTTCCCTTAGACATAGCAGTTTGGAAACCCTCTTTTTGTGGAATTTGCAAGTGGAGATTTCAAGCGCTTTGGGGCCAACGGTAGAAAAGGAAATATCCTCGTATAAAAACTAGAGAGAATCATTCTCAGAAACCACTTTGTGTAGTGTGCGTTCCACTCACAGAGTTCAATCTTTGCTTTCATACGGCAGTTTGGAAACACTCTGTTTGTGAAGACTGCCAGTGGATATTTGGACCTCTTTGAGGATTTCGTTGGAAACGGGATTTCTTCATCTAATGCTAGAAGGAAGAATTCCCAGAAATTTCTTTGATTTGTGTGTGTTCAGCTAACAGAGCTGAACCATCCTTTAGACAGAGCAGATTGGAAACCCTCTTTTTGAGGAATTTGCTTGTGGAGATTTCAAGCGTTTTGGGGCCAACTGTAGAAAAGAAATATCCTGGTATAAAAACTAGAGAGAATCATTCTCAGAAACCACTTTGGATGTGTGCGTTCCACTCACAGAGTTTAACCTTTCTTTTAATAGAACAGTTTGTAAACACTCTGTTTGTAAAGTCTGCAAGTGGATATTTGGACCTCTTTGAGGATTTCGTTGGAAACGGGATTTCTTCATCTAATGCTACACAGAAGATTTCTCAGTAACTTCGTTGATTTGTGTGTGTTCAACTACCAGAGTTCAACCTTCCCTTAGACATAGCAGATTGGAAACCCTCTTTTTGTGGAACTTGCAAGTGGAGATTTCAAGCGATTTTGGGGCCAACGGTAGAAAAGGAAATATCCTCGTATAAAAACTAGAGAGAATCATTCTCAGAAACCACTTTGTGTAGTGTGCGTTCCACTCACAGAGTTCAATCTTTCCTTTCATACGGCAGTTTGGAAACAATCTGTTTCTGAAGACTGCAAGTGGATATTTGGACCTCTTTGAGGATTTCGATGGAAACGGGATTTCTTCATCTAATGCTAGAAGGAAGAATTCCCAGAAATTTCTTTGATTTGTGTGTGTTCAGCTAACAGAGCTGAACCATCCTTTAGACAGAGCAGATTGGAAACCCTCTTTTTGAGAAATTTGCTTTTGGGGATTTCAAGCGTATTGGGGCCAACGGTAGAAAAGGAACTATCCTCGTATAAAAACTAGAGAGAATCATTCTCAGAAACCGCTTTGTGATGTGTGCGTTCCCCTCACGGAGTTTAACCTTTCTTTTCATAGAGCAGTTTGGACACACTCTGTTTGTGAAGTCTGCAAGTGGATATTTGGACCTCTTTGAGGATTTCGTTGGAAGCGGGATTTCTTCATCTAATGCTACACAGAAGATTTCTCAGTAACTTCGTTGATTTCTGTGTGTTCAACTAACAGAGTTCAACCTTCCCTTAGACATAGCAGTTTGGAAACCCTCTTTTTGTGGAATTTGCAAGTGGAGATTTCAAGCGCTTTGGGGCCAACGGTAGAAAAGGAAATATCCTCGTATAAAAACTAGAGAGAATCATTCTCAGAAACCACTTTGTGTAGTGTGCGTTCCACTCACAGAGTTCAATCTTTCCTTTCATAGAGCAGTTTGGAAACACTCTGTTTGTGAAGACTGCAAGTGGATATTTGGACCTCTTTGAGGATTTCGTTGGATACGGGATTTCTTCATCTAATGCTAGAAGGAAGAATTCCCAGAAATTCCTTTGATTTGAGTGTGTTCAGCTAACAGAGCTGAACCATCCTTTAGACAGAGCAGATTGGAAACCCTCTTTTTGAGGAATTTCCTTGTGGAGATTACAAGCGTTTTGGGGCCAACGGTAGAAAAGGAAATATCCTCGTATAAAAACTAGAGAGAATCATTCTCAGAAACCACTTTGTGATGTGTGCGTTCCACTCACAGAGTTTAACCTTTCTTTTCATAGAACAGTTTGGAAACACTCTGTTTGTAAAGTCTGCAAGTGGATATTTGGACCTCTTTGAGGATTTCGTTGGAAGCGGGATTTCTTCATCTAATGCTACACAGAAGATTTCTCAGTAACTTCGTTGATTTGTGTGTGTTCAACTAACAGAGTTCAACCTTCCCTTAGACATAGCAGATTGGAAACCCTCTTTTTGTGGAATTTGCAAGTGGAGATTTCAAGCGTTTTGGGGCCAACGGTAGAAAAGGAATCATCCTCGTATAAAAACTAGAGAGAATCATTCTCAGAAACCACTTTGTGATGTGTGCGTTCCCCTCACAGATTTTAACCTTTCTTTTCATAGAGCAGTTTGGACACACTCTGTTTGTGAAGTCTGCAATTGGATATTTGGCCCTCTTTGAGGATTTCATAGGAAGCGGGATTTCTTCATCTAATGCTACACAGAAGATTTCTCAGTAACTTCGTTGATTTCTCTGTGTTCAACTAACAGAGTTCAACCTTCCCTTAGACATAGCAGATTGGAAACCCTCTTTTTGTGGAATTTGCAAGTGGAGATTTCAAGCGCTTTGGGGCCAACGGTAGAAAAGGAAATATCCTCGTATAAAAACTGGAGAGAATCATTCTCAGAAAACACTTTGTGATGTGTGCATTCCACTCACAGAGTTTAACCTTTCCTTTCATAGAGCAGTTTGGAAACACTCTGTTTGTGAAGACTGCAAGTGGATATTTGTACCTCTTTGAGGGTTTCGTTGGAAACGGGATTTCTTCATCTAATGCTAGAAGGAAGAATTCTCAGAAACTTCTTTGATTTGTGTGTGTTCAACTAACGGAGCTGAACCATCCTTTAGACAGAGCAGATTGGAAACCCTCTTTTTGAGGAATTTCCTTGTGGAGATTACAAGCGTTTTGGGGCCAACGGTAGCAAAGGAAATATCCTCGTATAAAAACTAGAGAGAATCATTCTCAGAAACCACTTTGTGATGTGTGCGTTCCACTCACAGAGTTTAACCTTTCTATTCATAGAACAGTTTGGAAACACTCTGTTTGTAAAGTCTGCAAGTGGATATTTGGACCTCTTTGAGGATTTCATTGGAAGCGGGATTTCTTCATCTAATGCTACACAGAAGATTTCTCAGTAACTTCGTTGATTTGTGTGTGTTCAACTAACAGAGTTCAACCTTCCCTTAGACATAGCAGATTGGAAACCCTCTTTTTGTGGAATTTGCAAGTGGAGATTTCAAGCGTTTTGGGGCCAACGGTAGAAAAGGAATTATCCTCGTATAAAAACTAGAGAGAATCATTCTCAGAAACCACTTTGTGATGTGTGCGTTCCCCTCACAGATTTTAACCTTTCTTTTCATAGAGCAGTTTGGACACACTCTGTTTGTGAAGTCTGCAATTGGATATTTGGCCCTCTTTGAGGATTTCATAGGAAGCGGGATTTCTTCATCTAATGCTACACAGAAGATTTCTCAGTAACTTCGTTGATTTCTGTGTGTTCAACTAACAGAGTTCAACCTTCCCTTAGAGATAGCAGATTGGAAACCCACTTTTTGTGGAATTTGCAAGTGGAGATTTCAAGCGCTTTGGGGCCAACGGTAGAAAAGGAAATATCCTCGTATAAAAAGTGGAGAGAATCATTCTCAGAAACCACTTTGTGATGTGTGCGTTCCACTCAAAGAGTTTAACCTTTCCTTTCATAGAGCAGTTTGGAAACACTCTGTTTGTGAAGACTGCAAGTGGATATTTGGACCTCTTTGAGGATTTCTTTGGAAACGGGATTTCTTCATCTAATGCTAGAAGGAAGAATTCTCAGAAACTTCTTTGATTTGTGTGTGTTCAACTAACGGAGCTGAACCATCCTTTAGACAGAGCAGATTGGAAACCATCTTTTTGAGGAATTTGCTTGTGGAGATTTCAAGCGTTTTGGGGCCAACGGTAGAAAAGGAAATATCCTCGTATAAAAACTAGAGAGAATCATTTTCAGAAACCACTTTGTGTTGTGCGCGTTCCACTCACAGAGTTTAACCTTTCTTTTCATAGAGCAGTTTGGAAACACTCTGTTTGTAAAGTCTGCAAGTGGATATTTGGACCTCTTTGAGGATTTCGTTGGAAGCGGGATTTCTTCATGTAATGCTACACGGAAGATTTCTCAGTAACTTCGTTGATTTGTGTGTGTTCAACTAACAGAGTTCAACCTTCCCTTAGAGATAGCAGCTTGGAAACCCTCTTTTTGTGGAATTTGCAAGTGGAGATTTCAAGCGCTTTGGGGCCAACTGTAGAAAAGGAAATATCTTCGTATAAAAACTAGAGAGAACCATTCTCAGAAACCACTTTGTGTTGTGCGCGTTCCACTCACAGAGTTTAACCTTTCTTTTCATAGAGCAGTTTGGAAACACTCTGTTTGTGAAGTCTGCAAGTGGATATTTGGACCTCTTTGAGGATTTCGTTGGAATCGGGATTTCTTCATCTAATGCTAGAAGGAAGAATTCTCAGAAACTTCTTTGATATGTGTGTGTTCAACTGACAGAGCTGAACCATCCTTTAGACAGAGCAGAATGGAAACCCTCTTTTTGAGGAATTTGCTTGTGGAGATTTCAAGCCTTTTGGGGCCAACGGTAGAAATGGAAATATCCTCGTATAAAAACTAGAGAGAATCATTCTCAGAAACCACTTTGTGATGTGTGCGTTCCACTCACAGAGTTTAATCTTTCTTTTCATAGAACAGTTTGGAAACACTCTGTTTGTAAAGTCTGCAAGTGGATATTTGGACCTCTTTGAGGATTTCGTTGTAAGCGGGATTTCTTCATCTAATGCTACACAGAAGATTTCTCAGTAACTTCGTTGATTTCTGTGTGTTCAACTAACAGAGTTCAACCTTCCCTTAGACATAGCAGATTGGAAACCCTCTTTTTGTGGAATTTGCAAGTGGAGATTTCAAGCGCTTTGGGGTCAACTGTAGAAAAGGAAATATCCTCGTTTAAAAACTAGAGAGAATCATTCTCAGAAACCACTTTGTGTAGTGTGCGTTCCACTCACAGAGTTCAATCTTTCCTTTCATACGGCAGTTTGGAAACACTCTGTTTGTGAAGACTGCAAGTGGATATTTGGACCTCTTTGAGGATTTCGTTGGAAACGGGATTTCTTCATCTAATGCTAGAAGGAAGAATTCTCAGAAAATTCTTTGATTTGTGTGTGTTCAACTAACAGAGCTGAACCATCCTTTAGACAGAGCAGATTGGAAACCCTCTTTTTGAGGAATTTGCTTGTGGAGATTACAAGCGTTTTGGGGCCAACGGTAGAAAAGGAAATATCCTCGTATAAAAACTAGAGAGAATCATTCTCAGAAACCACTTTGTGATGTGTGCGTTCCACTCACAGAGTTTAACCTTTCTTTTCATAGAACAGTTTGGAAACACTCTGTTTGTAAAGTCTGCAAGTGGATATTTGGACCTCTTTGAGGATTTCGTTGGAAGCGGGATTTCTTCATCTAATGCTACACAGAAGATTTCTCAGTAACTTCGTTGATTTGTGTGTGTTCAACTAACAGAGTTCAACCTTCCCTTAGACATAGCAGATTGGAAACACTCTTTTTGTGGAATTTGCAAGTGGAGATTTCAAGCGTTTTGGGGCCAACGGTAGAAAAGGAATTATCCTCGTATAAAAACTAGAGAGAATCATTCTCAGAAACCACTTTGTGATGTGTGCGTTCCCCTCACAGATTTTAACCTTTCTCTTCATAGAGCAGTTTGGACACACTCTGTTTGTGAAGTCTGCAATTGGATATTTGGCCCTCTTTGAGGATTTCATAGGAAGCGGGATTTCTTCATCTAATGCTACACAGAAGATTTCTCAGTAACTTCGTTGATTTCTGTGTGTTCCACTAACAGAGTTCAACCTTCCCTTAGAGATAGCAGATTGGAAACCCTCTTTTTTTGGAATTTGCAAGTGGAGATTTCAAGCGCTTTGGGGCCAACGGTAGAAAAGGAATTATCCTCGTATAAAAACTACAGAGAACCATTCTCAGAAACCGCTTTGTGTTGTGCGCGTTCCACTCACAGAGTTTAACCTTTCTTTTCATAGAGCAGTTTGGAAACACTCTGTTTGTGAAGTCTGCAAGTGGATATTTGGACCTCTTTGAGGATTTCGTTGGAATCGGGGTTTCTTCATCTAATGCTAGAAGGAAGAATTCTCAGAAATTTCTTTGATATGTGTGTGTTCAACTAACAGAGCTGAACCATCCTTTAGACAGAGCAGAATGGAAACCCTCTTTTTGAGGAATTTGCTTGTGGAGATTTCAAGCCTTTTGGGGCCTACGGTAGAAAAGGAAATATCCTCGTATAAAAACTAGAGAGAATCATTCTCAGAAACCACTTTGTGATGTGTGCGTTCCACTCACAGAGTTTAATCTTTCTTTTCATAGAACAGTTTGGAAACACTCTGTTTGTAAAGTCTGCAGGTGGATATTTGGACCTCTTTGAGGATTTCGTTGGAAGCGGGATTTCTTCATCTAATGCTACACAGAAGATTTCTCAGTAACTTCGTTGATTTCTGTGTGTTCAACTAACAGAGTTCAACCTTCCCTTAGACATAGCAGATTGGAAACCCTCTTTTTGTGGAATTTGCAAATGGAGATTTCAAGCGCTTTGGGGTCAACTGTAGAAAAGGAAATATCCTCTTATAAAAACTAGAGAGAATCATTCTCAGAAACCACTTTGTGTAGTGTGCGTTCCACTCACAGAGTTCAATCTTTGCTTTCATACGGCAGTTTGGAAACACTCTGTTTGTGAAGACTGCAAGTGGATATTTGGACCTCTTTGAGGATTTCGTTGGAAACGGGATTTCTTCATCTAATGCTAGAAGGAAGAATTCCCAGAAATTTCTTTGATTTGTGTGTGTTCAGCTAACAGAGCTGAACCATCCTTTAGACAGAGCAGATTGGAAACCCTCTTTTTGAGGAATTTGCTTGTGGAGATTTCAAGCGTTTTGGGGCCAACTGTAGAAAAGAAATATCCTGGCATAAAAACTAGAGAGAATCATTCTCAGAAACCACTTTGGATGTGTGCGTTCCACTCACAGAGTTTAACCTTTCCTTTCATAGAGCAGTTTGGACACACTATGTTTGTGAAGTCTGCAAGTGGATATTTGGACCTCTTTGAGGATTTCTTTGGAAGCGGGATTTCATCATCTAATGCTACACAGAAGATTTCTCAGTAACTTCGTTGATTTCTGTGTGTTCAACTAACAGAGCTGAACCATCCTTTAGACAGAGCAGATTGGAAACCCTCTTTTTGAGAAATTTGCTTTTGGGGATTTCAAGCGTTTTGGGGACAACGGTAGAAAAGGAAATATCCTCGTATAAAAACTAGAGAGAATCATTCTCAGAAACCGCTTTGTGATGTGTGCGTTCCCCTCACGGAGTTTAACCTTTCTTTTCATAGAGCAGTTTGGACACACTCTGTTTGTGAAGTCTGCAAGTGGATATTTGGACCTCTTTGAGGATTTCGTTGGAAGCGGGATTTCTTCATCTAATGCTACACAGAAGATTTCTCAGTAACTTCGTTGATTTCTCTGTGTTCAACTAACAGAGTTCAACCTTCCCTTAGACATAGCAGTTTGGAAACCCTCTTTTTGTGGAATTTGCAAGTGGAGATTTCAAGCGCTTTGGGGCCAACGGTAGAAAAGGAAATATCCTCGTATAAAAACTAGAGAGAATCATTCTCAGAAACCACTTTGTGTAGTGTGCATTCCACTCACAGAGTTCAATCTTTCCTTTCATAGAGCAGTTTGGAAACACTCTGTTTGTGAAGACTGCAAGTGGATATTTGGACCTCTTTGAGGATTTCGTTGGATACGGGATTTCTTCATCTAATGCTAGAAGGAAGAATTCCCAGAAATTCCTTTTATTTGCGTGTCTTCAGCTAACAGAGCTGAACCATCCTTTAGACAGAGCAGATTGGAAACCATCTTTTTGAGGAATTTGCTTGTGGAGATTACAAGCGTTTTGGGGCCAACGGTAGAAAAGGAAATATCCTCGTATAAAAACTAGAGAGAATCATTCTCAGAAACCACTTTGTGATGTGTGCGTTCCACTCACAGAGTTTAACCTTTCTTTTCATAGAACAGTTTGGAAACACTCTGTTTGTAAAGTCTGCAAGTGGATATTTGGACCTCTTTGAGGATTTCGTTGGAAGCGGGATTTCTTCATCTAATGCTACACAGAAGATTTCTCAGTAACTTCGTTGATTTGTGTGTGTTCAAATAACAGAGTTCAACCTTCCCTTAGAGATAGCACCTTGGAAACCCTCTTTTTGTGGAATTTGCAAGTGGAGATTTCAAGCGCTTTGGGGCCAACGGTAGAAAAGGAAATATCTTCGTATAAAAACTACAGAGAACCATTCTCAGAAACCACTTTGTGTTGTGCGCGTTCCACTCACAGAGTTTAACCTTTCTTTTCATAGAGCAGTTTGGAAACACTCTGTTTGTGAAGTCTGCAAGTGGATATTTGGACCTCTTTGAGGATTTCGTTGGAATCGGGATTTCTTCATCTAATGCTAGAAGGAAGAATTCTCAGAAATATCTTTGATATGTGTGTGTTCAACTAACAGAGCTGAACCATCCTTTAGACAGAGCAGAATGGAAACCCTCTTTTTGAGGAATTTGCTTGTGGAGATTTCAAGCCTTTTGGGGCCAACGGTAGAAAAGGAAATATCCTCGTATAAAAACTAGAGAGAATCATTCTCAGAAACCACTTTGTGATGTGTGCGTTCCACTCACAGAGTTTAATCTTTCTTTTCATAGAACAGTTTGGAAACACTCTGTTTGTAAAGTCTGCAAGTGGATATTTGGACCTCTTTGAGGATTTCGTTGGAAGCGGGATTTCTTCATCTAATGCTACACAGAAGATTTCTCAGTAACTTCGTTGATTTCTGTGTGTTCAACTAACAGAGTTCAACCTTCCCTTAGACATAGCAGATTGGAAACCCTCTTTTTGTGGAATTTGCAAATGGAGATTTCAAGCACTTTGGGGTCAACTGTAGAAAAGGAAATATCCTCGTATAAAAACTAGAGAGAATCATTCTCAGAAACCACTTTGTGTAGTGTGCGTTCCACTCACAGAGTTCAATCTTTGCTTTCATACGGCAGTTTGGAAACACTCTGTTTGTGAAGACTGCAAGTGGATATTTGGACCTCTTTGAGGATTTCGTTGGAAACGGGATTTCTTCATCTAATGCTAGAAGGAAGAATTCCCAGAAATTTCTTTGATTTGTCTGTGTTCAGCTAACAGAGCTGAACCATCCTTTAGACAGAGCAGATTGGAAACCCTCTTTTTGAGGAATTTGCTTGTGGAGATTTCAAGCGTTTTGGGGCCAACTGTAGAAAAGAAATATCCTGGTATAAAAACTAGAGAGAATCATTCTCAGAAACCACTTTGGATGTGTGCGTTCCACTCACAGAGTTTAACCTTTCTTTTCATAGAACAGTTTGGAAACACTCTGTTTGTAAAGTCTGCAAGTGGATATTTGGACCTCTTTGAGGATTTCGTTGGAAACGGGATTTCTTCATCTAATGCTACACAGAAGATTTCTCAGTAACTTCGTTGATTTGTGTGTGTTCAACTAACAGAGTTCAACCTTCCCTTAGACATAGCAGATTGGAAACCCTCTTTTTGTGGAACTTGCAAGTGGAGATTTCAAGCGTTTTTGGGGCCAACGGTAGAAAAGGAAATATCCTCGTATAAAAAATAGAGAGAATCATTCTCAGAAACCGCTTTGTGATGTGTGCGTTCCACTCACAGAGTTTAACCTTTCCTTTCATAGAGCAGTTTGGACACACTATGTTTGTGAAGTCTGCAAGTGGATATTTGGACCTCTTTGAGGATTTCTTTGGAAGCGGGATTTCATCATCTAATGCTACACAGAAGATTTCTCAGTAACTTCGTTGATTTCTGTGTGTTCAACTAACAGAGCTGAACCATCCTTTAGACAGAGCAGATTGGAAACCCTCTTTTTGAGAAATTTGCTTTTGGGGATTTCAAGCGTATTGGGGCCAACGGTAGAAAAGGAACTATCCTCGTATAAAAACTAGAGAGAATCATTCTCAGAAACCGCTTTGTGATGTGTGCGTTCCCCTCACGGAGTTTAACCTTTCTTTTCATAGAGCAGTTTGGACACACTCTGTTTGTGAAGTCTGCAAGTGGATATTTGGACCTCTTTGAGGATTTCGTTGGAAGCGGGATTTCTTCATCTAATGCTACACAGAAGATTTCTCAGTAACTTCGTAGATTTCTGTGTGTTCAACTAACAGAGTTCAACCTTCCCTTAGACATAGCAGTTTGGAAACCCCCTTTTTGTGGAATTTGCAAGTGGAGATTTCAAGCGCTTTGGGGCCAACGGTAGAAAAGGAAATATCCTCGTATAAAAACTAGAGAGAATCATTCTCAGAAACCACTTTGTGTAGTGTGCGTTCCACTCACAGAGTTCAATCTTTCCTTTCATAGAGCAGTTTGGAAACACTCTGTTTGTGAAGACTGCAAGTGGATATTTGTACCTCTTTGAGGATTTCGTTGGATACGGGATTTCTTCATCTAATGCTAGAAGGAAGAATTCCCAGAAATTCCTTTGATTTGTGTGTGTTCAGCTAACAGAGCTGAACCATCCTTTAGACAGAGCAGATTGGAAACCCTCTTTTTGAGGAATTTGCTTGTGGAGATTACAAGCGTTTTGGGGCCAACGGTAGAAAAGGAAATATCCTCTTATAAAAACTAGAGAGAATCATTCTCAGAAACCACTTTGTGATGTGTGCGTTCCACTCACACAGTTTAACCTTTCTTTTCATAGAACAGTTTGGAAACACTCTGTTTGTAAAGTCTGCAAGTGGATATTTGGACCTCTTTGAGGATTTCGTTGGAAGCGGGATTTCTTCTTCTAATGCTACACAGAAGATTTCTCAGTAACTTCGTTGATTTGTGTGTGTTCAAATAACAGAGTTCAACCTTCCCTTAGAGATAGCAGCTTGGAAACCCTCTTTTTGTGGAATTTGCAAGTGGAGATTTCAAGCGCTTTGGGGCCAACGGTAGAAAAGGAAATATCTTCGTATAAAAACTGCAGAGAACCATTCTCAGAAACCACTTTGTGTTGTGCGCGTTCCACTCACAGAGTTTAACCTTTCTTTTCATAGAGCAGTTTGGAAACACTCTGTTTGTGAAGTCTGCAAGTGGATATTTGGACCTCTTTGAGGATTTCGTTGGAATCGGGATTTCTTCATCTAATGCTAGAAGGAAGAATTCTCAGAAATTTCCTTGATATGTGTGTGTTCAACTAACAGAGCTGAACCATCCTTTAGACAGAGCAGAATGGAAACCCTCTTTTTGAGGAATTTGCTTTTGGGGATTTCAAGCCTTTTGGGGCCAACGGTAGAAAAGGAAATATCCTCGTATAAAAACTAGAGAGAATCATTCTCAGAAACCACTTTGTGATGTGTGCGTTCCACTCACAGAGTTTAATCTTTCTTTTCATAGAACAGTTTGGAAACACTCTGTTTGTAAAGTCTGCAAGTGGATATTTGGACCTCTTTGAGGATTTCGTTGGAAGCGGGATTTCTTCATCTAATGCTACACAGAAGATTTCTCAGTAACTTCGTTGATTTCTGTGTGTTCAACTAACAGAGTTCAACCTTCCCTTAGACATAGCAGATTGGAAACCCTCTTTTTGTGGAATTTGCAAATGGAGATTTCAAGCGCTTTGGGGTCAACTGTAGAAAAGGAAATATCCTCTTATAAAAACTAGAGAGAATCATTCTCAGAAACCACTTTGTGTAGTGTGCGTTCCACTCACAGAGTTCAATCTTTGCTTTCATACGGCAGTTTGGAAACACTCTGTTTGTGAAGACTGCAAGTGGATATTTGGACCTCTTTGAGGATTTCGTTGGAAGCGGGATTTCTTCATCTAATGCTAGAAGGAAGAATTCCCAGAAATTTCTTTGATTTGTGTGTGTTCAGCTAACAGAGCTGAACCATCCTTTAGACAGAGCAGATTGGAAACCCTCTTTTTGAGGAATTTGCTTGTGGAGATTTCAAGCGTTTTGGGGCCAACTGTAGAAAAGAAATATCCTGGTATAAAAACTAGAGAGAATCATTCTCAGAAACCACTTTGGATGTGTGCGTTCCACTCACAGAGTTTAACCTTTCTTTTAATAGAACAGTTTGGAAACACTCTGTTTGTAAAGTCTGCAAGTGGATATTTGGACCTCTTTGAGGATTTCGTTGGAAACGGGATTTCTTCATCTAATGCTACACAGAAGATTTCTCAGTAACTTCGTTGATTTGTGTGTGTTAAACTAACAGAGTTCAACCTTCCCTTAGACATAGCAGATTGGAAACCCTCTTTTTGTGGAACTTGGAAGTTGAGATTTCAAGCGATTTTGGGGCCAACGGTAGAAAAGGAAATATCCTCGTATAAAAAATAGAGAGAATCATTCTCAGAAACCTCTTTGGGATGTGTGAGTTCCCCTCAAGGAGTTTAACCTTTCTTTTCATAGAGCAGTTTGGACACACTATGTTTGTGAAGTCTGCAAGTGGATATTTGGACCTCTTTAAGGATTTCTTTGGAAGCGGGATTTCATTATCTAATGCTACACAGAAGATTTCTCAGTAACTTCGTTGATTTCTGTGTGTTCAACTAACAGAGCTGAACCATCCTTTAGACAGAGCAGATTGGAAACCCTCTTTTTGAGAAATTTGCTTTTGGGGATTTCAAGCGTTTTGGGGCCAACGGTAGAAAAGGAAATATCCTCGTATAAAAACTAGAGAGAATCATTCTCAGAAACCGCTTTGTGATGTGTGCGTTCCCCTCACGGAGTTTAACCTTTCTTTTCATAGAGCAGTTTGGACACACTCTGTTTGTGAAGTCTGCAAGTGGATATTTGGACCTCTTTGAGGATTTCGTTGGAAGCGGGATTTCTTCATCTAATGCTACACAGAAGATTTCTCAGTAACTTCGTTGATTTCTCTGTGTTCAACTAACAGAGTTCAACCTTCCCTTAGACATAGCAGATTGGAAACCCTCTTTTTGTGGAATTTGCAAGTGGAGATTTCAAGCGCTTTGGGGCCAACGGTAGAAAAGGAAATATCCTCGTATAAAAACTGGAGAGAATCATTCTCAGAAAACACTTTGTGATGTGTGCGTTCCACTCACAGAGTTTAACCTTTCCTTTCATAGAGCAGTTTGGAAACACTCTGTTTGTGAAGACTGCAAGTGGATATTTGGACCTCTTTGAGGATTTCGTTGGATACGGGATTTCTTCATCTAATGCTAGAAGGAAGAATTCCCAGAAATTCCTTTGATTTGTGTGTGTTCAGCTAACAGAGCTGAACCATCCTTTAGACAGAGCAGATTGGAAACCCTCTTTTTGAGGAATTTGCTTGTGGAGATTACAAGCGTTTTGGGGCCAACGGTAGAAAAGGAAATATCCTCGTATAAAAACTAGAGAGAATCATTCTCAGAAACCACTTTGTGATGTGTGCGTTCCACTCACAGAGTTTAACCTTTCTTTTCATAGAACAGTTTGGAAACACTCTGTTTGTAAAGTCTGCAAGTGGATATTTGGACCTCTTTGAGGATTTCGTTGGAAGCGGGATTTCTTCATCTAATGCTACACAGAAGATTTCTCAGTAACTTCGTTGATTTGTGTGTGTTCAAATAACAGAGTTCAACCTTCCCTTAGAGATAGCAGCTTGGAAACACTCTTTTTGTGGAATTTGCAAGTGGAGATTTCAAGTGCTTTGGGGCCAACGGTAGAAAAGGAAATATCTTCGTATAAAAACTACAGAGAACCATTCTCAGAAACCACTTTGTGTTGTGCGCGTTCCACTCACAGAGTTTAACCTTTCTTTTCATAGAGCAGTTTGGAAACACTCTGTTTGTGAAGTCTGCAAGTGGATATTTGGACCTCTTTGAGGATTTCGTTGGAATCGGGATTTCTTCATCTAATGCTAGAAGGAAGAATTCTCAGAAATTTCTTTGATATGTGTGTGTTCAACTAACAGAGCTGAACCATCCTTTAGACAGAGCAGAATGGAAACCCTCTTTTTGAGGATTTTGCTTGTGGAGATTTCAAGCCTTTTGGGGCCAACGGTAGAAAAGGAAATATCCTCGTATAAAAACTAGAGAGAATCATTCTCAGAAACCACTTTGTGATGTGTGCGTTCCACTCACAGAGTTTAATTTTCTTTTCATAGAACAGTTTGGAAACACTCTGTTTGTAAAGTCTGCAAGTGGATATTTGGACCTCTTTGAGGATTTCGTTGGAAACGGGATTTCTTCATCTAATGCTACACAGAAGATTTCTCAGTAACTTCGTTGATTTCTCTGTGTTCAACTAACAGAGTTCAACCTTCCCTTAGACATAGCAGATTGGAAACCCTCTTTTTGTGGAATTTGAAAGTGGAGATTTCAAGCGCTTTGGGGCCAACGGTAGAAAAGGAAATATCCTCGTATAAAAACTGGAGAGAATCATTCTCAGAAAACACTTTGTGATGTGTGCGTTCCACTCACAGAGTTTAACCTTTCCTTTCATAGAGCAGTTTGGAAACACTCTGTTTGTGAAGACTGCAAGTGGATATTTGGACCTCTTTGAGGATTTCGTTGGATACGGGATTTCTTCATCTAATGCTAGAAGGAAGAATTCCCAGAAATTCCTTTGATTTGTGTGTGTTCAGCTAACAGAGCTGAACCATCCTTTAGACAGAGCAGATTGGAAACCCTCTTTTTGAGGAATTTGCTTGTGGAGATTACAAGCGTTTTGGGGCCAACGGTAGAAAAGGAAATATCCTCGTATAAAAACTAGAGAGAATCATTCTCAGAAACCACTTTGTGATGTGTGCGTTCCACTCACACAGTTTAACCTTTCTTTTCATAGAACAGTTTGGAAACACTCTGTTTGTAAAGTCTGCAAGTGGATATTTGGACCTCTTTGAGGATTTCGTTGGAAGCGGGATTTCTTCATCTAATGCTACACAGAAGATTTCTCAGTAACTTCGTTGATTTGTGTGTGTTCAAATAACAGAGTTCAACCTTCCCTTAGAGATAGCAGCTTGGAAACCCTCTTTTTGTGGAATTTGCAAGTGGAGATTTCAAGCGCTTTGGGGCCAACGGTAGAAAAGGAAATATCTTCGTATAAAAACTACAGAGAACCATTCTCAGAAACCACTTTGTGTTGTGCGCGTTCCACTCACAGAGTTTAACCTTTCTTTTCATAGAGCAGTTTGGACACACTATGTTTGTGAAGTCTGCAAGTGGATATTTGGACCTCTTTGAGGATTTCTTTGGAAGCGGGATTTCATCATCTAATGCTACACAGAAGATTTCTCAGTAACTTCGTTGATTTCTGTGTGTTCAACTAACAGAGCTGAACCATCCTTTAGACAGAGCAGATTGGAAACCCTCTTTTTGAGAAATTTGCTTTTGGGGATTTCAAGCGTTTTGGGGCCAACGGTAGAAAAGGAAATATCCTCGTATAAAAACTAGAGAGAATCATTCTCAGAAACCGCTTTGTGATGTGTGCGTTCCCCTCACGGAGTTTAACCTTTCTTTTCATAGAGCAGTTTGGACACACTCTGTTTGTGAAGTCTGCAAGTGGATATTTGGACCTCTTTGAGGATTTCGTTGGAAGCGGGATTTCTTCATCTAATGCTACACAGAAGATTTCTCTGTAACTTCGTTGATTTCTCTGTGTTCAACTAACAGAGTTCAACCTTCCCTTAGACATAGCAGATTGGAAACCCTCTTTTTGTGGAATTTGAAAGTGGAGATTTCAAGCGCTTTGGGGCCAACGGTAGAAAAGGAAATATCCTCGTATAAAAACTGGAGAGAATCATTCTCAGAAAACACTTTGTGATGTGTGCGTTCCACTCACAGAGTTTAACCTTTCCTTTCATAGAGCAGTTTGGAAACACTCTGTTTGTGAAGACTGCAAGTGGATATTTGGACCTCTTTGAGGATTTCGTTGGATACGGGATTTCTTCATCTAATGCTAGAAGGAAGAATTCCCAGAAATTCCTTTGATTTGTGTGTGTTCAGCTAACAGAGCTGAACCATCCTTTAGACAGAGCAGATTGGAAACCCTCTTTTTGAGGAATTTGCTTGTGGAGATTACAAGCGTTTTGGGGCCAACGGTAGAAAAGGAAATATCCTCGTATAAAAACTAGAGAGAATCATTCTCAGAAACCACTTTGTGATGTGTGCGTTCCACTCACACAGTTTAACCTTTCTTTTCATAGAACAGTTTGGAAACACTCTGTTTGTAAAGTCTGCAAGTGGATATTTGGACCTCTTTGAGGATTTCGTTGGAAGCGGGATTTCTTCTTCTAATGCTACACAGAAGATTTCTCAGTAACTTCGTTGATTTGTGTGTGTTCAAATAACAGAGTTCAACCTTCCCTTAGAGATAGCAGCTTGGAAACCCTCTTTTTGTGGAATTTGCAAGTGGAGATTTCAAGCGCTTTGGGGCCAACGGTAGAAAAGGAAATATCTTCGTATAAAAACTGCAGAGAACCATTCTCAGAAACCACTTTGTGTTGTGCGCGTTCCACTCACAGAGTTTAACCTTTCTTTTCATAGAGCAGTTTGGAAACACTCTGTTTGTGAAGTCTGCAAGTGGATATTTGGACCTCTTTGAGGATTTCGTTGGAATCGGGATTTCTTCATCTAATGCTAGAAGGAAGAATTCTCAGAAATTTCTTTGATATGTGTGTGTTCAACTAACAGAGCTGAACCATCCTTTAGACAGAGCAGAATGGAAACCCTCTTTTTGAGGAATTTGCTTGTGGAGATTTCAAGCCTTTTGGGGCCAACGGTAGAAAAGGAAATATCCTCGTATAAAAACTAGAGAGAATCATTCTCAGAAACCACTTTGTGATGTGTGCGTTCCACTCACAGAGTTTAATCTTTCTTTTCATAGAACAGTTTGGAAACACTCTGTTTGTAAAGTCTGCAAGTGGATATTTGGACCTCTTTGAGGATTTCGTTGGAAGCGGGATTTCTTCATCTAATGCTACACAGAAGATTTCTCAGTAACTTCGTTGATTTCTGTGTGTTCAACTAACAGAGTTCAACCTTCCCTTAGACATAGCAGATTGGAAACCCTCTTTTTGTGGAATTTGCAAATGGAGATTTCAAGCGCTTTGGGGTCAACTGTAGAAAAGGAAATATCCTCTTATAAAAACTAGAGAGAATCATTCTCAGAAACCACTTTGTGTAGTGTGCGTTCCACTCACAGAGTTCAATCTTTGCTTTCATACGGCAGTTTGGAAACACTCTGTTTGTGAAGACTGCAAGTGGATATTTGGACCTCTTTGAGGATTTCGTTGGAAGCGGGATTTCTTCATCTAATGCTAGAAGGAAGAATTCCCAGAAATTTCTTTGATTTGTGTGTGTTCAGCTAACAGAGCTGAACCATCCTTTAGACAGAGCAGATTGGAAACCCTCTTTTTGAGGAATTTGCTTGTGGAGATTTCAAGCGTTTTGGGGCCAACTGTAGAAAAGAAATATCCTGGTATAAAAACTAGAGAGAATCATTCTCAGAAACCACTTTGGATGTGTGCGTTCCACTCACAGAGTTTAACCTTTCTTTTAATAGAACAGTTTGGAAACACTCTGTTTGTAAAGTCTGCAAGTGGATATTTGGACCTCTTCGAGGATTTCGTTGGAAACGGGATTTCTTCATCTAATGCTACACAGAAGATTTCTCAGTAACTTCGTTGATTTGTGTGTGTTCAACTAACAGAGTTCAACCTTCCCTTAGACATAGCAGATTGGAAACCCTCTTTTTGTGGAACTTGGAAGTTGAGATTTCAAGCGATTTTGGGGCCAACGGTAGAAAAGGAAATATCCTCGTATAAAAAATAGAGAGAATCATTCTCAGAAACCTCTTTGGGATGTGTGAGTTCCCCTCAAGGAGTTTAACCTTTCTTTTCATAGAGCAGTTTGGACACACTATGTTTGTGAAGTCTGCAAGTGGATATTTGGACCTCTTTGAGGATTTCTTTGGAAGCGGGATTTCATTATCTAATGCTACACAGAAGATTTCTCAGTAACTTCGTTGATTTCTGTGTGTTCAACTAACAGAGCTGAACCATCCTTTAGACAGAGCAGATTGGAAACCCTCTTTTTGAGAAATTTGCTTTTGGGGATTTCAAGCGTTTTGGGGCCAACGGTAGAAAAGGAAATATCCTCGTATAAAAACTAGAGAGAATCATTCTCAGAAACCGCTTTGTGATGTGTGCGTTCCCCTCACGGAGTTTAACCTTTCTTTTCATAGAGCAGTTTGGACACACTCTGTTTGTGAAGTCTGCAAGTGGATATTTGGACCTCTTTGAGGATTTCGTTGGAAGCGGGATTTCTTCATCTAATGCTACACAGAAGATTTCTCAGTAACTTCGTTGATTTCTCTGTGTTCAACTAACAGAGTTCAACCTTCCCTTAGACATAGCAGATTGGAAACCCTCTTTTTGTGGAATTTGAAAGTGGAGATTTCAAGCGCTTTGGGGCCAACGGTAGAAAAGGAAATATCCTCGTATAAAAACTGGAGAGAATCATTCTCAGAAAACACTTTGTGATGTGTGCGTTCCACTCACAGAGTTTAACCTTTCCTTTCATAGAGCAGTTTGGAAACACTCTGTTTGTGAAGACTGCAAGTGGATATTTGGACCTCTTTGAGGATTTCGTTGGATACGGGATTTCTTCATCTAATGCTAGAAGGAAGAATTCCCAGAAATTCCTTTGATTTGTGTGTGTTCAGCTAACAGAGCTGAACCATCCTTTAGACAGAGCAGATTGGAAACCCTCTTTTTGAGGAATTTGCTTGTGGAGATTACAAGCGTTTTGGGGCCAACGGTAGAAAAGGAAATATCCTCGTATAAAAACTAGAGAGAATCATTCTCAGAAACCACTTTGTGATGTGTGCGTTCCACTCACAGAGTTTAACCTTTCTTTTCATAGAACAGTTTGGAAACACTCTGTTTGTAAAGTCTGCAAGTGGATATTTGGACCTCTTTGAGGATTTCGTTCGAAGCGGGATTTCTTCATCTAATGCTACACAGAAGATTTCTCAGTAACTTCGTTGATTTGTGTGTGTTCAAATAACAGAGTTCAACCTTCCCTTAGAGATAGCAGCTTGGAAACACTCTTTTTGTGGAATTTGCAAGTGGAGATTTCAAGCGCTTTGGGGCCAACGGTAGAAAAGGAAATATCTTCGTATAAAAACTACAGAGAACCATTCTCAGAAACCACTTTGTGTTGTGCGCATTCCACTCACAGAGTTTAACCTTTCTTTTCATAGAGCAGTTTGGAAACACTCTGTTTGTGAAGTCTGCAAGTGGATATTTGGACCTCTTTGAGGATTTCGTTGGAATCGGGATTTCTTCATCTAATGCTAGAAGGAAGAATTCTCAGAAATTTCTTTGATATGTGTGTGTTCAACTAACAGAGCTGAACCATCCTTTAGACAGAGCAGAATGGAAACCCTCTTTTTGAGGATTTTGCTTGTGGAGATTTCAAGCCTTTTGGGGCCAACGGTAGAAAAGGAAATATCCTCGTATAAAAACTAGAGAGAATCATTCTCAGAAACCACTTTGTGATGTGTGCGTTCCACTCACAGAGTTTAATTTTCTTTTCATAGAACAGTTTGGAAACACTCTGTTTGTAAAGTCTGCAAGTGGATATTTGGACCTCTTTGAGGATTTCGTTGGAAACGGGATTTCTTCATCTAATGCTACACAGAAGATTTCTCAGTAACTTCGTTGATTTGTGTGTGTTCAAATAACAGAGTTCAACCTTCCCTTAGAGATAGCAGCTTGGAAACCCTCTTTTTGTGGAATTTGCAAGTGGAGATTTCAAGCGCTTTGGGGCCAACGGTAGAAAAGGAAATATCTTCGTATAAAAACTACAGAGAACCATTCTCAGAAACCACTTTGTGTTGTGCGCGTTCCACTCACAGAGTTTAACCTTTCTTTTCATAGAGCAGTTTGGACACACTATGTTTGTGAAGTCTGCAAGTGGATATTTGGACCTCTTTGAGGATTTCTTTGGAAGCGGGATTTCATCATCTAATGCTACACAGAAGATTTCTCAGTAACTTCGTTGATTTCTGTGTGTTCAACTAACAGAGCTGAACCATCCTTTAGACAGAGCAGATTGGAAACCCTCTTTTTGAGAAATTTGCTTTTGGGGATTTCAAGCGTTTTGGGGCCAACGGTAGAAAAGGAAATATCCTCGTATAAAAACTAGAGAGAATCATTCTCAGAAACCGCTTTGTGATGTGTGCGTTCCCCTCACGGAGTTTAACCTTTCTTTTCATAGAGCAGTTTGGACACACTCTGTTTGTGAAGTCTGCAAGTGGATATTTGGACCTCTTTGAGGATTTCGTTGGAAGCGGGATTTCTTCATCTAATGCTACACAGAAGATTTCTCAGTAACTTCGTTGATTTCTCTGTGTTCAACTAACAGAGTTCAACCTTCCCTTAGACATAGCAGATTGGAAACCCTCTTTTTGTGGAATTTGAAAGTGGAGATTTCAAGCGCTTTGGGGCCAACGGTAGAAAAGGAAATATCCTCGTATAAAAACTGGAGAGAATCATTCTCAGAAAACACTTTGTGATGTGTGCGTTCCACTCACAGAGTTTAACCTTTCCTTTCATAGAGCAGTTTGGAAACACTCTGTTTGTGAAGACTGCAAGTGGATATTTGGACCTCTTTGAGGATTTCGTTGGATACGGGATTTCTTCATCTAATGCTAGAAGGAAGAATTCCCAGAAATTCCTTTGATTTGTGTGTGTTCAGCTAACAGAGCTGAACCATCCTTTAGACAGAGCAGATTGGAAACCCTCTTTTTGAGGAATTTGCTTGTGGAGATTACAAGCGTTTTGGGGCCAACGGTAGAAAAGGAAATATCCTCGTATAAAAACTAGAGAGAATCATTCTCAGAAACCACTTTGTGATGTGTGCGTTCCACTCACACAGTTTAACCTTTCTTTTCATAGAACAGTTTGGAAACACTCTGTTTGTAAAGTCTGCAAGTGGATATTTGGACCTCTTTGAGGATTTCGTTGGAAGCGGGATTTCTTCTTCTAATGCTACACAGAAGATTTCTCAGTAACTTCGTTGATTTGTGTGTGTTCAAATAACAGAGTTCAACCTTCCCTTAGAGATAGCAGCTTGGAAACCCTCTTTTTGTGGAATTTGCAAGTGGAGATTTCAAGCGCTTTGGGGCCAACGGTAGAAAAGGAAATATCTTCGTATAAAAACTGCAGAGAACCATTCTCAGAAACCACTTTGTGTTGTGCGCGTTCCACTCACAGAGTTTAACCTTTCTTTTCATAGAGCAG